>NW_027526225.1:112929444-113654340 GCF_048455015.1 Haemaphysalis longicornis
GTTGGTCAGCGTGAGAGCGCCAATCATCATAACCATCATCATCATCATCCACGAAAGATACGGTAGCCGATGGCTATCGTACGCTGCCGCAATGTACATATCCTGGAACCCGCTTATTTGGTGTTAACACTTTTGACGACTGTACATGTGTCTTACGCTTCAAGTAGTTGTCAGCACCACTCCGGCAACTTCCAGATAACAGACATTATCTTATTATCTTTAATCCCCGTCGATGTGACTCTGTCATCTACCACAGATCAGAAGCAATCCCGTTTCGGGAACCTTCGTGTGCTTTTTGTGGCATCAAGACTAAACCAGAACAGCGTTTCTCGCTATGCAGGTAGCCTCCCTATCACAACTGGGAAAGAGGAGGTCGTTGTCAATGGACGCAGAAAGGAAAGCTAGCAGTCAGGAATGGCAACATATAGGAGGACGTGGGAGAATCAGTTTGTCGCTTTTAAGTGGAGAGCACTTTAGGCGCTCGCCTTGTCGTCCTAGCTCGCTCGCTGAAACCAAGCATATCGCCACGGCGTTACGGTGTAGCCTGTCACGGTTCCTTTGCCGCAACGTAACCCAGAGGCTTCGGAAGCCAAGCGGCTATGCCAGGATATAAGGCGGGAAATTTGAATTGCATGGGGTGGTAGCAGTAAGCGGATAACGGCGGTACCATCCATTATGGCGAATCACTGCTCTGCACTTCATACAGCTTTCCCATTGAGTGGAACGGCTTTAATTTTTCTCCACGGGAGTAGCAATTTTGGAATTTCAGGATGACCACTTGATGAACGTTCGCGCAGGACGTGCAGCACTTGGACATCGACTACATGGACGAAGCCGCCCCGTTCACGGTGAACGCGACGACCTACAGCGGCCTGGGCGAATTCTTGGCGGAGCAGCGCGAGAAGTACGGCCTGCGTTTCGTCGTCAACCTGGTAGGCGTACAGGACAGTACGGGGGACGGACCGGCTGGTGTACTGCGGAAAAGTGTTTCTGCCGAACTTGTGTTTGCCTCGTTTGCGCTGAGTGAAGCGGTGTCATTTCTGAGTATGCCGATGGACGGAACCACGCCGGGGTTCCGTCCATCTCGATGCTTTTTCTTGCGTTCTAAGGGGGTTGCTTTTGCTCAAGGGCGATCAACTAAAAAATTGTGGTTGATTCCTGTCAGGAATCGGTAAAACACGAATGTGAAATGTGCTGCGAAACCTGCATCTGAGCATGATTTGCGGATCGGCGGCTGTCTCGTGGATGTGCTTGGCGAGCGACGTCCTGCTGGCGGGTCGCTTTGGCAAGCGTGTACTGGTGTCATTTCCGTGACGGATGTGACGTCAGTGAAATCTTGGTGTATCCCGGCATAAAACACTTTCTAGTTAAAATATAAAACCTGAAAACGAACAACCCTAAGTATAACGTACTCTTTGGTTCTAAAGGTTGCTTCTCCCGCAAGAAGATCCTCTGTGCAGGGGGGGCATCCTTTACAGGCCGCTTGCTTCGTTGTACTGGCGTCACTTCCGTGACGGATATGACCTCACTCAAATGTTTGTGTATCCGTTAATGAAACACTTTCGTGTTAAAAAGAATGGGGAGGTGAGGAAACGTGTGACTTCCTGGGGTGATGGCTCGTAGTCTAAGGTAAGAGCAACTTTATAGCAGTAATAACCAAGCGCATACGTGTCGTCTCTCAGCGCGGCCTTTCAAGTTCCAGACATAATTATCAGCTTGTTGATGAGTTTCTCTTGTTGCGGGAGAAAAATGGAACAAACATGCTAATGGAATAAAAACACGCAGCATACCTTGAGAAACGTAGCATGGGTGCATTTGTCCATCTACTGTACAGTGTTCACTGTGTGTTAAATAATAATAATAAAGAATACTATTTTTCAGCAGTCGTTGTTACAATGCCTGCCGACGGGGCAGGAGCTAAAGGCAATGAGTGTCTGTCGAGGGCTTCCGGCCCTCGGCAGTTCACAACAGAGGACACGCTTCAATCAAATATGCGTGCTTAGCAGTAACATCCAGCATTACAGAAAAAAGGTAAATTAGAAAAATACACAAAATCGTAATTTCCAACAATGAGAATCAAGAGTTGTACAATGTCCGTAAAACTTTTTTCTACAATACATGTTACTAGAAGAAACAATAGAACACGGCACATTTCTTGACTGACTGTCCTTTATGCCTAGAAAAAAATCACGTCTACACACAATACAGTTTAAATTACGCTAGTACCCCTTCGTCGGAGACCACCCACCCATTCACACCTGTTCACACGTGTACACTATTCACAAGTGTTGCATATTTAATGTCAGTTCCTCTAGTGCATAGCGACATTCAACACACTCCTTGTTACGACAAAGGTAATTTTTAATGTGGAGGGATGACGGGCTAAGTGCCCCATTAATTTAATTTAATTTTAACACGAAAGTGTTTTATTCCGGGATACACAAACATTTTAGTGATGTCATATCCGTCCGGAAGTGACGCAAGTACAACGAAGCAAGCGGCCTGAGAAGGGTGCACCCCTGCACACAGAGCCTTTTTGGGGGGGAGCAACCTTTAGAACCTAAGAGTACGTTATACCAGAGTAAGCATTGAAGAACTGCGGTTATACTTCGCGCGTTGCGCTGCTGAGGATGAGGTCGCGGGCTCAATTCTCAGCCACGGCGGCCGCTTTTCTGATGGAGGCGAAAAGCAAAAATGCCCGTGTGTACGAGATTTTGGAGCACGATAAAGATCCCCAGGTGGTCAAAATTAATCCGGAGCCCTCCACTACGGCGCGCCTTATCGCCTGCGTTGCGTCGGCGCATTAAATCCTACAATCAAATCAACTTAGCGTTGTTAGTTTTCGGGTTTAATTTTTTAACACGAAAATGTATTAAGTCGGGATACACCAACATTTCACTGACGTCACATCCGTCACGGAAATGGCGCCAGTACACCTTTGTCGAAGCGACCCGCCAGGAGGACGTCGTTGGACAAGCCCACCCACAAGACAGCCGCCGACCCGCACACCACGCTCAGCTGCAGATTTCGCTGCACATTTCATTTTCGTGTTTTACCGATTCCTCTGACAGTGGAATCGACCACATTTTTTTCTTTTGCTCGCGTATACCGAGAAAAGCCGCTCCTCTTCTCCGGACTTCTGCACACCTTCTCTCTTCGGCCACCTGTTCACCTCCGGTGCTTCATATTTTTATTTGAGATGGCGTATATTGCTTGCACAAAAATGTCTGCACAGCAATGCATTGTGTTTAGATATGAAGCCAACTTTTAAAAAAAATGGGTGTAAGCTTGGTTTTTGTAAACTGGCTTTCCCACATTGTTTGGTGCGCAGTGACGCCTACGCGCAATACCGCTGAACTTTACCACGGCGTGACGGCGCGGTTAGAACGGGAGTTTGTGGCCAACGAATACCACAAGAACAGCTGCGCTGGTCATCCACTTTCAAAGGGTATAAAGGCTCATATTATTTGCACAGAATTCAACGTAGAACCGGGACTCTGGACTAGAGAAAATTTTGCAATGCTGCAACTGTGTACGTGTGTACGCGTTTGCGTCGTCATGTACGGTTTTTGTTTTATTTTTGTTGCTTGGCGTTCTTTAATTCGTCGGAAAGTGTCTGACAGCTGCATCTTGCCGGTACTCACCTACGGGGCAGACACTTGGAGGCTCACTAAGAGGGTGCAACTGAAATTGAGGACGACTCGGCGGGTGATGGAGCGGAAGATGATAGATGTAACATTAAGGGACAAGAAAAGAGCGGGGTGGGCTTGGAAACAAACTCGCGTTAAGGACATCAGAGTAGAAATTAAGAAGAAGAAATGGACGTGGGCAGGGCATGTAATGCGAAGGCAAGATAACCGTTGGTCACTAAGGGTAACAGAGTGGATCCCTGTATAAGGCAAGCGTGGCAGAGGGCGTCAGAAAGTTAGATGGGCAGATGCGATCAAGAAGTTTGCGGGGATAAATTGGTCGCAGTTCGCACAGGACCGGGATAATTGAAGATTAATGGGAGAGGTCTTAGCCCTGCAGTGGGCGCAGATAGACTGGTGATGATGATGATGATTTGGGCGGCACCATTTGCTCAACCTTTTTCACTCAACTTCATTTAGAGTTTTGTTTCTTGCATTTCATTGAGCTTCCTTTAATTTTTGTTCTCTCTCTCTCTCTCATTATTGTCTTCCCAGTCTCTTACATTCACCTTACTACTTTGTAACCATCCCCATCTGGCGTAGCAAGCACTGCCGCTAACTGAGCTGACCTCTCCAGTTCATTGTAAAGAGTCTCTCTCTCTGTGTCTCTCCCTCTCTCTCGTTCTCTCTGTTTCTGTTTCTTTCTCTTTCTCTTTATCTCTCTCTCTTTCTCTCTGTCTCTATTTCTCTTTCTTTCTCTTTATCTTTATCTCTATTTTTCTCTCTCTCTTTCTCTCCCTCCCTCTCGCTCCCCCTCACTCCTTCTCTCTCTTTCTCTCTCCCTCTCTCTTTATCTCTGTCTTTCTATCTCTCCCTCCCTCCCTCTCTTTCTCTCTGTCTCTTTCTCTTTCTCTATGTCGCTTTCTCTATCTCTCTATCTCTTTCTCTATCTCGCTCTCTTTCTCTCTGTCCCTTTATCTCTCTCTCTCTTTCTCTCTCGTGCGGAGAGTTTTGGCAGTTTAGATATCCACGCCTCATCCCGTCATCCCGTGTCTGTGCTTTTCGCAGTCCCCGGCGCTGCCCAGCACTCTGCCCGAGTACGAGCCGTTCAGGCGGGGCAGCCAGCACAAGGCGTTCGTGACGTACTCGTCCATTATAACGCTCGAAGGACAGTCCCTGCCGCCCGTCAAGTTCGACACGCACAACGTCGTGTTCGGCATCGTAAGCGCGCCATCGCTCGTCTCGTAAAACGAATACGCGCCGTGTGCGTTCCCTTGCTCTCCGCACGCCTGCGCCAAGGCACATACATCTTCCTCCTTGGAATGGAACTAGATAGATTTAAGTGAGTTATCGAAGGCTTCTTCTTTCAATCAATCAATCAATCAATCAATCAATCAATCAATCAATCAATCAATCAATCAATCAATCAATGAATCAATCAATTAATCAATCAATCAATTAATCAATGTAATAATATCTGAAAATTATACATGGCGGTTAAATACAGAAGGAAGTCCCTAGGTCGGAGACTGTAGTGGGACCTCCTGTACAAAATGACTGAACCAGCTTGCATTTTGTCTTTATTGCCAGGTTGTACCAGCCGCGGTAGCTCACTGGCTAAGGCGCTGTGCTGCTGAGCCCAGCCCAAGGAGGCGAGTTCGACTCCCTGCAGCTTTTCTGATGGAGGCAAAAAACGAAAACGCCTGTGTGTTCTAGATTCCGGCGCGCGTTAAAGATCCCCAGGTGATCAAAATTAATCCGAAGCCCTCCACTACTGCGCGCCTCATCGCCTGTGTAGCGTGGGCGCGTAAAACCTCACAATCAATCAATCAATCAATCAATCAATCAATCAATCAATCAATCAATCAATCAATCAGTCAATAAATAAATAAATAAATCAGTTATTACCAGGTTGTATTCTTTCTGTATTTCCAGGTTTTATTTACTGATGGGGACCGTACGCAGAAAAGCACTGCAGGAAAGCCAACTTTATACAATGGGAGGGTGCATGATGATGATGGGTGTCCACGAAGGCACATCAAGCGCCCCAAACGAAAAGAACGCTTTCCGTGGTAGGAACCGAACCCTGGTTCTTTGACGTTATGAAGCCGATGTCTATCCCATTGCTCAATTCGGGCACGGTCGAAGCAGTTTGTAGTTTGGACTTCGAGTCTCACTCAGCTTGCATGGGAGAAAGCTTCGCGTTTTAACCGTCTTTCTCTTTAAGGAAGGGGCTTTGATTTTTCTGTCTTTTTGGGGGTTTCGCACACCACAGCTGTGGCCCTGCAGCCCGGTGGCGTACGTCGACTTCTTCAAGAACACCACGATCAGCTGGTGGACGAAAGAGCTGGCCTACATGCACAAGACGCTGCCTTTCGACGGAATCTGGCTGGTAAGGGCCCTGTCGACTCTTTTACGCCGCTGGGGTGCTCTCCCGACCAGAGCAGTGCAGGCGAGAAGCGGTACGAAATGCGGGAATGTGCTGAGAAGCAACAGACGTGATCACTCGCTGCGTTGGATGGTGGCCTATTTGGACGTGCGAGCCAGTGCAAGCTGATCTTAGAACGAGGGCACCACCTGGGGTATGCAGAGAGAAAGGGACGGTGGGGATTCACAGCAAGAAGAAACCAAATAAGGTAGCAGACGATCAGGAAATCTATTTCGTTCCTAGTATACGATGATCACAAATAGTCGCATATCAGCTGATACCAATCATAGTAAAATATTGCCACGCTTCATCGTTGTCAATAAACGTTGGATTTGTTTCCTCACCTGCTTCCCATTTTCTGATCGTCAGCTGCCTCATTCGGCTCCTTCCTACCGTGGCAGGAGTCAAATGACGTTGCAGACGATCAGAAAACCTGCCGTGGAAAAAGCGTGAATCTGAATCGTCCGTTTCGCTCTGCATACCCGAGGTGCGCCGTCGTTCCGAGATCAGCTTGCACTGGCTCGCACGTAGTACACGTACAAATCGGCCGCCATTTTCCCATAGCCGAAAATTGTTTTGATTTATTTTAAGAATAAACAGGTAAGTATTATAGTTGTTCCCGGCGTCAAACAAAATAGACCACAAAATGCGACCCTCGTGGGAAGTTTGAGCGCGAACCAAACAGCGGCTCACCCAGGAAAAATTTAAAGTGTTCCAATTGTCGTCGTAACACCCTGTATACATTCCCGGCGTTTTCGGTGTGATGCGGAACGCTAATTAAATAATTTTGTATGCAACGCCCAACCACTAAACCGACCTAAAGGGCACCAAGCCACCCTTATTTGCGAAAACAATACGCAGAATTGAGCTAAATAAGGGAACCTTTTAAAGTACAATAGATCATGTGCCTTGGCAAGAAAATTGCCAGTGCTGACGCTATTCGCCCGAAACCCTGTAATTCTAACCCTAAGCTACTAACGCCGAACAGCGGAGCTCAGTGAGCGGTTCCTGAAAAGAAGGGAGGGAGCGGTCCAAGCGAACCAGTTGGTGGCGCTGGGTACCTACAGGAAGTTCCGGGCTTGTTGATTTATTTATTTATTTATTTATTTATTTATTTATTTATGGATTTATTGATTGATTTATTGATTTATTTATTGATTTATTGATTTATTTATTGATTCGTTTAACGCGCCGACGCTACGCAGGCGATGAGGCGCGCCGTGGTCGAGGGCTCCGGATTGATTTTGACTCCCTGGGGATCTTTAACGCGCGCTGAAATCTCGTACACAAAGACATTTTTGCTTTGCTTTCCGCCTCAATCAGAAAAGCGGTCGCCGCGGCCGGGAATCGAACCCGCGACCTCATGCTCAGCAGCACAACGCCTTAGCAGCAGAGCCACCGTGGCGGGTAGTGTCGGGCTTGTACTAATCTGGGAACGGGATGTCGCTTCGCATTCAGCCATGGAAAGATGACGTAGCCACATCATTAGCTGGTGATGGAGGCGAAAAGCGAAAACGCCCGTGTGTTCGAGATTTCGGCGAACGTTAAGGATCCCCAGGTGGCCGAAATTTATCCAGAGCCCTCCACTACGGCGCGCCTCATCGCCTGCGTTGTGTCGGTAAGTTAAACCTCACAATCAATCAATCATCATTACCTGAATCTTCAACAGGAGCCGAGTGAGCTTCGAGGCTATTTCTTCTGTGGAAAAAACTGTGGTTGATTCCTCTGTCATAGGAATCAGTAAAACACGAAAGTGAATTGTGTAGCGAAATCTGCAGCTGAACATGATTTGAGGGTCGACGGCTGTCTTGTGGGTGTGCTTGATGAGCGACATCCTGCTGGCGGGTCGCTTCGGCAAAGGTGTACTGGCGTCACTTCTGTGATGGATATGACGTCACTAAAATCTTGGTGTATCTCGGAATAAAACAATGTTTTTGTCCTGACGCGCTAACCAGCGCGCTCGCTGTTGCTCTTGTGTCCCACGTACCTTGCAGGATATGAACGAGCCGTCCGAGTTCAGCGCCAACCGGGCGGCCATCAGCGCGGAGAGGCGAAAGAACTGCTTCAAGGGCTGGAAAATGACCTGCCAGGCGACCATCTACGACGACCCGCCCTATCCGACCAGTACGGGCACTTCCTTACTTGCAGCAATGAAGCGCAGAAAGCAGTTACGTTGTAACTCGCACTCCCCTCGCCAGACTTCGACGTAGTCTGTGTCCGTGACCGCATACCGTTCCTGTGCACCGTGTGCCAGGTCTGAAGTTCAAAGGAGAGCGTGAGCTGTTTGCTATTCGCTAGAGCGCAAGTTCTTTCAAAGTTTCAGCATCGCCTTAGTCGCGTACGCAGGCTTTTATTCCTCTGGGGCTGGGAAATCTAAAATAAGGTGGGGGGGGGGGGGGGGGGACATAAAAGGACGTAAAAAAGAGAACAAAGTCTACGCGAAAAATGAGTTCAAGAATGAAAATGGAAAGAAAATAGACAGACTTCGAGATGCCGTGAATTCGCTCCCCATCACCTCCGACTGTTTTTGTTCATTTTTGTTTTTATTCGGGGTTACAGGGTTGAGGAAGCCGCGTAAGCTTAGTGCGTAGCTCGCGTCCGAACAGTTATGTCCCTACTCGTCATTTCGGTATAAGGAGGCTTAGTTCCATAGACTTTTGTAGCGAAAAATTGGGCCCATCTCCCCGCGAGGGGGACTCGAGTAAATGCGTCGCATAGGGGGTGGGTGTATTGCGTTAACGTTTAGTGTTTGGGGAGTTAGTGGTAGTGAATGCGTTGTATCAGCAGCTTCTTGACGTAGTTTGAATGAGTCCAGGATATAAGGCGCGTTCGTAGCTTCCCATTCTGTGTCGGCTTTGTGGCGCAGTGGGTAGAGCACCATGTACATTGCGTTCCGCCCGCGGGGTCGAGGGATCGAAACCAGGCGCCGGATAGTATTTTTTTTATATATAGTGTAGGGGGAGGGGTGCGGACAACGACGGTGCGGACTACGACGGACGTCAGAGCGGGTGACATCGTGAGTTACTGAAATGCTCTGCATTTAAAAGCTACAGTACGCTACCTCGGGCAGTCTTCGCGGGGTGACTATACTCGGTTACAACTCAAGAACGGCACCACCTCATGTAGTGTATCACTCCGCCAAAGCGTCGGACCCGTGACGTCAGTGCGCGCGCGTTTTGAAATGGGTTTGCTATGAATGCGTGATATCGTCTGCCTTGTCTCACGCAGTTTGTTTGTGGTCACTGGAGTCGTTTATAAGCATATTAAGTCCAAAAAATCACGGGAACGGCTCACACCATGTTCAAAATATTCCCAGTAGCGCCTTGCGCCGCGCGGAGAAACATCCGGCTACGGTGATAAGGCACCGCGGCAACTTCCGGTGCCGTTTTTGACCTTGAGAGCTAGAGGTCAAACCACACCCCCTTCCGCAAGCGCCCGGATTGGAGCAGCGCCCGATGGCGGGGAGAGAGAGGCGAGGAGGGAACGGAGAAGCGCACGGGACCAATGCCGCCACCTGGCGGAGGAAGGCCAGGACGCCGCCGCCGCAGCGATAAGTGCGCGTGGCGAAGGAAGGTGACGTGCGCGCTGAGCCGTGTGCGATGGAGTAGGACGAACACCCAACTGTGGTCGCTCGTACAGCGGCGACGCTTAAACAACGCCGTGAGATGAAAAAGTGAAAACACGCTGCTGTGGCGTCGATTGAAGGCATGCAGGAGGCGACTTCTTCTCTTTTCACCTAGGTGCGAGAGGGTTGTGTAGGTGATGTCATCCGGGCCTTGACAGCTGGATTTCTTGACAGAAGCCAGTGCAGCGAGAAACTCTGCCATGGAGAATGGCTCGTCAATTGGGGACACCCTGCTTCGCTATTTTCATGTCTCACGCGTTAGTGTGAGCTTCCTTCATTTTTTTCTTTCCCACTCACCTCCGTACCGCACCGTGATCAAAGATTTCTAGAAAGGCCTTGGCCCCTCAACTCCTTTGCGTACGCTAGTGATGCGCTCCCAGATATTTAGGCGCGGACTTTGAAATTGCAGAAGCGGCGACCCAGTACGGGCCAGAGGCGAGGCTGAGTGACCGCACCCTGTGCATGACGGGTCGCTTCGGCGGCCACAAGGGCTACTGGCACTACGACGTCCACAACCTCTACGGACTGAGCCAGGCACGAGCTACGCACATGTACGTACGCCGCTTCCGCCTATCTCTCGTACCAGAAGAAAAAAACATTCCGTATTATCTGCTACCGCGCACAGAAATAACCGAAGGGTCGCGACCTTGTGAAACACGCGAGATCAGCGGATAATACTCTTTTTACCATCTGACTACCTTAATGTCGTTTGATAATGCCGCGAACTATACCCGGTGGTAGTGTCACTAGATAAGATTTCAGAGTATCGGCACCCTTTTCTCCTATTGTTCGGTGCCGCCACCATGGTCATTGGTCAGTTCGCATCACGTGGCATTCGTTTACACGGCGACGGTTCATGGGCGCCGCCATTTTGTTGTTTATGCGTTTTAGTCGGTCCATTCTGGTAGGCTTATCCTGTCCTCCCTGTTCTGCGGCTGCGCGCGACTCACGTCATTCCGAATTAGAATCAAAGATAACGCGTGTAACAGCATTTCAGCAGCAGAAGTGTGTCCGAGGGTGCCATTTTGCTGCATCTTCGGTAGTGTTGCTAACAAACGAACCTCTCTAAGTTAGCGGCGAGGCCGTAGAAGGGGCAATCTCTCAACACTGATAAAACGCCAAAATGTCCGCCGTTGCTGATTTGCGTGTCTCAGTGGCGGTACTCTGATACCTTATCTACTGACACTACTCTGTGGTTTGTCTATTTACGTGTTTTGTTGCCAGCGTCCGGCTGTGCCCATAGAGTTCTATGGCTGTGCCCAGCCGTCTTATCAAGTTACAAATGATGAGCGCGTTTCCGTCTCTTTCTATTTCGTTTGTATGCCGCGCAGGCTATCTAATTTTGTAGGAAGAGTGTCTGTCGTCACAAGACTAGAATGTTCGTTTTTTATCGCCAGTTTACTAGGCCCGATTGGGTGGTTCTCGGAGCATCAGCGCCGAATGACAAATTCTCGCAAGGCAAACGCCACGGCATTAGATTCGCCGACACCAGTTTGCGCACGTCACTTCGTCGGCTGCTTCTACGCCGCTTATATTTCCTTTGGGTTTTTGCGGAGCACAACTTCGCTCCAATAAGCTTTTGTTCCTTGAAGAAACCCTGCATCGTGGTTGGCTGCGTGGCAATATACTTCTAGCGCGTAGCGTTAAGAGTCCGGTGTTGCAGAAATTGATTGATTGATTGTAGGGTTTAACGCGCCGACGCAACGCAGGCGATGAGGCGCGCCGTAGTGGAGGGCTCCGGATTAATTTTGACCACCTGGGGATCTTTAACGTGCGCCGAAATCTCGTACACACGGGCATTTTTACTTTTCGCCTCCATCAGAAAAGCGGCCGCCGCGGCCGGGAATCGAACCCGCGGTGTTGCAGAAATGCCGGCGTCGTCGGTGCCTTTGACCATAAGTGAAGAATACAAAAAATACGTGAAATAAAAATGGTTGCGACTTAGATCAGCTAGCCTTGGATATGCAAAGTAAAAGCTTGGCTTAGTCGGTTGAGTCTTGGTTTACCTTGGTTAACCTTTGAGTCTTGGTTAACCTTTGATGTAGCTGTGTTGCCTACCACGGCTCAAGGTCGCCCGCCGCCGTGGCTCAGTGTCTACGGCGTTGCGCTGCTGAGCACGAGGTCGCGGGTTCGACTCCCGGCCGCGGCGGCCGTTTTTTTGATGGAGGCAAAAAGCAAAAACGCCTGCGTGTACGAGATTTTGGCGCACGTTAAAGATACCCAGGTGGTCAAAATTAATCCGGAGCCCTCCACTACGACGCGCCTGATCGCCTTTGTTGCGTCGGCGCGTTAAACCCTACAGTCAATCAATCAACGGCTCAAGGTCGTTCGGTCCCGTGCAACGCTCACAGAAGGAGGCCCGGTCTCGCTTTCATTCTCAGCAAACGCGGTGTTCCTGTTTCACGGCGAACGCGGCGCAACATGAGTCACATATCCCGAGTCGACCGAGCGGCGCATGCGTGGAAGGCGGCGGTTTTGGTCGCCTGCCAATCAGCTGAGCGGCCGCTCCCGCAGTGGCCTCCGCTAAGTTGCAAAACAACTTAAAACGGGGCCTCGTGCGCAGCGCCGACAGCGGGCCCGGCGAATCGCGCGATGCGCTGCGAGGGGTGTGTCTCCGGGGGTTTGTCTCCGGTCAAAAGGTCACCTTGCGCATCCTCCAAGAAATCGCTGGACGAAAGTAGTAAAGCTTCGCTTTAATTAAAACACAGGTCTGCATGGAGCTGGTTTACGGGACGGTTTGTAGACATAGCTTCTGTCGGTCGCCAGTTTACAACACCCACCGAGATTGTGAGTTCAGTTCTACCAGTGGCGTAATAGGGAGCTGGGATGTACTTCTGCTTCACGGTAAGATGTTGAGCCAATGAGTTTTAACAGGAATGTACGCGGGATTGTTTTAACAGAAATCTATGAATCCACTCTGTCCATCACTTAGTTAATCACAGGTTACCGCAGGTTACCGCGCAGGTTACAGCAGATTAGCGCAGGTTGCCTGTATTACCACAGCATGTTAAAAAAATTACGGTAATGACACGGGACAGGCAGCAAAGAGAGAGAGAGAGAGAGAGAGAGCGAAAGATAAACAGCTAAAGAAAATGAACAACGGAACGGACAAACAGACACTGAAGTTGACGCCGACCATCCACAAGACCTCAGCGCCATCCAAGAGCTTTCCAGTGAGACCTTTTCTACGGGAATTATGCGCCAAAACTAAACTTTGCCTTGTTAAACCAATCATCTAGGACTAACCCCGGGGGATTCTAAAACGTAACAAATGGTCTTCACTTGTTCACCTCTGTGCACTGGTGTATGTGTGTGTGTGTGTGTGTGTGTGTGTGTGTGTGTGTGTGTTTTATCTGATTTATCTGATTACAGGTACTATGGAGAGAAAAGCCCACGGGACACAATTTTAGCTCTCGGTTTATGTTAGTACATCGGTGCACCACAGCTCATAGCATCACCTCCAAACGCGTTGCGTATGCTCTGGCCCACCAAACAGTGGAGAAACTAACCTCAGGCAAAACCGCACCGCACATTGTCTCTGCTAGCATACAGGCGTTTCACTTACCTCGTGCATCTTTAAATAGTGGTGATAATGTATTTTTCTCTATTTTAAAGGGACACTGCAACGCTTTTTTCAAAACTTTTCCAACATTTAAAAGCCTTCGGGACGTAGTCAACAAACAGGGGGTCACGGAGTACCTCGGAGTAACTGCAAACTAAAAATATGTCAACCAACTTGAGATACTCCAAATAAAATGCGTTCGTTTCATTTATGGCAAATATAGACAAGACTACCCCACACAGCTCATGACCGACAATAATATCCCCCACCCTAAAAACAAGAAGGAACCTAAACGGTCTATTGCTTCTTCACGTTATATTGATTAAAAAAGCTCAATTGCCTATACCTGCATTTCTTAAGCCACTAACCACGAGAGGAACGCGTCCCACACGAGAGCATGCTTTAGAGCCTATTTTCGCAAGGACTAGTTCATTTAAAAATAGCGTTTTACGCGTACCATAGGACACTAGAATTTACTTCCTGAATCAATTCTAGCAGCTGACAATTTTGCTAGAGCATTGGGGCAGCCCTTGTCTTGTTGAAACGATGATATTTACGTAATACAGTGATGATATCGTGTTTCATATCAGTGTGCTGGCATGATTGATGTTGCATTCTGTGCGACTCCGTGATTTATACTGCCCATGTGCTCTTTTGCCTCATGTTGTTTTCCAGATAGTGTTGCGTTTTTGTTGTCGTTGGTGGTGGTGGTGCTGATACTTACCAACGATCTTTGTACTTCTCACTTGCCCCTCCTGCTTGGGTCATTCTGGCCTGCAGAAATAAATAAATAAATAAATAAATAAATAAATAAATAAATAAATAAATAAATAAATAAATAAATAAATAAATAAATAAATAAATAAATAAATAAATAAATAAATAAATAAATAAATAAATAAATAAATAAATAAATAAATAAATAAATAAATAAATAAATAAATAAATAAATAAATAAATAAATAAATAAATAAATAAATAAATAAATAAATAAATAAATAAATAAATAAATAAATAAATAAATAAATAAATAAATAAATTTAAAAATGCATGTATGCAGGATGCAAATTTAGAGACAAATGCAACTGCTTGCAAAAGCAATTTTTGTCGAAGCTGAAGTCAACAGCGCTCGTATCCCGTCCCACGCAGCGCCCTCGAGGAGCTCCTTCCGGAGCGGAAGTTGATCATCAGCCGCTCGACGTATCCGTCGAGCGGCCGCTACGGCGGACACTGGCTCGGAGACAACCAGAGCTCCTGGGGCCACCTGTACCGCTCCATCATAGGTGAAGCGCGCATGCGCACACCACCAAAAACAGTGCGCCGATCCTTGACTTTAAAGGGATCCTCCAACACTTTTTTCAACTTTTTTTTTAAATCTCAAATGCTTGCAGAACGTAGTCACTCAACACACCCAGTGCTTAGATTAGGGGGTCTCGAAGTTGCTCAGCCAGAAATTACTGCTCTGTGCCCATCAGATATCTTGTAAATTCGCTCAAACGATTTTTCTCTCTTTCCCGGTCTTGACATTCTTCGACGGCTCTAATTACGTCACTGAGGCGATGTAGCGGCTGTTGGCCGGTTTTCCTTCAGTTGCAGCCCTTATTGCAACTTTTCAAAAAAGGCACAAAAACAAAGCAGAAATGGAAGGGGTATCTGGTGCGACGAGGAAATCACGCAGTGCCGCTCCATGCTGACGATAACTATAGCTTTCGCTTACCCAAACACATTCCAGGCACTTATCGGAAGTGTTGCAGGCTCCCTTTAAAGGGACCATGTAACACTACCGATAAACGCTTTCGCTCTTTCCTTCGCGTCTGGAAGCACTGCGAAAGCTATAGTTATCGTCAGCACGGAGCGGCACTGCGTGATTTGCTTGTCGCAGCAGATGTACGCCTACCATTTCTTTGCTTTTGTGGCTTTCTTTTTAAAGTGGCTATCGAACGACTTCGTTGCTGTAACTGAAGGGAAAGGCAGCCAATAGCCGCTACACCGCTGTAATGACGTTATCCCAGCGGTCGAAGAACGCCAAGACGCGAGAAAGAGAGGAAAATTTTTTGAGCAAGTTTCGAAGTTATCTGATGGCTATACCGCAGTAATTTTAGGTTGAGGTACTTTGCGTCCCTCTGATATCAATATTGGATGTGTTTGTTGAGTACCTCCTGCAAGCATATGAGATTTCGAAAAAACTTGAGAAATGTGTTGCTGTGTTCATTTAGAGTGGCTATCTAATGCGTTTATTGCTGAAACTGAAGGACAGCTGGCCAATAGCCGCTACACCGCTGTAGCGACGTAATCCGCCTTTTTCACTGCGGTGTGGCGCTCTCTTGAGGTAGCGACGGAAAGCAGATCGGAGGTCAAGGTTAGCGTTGTGCGTCGTGGTTGTTGCCTTCGGCGTGAGCGCGTTGTTTTTCGACGCTCGAAGAGATGGTAGCTTTCCGTCTCACCTAGTCGCTTTTTTTTAATCTTATACTTCCCCTGACGACTGCAACTGCATCAGCATGCAATCGCCAGGGGAACAATTCATTACGGGAGGCTTTCTTGCCGTTACCAACGGCTGGACGGACTTGCCCTGGTCGACTACCCATAATGCCCTAGTTACACGGGCGCAGTTAACCACGGTTAAGCGAACCGCCGTTAGACAAAACCGCAGTTTGCTGCATTACACGGCAGATGAAACTGCGGTTACCCCGCTAACCATGGTTAATGCAAACTGAGCTTGGCCACCTCAGTTCAGTCACGCTAACCGCAGTTCCCGCAGCCGCAGTGTTCAAAATCGCGCAAGTCAGTTCGGACGCAAGCGGCGGCCCGGCGCATCAGCGGAGGCGAAAAAAAAAAAAAAAATCACCTGGCGTTCCCAGGAGACGAAGGTTCTGAAATAGCGGGCGCCCCAACTCTGCCCCCAAGAGGTGCTGGCGTTCTTTGCGTTGATCTCGCAAGCAGCGCGACTGCCCGTCAGCAGCGGCTCGTTTCCCGATCCACCCGATCAACTACGACAAAAGCCGTGCTAAATTTGTAAATTCGGTGCGTCGTCCGCCAAAAAAATGGATAAACCAGGCAATCATGAAGCGTTTTCAGCACTCGGAAACGATCGGCGCGCACGTCGGCCGGCCTGTGAACACGCCGGCGCGCCTGCCCGCACGGAACTGCAAGCGGCTCGAACCGGCCCAGACCACGGCAGCAACAGCTTATCGCCGCTCTTCGAAATCAGTCTGATCGCGGAAAATAACTTCCACATGCAAGAAAGTTGATGTTAGTGCGGTGAAAAATTGTGCTATGGATTGTAATTCGCAGTGGTAGGTATAGCGGCGGTCAAATGTCCACCGTGATGCTAAGCCTAAAGTTCCCTGAGCAAACCAAGCCGGTTGCGGGCAGTTGGGCAAGCCCCTCTCCTCGCCGCGCGCGAGTACGTTGCGTTTGGGTCTGAAGCGACTGCTTTAACGATATTTCGTCTTGTCTACACTGCTTCTCTTTGTTTTTTCTCGTGAAGTTAAAAGTGTGGTAATTTATTTTTGTTACGCTCACAACCAAGTGACCGCCGTCACCACAATCGGAATTTCGTGTGTAACAGACAAAACCGCAGTTTGTGACAACCGCCGTTAAAGTTTCGTAACCACGGTTAAACTTAACTGCGGTGACTTCCGCTTCCCATTTTCAGACTGGCGTCTCACAGCCCTAACCCAGGCTTCTCGGCGTTGCCTGTCGCGCGTAGCTGATGGGAAGCGAAAAAAAAACGCTTCTTGTCACCCTTGGCCCGAGAGGTGCACTTGTACGCAGCACACGAAAGCGGCATTGCATTCAAACGACACAAAAGTGGCTAGAT
The DNA here is from genome assembly GCF_048455015.1 of Haemaphysalis longicornis. Taxonomy (NCBI): domain Eukaryota; kingdom Metazoa; phylum Arthropoda; class Arachnida; order Ixodida; family Ixodidae; genus Haemaphysalis; species Haemaphysalis longicornis. The sequence continues at coordinate 112,946,509 of NW_027526225.1, forward strand.
ATTTGCAGTTCACGTTGCCGACGATGCATGGGCCTCAGCCGAGTATCGGTGGACGCTGCAGACGGATGGTGCAGTGGCCCTCCAAACAGTTTCTCGCGTTCACCGCTAGGGCTTCGCGCATGCGCAGTGGCGTCTTGAAAAAGGCGGATTGCAGGGGTCGAAGAGCTTCGAGAACAGGAAAGAGACAAAAATGTTTTGAGCAAGTTTCAAAATTATCTGTTAAACATAGAGCAGTAATTTTTGGCTGAGGTTCTTTTAGACCCCCTTATCTAAGTACTGGGCGTATTTGTTGGCTACGCTGTGCAAGCATTTCAGATTTCGAAAAAAGTTGAAGTAGAAAGTGTTGCAGGGTCCCTTTCACTACGTGCACGAGAAAATATTGTAAACCCGCCTTGTAACGACGTTGCTTTATTCCACGTTTTCGGCGGTTCCAACTGCGTGAGGGAGAACAATTTGTCACCGCTTTTAACAAAGTATCGCTTTTAACGAATGCATTTCGTTAACGGATTTTGTTATGGCGAGCTTGTACTGTATATTTTTCTCAAAACACTGCTTATAACGAAGACATTTTGTTACACGAATTTGTTATAGCAGGTTTTTGCTCTACAAGCTAAACAATAGTCGTTATAGTCGTGCTTTGGGGTGGAAGAGGGGGGAGGGAAGGGGTAGTGGTAGCTGTTTTCGCATAGCGCGTGAAGACGACTGCACGCAACGGTGACTTATCTGAATTGTGGGGGAGCACGGATGCTGTGGTACCAGGTGCTGCTGAAATGCTGCGCTTTCCCGGCGTGTGCTATTATATATCTGATATTACATTCCTATGATTTCCTCTTCGACGGGCCAGTCATTGGAAGCACGTGCCGAAGGAGTGTAATGCGCGCTCTCATTCGCGTTTCGCTCGAAGCTTGAATTTGTCAGAGCCTTTAACAGCCCACTTGGCAACAGCGCAACAAATGCAATGTGCGCCGCATAGCAACCATCTGTGGCGCCTCGCCAACTCCCTTTAGCCTCGCGCGGGAGAGAGGGGGGTCACTCGCGGACGGGACTACAATCCGTACTTACAGAATAAATTATAGGGTATTTGTCCTCCATTAAGCTATAGCAGTGCGGAGTCTCACGGAGATGATTTAGAACTGGACTTTTACGTCGCCCAGGCAAACATTCATGCTGATTTTGTTTAACTCTTCATTTCTTCCCCTCTCTCTTTCGCCCTGCTTCATTTAGGGCCTTAATTCCCTTTTTTCATTCCCGCAGAGTAGCATGCACGGGACAACATGCCGGTAGACCTCTCTCTCTCTCTCTCTATCTCTCTCTCTCTCTCTCTCTCTCTCTCTCTCTCTCTCTCTCTCTCTCTCTCTCTCTCTCTCTCTCTCTCCAAGAAATATCTGAGAGAATGGTTGACTCTCGATTAAAAACAAAAACAACAGTGGTTTACTGATGTTTCGACTGGAGGACCATTCTTCATCTGAGGTTTCGGTTTGGGGCAAGCCTTCGTCAGAAACGAAGGCTTGCCCAAAGCCGAAACGTTAATGAACTTTCATTTCTAACCCGTTGGTCTTCTCGTTTACAGTAGATATGACAAGACGCATGCGAATTTATCGTGAGCGGAGTATTATATCTTAGCTCATTTTCGGACATCAAAGCCTAAACGCGATGGCAAGCGTAGCCAGGCACTGCTTAGCACCCCATTCGGCACAAGATTCAAACCTACACTTACGCACGTGCGCACGCATTTGGCGCGCGGGGAAGGGGGGGTGCGGGGGGGGGGGGGGGGGGGGAGTGTTTAGTGGTCTCGTCGTGTGCTCGTTTGCTACGCAACGTCACTAGCGACGTGCGCTCGTTATGTAGATGGACGGCTTAACGCTCGCCGTCGTGTCCATCAAATTTATGCGCGTTCCAATGCAAATTTCCGCATCATCTCAGTCGGCGGCTGCGACCTATGTGTTCCTGGTGCTTTCTACGACAGGCAAAGTTTACTCCGACAGCGGCCTGACCAAGCACAGTCAGAGCAGCAATGTTTGTTTTATCTATGCAGGAATGCTCGAGTTCAACATGTTTGGCATTCCGTACGTAAGTAGAAGGCTTACTTTCACGCATCCAACCGCCACGGTTGCGGAGAGCACAAAAAAGTCGCGAAAGGGAGGGCAAAGGGCGCCGGAAGCGCAGAGTCCAGCGATTGTTTCAGGTGGGCGCGGACATCTGCGGCTTCTTTGGTGACACCACGGAGGACCTGTGCGTTCGGTGGATGCAGCTGGGTGCCTTCTATCCCTTCTGCAGGTCACACAACGACATGTCGGCCATGGTAAGTTCCTCCTTGCCCTGCCTTCTCGTTCATTAAAACTCACGTTGTTCTACCTCAGGGTCCGCCTACTAATTGTGACACTGCTGAGGGCCCGTCAGAAGCTCTAATATGACCAATCATAACTAAATTTCTCCCATCGGGGCTGTTTAGGCCGACCTTTGTCCATCCGTCGCACCAAAAAACCTCGAAGCCTCAATAAAGAGTGTGGTTAGTGAGGTCCTGGGAATCGAACCCGATACCTTTACGTTGTGAGACCGGCTCCCTAACCACTGGGCCACCCCAAAGTCCCGAAGGGTACGGGTTAGCAGCGGCGAGGAACAACACGTGCACCCAATTGGAAGGAAAAAATGGCAGTATCTCCACTCCGTGGATGATGACGAGGTTGCGGAGTACGGGGGCTCGAAATGACATCCAAGTTGCGCCCCGACCGTCATTCAATTTGAGCCGTGAGTTGCCCCTTGATTATTCCCCAAATGAAACTGCAACTCACGGCTCAAATCGAACTGCGGTTGATTTTCGCGTGATGGTGGTGTGCGCACGGATGGACGCGGACGGACATTGGGAGGTCCTATAAGGTACTCCGCACCGTTACAGGCGAGGGAGTAAGCCGTTTGACTCTCGGGTACTAACTCACGGTCGCAGCCCAGTGGGTAAGACGACTGACAGTAAGGGCCGTATTCTGAGTCTCTCCTCCACTCCATTTTCTCCCTCCACTCAGCTGAGGAGAGGATTCCGTGAATGCTTATGCATGGGGAAATCAATTTCAAGGCTCCCCTCCACCGGATGCTCGAGTGGAGAAAGGACTCAGAATACCAAGGTAACTCTGTATGGTCTGCCAGACACAGGCTCCAATCCTACCGGTGCCTGTGTGATTTTTTGCGATTGTAAAATTCTATGCGCACGGACGCGGACGGACATTGTGTGGTCCTAAGGTACTCCGCACCAAAAACGCTTCCCGTGGTCGCAATCCAACCTGGGTCCATCGCGTTAAGAAACCGGCGTCGATCCTATTGAGCTATCATCGCATTCCGGGTGCACAAATTTTCCTATTGGTTCGTAGTGCGGGTGTTGACTTTGGACAATGGTTGTCTCTGGCCGCACGTTCTAGCGCGTGCTAAAGCGGTCCGCTTTAGGAGAGATGTGAAAGCGTGCGGACGAAGCGATCCGAACCTGCCAGTCATGGAGAATTTTCGGCGCAAAGTTCGGAAATAGATGTGAGGCGCAACAGCCGTGTATCTGACGAAGGGAGAGGGGCCGCCAGCTCTGCTGTTTCTCCAGCCGTGCACCTCCGGTGCAAGCTGCGCCATTTTTTTTTTCAACATCCCCTCACTGAAACTGCATGCGTATAAGTATACGGATAAGCTGTTGATAATGCTATGCGTAATTATCGCCACTTCGCTATGCCATAATTACCAAGACAAATCGTCTATCGCGTCGGTTGGCTTATATATATTCAAATTTAAATGAATCCTGGTTGTGACAAAAACACTTTATTGGAAATATCGCTTTACATGAAGTTTTTAACGGTCCCTCGTGCAGCGCACACAGAGCGACAAATCCCCGCTTTAAACGAAGTATCGCTTATAACTAAGCCAGTTTTCTGTACCCAAAGCTTCGACATAACGTGGGTTTCGCCCTCGCGTCTCTCGTGACTTTGTAGGTTGACCGAATATTCGGGGCTGTTCCGTATCGAAATAAGCAGGCTACTCACACCGAATGGCCCCAACCTGAGCCCCGCTCGATTGACCCGTAGCGCGCATTCCCCGCCACTTTTGCGCAGGCCCAGGACCCGGCCGTGTTCAGCCAGGAGGCCCAAGCCGTGATGCGCAAGGCTCTTCATACTCGCTACACGCTGCTGCCTTTCCTCTACACCCTTTTCTTCAATGCGCACATCAATGGCACGCCCGTCGTCAGGCCGCTCTTCTTCGAGTACGCATCATGTCCAGGGGCGGATACGAGCTTTTTCTGAGGAGGAGATCAGCACCTATCAGTGATAATAATGATAAGGAGGACGAGGATAATGACCTTTTAAATGCAGAGCATTTCAGTAACTCACGATGTCACCCGCGTTGACGTCCGTAGTCCGCACCGCACACCTCCCTACTATATAAAAAAATACTATCCGGCGCCCGGTTTCGATCCCTCGACCCTGCGGGCGGAACGCAATGTATATGGTGCTCTACCCACTGCGCCACAAAGCCGACACAGAATGGGACGCTACGAACGCGCCTTGTATCGTTGACTCATTCAAATTACTGCTGACGAGCGCTCTCTCGTCAGCAGTTGCCACAAGTGCAACAACATTAAAGTAACGCAAACTACTTAACGTCGTGCGCCCCCGGAAATGCTCTGCATTTGATCCCTCGCGAGGGGGATGTTTCACTGCGTCTTCTCTCGGTCGCAGGACCCGTGGCGCCATCTGGCGGAGGCGCGGCACAACTCGTAGCACTTTCTTTGAAAAAGCGCCTCGAAAGCGCCGCAAATATGAAATTTGGCTTTCCTCTCCCAAGTTTTTTCTATTCACCGAAATTTTGTAAAGCCAAAACATAAAAAATCGAAAAAAACATCAACTAAATGTTTTCTAGGCATCTTCTTGGGAGTATAAATTCAAAAATTAATGGGGGAATCAGGACATCCGGACCACCCCCCCACCCCCCACCCCCCACCCGTCTGGGTCCGCCAATGATCGTGTCGGCTTTCTTAGGGGAGACCCGCCGCGGTGGCTCAGTGGCTAAGGCGTTGCGCTGCTGAGCACGAGGTCGCGGGTTCGATTCCCGGCCGCGGCGGCCGCTTTTCTGATGGAGGCGAAAAGCAAAAACGCCTGTGTGTACGAAATTTCGGCGCACGATAAAGATCCCCAGGTGGTCAAAATTAATCCGGAGCCCTCCACTACGGCGCGCCTCATCGCCTGCGTTGCGTCGGCGCGTTAAACCCTACAATTAATCAATCAATCTTTCTTAGGAGAATGTCTCATTGGAAGGTGACCTTGAATGACTACGGCGTCGCGCTTGAACGGTACAAAAAGCTGGGAAGGCCAGTAACTAACCAAAGCATTCCAGCCGTGCATAAAGATGATTAATTATGATTGATTAGAGGTCAATATAAAAGATTATTAAGGTGAGATTAAGTGGATTGCGAACACATCAAGAGCGATTTAGGAATAAAATGGATTAAGATGGACTAAGGCCGAAAAGGGTGGATGTATGATTAGTGATTACAGTTAGTATTAAGTGAGGCGATTCAGGTGAATTAAGATGGATTAAGGTAGCTTAAAGGAGCCATGAAGAGAAAACACAAGTTTGGTTCATTCAAAAGATTGTCTCGTTAGAATCATACTGACACCACTTTTAACGTAAACTTCGCTCAAATAAGCTACATAATTAGGAAAAACGGGAATGGTCATGCGACCCACCAGCTCATTTCCCGCAACAGAACCTGTGATGTCACATGGGCTAAGCTCTGCGATTGGCGGAGGCTGGCAGAAGCAGACGCAAATTAGGTAGAGCTTACAAACTAGACGAACGAGCGATTTGCGCTTAAATTTAGGGCACATTCTTTACAAAGCAATAAGAATGATGGGACAAACAGTGGAAGTTACGAAAGCACATGTAAACATAGAAGTACTGATGCGTTCTGCTGTTCGTACTGCGCACAGCATGCTTTGGTTTAGCTGCACAGCACTACGGAGCTTGGGGTTGTCTCAGACGACACTGGCCGATTGACGCAAGCAACGGTGTCTTACGTGACCCCATTTGTCGAGCGAGCACTGTTTCAGGGAACGAATATTTTCTCCCAGAACAAAAACAAGCCAGGTTTAAATGCGGGCAAAAACAAACCAAACGCTTGCCACGGTATGGTGGCGCCATCTAGGTTACGGAACGTAAAGAAACGCGGGAACAAACCAACACCGCTGTACAGGGTGGAGACAACCTTTGAACGGTCCCGTGCCGCCGCAATTGGGCCAACGGGCTCAACGCGTTATTCTTTTCGTTTCCCACGAGACCTAGCAACGCGAAACAGACAATATGATTCAAACTTCTTCAGTAAACCGCGTTGCGGCGATCATTTTAGCGCGGTTTTGACACAATGACTTGCTTCGGCGGCGAGCGAGCAACCGAACATGGCGGCGCCAGCGTTACGTGTCTCTACCCTGTACGGCGGATGCGTGAATGAAGGTACTCTAGGCTGCAGAGCGGTCGGTTCCCGTGATGTCACTTGGGACCACGAAAACGCACGATTGAGCGGGAAAATCAAAATTTTAACCTAAATTGTTTAATTTCTCAGTGAATAAAGCACCGTTTGTATCCGGACAAGCGCTGGGGGCACTATAAAACACGAAATCTTTCGAATAAAACCAACTTGCATTTTCTCTTCATGGCTCCTTTAAGATCATTAAGCATGGGGTAAGATGGATTCATCAGCATCACCAGCCTACCTACGCGCAGTGCAGGGCAAAGGCGTCTCCCATTAATCTCCAATTCTCCAGGTCCGGTGATAACTGCGACCAATTTACACCCGCAAACTTCTTGATCTCATCTGTCCATCTAACTTTCTGCCGCACCCTACCCCGCTTGCCTTCTCTAGGCATCCACTCTGTTACCCTTAATCACCAACGGTTATCTTGCCTTCGCATTACATGCCCTGCCCACGTCCATTTCTTCTTCTTAATTTCTACTAATAAGTCCTTAACCCACGTGTGTTCCCTTACCCACTCGGCTCTCTTCTTTTCAATTAATGTTACACCTATCATCATCCGTTTCATTGCTCGCTGAGTCGTCCTCAGTGTAAGTTGAACCCTCTTAGTGAGCCTCCAAGTTTCTGCCCCGTAGGTGAGTACCGGTAAGATGCAGCTGTCATACACTTTCTTCTTCAGGGACAATATTGGGCTGCCATTCATTATCTGAGAATGCCTGCCGAATGCACTCCACCCCATTCTTATCCTTCTAATTATCTCTGCCTCATGGTTGGGATCCGGGGTCACTACTCGGCCTAAGCAGATATATTCGCTTACCGCATCCACTGCCTCAGCACCTATCTAAAACCGCTGTGCTCTCCCGAGGCTATTAAGTATTACTTTACTTTAGGAGATTTAGGTGAATTAAAATGGAGTAAGATGGAGTAAGGTCGAAAAAGGTGGATTTATGATTAGTGATTATAGGTAGTGTTAAGTAAGGCGATTCAGGTGGATTAAGATGGATTAAGGTAGCTTAAGATGATTTAGCATAGAGTAAGATGTATTAGGACGGTAAAATAGCCTGTCGACGGGTGGTCGTGCGTATAAAAGGTCACCATCACAACATTACGCCACGCTTTCGCCTTCAGAGCACGTAAGCATACTTAAGTGATCCGAGGCGTTTTTTTTTAAATACTGTTGTTTTTCACATCGAGCACTGAGCGATCCTCCATGTCTTTGCGTCCGTCCGTCCGTCCGTCCTCAAAGAGATAGTTGCGGTGCGGTCTTCGAACTCCCCGGTGCCGGGTTCATACCTTGCGCCTGGGCGAACGCGTTCAAATTCCGCTCCTCGTCTCTTCACGTCCTCCTCCACGTCTCGTAAAATCATCCCACGCCTTGCTGCACTTTGTATACTGCATCTTTTATTAGATAGAGGGTGAAACATTGGTGAAAACATGTAATATTTTTCGTGACTATAATTGTTTTTTTAAAATATGGACTGTTTCATCACTTCCATTTTGATAAGATGGGGCCCTGTCCTAGTTTGCTTTCCATACAATAAGGATTCGTTCTAAAGAAATCGCTTCATTCGAAGGGTTGTGCCGCTTCCCAACTACAGGGCCGGGAGAACGAATACTGCATGCTTTTAACCGAGTATCGCGTATAACGATGTCTTGTCCCGAGGGTTTCGTTATAACTGTAGTTTCATGTATAATATTTCCGCCTGCCGCATGGTGGCAGCTAGTTCACGTGAAATAGACTTTTCTTAGAGTGCTAAGATTTCGCTGTGTCCACCATGGCACTCTGCTGCGCAATAACTCTTCCGTTTGCGCATTCCGAGCAATTCGGTTGTACTGTAGAGTGTGCCACTAGCACTGTCCAATCATAAAGGAACTGCTACCATCACATAAAAGTGAAAATATCTACAAAGGAACGACTAGTGTAACTAGATAAGATACAGAGTATCGTCACTTAGGCACGCAAGTGAGCGACGGCGGCCATTCTGGTGCTTATCAGTGTTGCTAGATTGCCGCTTCTGCGGCCTCACCGCTAACTTTGACGAGGTCCTTTGTAGACAACACTGCCGAAGACGCAACAACACGGCATCTTCGGACACACTTCTGCAGCTGAAATGCTCCGAAGCGCGTTATCTTTGATTCGTGTTCGGAACGACGCCAGTCGCACGCAGCCGTAGAGCAGGGACGGTAAGCTGGGATTACCACTGTTGACCGACAGAAAACGCATAAACAACAAAATGGCGGTGCCCGTGAATCGTCGCAGTGTGAACAAATGCCACGGGATGCGAACTGACCAATGATCACGACGTCGGCACGGAACAGTAGGAGGAAAAATTGCCGCTACTCTGTAACCCTATCTAGTGACACTAGGAACGACGAATTTCGGTGCGCGTGTGCAAGAAAAGACAATTAAAGTGACTGAGAAGACAAAATGCAAATTGCGTTCATTAAAAAGGCTGTTTTGTCCCGATAACAACGAGAGCAGTTTTATCGCAACCTTCAAACAAATAATCGTGATATTAAAGAAAACATATTCAACAGTGGCGACGCCCTAGCCACTTTCCGGCAATTCTTCTATGACGCCACAGAACCTTGTTCGTGACGTCATAGCGGCCGCGACATATATAAGCCGTCGCCAAAAAACATACATACATACATACATACATACATACATACATACATACATACATACATACATACATACATACATACATACATACATGCATGCATGCATGCATGCATGCATACGGTACAGTATGGTATCACCAGTGTCCTGGTAACACATAAGGCTTAGGCTTAGATTGTATTCCTCATTTGTTTTACAGGCGTAATGTGACGCCTTCGTCAGCGCCCTGACGAAGGCAAGTCTGAAACGTTGGCAACAATCGTGGTCGCTACCTTGTTCGAAGTTTTCTTGTGTTCTCTACCATCTTCCAAGTTTTTTGCTCACTGTATGTATCTATGTATGTATGTATGTATGTATGTATGTATGCATATATGTATGTATGTATGTATTTATGTATGTATGTATGTATGTATGTATGTATGTATGTATGTATGTATGTATGTATGTATGTATGTATGTATGTATGTATGTATGTATGTATGTTCATGTTACTCCTGCCTCTGCCTTCATTCGCGCGCAAAACATGTGCGCCGGTGAACATTAACGACCGACGGCACCTCTCCATTTATTTCTCGTCCGTAAAACAGAACCGCTTTAGATTGAGCCACTGAACAGGAAAGACAAACCTCTAGAGTAGCGTATGTTGAAAATATTAAGAAGTGTAGTGTTTTTGATGTTGCACCTCTACGTTGTAAACCGACTCATCCCCCACCCCCCGTGTCCCCATGTATTCCACACAGATTTCCTCATGACTCGCACACGTACGGCATCAGGACGCAGTTTATGTGGGGCAGCTCGCTCCTGATATCGCCCATCACGAAAAACGTGAGTGCCTGCAAGCTGAACCTCGCCTCGCGAAGCGGCTTCAATGTGGCATGACTTGCTTGCGAAATGACACTATACTCCCTAATGTGAACTTTGGCTGTGCGAACTGCAGTCCTCTTGGTCATGGCGCATAGCTGCTCAGGACGTGATCCTGTTATCAGTGAACGCACGGTGGTGCGCGCTACCCTGTCGTTATCTCGCAGCGCACCGCCGCCGCCGAGCATGTTGTTGGAAATCGTGTTTGAACCTCCCGCGCAAATGTCCCGTGGTCCGCGTGAGCCATGCGACGTATATGATGCCTAAGGACCGATGTACACGTGCACCACGCAGCGCCTGCTGGGCTTCTGTGGCGCGGCCACGGCATACTGCCCTCCTCGTCACACTTTCGCCATACTTTCACCCTCCCTTTTCCTTCTGCTTTGGTGTCGCCTGCGTTCGCTCGGTTACGAGGCCAGCGGCGCCGTCAAACCACAGTACCATCCGCTCAAGTACTGAGCACTGAAAGAATTAACGAACCCCTCCCCCCCGGAAACAGGGGTGCAAAACGGAAACGAAAATGCTTCTGCCAAAATCAAAACGCAATGGCTGAAAGGAAAACGCAAAACCATGGATCGACAAAAAACAAAACCCTTTCATTTCATTGAGCTTTACCCGAACTCAAATGTTTGGTATGCGTTATTGTAGACCATTCCTCTGCAATTTTCATGGGTGTTTACGTTCTTCGATGGCTTGCCCGCTCTTCACCATGCGCGGACTACCCATGCCGCCGTAGAAGGTGAGCTGTCCGACGAGAGCGAGCGACTGCAACTGCGATGTGGCGTAATGCGAGCGACGACGCTGATTGGCTCCCATTGTGGCGCGATGTACCGCGACACTTGTACCCGCGCCCGCGACAGCTGCGAACGGCGCGCGAGAGTGACGCTCGAAGAGCACGTAGATAAAGTTGGCTTTGCCGCAAGGCGTTTCTGCGTACACCGACAGCCCACTTGCATTATCACGATGTATCGCGCAACAAGTTGCAACATAAACAAGCGTGATACCGAATATAATTGCTCATCTGGTTACTTGCAACTTTGCAAGCGATTTTGTTAAGAATCTGAAGGCTTCCGAATGGGCTAAATAGCTTGCTAACAATTTCTGGAGATCCCAACAAGTGGAAGTGGTGCGGTGTCTTGTGCGGCGCGCATTGGGTTCAGTCATCGAGCTCGCCGCTGTCATTTGACCGGGCCTGCTCCGATTTGTCTAATCATTGTACGAAGGTGCTCCGAGCCGCACAATCGTAAAGAACATAGATAGGAAGTATTCACTTCTGCCTTTTTTCCGCCACTGAATGATAGGAGTAAAACACTTATTCACAGGAAACAGGCTTCCTGGATCAGGGAATAAATTTGAGTAGATGATACCATAGCTCAAGTAAGGAAAAAGAAACGGACTTGGACTGGCCATGTAGTGAGACGAACCGGAAACAGGTGGACAATTAGGGTAACAGAGTGGATACCAGCAGATGGGTTTAGAAGAAGGGGAAGGCCAATAACACGTTGAAGGGATGAAATACGGAAATTCGGTAACCAACACTGGACTCAAAGCAGCGCAGGACAGGAGTGGTGAGAGGTCACTGGGAGGCGCCTCCGTCCTGCAGTGGACTTGGGCAGTCTGATGATGATTATTATTATGCTGACGATAATGAGTATTCTGATGATTTGTAATTATGATTATTATTATTGTTATTATTGTTGTAGTGATTATGATGATGATGGTGGTGGTGGTGGTGGTGGTGATAAACACGGGTAGAAGACATCGTACTTGACGCAAAAGAAGTGTGGTTAGACAGGTAATTTATTGCAATTTACGGACGACAGGCGGACCTTTTTTTAAGTGAAATGGCTAATAAGAGACTGTATATGGAGTCGGGATAGACCATGGATTTGACGGAAGGGTTCTAGCTTTTCGCCTCAATTAGAAAAAAACTCCCCCCACCTCCCCGAAGGGGATCGTGCGGAAATGCGAATGCATTGGGTGCACCGATGAGTGCGCTGCGGCAAGCAGTAACGGAGAGAGGCGTGCGCTCCACTGCATTTATATACATTTTCCGAGCGCAGCGAGCGGAGAGAGGGTACGCGGAGAGGAGAGAGAGACCCGCGCAACACGCCCGCCCCGCGCGCGAGCTCTCTCTCCCGCCGAGCTCCGCGATGCGAGCGCCCTCACACGCTCGAGCGCGCTCCTCCTCTCCACTCACTCTCCGCTACTCCGCCCGAGCTCCGCGATGCGAGCGCCCTCACACGCCCGAGCGCGCTCCTCCTCTCCCCTTGCCCTCCGCTACTCCCGCCCGAGCTACCACCTGCTCCGGTTGCTAGGCGCGCCACAGCTGTTGCTAGGGGCGAGGAGGAGCGCGGAGAGATAACACCTGCGGGCGCACGCCGACGGAGCACGAGTCCGCCGCGCCGAGACGACGACGACGACGACGAAGGCAGAACTACGAGGCGCGCGCTCACGTGCGCTCGCGCTGGAGGAATGCAGGCGCACGCCGACGGAGCACGACAACCCCCGACTAAGAAATGCATTCGCATTTTAAAAAAAACAGCCATCGTGGCAGGAATGAAATATGCGCACTCGTGCTCGACGGCCCGATGTCTCAGCCCCTGATCCACCGCGACAGATAGGCGTTGAAGTTCGCGCCCTGTCGGCAGCTCGCCGGGGCTGAGAGGTATTTTTTTTTGTGTGGTACAGTGAAAGGTATTTAATTCGAACTCGGTTAATTCGAATTTGCGGTTAATTCGAACTCACGCCCTAGTACCGGCACCGCCCTGTATATTTCAAAGGGGAAAGCTCCGGATAATTCGAACGCGTCGGTATCCAGAACGGTTAACTCGAACTATGATCCCTGATTTCCATCGCTCCTTGCGGAAGAAGTCGGCCCAGAGTGATTACAATGTGTTGCAGATCCAAACCAAACCAAATTTTCTAGAGATGGAAAACAACGAAACCGAAAAACAACAGCGTGGCGCGCGCTCTACGCTCCTGCAACAGCTTATTTCGCGTCTACAGAGGGCGCCACACCACCGGCGCCAGTGCTCCGGTGCTTGCCATTATTATTTACGAAACATTATTCACAAAATCGCCTGCCACAAACGTGCAGTAGCGCTTAATTCGTGATGACGAGTGCACAGGTGTCTCCTTTGTGTTCTGCCCGCGCGGTGTGGCGCGATTTCCATTCATTCTAGCGCCTGCCCGCTAATTCGAACTCTGCCTAATACGAACAATTTTATGGTCCCCGTCCAGTTCCAATTAATGAGCTTTTACTGTATAAACAAGTGAGCTAATGTTTTCTGTAGCTGATACGTGCTTCACAATGAGGAACTTTCTTTCTCCATCTCAAAATTATTTGGCGCATAAAGTGCTAAGATAGGGCAACGAAATATCAATAAGATGTTGGGGTAGTTTCATCAGGTTTTGTCTTTTTATTAGCTATTGGCTCACACGGTAACATTATGTATAGCGTTGCAATATCACTTCAGGATGGTGAGGGCAATAAATGTGGCTGTTAATTTTTTCCTTCTCTCTGTTTGGCAGCGCACTTACATGTCCTTCTACATTCCGGCAGGGCTGTGGTACAATTACTATCAGGTGAGTTGAGTATATTATAAGTTATAATTATTAATGTTGCTGATTCGTAACAGCACTCGTGAAAAATTCCCGCCGGGTGGGATTCTAACCCACGACCTCCAGAATACCGGTCTGGTGCGATGACCACTACGCTACCGGCGGGGCTGTTTCCTCACCACTTTCTCCGGTATTTATGTTAAAGGATTTTTTTGTTTCCTGCACTTGGGGGTGGTAGCCAGCGCCATTCGGACTACTCGGGGTTAAGGGGACCTTCTTTTTAACCCCCGGGCCGTGACTCGAGTGTCTACGACATGTCAAGAGTGGTCGACCAGCGTTGAACCCCCTTAAACTACCTTTGGCACCAAGACTGCCAGAACAGAGGCCCTCGCTATGCATGTAGCGAATCAGAAATGGGAAATGAGGGGCTCGGTGAATTAAGACAGAATAAGGGTTGGCAGTCAAGAAAACCTCGGAAAGCAGATGAAGAAACAGATGAAGAATTTTTTGAGTCAGAAAGAAAGTGGTGAAAAATGCCCGCCGCCCCCCCCCTCACGCGCACGCACGCACGCACGCACACACACACACACACACACACACACACACACACACACACACACACACACACACACACACACACACACACACACACACACACACACACGCACGCACACGCACGCACGCACGCACGCACGCACGCACACACACACACACACACACACACGCACACACACACACACACACACACACACACACACACACACACACGCACGCACACGCACGCACGCACGCACGCACGCACGCACGCACACACACACACACACACACACACACACACACACACGCACGCACGCACGCACGCACGCACGCACGCACGCACACACACACACACACACACACACACACACACACACACACACACACACACACACACACGCACGCACACGCACGCACGCACGCACGCACGCACGCACGCACGCACACACACACACACACACACACACACGCACACACATCTATATATATATATATATGTGCCTCTCTTTCTCCCTCTATCTCTCTCTCACTATCTGTTTCCCGCCCCACCCCTCTCCCATGACAGAACACGCCGTTCCTGAGTTCCGGTGAATACATGGTCCACAACTGGCTCACGCTGCAAACGTCGACGCCGCTGTACGTCAAGGCCGGCTCTATTCTCCCCACGCAGAGATATTACAACCACAGCATGAAGCCGGAAGACAGGTGAGAGTACAGCGTGGCCCCCGCGTTCGCCTGCATGTGCGGGTCAGCCGCTCAAAAGCCTTCGTAGACTTCATTCGCGCCAAGGAACGAAAACGAAATGCATACACCGGTAGCCTGCGGAGAAGATGACCCGGAAGCACATGACACCAGTTCAACTAGTGTTATCGTTATTCATTTATGTTAATTATAAATTAAGCAATTAATTATGATCGTTCATCATTATTGATGTATTATTGCGTGTCATTTCATGTACTAGTCACAAAAATGTACCCACCCTGCTAAGATCTTGCATCAAGATCGCAGTACCTACGAATAAATAAATAAATAAATAACTGCGCCTGAAGCGAGCGTAAAAAACTATCGTGTGCCCGTAAATAACCGCCAGCTGTCATGCCGAGGCTCCCGAGGCGTTAGAGGTCCCAGACCTTCCGGATTCTTATACCGTATTTATTCGAATATAAGGCGAGGTTTTTTTTTTTTTTTTCTGAATCCGTAGTCTCAAGGTCATACCACGCCCTATATCCGAAGCTCAGTATATGTAAATGGCGATTTTTATGACTCTCCAAACTGCACCCTCACCTTATCATCGTGACCACGTTATAATCGAATAAATGCGGTACGTACCAGTGTACGTGTTTCAAATTTCCCATTCCCTCGCGTGGTGCGTGGACTTCTTGCCCCAAGACTCGCCCCCCGCCCCCCCCACCCCACCCTCGCACCGCGACGGAGCGTTTTTCCCAGTGCTCTCTCTTCTGTCCTGAAACTATGTAACCACTGCAGTCCAATGTTTCCCAGTCAATAAACCTTTTAATTTCTCAAACGAAGTCACACCCGAATTTCACCTTAGCATGAGCCACGACGCTAACATACGCGGCAGTGCAACAACGGTTCCAACGTCCGCGTACAGCTGTGTGGAAACTATCCTTAGGAGGCTGCAGTCACTAGTTTACTTTTGCCCGCAGGATGTGCCAGCCCCTAAGCCTCGTGGTCTACGCGGACAACGCTGGGAATTCGGTCGGCACACTCTTTTGGGACGACGGAGTCGGAAAACGTGAGCACAAACTTGGATTGTGGCTAGCTGGTGTATTGAATGGTGTATAGTTGGTGGTGGAATTTACGAACAACTACGGTCACTAACTGCACCGTGGAATGCCAACTGCCGAGCTTTGCTTAACTTGCACTGCGTCTCACCTACGTCTATTATTTTTAGGTGCGGAGTACCTTAGGACCGCACAATGTCCGTCCGCGTCCGTGCGCATAGCATTTACAATCGCAAAAAGTCACACAGGCACCGGCAGGATTCGAGCCTGTGTTTGGTAGATCAGACAGAGTTAGTGTCAGTCGTCTTACCCACTCGGCTACGACCGTGAGTTAGTACCCGAGAGTCAAACGGCTTACTCCCTCGCCTGTAACGGTGCGGAGTACCTTAGGACCTCCCAATGTCTGTCCGCGTTCATCCGTGCGCACACCACTATCAAGCGAAAATCATGCGAAATTCGATTTGAGCCGTGAGTTGCAGTTTCATTTAGGGAATAATCAAGGTGGAACTCGCGGCTCAAATCGAATGTCACTCGGGGCGCAAATCGGATGTCACTCGGGGCGCAACTTGGATGTCATTTCGAGTCCCCGTACTCCGCACCCTCGCCATCATCCACGGAGTGGAGATGCTGCCATTGTTCTGTTTGTCCAGTGCTTGGCAAAGCACGCCTTGGCGGCAACTATAGAACACCAAGGGTTTCTAAGCGGAGGAAATGAATTAGGACATCGTCGCTCGAAACTTGCCAAAAAAAAAAAGTCACGCCGCAGCCGTCTCCGGTGACTGTACATGTGATGCATTAACCTTTTTCTGATGATTTAGTGACGGATTTGTATTGCCGAAGTGCTCTTCCAGCCTCTCTCCCTCCCCCTCTCTCCGCATCACCTCCCGCAACCCCTCCTCTCCCGCCCTCCTTAACTTCAAGGTCGAATTGCCCCTTCCCTTAATGAAGCGGATGCTTTTTTTTTTTTTTCATTCCAAATGCTGCGTGCTTGGCGCCGTCCGTTCGCACATGCGCACGTGCCCATCATCATCATCATCATATTGACTCGCCCCCTCACTATCGTAGCGTTACGTAGGTGATCGCTCATGAGAAAATTCGTTGGTATTTCAGTGGTAACCACTCCGTTTTCGACGTCAGGGAGAAACGGAGTGATAATTGTAATGCCAATGACTTTTCTTCTGGCGATCACCTCGGTCACACTACTTCTTACGTTGCTGCTCGCATTAGAGAACAGAAGGGCGAGGAGCGCGAACCCGCTCCTCATCTTCGTCTTCTCCTTTTAAAGAAACCCTGCAACACTTTTTTCATCTTTTCTTTTTCTAAATCCTAAATGATTGCAGAACGTAGTCAACCAACACATCCAGTACTTAAATTGTAGGGTCGCGAGTACCCCAGCCAAAAATAACTGCTCTATGCCAATCAGATAACTTAGAAACTTGCTCAAGAGGTTTTTCTCTCTTTGCCTAGTCATGGCGTTCTTAAACGACTCGAATTACGTCACTAAGGCCATGTAGCGGCTGTTGGCCGGCTTTCGTTCAGTAGCAGCAACGAACGCATTCGATAGCCGCTTCAAAAAGAAAGCCGCAAAAGCAAAGCAGAAACGGATCGCGGATCTGCTGTGGCGAGCAAATCAATCAGTGCCGTTCCCTGCTGGCGATAACTATAGCTCTCGCAGTGCTTCCAAACGCGAAGGAAAGAGGGAAAGCGTTTTTAAGAAGTGTTGCAGAGTCCTTTAATGCGAATGCATTAAATAGCCCATCGAGTGTCTGTAGCTGGCTCCTAAACCCACGCGACTGCGAAACGTTCCTTACCGTGCGCCTCGCATTGCTAAAACACAAACAAAAAGAGCGCACTGTTAGGCAACGCCTGGGAATGCGCAGAGCCTCGTCGTGAGCGATGAGGGCATCAAGCACGCGCACCTGCCTGGCAGGCACCAGCGGGCCAGGCCGCTATGCGCGGAAGGTGAATTCTCAACGAGGCATTGTTGTCCAAATTATTCCAACAGCTAACATGCTAACGTAGAAGCTGTAAAAACGAAATCGTAAAACTAGAAAACATTACTCGCAGAGCAAAACTTGAAGCAGGACTCAACAGCGTTCATTGATTAATTGATTATAAGAAAAATAGAGAGAGAGAAAAAAATAACTTTTATTCATGTAAGGGGTTAGGGCGCGGCGGGCGTGACCCTGAGGTTTAACGCACCCCAGCTGCACCTGGGCGACGAGGTGCACCGTACTGGACAGCTCCGTAGTAA
Source organism: Haemaphysalis longicornis (assembly GCF_048455015.1). NCBI lineage: Eukaryota > Metazoa > Arthropoda > Arachnida > Ixodida > Ixodidae > Haemaphysalis > Haemaphysalis longicornis. Next base: position 112,964,589 of record NW_027526225.1, read on the forward strand.
TGCTGACCACCTGGAGATCTTTAACGTGCGCCGAAATCTCGTACACACGGGCGTTTTCGCTTTTCACCTCCATCAGAAACGCGGTCACGGCGGCCAGGAATCGGCCCGCGTCCTTGGACTCAGCAGCAGAAGCTCAGCGGCGTTCAACTAAGCATTAAGCCTTCGCATTGTAACTCCACAATTTCTTAAGTGTCCCTGCATTTTTGTCTCTCGTGGCTCACTATTAGCGAGTTCACTTTTTTCTTAAATTTCGACATAAAGTAACAAACGCGTAGCGGCTGTGATGTACGAGTGCTAGTAATAAGTGTCGGTAAATGAGCCAGACGCGTAACCACGTAACCGGTTGCCACTCTTCTCCCTCCTTTCTACAGATAACATTGCGAACGAGACCTACGACTACTTCAGGTTCACGACCGTCGACGTAAGTATGATGGGGATTAATCCGCGAGCGAATGAATAAGTTAATGGCGTTAACAACTATCTTACAGCCTGGAGCTACAACGGGAGTCGTAATCAAATTATTTTGAACTATAAATGGGAAATAATGCACACAACATATCGGAAAGGAGAAACCCTTCAGAATTGCAGCTCTGTAAGAATCTAATGGCAAATGGAAGTACTGAACCCGGAGCTACAAAAGAATTTTTCACTCCAGTGGTTGCTGATTTATTGCAGTAATCACAATTGAAATGCCACTGCTTTGGAAATTAGGCCGCGTGGCAGAATCACAATGAGTCACAATAATACACATTCGATGCCAGTAGCAGTCAACAAAATGGACTAGTTTGATGTTCAGAGCTGTCAGCTGTCTTCGAGGTTTTTTACGAAATTTGAAATTTCGACATGTTGGGTGGGGGTGTTCGAACACCAAAGATGGGCTATGAGGCGCGCCGTAGCGGAGGGTTATGCGGTTAAAGTAGACCATCTGGGTATCTTCAAAGGGCCAGAACGACAAACTGAACCTTGTAAAATTTGAGGGAAATTAACCTTTGATAACTCACTCAGTTTCGACGGCCACGAAAAACAATTTTAACAGTGAAAAATGCAAGAATAATAGAAAAATTTTCGACTCGTCGCTGCGGGACGTTAGCAGAGACGCAATAGAGGAAAACTTAAAAAAATATTGTTAACTCACATTGGCATTCGAGGTATCAAGCGATACGGTTAAACGAACGACTACAATAGCACCGTATAGCTTACAATTCAATACACTCCAATAAAATACAATACGTTACAATACAATACAATACAGTTCAATACAACAAAGTGCGATACAATATGATACAATACAGTAGGATACAATGCAATACAGTACGGTACAATACGATACAATAAGATGCAATACAATACTACAATACGTTACAATACAATACAGTACGTTACAATGTGATACGATACAATAGGATACAATACAATACGCTGCAATACAATACAGTACGATACGATACGATACAATACAATACGATACTATACAATACAATACAATACAGTACGATACAGTACGATACGATACGATACAATACAATACAATACGATACTATACAATACAATACAATACAATACGATAGTACGGTATAGCGCTGTACTCGTCCGGCGGCCGCCAACCATGCGTACATTGCGTACATGGCACAGCCACAGCGTAACCGGTGGGTCACCACTGCTTCATGTTTGCCTTGATAACTAGATTTTGGAAGTTGGCAGTAAAATTGTTGCCATTGCTACTTGGACATCAGTTTTTCTTGCTGAACCACAGTTCTGTTTTGTTCTTGAGGCATCGTGAATTAAGAAAGACGACGGCAAGGCGTAAACAGGACAATGCGCCGTTAATGGGCAAGACAAGACGTATACACGTCCCAAGAATGATCTAACAACACGTCCAGGCCTGCACCTTAGTAAATTCTATTTAGTCTTCGGGACCCCTAGCGAGCGCCTCGAAGTCTCGACACACAGCCGTTTTCGCTTTTTGCCTTTAAAAGAAGAATTCTTCGACCGCGGACGGGATCGAATTCGTGTCCTTGGGCTCAGTAGCACAGCCATGCCAGCCACCGCGGCGGTTGTGCGGTTGGTTACGAGAGAGAGCGAGAGAGATGGAGATGCCGAACTTGCTACGCCAAATCATGACGCGATAAAGATGGGGACGATGTTGAAGAAGTTGATGCGCATAGAGACGTTCATTTATTGGTCTAGGCCTCTGTGTTGCAGGTACGCGATCAGAGCTTTTGTAGCCCGTTTGGAACGTGCACCTAAGACAGCCCTTCAGTTGAGTGTTCGTGGAAAGAGGCAGCGAGGGACACTTTTCGGGCACTAAACCGAGCACATTCACAGAGAAGGTGCTGCAGGTTTTCTGCACATCGCACTGTGCGCAGAGGGGCGACGAAGTCCGTTTCATCTTAAAAAGAGGAAGTTGCGTGCATGCGACATCCAACCACGTGCGACGTAGAATTGCTTCTTCCCGCTTGCAGAGTCCAGTGGCCCAACTCTCTCTAAAACGAGAGGCCCTCGTTTTGGAACGATGCGGTAGCGCTATGCAAATGCGTGTGTTCTCTGGTTGGGGCGCCGCTTTGAGGGCCGGAGGTATGCAGAGCAAAAGCTTAGAGGGGAGCACTGTGGCAATGGCGCAAAGGGACACGCAACACTGCTTGTCGCTTTTACAGTGCTGCGCGTCGGTTTGCGCCCTTGTTACAGCGCTCCCTTGAGAGGTTTTTAAAGCAAAGCTTTACTACTTCCGTCCAGCGATTTCGTGGAGGATGCGCAAATGACCTTTTGACCGGAGACACACCCCCGGCGACACACCCCTCGAAGCGCACCGCGTGATTCGCCGGGCCCCCTGTTGGCGCCTGCGGGCGCCGAGAGCGGTCGCCACCGCCGCCGCGGCCCAGGCAGCCAACCACCCCTGCAGCCTCCCATGCGTGCAGCGCTGGGTTGTTTCGAGCAACGTGACTCGTCTCGCGCCCGGCGAAGAGGAACGCAGCGTTCGCCCGGCCTCCTTCTATGAGCGTTGCACGGAACTGGACGGCTTTGAGACGTGGACGGCAATACAGCTAAATCAAAGGTTTACCAAGCGAAACCAAGACTCAACCAGACTAAGCCAAGCTTTTGCTTTGCATATCCAAGGTTAGCGGAGCTAAGCCGCAACCATTTTTGCTCTTCCTCCGTCCCTTAAAGCGGCGCCCCAACCCGAGAACACACGCATTTGCATAGCGCTACCGCGTCGTTTCACGACGGCCTCTCGTTTTGGAGATAATTGGGCCACACGTGGCATTTTGAATTTGCAGTTTGGATCAATAAAATATAGCGGCGCGCAATGATTTGATACGTCAGCCCAGGTTGCACTGTGCGTGGTTACGACTAAGGAAGGAGCACGTGGAAAGAGAAACGGCTTGTCGATGGGAACGGCAAGGCTGTTTGCCACCCTAACACAGCGGATTGCAAGCAGCCTTCTTCGCGTCCTTTTAGGGGCGAAGCTCCTAAAGCCATGGGTCTGTACATCCCTTGTGTCTCGTGGTACGTGACCGCCGCATGCTTTCGGAGATGTCGTAAAGTGGGCCGCGTTGCACGCGCAAGAACCGGCTGTAACCGGCAGCGCAAACTCGGCACCGGGAGCACGAGCTTGTCTGTGTTCGCCAACGGAAGCGCGAGCGCACGTGCACTGCGAGGTGGAGATCACGCAAGAGATCACGCCACGAACGCAGGCAGTCGTTCTCGGAGATCGAACGAGACGCAAGGACCTTTGCTCGTTTCCTCTCGTCTTGTTCGGGCACAAGTTCGCCCTAAATAAAAGTTCTTTCTTTACCGTTGTGTCCCATCCTATGTGACAAATTGTGGTGGAGGTGCGGGGTAGTCCTCGATGGCGCGGGGTCTTTCACCACGTCTGGGCCTGGGAGCATTGACTCCGAAAATAAAAGTTGATTTGTACAATGTACGCACACAGTCTTACGTCTTTCTTAATGATGTAATGGGCGAACTTTCACGGGAGAGTTACGGTTACCGATGATCTCCCCCTCTCGAGCTTCGCCCCACTTATCATCATTCATTCCGTGGATATGGCGTGATTTTTTTCATCCTTGTGCCTGCAGTGTCACCTAACCCTATGGCGGCTGCACAAGAGCACCAGACCCGTCCCGTTCGTCATCCAAAGCGTGGTGCTGGTCGGACAGAAGAAGCCTCCACTGCGCATGTACGTGGACGGAAGGAAGAAGTCCAACGCCATTAGCCAGATGGCCGATAAGGTACGCCGTGCGGCACGTGGGTTATTCCGGAAGGGATTGGATCCTTGTTGCGCGGTGACTAGGGAACTCTAGCCCCTTTAGCATAGACTACGTAAAAATTTCTGGGGAGAAACAACTAAACAAACAAATTTGACGCCGAAAAAAAATGTGACGTCATAATTACGTTTTGTTACGGCACACAAATTGACCAATCAGTGTTTCCCGCCATTTCTCTCCGGCGCTCGAGGTGCATGATGGCAGAATGTGACTATTTAAGGAGGCCTCACGTGTTGACATTCCTATGGTACTTACCGCTTCATGATCCACCGGCTTAAGAACTATCGGGCACCAACACAAGAAGTTTTACAAATACATAGAGATGTTCTTAACGGTCTATAGTTTGCTTATTTTAGAAATACGTCCCTTCTGTACTAAAATAGAGAGATAAAACACTCGCTCGCTATATAAAAGAATTGATATATTCCTAAAGACAGCAAGCTAGGCTATTAGGAACATTTACATTGATTTGTAAGCCTTTTCGTATTGATACACCATTGCTTTTTAAACACGTGGGTCTTCATTAGTAAGCCTTATAGGAATGCGGTCAGGTGAGTCCCCCTTTAAGCTGTAACAATTAATCTTTTTCGGCCGTTTTTGTTTTATACCTGTGCTACACGAGCATTTGAAAGGACATTTGAGTCGAATGGCCTTTGAAATTTCAAATGTCATTCGAACTGGAAGGAGTTTCCTCGATCTACACGACAATTCTCAAAGGCAGTTGAACGTTTCCGCATGCGCCCGCCGTATTTTGGTGTCGCTACTGCTGCCCTGTTTCGTTTTTGACCAAAATTTAATTTTAGAGTTAAAAGTGGCAAAAGAACAATTATTAGTGATCAACTTGATAACAATCTACAAGCGCGCACAAAAGATGCACTAACAGCTAGTTCCTTTTTTTTTTCGCACCGCCGGTGTTGGGAGTACCAAGTTACTTGTAATCGTACAGCGAGTGATAGAAAACAAAAACAAGTGAAAAATTATATGAAGATCACGCACTTTAAACACGAAGTCTTACTTGCAAATAACTGTTTTGTAATTACGGCATGCAGAAACTGCACTCGAGAGTACGACCGTTTGCTTTTCAAAGGCCTTTGAGAACCTCGAAGGTCGTTGGTGGTGCTCCTTTAAATCGAATGGCATTTCAACCAAAGGCCCTTGAAAGACGTCGTTTAGCAGCTCAAAGGTGTCATTTGAGTCAAATGACATTCGACTCAAATGCCTTCGAAACACTCGTGTAGCACGGGTATTATATTTCTTAACGTGGAATATAAATTACTGGCAACGTTTAGAACGTCGGAGCCCGATGGAGAGGGGCAGACGCTCGAGAAACGAAAAGCGGAAAAAAAAAGGGGGGGGGGGGGGACAAACACTTTCAAAGCTATGTTTTAAGGCTGACATAATCTGAAAGCCCAGTACTCATCTTCTGCTCTCCTTTACCTCCTCTTACATACCTCACACGCCCCAAGGGAAAAGTTTTCCTTACAGTGAAGGGCGCAGTGGGAGAAGACGATGAGGCGAATTAGATGTACAGTTAAACCTGGATGTAACGATGCTATATGTAACGAATTCCTGGATTTAACGAAGTTTTTCAATTCCCCATTGCAACCACCATAGAAGCCCACGTGTTTTCGACCTCTATGCAACGAAGGAGTTGCGACGGTTAACCTTAATGTAACGAATTCGCTACGCTGATGAGTCAAGGCTTCTTGCCTTTTTCCTGAAACATCGCCTGGCGAAATGCACTAATTTAGCGAATTTCGTCCGCGCCGCAGTCTCTCCTGCGTTTCCACGTGTGAGTGCGGTGTCGGCTATACGCCTCGAGATTCGCGATCGCTGCGCCGCCTGCCGCCACTTCTCCGCGGCGTTTGCGGGATTAGCGCTGCGTGGCTGATAGGTGGTCATGCAGTGTTTTGGTTCTCTTTCGCTTCTATTTGACTTTCCGCGCACTAAGCAACTTGTTATGGTGACGTCTGTAAGCTAACTGCACGTTTAGGGCACTTAAAAAAAAAAAAGCTGCGTCTTGGTAGAGCGCTCTAACGCCAAGTAGAGCTACCCGGGGAGGCGGTTCTGCGCGCTTCGTGGCCGCTGTTGCGGGCGTCGGCGACGGCAGCAGCATATCACCGCTGTCACCTTCGAACACGTCAGCACAAGTGAATTCTATTTATTGTCGCCTCGTTTAGACCTGATATTGGCACTGTAAGAGGTTGGTTCGTTTTGCAGCGCAGACAACAAATGCGGCTTTGCTTCGAATATGTACGTCGTATATAAAAAAATATGTTTCGGGGATGTGATAACCCAATATCTGACAAAAACTTGTGCCTTTTATGGGAATATAAGCCACGCGAAAATGATAAGTACACTCAAAGGCTGTACATTGTCAGATATGTGCCCACTCATGCCTTATAGTAAGAACCAAGGTATATGTTAACGAAACCACCGGAAAATGAATGATCTGCAAGTCAGGAATGAATGGAATAGTCGTACAGGAATTAAAAAAAACCGAGTGCAGCCTCTGAAATGCTAAAGACGTTTGGTTGAGCAAGGTAGTATTCACCATGCAGACCAACTAGATGGGAAATGCACTATTTCGCTAGACATGGGGGGGGGGGGGTTGAGGAGGAGGACGCTCAACTATCGTTGTTTACAAATCCGGAGCGAAATCAACGAATGAACGTTCTAGTAATCACACACACAAGCTGCGTGTTCACTTTTCGTTTGTTTTTCGCCTTCAACGAACGGCTGATCACTCGGCAGACGCATTTTTTGCAGAATACAGGGTAGGCAGTTCACGAGCAATACGTTGGAAGAGTTGATTGATTGATTGCAGGGTTTAACGCGCCGACGCAACGGAGACGATGAAGCACGCCGTAGTGGAGGGCTCCGGATTAATTTTGACCACCTGGAGATCCTTAACGTGCGCAGAAATTACGTACACACGGGCTCGTTGGAAGAGTGTCGTATCTGATAAGAGTCTCTGATTTCGGTTTATGATAGATTCTGCAGTCTCCCTGTGTCATATGACGATTTTTCGAAGAAGAGTTTGGTCACGGACGCGGATTACTCTATAAGCCCATCTTCGCGCTTCTCGTGGAGGATGAATGTAACCGATGAATCTTTGCGAGCGCTCACCTCGGGACAAGATGACACGTTAAATTTGTCGTCGTGTGCTGACTCCGGAGTGTAATTTTGCATTACCCATCGTACTTCTTTGGTACAATGTTTGTGAAATTTATGCCGCATTGGCTTGTTCATGGTACTGATCAATATCTGGTATGTGATATTGGCAGGCGTAACAATTGCGTGCTGTCAGGTATGAGTGCTCCGCTGGATTTTGTAAGTGCACAGAGTCGATTTACATCATAGTGTGTATGGCCGCAACATGACCATCGGAGGAAACACTGCTTACGGAGACACTGCCACTAAATTTCAGAGCAGCGGAATTGCAATCAGCTGCAAGCAAATGCTGGCTTCGGGACGCCGGCCTGTGACACACGCCCGGCGCTCATATATATCTCACTAATATCGCGTCATAAACGTTTATACTCTCGTGAACACACTACGCTTGCAAACAGAGTGCCTGCTCCACGTTATTCGGTATTTCGAACGCGGACAAACGGTAAATCGCTGTCTTGAACGAGCCCCAAAAGCAACGGCGACAGGGGGGAGCGGGCCTGGGACTCCCGCGCCTGCTTTCGAAACGGGCCGCTAGGGGGATTTCAGTGGCGCCCCTACAGGCCGCGCTCGAGTCGTATAGGCGTGCCTGCCGGGGTGTAGTTGCGTGTGTCCCCTATATCTGTGGTATGTATTCGTGGATGATTTCTGATGCCTGAATAAGATTTGCCTTTTCAAGACAAACACGCAATTTTAAATGCCCTCTCCGCCGGTGAGAAAGAAGAGCGCCGCCGCCCGTACACTGTCCCAGCTAGCATCCCTTCAAGAATTTTGACTGCAGAAAAGCGCTCGAAGTTCGCGAAAAGGCGCCCTTTGGGCATTAGTTTGGTTCTTCGAACGCGTTAAGTCACCGAAAAGTATCAAAAAGCATACTTAGTCACGTTTTTAAATTCGGGGGCCGTGTAGCAGCAGCAAGCGCAAATCACGCAGTTATCCTTGAACAAGTGTGAGTTCAGCATCACTGATGCATAGCATATTGGTTTCGGTTCTGCTTCATTCCCGCGAGCTTTAACGCAAAACCTGCATGTAACGAAAACCTGTACGTAACGAAAAATGCGAGTTTTTGTCAACTTCGTTATGTATACAGGTTTAACTGTATAAGCACAGCCCTTACCTGTGCGTACACTGAATGTTCAGACCAGTTCAGTATGTTCGGAATGTTCAGTGGGGCGAGGAAGTCATCAAATTGCAGCCGGACGGAATAATTGCAACCGGAAGCAAACGTTTTAAACTAACTTAGTTTAGGAGACATCGATTTAATTGTAGTGAAGATTTAGAAAACAGAAAGGCCACACAAATGTCAGTACTGTGAGTACTGTGTATTGGTCGTAATTTTACGCGCGTACTGATTGTGGGGCGCGTGTGCGCGTGCAGACGTACGAGCTGAACGTGCAACTGAGCCTGCATTTGGACAGCAAAGATCACACCATCGAGTGGACAAGCTAGGTCGAGTGATGTGCGCGCTGACTTCCACAGTGGCCATGGAGTCATGCCGCCGCCATGGAGTCAAGCCCCGCGCCATTGATTCCGACCGACAGAACACGAGCCGCCACCTGATGCCTGCTGTAAAGTGAAGCCAGTGTTTAGAGCTGCTTGTGAGACATCATTCGATTAAAATCCTATTAACCATTCAGCCTAGGTTTTATTCCTGTAACAAGCCTGTTGAAATATTTAAAAAAATAAAAACGTGCAATAAAGGGGGCACCCGGGTTTGAACCGGGGACCTCTCGATCTGCAGTCGAATGCTCTACCACTGAGCTATACCCCCGGGGCCGACACAGGCGCCTAAATTGTCCTTTATAACACGCTTGCAATGTACTTGTGTGCGAGCTGACAGCGCATGCAAACAAAGCCTCTTCACCGGCAGTCGCTTTACCGCGACCACGTGACCGCGACGAACAACTGAGGCCCTCTCCCTCCCTCCCTTCCTCTGTCGCTCCCCTCTTTTTTTTTCAATTTTCTGCATCCGAACACATCTGTGATCAAATATTAGTCACCGCTGGCTTTCCCATCTCGTGCACAGAATACCGAAAACGCTTTCGGTGGTGAAGGGGGGCAATTTCGAGCCTGTTCGGGCCACTTTTGGGGCGTAAGTTAGGGTCACGGTGTGGTTAGGGTAGACATCTGGTAACGCGCCAAATTCAAACGACAGACAAGTCATGCATCATGAATTTTTCTCGTGCCCCACAGGGCAGCGTTCTCAGCCCCCTCCTGTTCCAAATTTGTAATACTGGCTGACGACAAACTTGCCTTTAAAAACAATTGACGATATCTTATTCCTATTAGCGCTTCTAAATGAGGTCTAAAATAAATAAGTGAGCGTTAATGCATTTAGACGCTGTCTTTCGGTTTGATGTCGACGATCATCGGCATTCTGATTTACGTTTACATTCTGAATCAATCTCCTGCGTCGATGAACACGTTGGCGTGATGGTGACCTTTGCGCGTCCACGCCATGAACTACCAGAAGCGATGCTGTAAAATAACTGCGCTATAAAACCTCTTTGGAGCCGTACTTAGTAAACCCGTCCGTTCGCAATGGAAAGTAGCCCTGCCGAATCCCTCCACCGGCGTTCCAAAGGTTGCCGTCTCCGATTAAACCGTGACATCGTTTAGAACGCACTGTATTTAATTTGCCATATCTTGTTGTACTGCTTTTTTTCTGTTTTTTTTTTTGCTGTAGTGGTATTGCCCCCCCCCCCCTTATGTAATACCCTCTTCTAGAGGGCTTTAGGGGTAACCTGTATAAATATCAGGTTCAGATTGACGAGGTTGCTCTGTGCATACAATTCAGAAATACCAAGAATTCGGTGTGCTAAAAGTCGACTCGGCGGTCAAACGAGTCACAATTTTTTCCTAATACACGCACTTGCATATGAGATGAAAAATTACAGCCTTTTAGTAGTTGATGCGTAAGAATTTTTAGGTGACTCCGCCCAGAGAAACGCCCGACTGTCCCCAACGCGAGATATATAGGTAAGGGCTAACTGGGTGGCACACGTCCTCGTGACGTCAGTTGTGAGTGCCATCTTTTGGGGTGGTTGACAGGCTCTCCTCAAACTGCTCTAAAGAAAACGTTTTGGAGCGCATAGCGGAATTTAGGTCATTAGGGGCTTGGAATTTCTCGACTAAGGCTGACTTACCCCTTTTGAATATTGTGCAGTACGATACTAAATGGTGGACACCCGGCACTACTTGCACTCTGCAGGAGGTACACGGGGGTGCTGATTTCTGAAAGTGGCTCCGTGCACGATGTCTGGTGTGCAGGCTGCGTTTGCACTAACATATTAAATCTACGCACCTAATCTGGAGCGGCCCAAAGGGAACCAGGCTGATAAAAGGAATTCAGACCACTTGTCAAAATTCGCTAACATATACAGGCAAGGTTAGTGACTTGCGCGTGTTTGGTTGGTTGGTTGGTTGGTACCAAAAATCAATGGCGCGTACCCACTCTGGGGGATTGGCCAAGTCAGATTGGGTAAACTGGTTAAGAACTCAAACTAAGGGTAAAATAGAGCTGTGGAGAATGTGAGGGAAGTGATGTTGACAATTTTGAGAATCCAAGAAAAAAAAATACTATAACATACTGAAGTAAAAACTACCAGAAAAAGAAAGTACGAAATGTGTTTTAACAGGGTAGGCGACCGGATTGTGAAATAAAAGCGTGAAGGGCGCGACAAACATCCCCGTGGCAGAAACCTAAACCCGATGCCCCAAATGACAGTACATTCGATACAGACAAGGAAAGACCCAGGCGCCGGAGGGGAACCTCCAGGAATCGATTTCGGATAGAGGAGAACCGCCGGCAAGACAGCAGGAAATGTTCGATTGTCTCCTCCTCTTGACAAAACTCGCATTGGGGCGAAGGCGCTATGCGTGCGCGGTGAAGGTAGAAATTCAAATTGGGCACTCGGCAGCGAAAGCTGGTCAGTGTGACCTCGCACAATCGCGACTGCATAACATCACTCTTCCACGCATACCGGAGGTGCTCAATTTCGGGGCAGCCAGAGATACTGTCTGGGGGCAGGCTGTCCAGCGAGCTATACCTGAGAAACCGGGATGCAACAACTTGGGCTATGGGGGGCACAGCATCAACCAGCGGTCCATTCAATGCCATACCTGCCAGATAATGATACTCCTGTGTCCTGGAACCCAGACCAGGCGGATTTCTCGTACATAGGGTGGTAGGAGCATCGTGAGCGTTCGGCTTAGAGAGGTAAAGCTTGGAGTAGATAGGGTGGAGCAGACTGAAAGCGAGTCCGTCACAATAATCACTTTCGAATTGTATTCATCGAGTTTTCTAATAGCAAGGGCAATCGCCAAAAATTCTGCCAAGAATACTGTTGTGAAATTGGGTAGCCGCAAAGAAAATGCCCAGTCAAGTGCAGGTGAAAAGATACCAATACCAGCCTTTCTTTCCTGAACAGACGCATCTGTGGCCACAACCACATGGGTGGGAAACTTCTCTAAACGGGTGATTAGAAGACCAGATATAGTCTTCTCCGACAAATATTTGGAATTGGAGGGGAAAATATTATCAAAATAAATTTCCACCTGCGCATTTTGAGGTTCAAAGGAAGGAATCGAAAGAGAGAGAGAGAGAAACATTTTATTGAGCCGGTGAAGTGGGAGTGGTTCCTTATTCCAGGAAGCCATGCGATGAGCCGGCAGCCTTCGCTCTGGAGGCCAAACGTGTCTGGACGTCCAGATCGCTGCTGGTCACAAGGTTCTCCCACAGCTCAGGGGTGGGAAGGGGGGATGGAAGAGGGGGGAGGTTGGGGTTGTGCTTGCACTCTAATATGATGTGGGGAAGAGTACCGGGTTGTACGCAGAACTTGCATGTGGCCGGGAATTGCGTGGGAAACATGCGATGGAGGCGGACTGGGTGAGGGAAGGTATTGCTTTGCAGTCGGCGAAGTAGGGATTCTTCTTCTTTTGAGAGTTTAGGATGCGGAGGAGGGAAGTGCTGTCGCTCGAACCGGTAATATTGAGTGATGTCCTGAAAAGTCAGTAGAGGGACGGACGGTTCGGTATCCTCAGTAGCCTGGAGGGACAGGGCGCAGGCTTGCTGGTGAGCAAAGTTATTGCCCGTCAGTGAGGAATGGCCAGGAGTCCAAACGAGGGTGACTTTCCGGCAGGGTTGATGCAAAGACAGTAGTTTTAAGGTTGAGTGGGCCACCCTTCCGGCTAGAAAGCTTCTGCAGGCTGCTTGAGAATCTGTGATGATTACGGGGTTCTTCGTATGAATGAGGGCTAATGCGATGGCGAACTCTTCGGCAACCGATATTGACGACGTCTCGATTGTTGCTGAAGCTACGAGGGCGGTCTTGGTGGTGACTACCGCTACTTGATTCTGTCCGTTGGGGTAGGTGCTAGCGTCCGTGTAAGAGACATCTGCACGCTTTCCATAGATGGTCTCGTGCACTTGACTTCGCGCTTTTCGGCGGCCGGGCTGTAGGTCCGGGTGCATATTTTTTGGCAAGGGGCGAACCCGGATAACACTTCTCCAGTTATGAGGGAGAGGCTGAGAGGCAGTGGATTGGCATGGGACGTGAAGACTTTTCAGGAGGGCTAAGCCCGCAGGTGTTTGGGTGAGACGGAGACGTTGACTAGATAAATGGCCTTCAATAAGTTCTGACACCGTGTTGTGGAGGCCCAGTTGTAAAAGACGGGCCGTGGAGGTGTTCATAGGAAGATTTAGCGCTTGTTTGAATGCTTTTCGTATAAGCCGGTCAATGGTGTCCGTGTCACTTTTGGTGAGGATAAGGTACGGTGCGACATACGTGACACGTGAAATAAGGAGAGACTGGACCAGTCGGACCATGTCTTTTTCCTTCATGCCACGGTGGCGGTTAGAAACACGTCGAAGCATGTGAGAGACTTGGTTAAAAGCATTGGAGAGCTTAGATAAAGTTTCATTGTTGCGTGTATTGGCCTGGATGATGAGGCCTAAAATCTTAAGGGAGGAGCCGGGCCGTACAGTATGGCCGTCGAGGTGGATGCAGACTGGTTCTTTCTGTAGAGCAGATGGATGTTTACGGATTATGACAAGCTCAGATTTTTGGGGGGAGCATTGAAGTCCCACGGAGGAGGCATAGTTGTGAACGACGTCGGTAGCCTGTTGAAGGTAGTCTTGGATGTTTCCCATGGAGTCTGTGTCTGTCCATATGGTGATGTCGTCTGCGTAAAGTGCGTGATGTATGTGAGGGATGGCGTCAAGTTTCTGGGGCAAATCCAGGAGGGCGAGATTGAAAAGGAGTGGAGAAAGAACTGAACCTTGAGGTGTTCCCTGGTCCCCCAAAGCAATAGGCTGGGATTTAATGTCACCTACACGAATAATAGCTTGCCGATGAGTAAGAAAATCTGCAATGTATGAGTACGTGCGGTGGCCGCAGCCTGTTTGATTGAGGCGGGATAAAATGGAGGAATGCCAAACATGATCAAATGCCCCTTTTAAGTCCAAGGCAAGAATGGCCCGAGGGGAGCAACGAGTCGCTGGAGCAAGGACTTCTTCTTTAATTCGAAGGAGAATATCTTGTGTGCTGAGATGCTTCCTGAAGCCATACATGGTGTCGGGTATAAGGCCTTTTTCTTCAAGGTAAGGTTGGAGGAGCTTCAGTATCATTCTTTCCACTAACTTGCCCACGCAGGAGGTCAGAGAGATTGGTCTTAGGTTATCAAGATGAGGGGACTTATTTGGCTTGGGGATGAATCGTATTTCAGCCGTCTTCCACTGGGGAGGTAGGTGACCTGAGCTCCAGTGCGAATTGATGTGGTATAGAAGGTGATCCAGCGAGCCGCCGTCCAGGTTGGCAAGAAGCCGGTAAGTGGCTTGGTCTGGTCCCGGGGCGCTATTTTTATTGCATTCGAACAAAGATGCTTCCATTTCGTAAAGTTGAAAGTCCTTATCCAAGTCACTATTTGTCGATCCCGTGTAAGGAGGTGGGTTGAAGTGGCGAGAGGTGTTCAAATATTTAGCCGTGAGTTTTTGGATGAGATCTTGGGGAGATCCGTTGAAGGAGCTTAGGGTCCGGGTCATATTGCGTTGGGTCTCACTCTTGCTTGAGAGCGGGTCAATGAGGTGCCTAAGGAAATACCACGTTTTTCGAGTGGTAAGGGTACCCTGGAGGCTGTCACATAATTGAAGCCAATTCTCTTTGCATAGGGAAATGGCGTATTCAGTGGCTTCTTTATTAAGCGCTGCAATTCTGAGCCGGAGCTTGCGGTTCCGTCTTTGCCGTTTCCATCGCTTTGTGAGGCTCCTACGGGCCTCCCAGAGGTGGAGAAGTTTAGCATCCACGCTGGGGGTCTGGAAGGAACAGGAATCGAAAGAATGTTAATGTTTAATGGGGCTAAGAGAGACTGTACAAACACCACCTGCGGGCCTTGGTACCTGGGCCATGGCTGAGCGAAAAAAGGTGATGGGGAGTGAATGAGACCATTTGCGACCTTGAAACATGCAATTCCATTACACTAAGGTAGACCTGTGCGCCGGTCGGAAATCGCCGGCGGCGGCGCGCCGGTGTTCCCGCCTCCGGCGGCGGCGTGTAAACGGCGCGGGGGTCACCGGATCGGCGGCGGCGTGGCGCGGAAGAGGGGGGAAGGGGGAATGGATTCGAGAGTGAGGGGATGAGAATCATATATATAAAAAAAAAACAAAAAAAAACGAGGGAGAAAATTTATGCCGGGAAACAACGACTGAACCACGGAATAAAATCACAAAAAAGGAAGCACTGTGTGACGCCCTGCATTTACTTTTTTTTCACAGAAATGCTTAATCGGCGTATTAACACATTTAATGGTAGTAATAACGTAAACGGAGAGCATTGATCTAACGGACCTAAAAAACTCCAACACACAAATATACATAAAAAAATTACGCAGTGTCTAGAGTTACGTCCGACGGAACCCAAAATTGAAAACTAGAGTTACGTCCGACGGAACTTTAAACCAGTTTCTAGAGTTACGTCCGACGGAACCCAGAATTGAAAACTAGGGTTACGTCCGACGTAACTTTAAGCCAGTTTCTAGAGTTACGTCCGACGTAACCCAAAATTGAAAACTAAAGTTACGTCCGACGGAACTGTAAGCCAGTTTCTAGAGTTACGTCCGACGTAACCCAAAATTGAAAACTAAAGTTACGCCCGACGGAACTATAAGCCAGTTTCTAGAGTAACGTCCGACGGAACCCAAAATTGAAAACTAGAGCTACGTCCGACGTAACTTTAAGCCAGTTTATAGAGTTACGTCCAACGGAACTTTAGGCCAATGTTTTGAGTTACGTCCGGCGAACGTAAAGCATTAAAAAATTACAGCTAACGGCACCAAATACCATGACGCTCCATGGGTGTAGCCCGAAACAACCCATTCTGGGAGCGGCAGCACGACAGCGGCAATGTCGCATGACCACGCATGGCTTGTTTTGCAGATTCTGCCGCTTATCGTCAGCAATGCGGTGCCCAGTACAGCAGCGGTGGACGTCACTTGGATGAGCCAATCGGACCATCAAGCAGGAGTGACATCGGCAGCGGGCAGCGGGCATATAAAGCTGGCACCTCAACCAACTACCTTCAGTGGGAGCGGCAGCACGACAGCGGCAATGTCGCATGACCACTCATGGCTTGTTTTGCAGGTTGGTTATTACTCTCCCGTATCACGATTGCGGTCAAATTGCCTTTGTCTGTTGGTGCTGCCGCTCCCTGTGAAGTGTCTTGAGATTTTGAGCATGTTGTGGTTGGACCTGAAGGTCTTGCTTTCTGGGGACGTAGAAATGAACCCTGGTCCAACTGTGGAAGAATTGCTGGAACAAATTTTGGAAAAGCAAAATCAAATGGACAACAGGCTTGCCAATTTGGAAGAAAGCCTCACTAAAATTATGAATCAATGTGCTCGGGTGGAAATTTTAGAAAGAACAGTTGAAGACGTTAAACGAACAGTTCAGCATCAACAGCAGCGGCTAATTGGTTTGGAAGACCGGGCACGGCGCAATAATGTTATTGTATTTGGTGTCCAGTGAAAACGAAACGCGTGAGGACATCGAGCAGAAGGTTGTAAAAAATATATTTTCTGAGAAACTTGGCGTCATGGTCTCGTCAGTTGAAAGAATACATAGGCTTGGTCAAAAGAAACAGTCGCGTGATAGGCCTGTTATACTAAAATTGTACGATTTCAATGAAAAGGTGGCAATCTTCAAGAACTGCAAAAAACTCAAAGGAACGAAAATCAGTGTTTCTGATGACTACTCCCCGGAAACAGTTGAAAAAAGAAGGCTACTTTGGAAATCGGCGCAGACTGAGAAAGGCGCCGGTGCAAAGGTCAACCTTGTTCACGATAAGCTTTTTATCAATAGCATTGCTTATACATGGGATTTCGAGCAGAACGTGCGCGTGAGACTGCGCAACGAGCGGCCACTTGCTTCCGAAAAAGTTGACTGACGCGCAAGGCAGCCACAGATAAGATTACTGAACATAAATGCCCGAAGCATTGTGAATAAGGTAGAACAACTTGAATACTTGTCTTTGCTCCACGACGCGGAGCTAATTGCCATAACAGAAACGTGGTTGCACAGTGACGTTAAGGACGAGGAAATATTCCCAGGCAATTACAGTGTGATCCGCAAAGATAGAGCAACACGAGGAGGTGGCGTAGCACGATTAGTGAAGAAGCCACTCAGATATGAAACTGTGTCATCCATAAACGGGCATGAAAGTGTTTGGTGCAAACTGTTTCTTGATACCACCATTTTGATGGTGGGCGTTATCTATAGAACCCCCGGAAGCCCAGTTGAGTTTTTGTGTACTCTTGACCAGCACTTAAATACTATAAGGAATGCCAGAAGTAGAATTATTTTAGCAGGGGACTTTAATTTACCTGGTGTCGATTGGAATGCGAGAATTACGGGATTAGTTGAAAAGCCTAGCGCTGATACAATGTTAGAGATCATGCTTAAGCATAACCTTGTTCAGGTGGTCAAAGAACCAACCAGGACACAAGGACAAAATAAATCTACCCTGGATTTGCTTTTCTTGACAGACGGGACCTTCAATTGTAATATCGACATACAGGATGGCATATCAGATCATAAAACAGTCGTAGCAACTTTAACTATGGGTAATATACAACTAGAAAGAAATCCCTCTGTACATGTGTATAATTTTAATCGTGCTGACGACACGTCAGTTACGGACTACTTAGAATGCGCTCTTGATAATATCCCTGTCGAAGATGATATAAATAGTCTTTGGAAATACTTTGTGTCAGTTGTACGCGCCTGCTTAGAAAAATATGTGCCTAAGAAGGCCAAACGCATGGGAAGACGCAGCCCATGGGTAACTAGGGACATCATTCATTTGAAGCGACGACTGAATCGTGCGCGTAAAAGGATGCCAAGGAGAAGTGAAGAAATAGCTACTCTCGGCACGCAACTCAGACAGAAACTAAAAAGTGCAAAGGCGACCTTTTTTTCGACAACGCTTGTGGATTATATGCAAAACTCGCCTCAAAAATTCTGGACATACTTATCGGATTCTAAGCGCGACATTAATGAAATCAAGGTAAACGGAAGCGTCTGTAGTAAGCCAGATTTGATCGCTCATGCTTTTAACAGTATGTTTAATTCGGTATTTACACCTAGCAGTAATAGGCGCCCCTCAGATACAACTGATGCTTTGTCAGTGTGTGGAGATACTAACGATATCGACATTTCCCGAGATGGCATTGTAGCCTTGTTGCTGAAACTGGATACCAAAAAATCTTGTGGTCCCGATGAAATACCCAATCAGTTCCTGAGGCGCTATTGCGAATGGATATCCCATTTCTTGTTGAGAATTTTTGCGGTGTCATTGCGTACTGGAGGTGTACCCGAAGACTGGCTCCTTGCTCGCATTGTACCTGTTTTCAAGGCGGGCAATAAGTTATTGCCGGAAAATTATAGACCAATTTCCATTACATGCGCAGCGTGTAAAATGTTAGAACATATAATATCGAAACATCTAGTTGAATACATTGAAACTAACAACTTATTCTACGGAAAACAGCATGGTTTTCGCCGACGCTTGTCGACAGTAACGCAGCTTTTTGAAGTGTCCCATGCGTTCGGCCTTGCAATTAACAACAAGGAGCAAATCGACGTAATAGCCATTGATTTTTCAAAGGCTTTTGACCGGGTGTGTCACACTAAACTTATTGAGAAATTATATAAACTTGGAGTTAACAAGCAAATCGTGAAATGGATTCACGCGTACCTTTCCAATAGAAAACAGTATGTCCAAATAGCTGGTGAACGGTCATCTTTTTTGCCGGTTTTGTCGGGTGTGCCGCAAGGGTCGGTTTTAGGACCAATTTTGTTTCTTTTATATGTTAATGACATTGCTAATGACATTGATTCTAAGATTGAACTACGTCTATTTGCGGATGATTGCCTCATTTATTGTCGCTTCAAGAATGTTCAAGATCAAGTGCTGTTAAACGAAAGCCTTCAAAAAATTTACGACTGGTGTGTTACATGGGACATGAAAATTAA
Source organism: Haemaphysalis longicornis (assembly GCF_048455015.1). Lineage (NCBI taxonomy): Eukaryota > Metazoa > Arthropoda > Arachnida > Ixodida > Ixodidae > Haemaphysalis > Haemaphysalis longicornis. The sequence continues at coordinate 112,983,546 of NW_027526225.1, forward strand.
TTTTGATAAATCGGCTTACATGACTGTATCTAGCAAGAAAACCCCGTTGCCTTTTACTTACACAATAAATAATATTCCACTTCAGCATGCCAGTAAGCTTAAGTATCTCGGGGTCACAATAACGAACAATTTGAACTGGAACGAGCATATTGATAACATCTGCGGATCTGCTCAACGCAAACTCGGTCTGTTAAGGCGAAAGTTAAAAGATGTTACACCTGAGGTCAAGCTCAAGGCGTACCAATCAATTATACGACCGACACTGGAGTACGCTAGTATAGTGTGGGATCCGCACAATGTGGGTTTGATAAACAAATTGGAGCTGATTCAAAGGCTAGCTGCAAGGTTTATCTTCGGTGCGTACCGAAGAACGCAGTCTGTATCTGCACTATTATCTCGTGCCGATTTGCCCGAACTCTCAGTGCGCAGAAAAATAGCTAGGCTGAAATTCTTGTACCAATTGTATAATAATAAATTCAACTTGGATTCCAGGCTATACTTGTACCCCCCAGGGCGCGTGTCGCCACGAACAGGTCACTCTCATGCTGTGATGCCGTATGTGCCACGCGTTGATGTGTTCAAATTTTCTTTTCTTGTAAAAACTATAGTTGAGTGGAACAACCTTGATGCAGATGTATTTATTGACACACCCACGACTGAATCATTTGAGCGTAAGCTGTCATTGTGTGTTCTCTGAATGCATTGCTTGTCTATCGCGGAACTGGTGTTACATGTTTGTGGAAAATTATTTTCCTCCCACCTCTGTAACAGCCCGCAAGGGCTAACAGTATTGGAAATAAATAAATAAATAAATTCCCGCTTGAACCCGCCCCGCTTGAACCCATTCCCGAAACGCCCTTCCCGTTTGGCCCGTCCCGTGTACGCCCGTTCCCAAAACGCCCTTCCCGTTTGGCCGCTTTCTGTTTCAACCCGTTCGCAAAACACCCTTCCCGTTTCAACCCGCTCCCAAAACGCCCGCTTCGAATAGCTCAGATAAGTTTCTGAGCTCGCAGTTCACTTCCCAGTGAACGCAAGCACGTCTTGTAGAATTCTCAAACTTATCTTGTGTAGCTGTCCAAGACATCTTGATCTGCACATTAGGACAGCTACCACACTTCTATACGACATCTGGGCAAGACCTCCAAGATGTCTACGCAACACCTGAAGATTTTTATAGACATTGCCAAGACTGGAGATAGCCATCCTGTAGCTCGGCTAACGCGACGCTATGCCTGAGCTACAAGTCTTGCAAGATATTCTTGATGATATCTCAGAGACTGCTAAAAATTCCAACAAGACGTTTACAGGACGAATACTAAACACCTCATAGCTATCTGGAATGAAAGCAACAAAACGTTTATTCTTCGTTTTGACGACATTCTCAAAAATTTTGAATAGCAATCTACGAGAAGACTTCTAAGCATGCCAAATAGAGACATAATGTCTTGTGAAGATGTTCTCTAGTAATTGTGGAGACATAAAGGAAAACCTCTCACAGCAGTTTACGCCAGCGGCATTGTAGCCATCTTGCTATCATCTTATTAAGATGTCATCAAGACGACTCTTATAGCTCTCTTCCTGTTTTACGCCCAGGGGTATATAGAAATGTGGTTGTCAGAATAAGAGTGCACATATATAACTTATTTCATCTAAAACAACTTTGATATTGTATAGATGGGACAGCATAACCACATTTTACTGCATTTCGTGTGGCCTGACAAATCTGACTGAGCTAAAGCGTCTAGACACACCTTAAATGCAGCAATAAGCACACTGAGCAACTTTTGCAAGACTAGCAATTTTATTATTCAAAATACACATGACAAGTCAAAATAGAATAAAAGGTGGCCAAAAGATGTGGGAGTAAAAAAAAACTTGATATGCATAAAAGGCAAAAATTAGAAACAACCCGTTCTATTTGGCTGCCATAGCAATTAAAACATGCTTATAAAAAATGACTAGATACTGAATGCCTTTCAGCCTTTCAATGTTATAGCAAAAAAAAGTCAACTGCAAGAACTAAAAAGAATGATCATAAAAAATAGGTTAGGGATCACCGAAAATATATCAAAACATGTGCATTACAGTGAAAACCTATTCAAAGTGGCCGAGTCTTGATGATGTTTGAAGTGCTGGAAATCCAGGTAGGCTGATCCAATGACGGAGGGTTAACCTTCCTGCGATGAGGTAAACACACTAATCTGAGTATACACAGACACGCACCCAAATGAAACACCCGATGGACACATTTTTGTGTAAGGAGACTTTTTTAGACCACAAGGCAGGGCAAAGGTAAATGCTTAAGGTAGCTACTATTTTACAGGTAACCAGTGAACTCTTGCTGAAAAAATTTTTAATGAACTATTCTTTTGATACATGGAAGGCCATGGGTAGGGGAAGTCAACAGCGACTGATGATAGGGGAAGGGGGCTAGTGGGTATACATTTAAGAGGCTTCAGAGTGCCACTTATGCAAGATGCCAATAATATGCCCAATATGACAACGTCAGGTTAATAATCCAAATTAGTTGTAGGAAAAAGTAAAACGTTGCTTGACAACTATTTTAGGCAATATAAAGCAGCATAAAATCATTTCATCAATTTCCACAATATTAAAGCAAATTTAGAAGAGGGGCAACACAAACACAGGGGGTGTGGAATATTGGCTGCATTCTCTTCCAGGCTACTACCCACAATAGAACATTTTTTTTTGTGGTGGACACGTGACCATTTGGCAAAATTGTGCATCTTGCAATGACAAAATATTAGGCTTGTGCGAATAGTGTTATTTTAGTTCGAAGCGAATTCGAAGCAAATAGTCCTGGGTTCGAATATTTTCGAAGTGAATTCGAATAGTCGCGCAGAAAACCGGGCTAGTTGGTACAGATTCATCTTCGCAGCGCACAAATGACAGGACAAAGGGGAGGAAAGGCAGGATACATCTTCAGCGCTTGCCCAGTGTTTTCCTCCTCTTTATCCTGTCATTTGTGCGCTGCGAAGATGAATTCGAATAGTTGTCAGGTGTCCGAAGAACAAAACAACAGTTGAAGTTGTTCTATGCAAAAGTTTTATTTGTGGGGTCATCACAGAGAATCCTGTGATAACATGATAAAAAATCGCGCCAATCCACCCCGTGAATGTGGTTGGAAAGCAAAGCTGTAAACGGCACCCATAACGATTACCCATGCGACGTCACTTAAATTCCCTCACATCGCTCTACAAATAGCAAAACCAGAGAGAAGGGAAATGCACTTAACCACACCATTTATTACTTCAAAGAGACATTCTTGTTAAGGTTAAATCAATGCATGAAGCATGAACGGTGTTTGGTTGAGTTGTATTGGTGTAGCACAAGAGTGGAAACTTTTTTTATAAAATTAAAGTAAGCTCCAACCCGGTGTTAGACAATCTGTCTTCTCCGTCTCTGCGCCGCGGACGGAGGCGACGAGATTTGCGGCAGAGAAGGAGGAGGGGGAAGAAATACTTCTGTTCAGATTTCTGAACGGCCCAGAGTGCAGCCCTGGGGAGTGATTCCTTCTTCCGTGGGGCCCATATGCAGTCCGCGCGCCTGTGTTCTCTCCACCCACTGAAGCTGGGTAGGTAAAGAGGGCCTGGAGAGCAGCATCTCCCATTGCTCTGGTTGGGTAGTTGACGTAAAGAGAGGAGGGTGCTCAAGGCTAAAGCCGCACACCCCGATTACGGGGCGGAGTGTTCCTACTTCTGAGCAAAATTTACATTCAGCGTCGTAGCGATTCGGATGCGTTAAGTGAAGACGCGTTGGCTGTGGGAAGGAGCCCGGATTGTATAAGCCGTAGGGTAGTTTGTTGTTCTCTGGAAAGGTCAGGGTAAGGCGAATGTACGGTTTGTCTCAGAATGCGATAATGCTGGGTTATCTCCCTGAACGTGACAAGCGGGTGACTGTCCTCGTTCAGCTCCATAGCACGGGATGTAAAAGCGCAGGCTTGTTGGGTGGGTGTATTTGTTTCCCTCCATTGAAGCGTGAGGGGGTGTCCAGATGAGCTGAATGGAACTGTTTGGGGAGTGGTTTTTTAGCACGCGCAGTGCAGGTCAGGACACCCAACCCGACTGGTAATTTCAGTAGGCTTGCTGGGAATCGGTGTCTACCCTCCGAACCCCTGGTTGAGTGAGAGCCAAGGTGATAGCTGCCTCTTCTGTTGGCGTCATTTCCTGGGTCCTAAGAGAGGTACACGCAAGGAGGTTGGTTCTGAAGGTAGCCACGATAATGGCGTATAGCTGCCCTCGATGTTTGGAGGCGTCTGTGTAGATAACTGCATGATTCCCATCGAGGGTGGTGTTTAGCGCTTGAGCCCGTGCTTTTCGGTGACCATCGTCATGTGAGGGGTTCATATTTCTAAGCAAAGGGAGCATCTTTAGTTTTACTTGCCAAGAGTCTGGGAGTACGTCAAGCGGAGTGACATTCTGGGCTGCCCAGCCAATCTGGTGAAGCATGCGGTTACCCATCGCAGTTCTGAGTCGGACCTTATGGTTAGAAAGATGGCCTTATATCAGCTCTTCCACGGTGTTGTGGAGCCCCGTGCTAAGCAGCCTCTGTGTGGACGCACTCATAAGAAGACCAATGGCCTGCTCGACCGCCTTTCTAATCATTATATAAAGCGTCTCTATGTCTTCCTTGTCTAGAAGAAGACAGGGGGTTGACGTAAGTAACTCTCGAGAGGACAAAAGCTTCAATTAATCGAAAGGTACCGGATTCCTTGAGGCCTCGCTTCTTGGTGGCAACTCGCCTGATCATGTGTATGATTTGATTAATGCTGTTTTTGAGGCGCTGCAAGGAGACGTCACTCCTGATGTTAGCCTCGAGATGTAGGCCCAGCTAGGATCTTGATGCTGGGGCTTGGAGTGATGGCCTGGCCATCAAGGATTATTTGAGTGTATTCCTTGGTTTGGCGTGAGGGCGGATGACAAGGAGCTGTGATTGTTTACGTGAACACTGGATGCCACAGGCTTTAGCACATTGGCGTAGTAGAAGTGAGATGTCATGCATTGGTGTGAGCTTCCTTTAATTTTTGTAACTCTTAGCACATGAGTAAGGTGCGCACAGGGCCGCTAGATGGGCGTGACTGGTCACGTGACGCTTTCACGTGGCATTCAGCGAGAACGCAGGGGGTAAACCCGTAGATGTGCTTGGTTAGTACTCCACCTGTCTTCCCAGTCTTCGTGTGGGCTCGTAGCTAAATCGGTAAGACAATGGGCTCTCGCTTTGTTAGTCTATTAGTTCCAGGTTCGATTCCCGGTGTTGCCAGTAAATTCTTTTATTTGTTAGCTGGAGTTTTCTGGTGACACCAACGGTCGCGAAAGAACCCTTGGGGGGTAGAGGTAAAAAGCTTTGCTTTAAAAAAACTTTGCTATAAAATGTGGCAACATTATACCAACGCTGCCTATTTGAAGATGAAACAAGGGTACATATAGACGTTCAGTTTGTTTTAAGGAATAAAGAGTTTTCCCGCTTGAAAGTGGACCAGCTTGAGAAAGCAGCTTGTCTCGATTAAAACGAACAGCGACTGCTTTCGTACGGGTACGCCGTTGCAGCGCAGCGCGTAAGGTGAAATATACTTTGCAAAATGTTTGTGTGGGCGTGTGTGTAGAGAAGGGGAAGCACTCTGCACTACTTCTGCACCAGGCCAGAATTCTTACGCAATATGCATACGTGTCGAACAATTTCAGAGCTTGCCTATTGGCCACTATTGCAAAACGCATCTAACATGCTCAAAATAGGGCAAAATTATTTTATAGAGCACCGCCCAGACCTAAGCGACGCGCAGGCGGAGATTTTGAAGAATAATTGTGCGGTAAGTCGGCAAGCTTTACGCCAATTCACTCCGTACGCGTGTGTTACATAGCCGGCGCACACACGGTGCGTGGACGAGAGACGAGACAGCGCTGGGGACTGAACCATTTATTCGTCCGTGAACACAGTATTTAAAGCATAGCAAGGGAGAGGGAGTTGGGAAGGAAGAAAGGGCGAGGAAATACATGACGCTGAGTTGATACGTCACACGCCTGGCTCAGGCGGCGGGAGATAACAAAGCAAGCCGATTTACAACATTTCTCCTCCCTTAGTATTGAAAACGCTGTACAGGCTTTCTTTCCCGAGTAGAGCGTCGCAAAACTTGCGGTGGTTCCTGCGCCTTCTGGATAGGCAGTGACGGTTTTGCGGGTGCCACCTGGTCTGCAGGCTGCTCGTTCAAATCGCCTTCGTTGTCGGTTGGTGTGGGCGCAGCTGCAGCCGAAGGGGTCCCCTCGTCTTGGTCTCGGTGAACGCCGCTCCGAGCGGATGCCGGGCTCGGCCTGGAACGCACTTGGTCTATGTGACGTCGAACCACCCCAGCGGGCGTTTGTATGATGACCATGCGAGACCCTGTTGTGGACAACTTTCCCTGGTGTCCATTTCTCCCCCTGGCCGTAATTACGGGCGTACACGGCTGTGTCGGGCGGCAGTGTCCACTCTTCCGTCTCCCGGGTTGACCCTGGGAAAGGTGGGAAACACGAGTCCAAACGAGAGCGGATCAGGTAGCCGAATAGAAGTTCGGAAGGGGATTTTCCCTCGTGGCACGGCGTTCTCCTGTAGTTGAAAAGAACTTTCACTAATTTCTCTTCCAATGTGCCTTCGCTTATCTTCTTTAAAGCTTCCTTAATCGTCCGAACAGCTCGTTCAGCGAGCCCGTTAGATTGTGGGTGATACACAGCCGTACGGAGGTGTGCGATGTTATTGTTCTTCGCAAAAGTGGCGAATTCTTCACTAGTGAACTGCGTGCCATTGTCCGTAACTATTGTGCGTGGAACACCGAATCTGGCAAAAATGCTGCGTAAGCTGGCAATTGTGGACTGCGTGCTTGCATGCCTCATGGGCACGGCTTCAATCCACTTAGTGGCCGCATCCACGACCACCAATATCATGCTGCCTGCGACCGGCCCGGCGAAATCGGCGTGCAGCCTCGACCATTTTTCCTTAACGGCTGGCCAACTCGTTGGTTGAGCAGAGGCTGGCATAGGCAGGTTTTGCACGCAGTTGTGGCACGACGCTGAGAGGTGTTCTATCTCTCGGTCTAGTCCCGGCCACCAGAATGCCGATCTGGCGACAGCCTTCATTGCCGATGACCCTTGATGTGTCTCATGCAGCATATGTAGCACCCGTTCTCGTGCTTGTGTGGGAACAACAACTCGATGACCCCAGTATAACAACCCATGAGCCACGGATAGTTCTAACCGGCGGTCCGAGAATGGCATCAGCTCTGTGTCCTTTACATGTTTCGGCCAGCCATTCTTGGTGTACTCAACGACCTTCGCTAGTAAAAGGTCCCGCGCAGTTAGCTCTTTGAGTTCACAGTACCATCATCGAAACTTGCTAGAGCGTAAACATACTCTGGGGGTTCGCTTCTCGCTGGTGGTGCTGGAGTCTGCAGCGGTAGCCGGCTGAGGGTGTCGGCGTTTAGTAGCAGCTTACCGGGCGAATACTGAAGCTTGTAGCGAAATCCGCCGAGGTAGAGAGCCCAGCGCTGTATTCGAGCTGCGGCCAACGCTGGCGTCGGCTTCTCCGCTTTCAGCAGGCCCAGAAGCGGCTGGTGATCTGTGACCAAGGTAAAATCTCTGTTGAGGAGATAGTCGCGAAATTTCGACACCCCAAAAACAAGGGCCAAGGCCTCACGTTCTAGCTGAGTGTAATTCCGCTCAGCAGTGGTCAGCGTTCGCGAACGGAAGCCTATGGGACGGTTCACTTTTCCATCTGTATGAAACAGCACGGCACCAATGCCATGCGGAGAAGCGTTGCACTCCAGTTTTAATGGCTTTGCGGGGTCGTAGTGAACGAGCACCCCTGCCGCAAGTAGGCACTGCTTTGCGTTGGCAAAGGCGGTGTCTTGAGCTGCTCCCCAGACCCAACGCGCATTTTTGCCAAGCAACTGGTACAAAGGTGCAAGCAAAGATGACATATTCGGAAGGAACTTGGAGTAATACGACAGCATGCCCAGAAATGAGCGTAGTTCCTGCACATTTGTCGGGCTAGGAGCCTGGGCGATTGCTTCCACGTGTTTCTCAGTGGGGTGTAGGCCGTTTTTGTCGATTTGGTGCCCTAAGTACGTGACTGAAGGCTGACTAAATTTGCATTTGTCTAGACGGAGTTTTACGCCATGCTCACGGAAACGCTGCAGTACCGCTCGCAGGGTCTCGCTGCTTCCCTGTCGCTCCGCAACCAACACATCATCGAGGTAAGCTTGCACGCCTGGTAGCCCCTGCAAGACTGTTTCGATTTTTCGTTGGAAGATGGCTGGAGCAGACGCTATGCCAAAAGGCAGCCTCTTGAAGCAAAATAGCCCTCTATGCGTGTTAATTACGCATAGCTTCTGCGATTCTTCGTCAAGCGGAACTTGATTATACGCGTCACGCAGGTCGAGAGTGCTGAAGTACTCTCCCCCGTTTAGGCACGCAAACATGTCGTCAATCACCGGCAATGGGTACTGCTCCAGTTCGCATACAGGATTTAACGTGATCTTGAAATCGACGCAAATCCGAACGGTTCCATCTTTCTTTAAGACGGGCACAATGGGCGTAGCCCACTCCGCATGCGCTACCGGTGACAACACCCCAATTGCTACCAGTCTGTCAAGTTCTTGAGAAACCTTATCCCGGAGAGCGAAAGGAATGGATCGTGCCTTACAGAACTTGGGTGTAGCTCCTTCCTTGAGTTGAAGGTGCACAGGGGGACCGCTGATGCAGCCGAGTTCCGCGCTGAAAACGTCTTGAAACTCGCTGACGATGTCGTCCACGGCCGGCAGACTCGTTGGCGATCCGGCTTCCGCGGTCAAGTTAAGGACAGGTGACCCTGCATTGCTCAGCTGAAAAATTAGGTCCCGCCCGCATAGACTAGGACCGGGGCAATTTAATACTACCAAGGAGCAGTCTACTACGGCACCCTTGTAGGCTACCTTCATGTCCAATTGTCCTAGGATGGGGAGCTTGCCAAGATAACAGGAAAGCTTGATAGATGAAGGTTGCAATGCCGGCCATCTCTCCCGGTTCTTTTCATAAATTTCGCGTGGCACAACGCAGACGGGCGACCCCGTGTCTATCAGCATTGGCATGTCAACGCCGCACCAAGTGAATGTCCTGTGAATTGGGGGCTCTAATTGCCACTTCCGAGATGAAGTCAAAGTCCAGAGGTGCATAGCTTCGTCTACGTTCCCCTCCGCACAGTCTTCCGCCACCGCCAGTGCTCGTCCCCGCATGCCTTGCGTCTGCACGGTTTCGCGTTTCCTCGGAGCGTCGCTCGAACACATTTTCGCAAGATGACCCGGCCTACCACAGCGATAGCACCTACTCTTGGCCCAGCCGCACGCGTGGCTGTTATGCTTCTTACTTCCGCAGCGTCCGCATTTTAGAGTAGGCTCTTTCGTCAACACGCGCTGCGCGTCAACCTTCAGTACGGTAGTTGTATCGCCCGATATCTTATTTGCGTCATCTTCTGCCGTTTCGGCTGATAATGCTATCGCTTCGGCCTCTTCCAAAGTCAAGTTAGCTTTTGCCAAAAGCTGTTTTTGCAAAGCCTTTGATCTGACACCACAGACTATACGGTCGCGGAGCATTCGCTCCAGCATGCTGCCGAAATTGCAGTTGTCTGCAATGCGTCGGATGTCGACAAGGAAATGTTGCAAAGGCTCACCTTCATGCTGACATCGATTGAAGAACCGGAAGCTTTCCGTTATCTCGTGGCGCTTCGGGTCAAAATATTCATCCAGCGCTGCAACGACTTCTTCGTAGGTTAGGCTGTTCGGTTTCTTGGGAGCGACTCGTCCAGCCAAAATCTGCACAGTCCTCGTGTTTAACGCTGCTACGAGCAACGTCCTTTTTTTCGCTGTGTCGGTAACCCCCGTTGCCTCGAAATAAGCTTCTGCCTTGATGACGTACGCTTTCCAATTGTCCCTCTCGCCGTCATACTCGGGAAGATGGTGGTGAGCCATGGCTGCCGTTGTCATTGCTGCAGGTTCTTGAAGGACCGTACCGTGGTTTTGCTCGCCGTGCTCTTCTTTTACTTCATGGGTTCCTTTCTTGCTCGTCGCCACTGTTACATAGCCGGCGCACACACGGTGCGTGGACGAGAGACGAGACAGCGCTGGGGACTGAACCATTTATTCGTCCGTGAACACAGTATTTAAAGCATAGCAAGGGAGAGGGAGTTGGGAAGGAAGAAAGGGCGAGGAAATACATGACGCTGAGTTGATACGTCACACGCCTGGCTCAGGCGGCGGGAGATAACAAAGCAAGCCGATTTACAACAGCGTGCGAGCGAGTACATGTGATAGCAAAAACTTACCCCCTACCTACATGCAGAGCGCCGATATCGATTATAGGCTACTGTTTCGCGATTCCAGTGCTTTGGGGACGTAATGATTTGGAGTAGATGCACCTAGCACTGAAGGTATCAGCCAAAAGATTGCGTGCAAATGCCCCCTACGTGCAAATCACCGAGATTCTAACTGCGCCAGCGCTGCGCTCCTCTCACGACAAAAGCAAACGTGCAGCGAACTTTCGCAAAGGCGTAGCGACGACTTGAGCAATACGTAGCGGTGCGCGTAGTTTGTCAAAGCACGCACTCTGGGATCCAAAGCAAGTGCAATGCCTGAGAGCCTGAGACGCCACAGCAGGACTGCTTTCAAATGGGCGCCGCCATTTTGGCTACAGCTTCAGTGGAAGTGACGTCGGTGACATCACGATGCTGGGGCGCTATTTAGGGGGGGGGGGGGGGGGGTCGGCCTGGTCCCTTACGGGATATGGTTTGGGAATGCGCTGCCGGGCGCTTACGGAAGGGGGTGTGGTTTGACCTCCAGCGCGCAAGGGCAAAACTGGTCACCCCGCGAATACTGCTCGAGGTAGCGTAGAGTAAAAACCAAAACCAAAACGCTTAGACGAGCCACGGCATGAGGAAATAAGCGCTTTGTACGACAGATAGTGTCGCCTTGTCGCTGAAACTGACCAAGATCAAGCAGCCGCAACCTTCACTCCCACATGTTCAGCCACACAAGCGTACATGGCGTCTGTTATTTGTGTGTCAGGGCAATTTAAAACCATCTAGGCTAACCTTCGGTAACTGGAAAGCAGAAATTGTAAACGCAGCAACTCCCTTCTAAAACGCTCATTCGGCGTCAAAGTAACGCTATAGCGTCCAACATGTCACTGCAACTTTTTCTGATGCAAAAATAACTGTCGGACGGTCTTCTTCATCCTGATCGATAGCAACGTGGTGTTGGAATTGCGCCTAACTTCATTAGCTTGGGCAGACGTTAGTGGGACTTCTTCTGTGGAAATAACAATGGGACACGCGACGTTATCACGCGCATTTGGAGGCTGGTGTGAGCGGCCTCTGATTCTGATGCGCATGCTTCCGTTCCATCACCTATGTGACGCCCGGCCGCCGGTAATGGCCGCGTTTTTCAGTTTAGGTTCCCAAAACACCAATCTTCACGAGCTGTTTGCGTCGCGCGCATTCACGCTTGAAACGCAGTATATTTGCATGTCGCACTCTTTTTATTGGCCCTGTTGGATGGCCTTATTTTTACGCCGCCGAAAATTTGAGTGCAGTTGGCCTTTAGGGAAAAGCTTCAGTATAACAAGCAGCGGGACTGCATGCTTTGTTAGGCAAGCGGATGTTGGATTAGCAGCAACGATGTTGTTTTAGCCCACTCCCTCCTCTGCTTCGTTTTAAGTGGATTGTCTTCGTCGTACGCAATCCCAGTAGGCTACTTCTTCACTAAACGTCCAACGGGTAGTCAGCTTCCCGATCTAGTACTCTTTGTGATGAAAAAAGGAAAAAAACCTGTGGTTGCCGCATAGTGCAACTTGTCACCGACCACCACCGAGTCAAAATGAAGATGCCGGACCAGGGCACTCTGGCGTTTGAAGTAGAACCCCCGTGTGACTGTAACAAACCTGTACTCCCAAGTTTCGACTCCTGCGATGTGCTGAAGAATGAAGAACGCACGCTCATGACGTAGGACCTAAGGGGAAAATTTAGGTATCTTACCTAAAGTATGTGTATGACCTGCAAGAGAACCTGACGGTGAAACCGGTCCGTTATCTACACCGAAAGCCCGTCCATACGAATAATATCGAAAAGATGAACGTGAGAAGGACCATTCAAGTTCTGCCTCCGGCTGTGACCGCTGCCTTATAACACCTAAAAGAACAAGCCAGGCACACATGCAGCCCATTGTTCGCAACTGCAGGCCACACCATCACATTCATGAGGAACTTCTATCAGGGGTTCATACTTCTGGACATGAGCAATACAACCCGGCACCTGCGCCAAAAGTTCCCCGATGTCCGGCACTACGGCGATGCTGACTATGACAGGCTTGAGTGGCTGGAGGTTACCATGCCTATGTACTTGGAAGATGTTAAAAGAAGTTGCGGCGATCCAAGCGAGTTCCTCACGAAGGAGACGTATGAGGAATTTTCTATCACCACCTACTCTAACGTTTCCTGCATAAGGTACCTTCTGAAAACCGATAGCTTCCTGTTCGTGCATATACCGAATAGAGAAACGGAGCGAGAGCCCGTTGTCTTACCAATTGAGCTACGAGCACACGCAGATACAGGGGAGACAGACGGTGTATTTACCGAGCACAGCTGTGGGTTTACCCCCTGCGTTCTCGCTGAATGCCACGTGATAGCGTCACGCGACCTCTCGCGCCTCTGTGCGCTCCGTCCACGGCACGTGTGGCGGCCGTGTGCACCAGTGGTTTGTCCAGGTAGACCTCGAAAAGTTTGGACTCGTGTGCAATACCGATACCAAACAACCGACTACCATACGTGGAATGTTGATTGATTTGATTGTGGGGTTTAACGCGCCGACGCAACGCAGGCAATGAGGCGCGCCGTAGTGGAGGGCTCCGGATTAATTTTGACCACCTGGGGATCTTTATCGTGCGCCGAAATCTCGTACACACGGGCGTTTTTGCTTTTCGCCTCCATCAGAAAAGCGGCCGCCGCGGCCGGGAATCGAACCCGCGACCTCGTGCTCAGCAGCGCAACGCCTTAGCCACTGAGCCACCGCGGCGGGTCATACGTGGAATGTGCTTTGAGTTAACTTTCACGAATAATATAACTGCGCTGAAAACGCAAAGTCTGAGTGCGTATCACACCGGTCATCAGTCCGTTCTGAACATTGTGCTGAAGTGAAATAATAAATAACGTGTTACAGGTACAGTGTAACGTGTGAATAACGCAACCGGGCCGTAGGCACCCGTGGTAGGTGGTGTATAAAGCGTCGCTTTCGAAACGCCCTCCACAGGGTGAATTGGCCCGCACTTTTTTGGAACGCAGTGCATAACGCAGAAAAGTCTTGCGAAAAGAAATATGCTCGGTTGTGGAATGCAGGCACAGAATTGTTTACAAAATCCCGCAGTCTTGTCAGGACGTTGCATTGACGATCGCCTGCGTGACTACGAGAACTTTCTCAAAGGGTCATGCTGGCAGTCAGCTTGCTGTGCATTGGAAAAAAAAAGAAGAAAGGGCACGCGTGACCCACGAGGCTTTCTGTATCGCACAATGCTGCGACGAGTGTATTCGTATGCCCAGTGTCTCGCGTGAACGGAAAAGGGATCGCATATCTTTCGAATTGATACGGGTTTCCTACCATCATTGTGTGCTTTAAGAATTCGTACAGCACCGTCGCCTTCTTCTATTTGTTATTTATTGTTGCGTAGATTTGACTCTTTCGTACAAAGGTTGCGCCCTAATGCAATAAAAAAGATGTGGTTGATAGTCAGTGCGCATGTTTGTCTCCTCCTTTCTCGTGTCCCGTCTTCGGGCTGTTGTAATCGCTTAGTTCGTTTTTTTTTATTTTGCCACCCTCTGATTGGCTAGGTAGCGCACAAAATAGGCGTCGCTGAAGGAACGACGGGCATTGTGTTGCTGGAACTACGTGCGTCGCCTCCCTTCTTGGGCAAGCCGGCGGTCGTCCAGGCAGCTGGTGGCGACGGAAGGGAGCGTATACGTCGGCGTTGGTCTTGGCGTCAGATTTGGTGAGAGCACGGTTTTATTATTATTATTATTAGAGTACCCTCAGGGCCTTTACGGCGTTACAGAGGGGGTGGGTACAGTGCATGAAAACAGGTAACAGTGTAGAAGTACAGGCAGTATGTAAACACAAGCATATTTCCGGAAATTAGGTTACTGCATTACATGTACAGAAAGTGCATTCTTCAATGATGCCGGATCTTCAATGGACACAATGTGGTGGGGAAGGTGGTTCCATTCCTCAGACATTTTGGGGAGAAATGAATCTGAGAATGCGTTGGTGCGGCCAGATGGAACGTTGTTGCCTTGAACGGATGGTCGATGCGGGATGATATGTACGTGGGCCGTGAGAAAAGGTCGCGTCTTATAGATGGGTTATGGAAATAGATTTTGTGAAACAGAGAGAGTCGTGAAATTTTTCTGCGATGGTGCAAGCTTGGTAGAACCAGGTTATTTTTCATTAGTGAAACACTGGAGGTACGGGAGTAGTCGGAAAGTATAAATCGAGCTGAGCGGTTTTGTACAGATTCCAGAAGAGAAATTAGGTTTTGTTGTGCAGGGTCCCAGATTGCCGAGGCATACTCTAGTTTAAGGCGAATTAGTGTCCGATAAAGTGTTAACCTGAGGGGGGATGGATCATGAGAGAAATTACGGCGAATATATCCTAAGGAACGGTTTGCGCTGCTGCAGACATAATTAATGTCTGTGTGCCATGTTAAGTCATTGCTGATATGAACACCAAGATACTTGTAGGATGTAATGTATTCGAGAGTGGCTCCGGTAATTTTGTAATTAAAGGGCTGCTGGGGATAACGTTTGCGCGTAATGGTCATGCTTTTGCATTTGTTTGTGTTAAGTATCATGTGCCATTTGCTGCACCATTTAGAGACAGTGTCGAGGTCGGCGTGTAAATTAAAGTTGTCCGTTCGGTCACAAATTTCGCGAAATTACGCAATCATCAGCGAATAATTTTATGGAGGAATTTATACCATAAGGAAGGTCGTTAATAAATATTAAAAATAGCAGAGGACCTAACTCCGAACCCTGTGGTACACCGGATTTAACATCAGTAGGGAGAGAATTGCATTCGTTAGCCGTCACGAATTAGGTGCGATTGGTCAAAAAGCATTCTATCCACTTAACCACATTAGGGTCAATGTTTAGGGTACTGAGCTTAAGAAGTAATAATTGATGAGACACTTTGCCAAACGCTTTTTGAAAATCTACAAAGATGCAGTCTACAGATGAACCGCGATCCAGAGCTGATGCAACGTCATGTGTGAATGTTAGAAGCCGAGTTTCGCATGAGTAATTTGTCCGAAAGCCATGTTGAAATGGGCTGAAAAAGGAGTTGGATTCCACGAATTATAGAAAGTTAGAATAAATGACGTGCTCTAAAAGTTTACAGGAAATAGACGTTAACGATATTAGGCAGTTTTAGCATATCGTTACCGTGTTTGCGTTACCGTTTACCGTGTTGCCGGAAGCGCTGGCGACGGTGAAGCCTGTGCCGGTAAGTTGCCGTTCGCGGCAACTCTCGCGCTGCGCAGTCTTCTCCCGCAAACACGGTAAACGGTAATGTAAACACGGTAACGATATGCTAAAACTGCCTATTGGCCGGTAATTTAAAGGAGCCATGAAGAGAAAACACAAGTTTGGTTCATTCGAAAGATTGCCTCGTTAGAACCATAACGACACCACTTATAACGCAAACTTCGCTCAAATAAGCTACATAATTAGGAAAAACGGGAATGGTCATGCGACCCACCAGCTCATTTCCCGCAACAGAACCTATGCCGTCACATGGGCTAAGCTCTGCGATTGGCGGAGGCCGGCAAAAGCAAACGCATGTTAGGCAGGGCTTACAGCTTGCATAGCGAGCTAAATGCCCGTGAAACATACTGCACATTCTTTTTATGACAAAGAACGGTGGAGTAAACGGTTGAAGGTCCGAACGAACTCGCAAGCGTGTGCGCCAATGCGTACGAAACTAGCGCGCCGGCCGAGCTCGACATCTCGCCGTCGCGCAGACGAATTTTCGGGTTCGAGGCTCTTCGGGGCCAACGAACCGTTCCAGCACGCACAGCCGCGACCTTGCTTCGTATCGTAATCCCTTCACAGGAGGTTGGCCGTCATATCGCCAACCAGCAAAGGTAAAAATAGAAACGAGGGGAGTAAGGAACAGCAAGAAGCGACGAGATAGTGCCAGTCGTCGCGTAAGTTTCGAATGGTGTTGGTTTGCTGCTGTCGTTACGAGCTCGTTTCCAGTTTACAACCACTGAAAACTTCAGTTTGTTCAGTTACGGCAGGGACCCTTACGTTAGCTCACTCCTGGAACATGCTGGCGCTCGTTGCCGACTTCGTCAAATCGCTCTGACCTTGGGGAAAAAAATGCCGTAAACACCGCGCATTGACGCTCGTATCTTTCTGGTCGAAGCAGAGAGCTCGCGCGAACGGCTTTCCATACACGACACCGGCCAACTGGCATAAGTGATACTGCTACTGAAATTGAACTATTATTAGCCGTAATCAAAATACGGCACATACGTACCAGTCTATATTCGTCCGTCGCGACGGGGCTGACGAGGCAGCGGTGCCGACGGCTGGGCGTTCGTCTGTTGTGGCTATCGCGGAATGGTCGCTTTCCGGTCTACCGCGTATCCCACAACTCTTGCCGCTCGTGCACTTAGAAGCATTGAGCGTTATTGTGGTGTGAGGTTGTTAAATGCAAGCCCGAGCTCCTCGGCGAGAGTTTTGTTCTCCGGATCAGGCGATTCCATGACTAGGGCTGTGGGTGCACTAGGTTTTACTAGTATTTTTAAAATGGCCGCCGTCTCGATCGACTCCCGCGTGTGGGTGCTATATGGAGTCGACATACTAAGTATCTGTTTCATGGACCGGCTCTATGACGCCATTGTACACGTCACGGAATGTTCAATTTTAGCGGGAGATTTAAAATTTTGGCTTAAATTGCCTTATTTATCAGTGAATACGGCATCATTTGCTTCCGGGAAAGCGCTTGGGGTACTATGAAACACCTAATCTTTCGAATAAAACAAACTTTTGTTTTCTCTTCATGGCTCCTTTAAAGGAGAGCTTTGGATACCGGATTTGAAAACAGGGACGACCTTCCCCACCTTCCAATCAATTGGCACGGCACATCACTGAAGGGATTGAAAAAAGATGTGTGGCAGGATTATTGACGAATAAACTTCGGTGTTTTTTAAGAGCTTGGGATTAATTTCGTCTACGCCACAACTGGAAGGTTTAAGGTCATGAATCAGCTTCATAATTCCAACAGGATCTACTACAATAGGATCCATTGGGAAAAAAGTTGTAATCGCATAATTGCGGAACAACATCCGCAGGACAATTCGAAAACGACTTGGCGAATACTTGATTCAGAACGCGACAACATTCGTCACTGCCCATGACCTGGTTGTCAGCATATCTAAGAGATATAAGTTCTTTTTTATTAGGTCTAATTGTCTTCCAAAACATTTTTGGGTTACTTTGGAGAAGCGAGGGGAGAGTGTTTGTAAAAAAGACGTCCTTTGCTTTTTTTATGGCTGCACGATAAGCGTCGGAAATATTTTTGTAAGCAAACCAGCGGGATGTCTCATTTTTGCGTTGGGCTACACGAAATGAGCGTTTCTTTAGGTTTTGCAGTCGTTTTAGATCAGATGTGAACCAAGGTCAGCGTTGCTTGCCAGAAATAACAACTAAAGGAATATATTTGTTAGTCAAAAACGTAACTTTTTCTTTAAACAAGTGCCAACTGTGTTCAACCGTGCGATCAAAAAAGCCTACCATGTAGGCATCGATAAAACATTCGAGTTCTGTATTAATTGAAGCGTAGTCTCCTTTGGCGTAATTTCTTATTGCTTTGCTGTGTGTTAGCCGGCGCGAAACGTCAGCTTCTAAGGTAAAATGAATGAAACAATGAGCGCTTAAACCAGGAAGGAAAATTAGGAGTCGCACAAGATCTGGAATATTTCTCAGGACCAGATCTAGTATGTTCGCGGACGTCGGACCCACTCTGGTTGGTTTGTCAACTAGCTGAGTCAAATTAAAGTCGAGACACATGTTAAAAGATGTAGTACTATCTCCTGATAGATTACTGTAAGCAGAGCAGGGCACTGACCAGTTTATTTTGGGGAAGTTAAAGTCCCCGAGCAAGAACAACGGCGCATGTGGAAATTTCAAGACCAGGTTGTTAAGAACGTCATGTATTTTGTCACAAAAGTCAGATGTAGCATTGGGCGGACGATAACAGGCGCAAAACAGGGCGTTTTGATTATTTAAGTGTATCGAAACACAGATAATTTCCAAGACTGAATTTGTTATCACCATACTGGAAGTGAGACAATCGGCTGCAGCGATCAATACACCGCCACCAGGTTGATTACAACGATCAGCTCGGTATACAAAGTAATTTTTATCGCAACAAAACAATTCCGAGTTTGCCTACTATGTCTGCAGCGCAGTCATCAAAAAGGGAAAACAAGGCATCGCGCTTGTTAGTGACGCTACGCACATTTGAAAATAAGACTGACAGGTTCTTGTCGTTATTTTTTGGGCGCGGGTCAGATGTTAGGATGACACGGTATCTGAACCCCCGGACGTATCATCGATCTGCCTTGGCTTGTTCGTTTCCAGTTCGCATATGCTATCGGTAGCAGGAGAGTAGACATAGCACTTTTAAGTGCGAATGCACTTTATAAGCGACCCCAAACCTTCCACCGTCGGCGGCGGCGGCGGCGTCCGCAGTCCTCCTCTCCCTAGCAACGGCGTGGAGCGGAGAGGAGCGTCGGTAGCAACGGCGCGGTGACGTCACTTCACCACGTGACCGCGCTCGCTCCGCCTCCTCGCCGTGGCTGCGCGGGTGCGCGCCGCTCCCCGCACCGCTCCTCGCGCCGTGACGTCATGGTATGACGTCACAGCGCGCCTCCTCTCCCCAGCAGCTGCCGCGCGCCTCTCTCTCCACCGTGACGTCCCACTCTCTCCTCTCCCCCTCGCTCGGCTGCAGCTGCCGTGCGCCGCTGTCCCTCTCCCCTTGCGCTCGCCTCCTCTCTCAGCCACCTGGCTCGACGCGCTGGGCGCGGCGTACCCCCCTATATATGCAGCGATAAACTGCCAGACCTCCGTGGGTCGGCCCGCGCGCGCTCACGGGCGAATGCCAACGGATTTTAACTTTACTCCCCCTCGTAGCATCACCCCGTGCATTCGCACTTAACCATGTTCACCCTCGGGGAAATGCTTGGGAGTTTTTTGTTCAGGTAAAGCTTGTTATAGCGAATGGTAAACTGCTGGCCGCTATCCTTTCCGTACTCGTACAACTTTTTTCTCATGCTCCTCGTTGCCCTGCAAAAATCTTCGTTCACGACCACGTCAGACTCTTTAAGCTTTTTTTTGGAATTCAAGATGCTGTTTCTTCATTTGGATGAGGAGAACTTTACAATAATTGGCCGACATTTACCAGGAATGAACTTGCCTAACCTGTGGGCGCGAGATATTCGGTCGTCGCTAGTAGTCAAGTTTAAGTTCAATACGGAATTCAGAATTGCACAAACCTTTTCTTGTGGTTGTGTCCACGTCTCGGAAGAGCTGTCTGCAAGGCAATGAAATATTAAATTCTCCCTTCGTGAACGATCTTCAAAGTCATCTAGCCATTGGTTCAGCGCCATTACTTGTGGTTGATAATTTTGCATGGGCAGCCCTTCGGGGCAGCTGACATGTTTTTCAACTTCCGAAAGCCTATTATCGAGATCCGTAATCTGTTGCTCAAGGGATGATTGCGCCTCTTTCGCTTCATTAATAGACTCCATCAGTTCATCGTGATTTACATCTATCTTGTTATGCAATGACTTAATAAGGGAAAGCAGCTCGTTGTAGTGTTTGTCAGGAACATCCTTTGGGGGGCCGGCGTTTGATTGAATATCGCCAGACATGATCAGCAGTTTTACAACATGAACACATTCGCTTGTCACAGCAATCATTACACAAGGGCATGGAAGCAGCAGCAAGCAATCATTGTTTGATCTTTTGCTATAAAGGGAAGGAGCAGAACCCACCTGCACAAGAAAAGCGAAAGGGTTGCTGTAGACTCGCATTGTTGCTGCACTTCCATGCCCACTGAAGGCGATCCTCGGGTCCCAGCTGTTTAAGTAGAGCTGCGGTGATGCGTCGGTCACTTTGGATGACGGCGGTGCGCAGAGGGCCGGGGAGTCGTTCCACAAAAACGGTTGCTGCGCTTGGCAGTCCGGAGTGTTTACTGCAGAATGCAACGCCTGGAAGCCTTTGCCGCCGAGTTGCGCAGTTGGCTGCAGTGTCTTAGCCGGGAGCGGAAGAATATTCCACGAGGCAAGGAAGGTCAAAATCCGCACAACAAAAGCGAAAGGGTCGCTGTAGATGAGCATCGTTGCTGCACTTCCATGCCCACTGATATCGTCTTGTTTGACTTCATGTGAGCACTAACGCAATTTGCTTGGTAGTCGAGCATTTTTGACTTTTCTAGATATAAGCAGTACATCTAAGAGCGGAACTTTTGTTATCTGCAGTCATGATGGAGACGTCGGTAACAAAACCCAACCTAATGTTGCTCACCGAAGGGCTAGGTATCACACGGAGAGAGCCCACGCGGGAGACAGACGGTGCACTCACCGAGCACATCTGCGGGTTTACCCCCTGCGTTCTCGCTGAATGCCATGTGATAGCGTCACGCTACCTTTCGCGCCGCTGTGCGCTCCGCTCACGGCACGTGTGGCGGCCGTGTGCGCTCCTTGTGCATGCGCTAGGATGCGGTTATTTAAATATAAAAGGAATCTCACAACGCATGGCATCGCACTTCTCTTTCGTCTCTGCCACCGATCCCGTCGCCTCTGTCGGAAGCGATGGAAACAGAAGTGAGATCGTCTAACACCGGGTTTGAGTTTCCTTCATTTTGCAAAAAAAGTGTCCACTTATGTGCTACACCGATTCAACTCAACCAACCACCGTTCACAAATCCTGCATTCATTTAACCTTAACAAAGAACATGCAAGAAAGGGTATGGTTAAGTGCATTTCACTTGTCTCTGGTTTCATCTTTTGTAGAGCCACGTGTGTGAATTCAAGTGACGTTGCATGGGTAATCACTGTGGGTGTCGTTTACAGCTCCGTTTTCAAACCACCTTCGTAGGGTGGATTGGCGGGCATTTTTTGCCCACAGGGATCGTTTTTGCTTACGTCGATGAAACCGTTGGGGGGGGGGTGGTAGAGGTATACAGCTTTGCTGTAAAAAAAAATTGGCCGCGTATCTGCTTCTTTCGTTGCAAATGTCGTCAAAAGACGATAGTCTTTATCGACTTTTGCCAAGTAAATGCCTCCCTTCGCTTTACCGCTCACCTCTCATGTTGTTCCTCTTGCGTCGCGCTCCTCCCAAGGTAAAGACACCAAACGTTTGCTTAAATCATTTTAAATTTCCCGCGTTCCACTGCTCCAAACCGTCAGCGTTTGGAGCAGTGGAGTACGGCGAAGACGCGCGTTAATCGAGGCACCCTACTTCAACGTTTATAGAACCGCGTTTCCCTACTCCACGTGCGTTGCAAGCAGAACGTGGAAACTATCTAGTGGAACCTTGCGTAACTGTTGCCGGTTGATTTCTTAAAATGGCGCCAGAAGCTATAGTGGTGCTGGCGACAGCAGGCGACGGCGGAGTGAATTCTTTTCCTGCAGTTGATAAAGTATTTAATTTGGCAAAAGTCAAGCATGTTTGAATTTTTATAAAGGAACACTGCAAATATCACTTCTGTATTGATTTGTTGTCTCATATTTGCGTAATGTCTTGTTCTTCTTCAACAATGTTGAAAAGTCTGAACATTACACCGGACCAAGACGGGTAGATTTAGCTGTGACTATGTAAGACTATTCCGCAGGCATTGTTTTGCTTTGGCCGGGTGGCTGAATCGAGTCAGACAGACAGACGGACAGACACACAGACATACAGACAGACCAAAATTTCTGGGTTTAAGTAGCCCTTTAAAATGCCTGCAGTATGTGTTGTATTCCACTCCATGCCCATGATTCCACTACATAGAGCCAGTAATGCGCAACGGCTCCTGGCCTCCCTGGAGGTGGTACCTACATTTATTAATTGGTCCTTTCTACAGTGATGTTTTTTAAAGACGATAGTCTTTCTTGGGCTCCTTAAACCCAGAAATTTTGGTCTGTCTGTATGTCTGTATGTCTGTCCGTCACCCGGCCAAAGCAAAACAATGCCTGCCCATTAGTCTTATATAGTCACAGCTAAATCTACCCTTCTATGTCCGGTGTAAGGTTCATACTTGTCAACATTGTTGAAGAAGAACAAGACATTACGCAAATATGAGACAGCAAATCAATACAGAAGTGATATTTGCAGGGTTCCTTTATAAAAAAATCAAGCATGCTTGCTTTTGCGAAATTAAATACTTCAACTGCAGAAAAAGAATTCACTTCGCCGTCGCCTACTGTCGCCCGCGCCACTATTGGCGGTGAGCGCGAACACAGGCGGCGCTGCGAAGCGCGCCTCCGTGACGTCAGCTTAGGGATTCTCGCATTTGTCGTCTGCTTCACTCAGGATCGCTCTCCCTGCTTTTTCTTCGCGCTCGGTCAACGTCTGATGCTTGTCCGCACCGGAATTGGCGTGTGGGTAACTTTTTATCATAATAATAGGCTTAAAATCGCATACACTAGCTCATGGTGTCAATTAAAGCATAGTTTTGGATACCGCTTCGGGAGAAACATTGCTGGCGCCACCCCATTCCTTGCGAAGCCGGTCCTGTGCGGAGCGCGAAAAGTCGGAGCTAGGCGTCAGCTTCTCATGTAAGCATTCGAACAAAAGGAACAGTCAGCTGCTAATAACCGACAACAGAGAATATGGAAGACGAAAACAAATTCTAGGCCTTCAGGGCTGTCGGCTTTGGCAGAAGGCATTACGATTCCCGGTAATCATATGTAAGGTAACACAGTTTTTGCAACCTTGCCGAACGCTCGAACGCGTTTTGTCAGATCACTTTACGTTGTCAAGGCATGAAAGTTTGCCCACATGCACTATAGACTGCAAAAACTGTAGGTTGAGTTCCAAATAATCCAGTGTGTATATACGCGCGTGCTGATTCTATACCAGGCATCTAACCAGTATGGAGGTTTATTGAGCAAAACGAGTCACGTCTTCGTTAAATTTATAGTAACACATATATGTTTGTTAAGACCTGGAGGGATATTTCGGAACATTTTGCACAGCCATATCTTCCCGATATTCGGATATGCGTTATAGGAAAACTGCACTCAAGAGGAGGAAGAGGAGTAAGGGGAGGAGGGGAAAACTTTGTTTAACAATTAAATCGATCTGGTTATTGGGCCGGGTCCTCAGTCCAGGACAAGAGAGTAAAAGTAATTTTCTTCAAATCATAGAACGCCATCCCGAGTAGAATAGGATTTGTTCTTCGCGCGTGGAAGGGTTGAAAAGCAATAAAGAGCTACTTGGAATTCTTCTTCGGTTTCGAGTCTTGTAATATATGCAGGTATACTATTTATTACGTTACTTAGCGAGTATATCATGCCTTCAACACCGTAATCATGTCATCATTGTTCGAGTTGAGAGTCAGTTCATTATGATAACGATATAATTACGATAGAAATTCGGAGCACAAAAGCCGCCTTCGAGTACTGTGGACCACGTTGTTTAGGGCGCGATCGCGGTGGCGTAGCACAAACCTTCTCATTGTATTTGCATGTGAATAAACAAAGCACGCTGCGGATATGCACCTTTTTGCACGCAGCCGTAATGAAAGCCAATTTGTGAAGAAGGGAATGTATGCCATACAAAATGAAGGAAATATCCACACGATCTTTGTGAGGCTCCCAAACATCCCGAAACCTCCTAATAAGAAGTTGGTGACGGCGCAGAAAAATTAATGCGTTGGGCAGAAAAAAAGAGCAAGAAACATTAACCCGATACAAGACAACAACGAAAGAAACAGAAGAAAGCCGCTTTATTTCCTGCTGTGCGATGTGCGTGTAGAGGCCGCTGCTTGGTACGTAGTCTTAGATTGTTGAGTCTTCATAGGAGCATCTCAAAAATACTGCAGGGAAGCCTACGCATTTTGAATACTTATCGAGAAGCTCTGATCGCTGATCCTCGCGAATAAGCAAGAAAGGACGAGTTACACACGATCTTCTGACCGATACTCTGAAGGAAGTTGTTCTCTATCTCTTCGTGAGTTGCAAACTTGCGGGAATACAGCTTCAAATTATTCAGGTGCGTCAGAAGCTGGCAAAATAACTGAGTCGCTAGAAATACGCTTTTTAACGCACTACAGCAACGAAGCGGGCGATTTCTAGCCCAGGCACTGTTGCCCCTCACAAGCGGAGTGTAGCAGACGACAGCGGCGCGAATCCCTAAGCCGACGTCAGAGCCAGGGGGCGCCACTCAAAGATCTCACCGCCAATAGCTTCTTGCGCCATTTGAAGAAATCAACCGGCAACAGTACCTGCCCTTCAGGAGAGGAATTAACCAACCTTCTGGGCGGGTGAGGAGCATCACTAGGCGGATGTGACGTCACGTTTGCTCGCAGCGTTCCCGCGCGGTATGCTTACATTTTTCCGAGTGCTGCCTACACGGCTTACGTGCCGTAGCGATTCAAGTAGTCGCGTTCGACTTATGCGGTCGACGCAAGAATTCATAAACTGGCGATGGTTGTCGCCCTGTCAGTCGTCGTTCACCAGCTCCAGCGTCTTCTGGCACTACAGCTTTGCAGTTATCTGTGGGCGTTCAACTGTCCACCATCGGACGGGTCTGGAGTCCCTTCTCCATCTCACATTCTGTCCACCATCGGCCGACCAGGTGAGTGTTTTTTGGCGGGTTTGCAATCAGTTCGCATATCTCCTACTGCAAAGCTTGCTTTCTGCTCGCGGCAGTTATATTAGCGACGTTTGCGAAATTCTTAACGGCGCGTTCTCCTCGTCTTGCATTATTGTCGCTGTTTAT
Source organism: Haemaphysalis longicornis (assembly GCF_048455015.1). Taxonomy (NCBI): domain Eukaryota; kingdom Metazoa; phylum Arthropoda; class Arachnida; order Ixodida; family Ixodidae; genus Haemaphysalis; species Haemaphysalis longicornis. Next base: position 113,008,604 of record NW_027526225.1, read on the forward strand.
GCTGCTCGTTCGCGTCTGTCGGCGATCGCGAGCTGTTGACGGTTTGTTGCACGGCGCGGAAACTCGCTCTCATTGCAAACCCGTCTCGCCCATGACGTTTTATTGTCTCTTTAATGTGGCGTCATTAACATCACTTGTTTTCCTCGACGCTTTTTCTAGACAACGTGCCTTGTGCTAACCGATCTTTATATTGTAACGAAAATGAACTTGCAGTACGATCTCAGGTCCCTGTTGGCAAGGTTTTCGTGTGTGCGTGTGGTTCGTGAGGGCGTTGTAACACGCTACTTTAGCCTGTTGCACTCGTTGCTGCATCCAGCACTTTTGCTGTCAGGAGTGCCTGCCAAGGAATGCTTACGTCGTTATGTGTTTTCATCTCATCAATCGGCGTTCAATAACCGATGGAAATTCAGCGGGAACGACCCGGATAACGCAGGGCGGGCAAGAGCACTGCTTGTGTGGTCTTCGCTTTCGTTTGCCCTTTTTTTAGTCATCCTAGATTGTTTATTTACTGCTGCCTCAACGGTGCTTCATTCCTCATGTTCCATTTATTTCTCTTGCAGCATCTCCTGACTGCAGTCACGGTGCCCCTACCCTGCCTGCAGCACTCATCCTGCCATTCTAGTGGGAACTGCCATTCTAGTGCAGGCCACTTGTCACAACCAAACGGGTTCCCGACTTTTCCTGGCTTCTATTTGATGGTATACTTTAGATCCACCAGTGCGTTCTCACTCCGTGTACATTTCAAGCGAGGGTTTACAGTAACACGGTAGTTGATAGCCATGAAGACAGCAGCGTGTGTACTAACAATCAAGTTTAGTTATTTATGCCAATGTCAAAAAACCAACCTGGTCTATGCATCCATTCCAGCCTGACATTTTCAAATACAAGTCTTTCAGTAGCTAGTGAAACAATGAAGAGGTAGGGATAGCTCATGCACTGCTTAATTACTACCTTCATTTTTTTACTGTTGAAAATTTATGGATGATGCTATATGTACCACCTAGTGAAGTCCCACCAGCTACCGATATAGCACAATCTATGAGGTGGGCTGGCGTGACCTTCGTGCAAACAGCACCGTACGTGGTTTCCGTCACGACAAAGTTTGCACTGTAGTCTTGGGCGTGTAATGGGTTATGGCTGACCGCAGGGCCGTTTACAGTGCTTTCCAGCTTCCAGTGGAGGCAGGAACATAAAAATTACGTCGTCGGCCAGGGCACAGTACATGGTGTTAGTCAACACCATAGATATACCGTGCCTCGGATGGCCGCGTCATATATATATATATTTTTTAATTTTACTTTTGAGTTTTGTGTAAGCAAGGATGTATCTAGTGCCCCTATGCTGTCTATCCTTGGTTTTTGTAAACACTAAGTAATATCGCACGGTAGCTTTATTCATCGTAATGAGATTTCTCAGGTGCCAGATTGCTCAGATCTCACATGGTTTCCTATGGCTGCAGGGATGTACAATGTCTTGGGTTCGATTCTTGTCTGCCGGGGCTGCATTGAATTTATAAAGCCAAAAAAAATAACCTTCTGTACACAATGTCTTGGTTTACGCTAAAGATCCTTGAGTGAGAGGTCTACCACACTGCCCTGTGCCTCATAGTGCGAAGGGCCCTCAGTTTACTCGATTATGCAGCAGTTACTTAGTACCTTCTCATGTAAACTCTTGAGTGCAAACGGGAGAAGGTGCACCTACCTCGCCTTGAGCTGTTAGACTAAGTTGCCTTTTTCGCACGACATCTAAGCTGTGTGAGAAAGCTATACAGGGCTAAGAATGTTGTAAGAAATGCCTCTTACGTGAGGCAGCTCATACATAATGTTTAAAAAAAGCGTGTCACATTATTTTGCCGTAAGCTCTTTAAACGTTTTACACCCCTCCTACCGCCCTGCTTTTATTGTTAATAAAGGCACTTTGCATAAGTAGACACAGGAAAATGAAGCAGAAAGACATAGATATTTTTTTCAGCTGCACAGTGTCGCAGGCTATGCACCTGACGCAATGCTGTTTGTTCATCACGGTTTGCACTGTGCTTTGAAACAGTTTGTTACCAAGGTCCAAAGATTCACTTGGCTATTTCATGTCAGGAATGATACAAAGGGATCATCTGTGGAAGCAATGCCCATCTTATTCTTGTCCTTTTGTAATTTATGAGAGCTGCTGCAGCCAAGCATTCTATGGTATATTTATGAACTAGAAAATACATGGAAAAGGCAGTCTCTAAGCTGGAGGGAAACTATCGAGTAGCATATGCATTTAGTTTAAATAGTGGCGTGTTGCCCAATTGCTGGGCAACCGCATTAAGTTTATGCCGTGCTTGTGATTTGCTCAAGTATGTGAACTAGTCTTAGGCATTTACGTGTTGATAAAAGAATTCCGTGCTATCTTCATTCATTCACTGCAACTCGTTTGTGCTCATGGGGAGCATTCGGAATATGACCCTTAGCATGATAAAAATCAGAATACCCTTTACTCAGTTGGACTCAAGATATACCCGATCAGGACACGTCTACTCCTGAATGCTTAGATACCTGATCACATAAAAATTGGCCAACTTAACAAGCTGCAGGAAAAGAAGCAGCCCCATTCCTTCACCATAAAATAAAAAGAAGACAAGAAGAAACTATTTTACATTTGCAAAAGGTCCAGGCGAGGCTGTTGTTTCTTACGCTTTCAAGAATACATTAATACTGTTGTTGTTTTACAATATAAAGTGAATTTTCCTTACACTACTTAATCGACTTCAGTTGTTTTCCTTTCTGGGTGACCTATGAGACCAAAGGTGCAATGTAATTAACAGTATGGTCATGTTGGTTGTAAACATGATAGAAAAGGAGCACAAAAATATGCATGGCAAAACTTTTTCATTTATAGTTAATTTTGTTTTGTCCTATGGCACAATGCAATTCTCGAAACCAGCTTTCCTCAGAAACCTATTGAGCACAATTTTTCATACAGGCAACATTACATGCAATGGCTGCACAGCACTTTCTGCCTGAATGTAAATGTGGCTAAAAAATGTCTTAGTTATTTTGAAGCAGGCAGTTTTCATTGCCAGTCAGACAAAATGGGGCCAGATGCCATCTGTGCAAAACCGCATGTGACCGCACCATGGGAGGAGGAGGACAAACATTTTATTGAGCCTTTAAAGGCCCCTTAGGGGACGTGGTGACCGGCGTACCGGTGTCCGCAGCAGCCCTCGCCGTCGCCACCCGCTGGGTAGACAGGTCGAAGCTTCCCAGTGCCTCAGCCCAGTGCCCACCGTCTGCTAAGAGAGGATAGGGGTTGTGGGGACAGTTCCAAAGAAGATGGTCCAGTGTTTCCACTGCTCCACTGGCCGTGCAGTTGGTGGAGGGGTAGACGGAAGGATAAATACGGTGCAGGTGGTAGCGACATGGGAGGGTATGGGTTTGCACCAGTCGCCATAGCCATTCTTCCCTGCTGGATAAATCCGGGTGTGCGGGGGGGAGCTGGCGGCGTGAGAGGCAGTAATGTGCCGTAATGTCTTGGAAGATCAAGAGACTGTCCCAAGCTGATAGGGCTCCGTGAAAGGGTTCGAGGCTAGGGCCTGCTTGGACGGGATGCTCTCGAGCGGCCCTATGTGCTGCCTCATTTCCCCCCACGCCCATGTGGGCCGGAGTCCAGATCAGCTTTATTTGTATGGTAGGAGGATTTTTGAGGAGAATTTTGAGCGCCAGGGGCGAGATCATGCCTCTGGCGTAATTTCGAATCGCCGTTTTCGAATCCGAGATGATAGTGATAGGGGGCGGCCTATGTGTAAGGGCTAGCGCGATAGGTGACTGGTAAAAAGTGCAAAGGCTCATGGGTACGTTGTCTGCTCCAGCCACTTTCGGTTCGAGATCTCGCCTGGCCTCCCGTACGCCGGCGGCTTTCACGCGCGTGTGCGCGTGTTGTTTATTTGTCACAGAGTGCTAACCTTTCAGAGAAGCCCCTAGTAGAATTCATTGTTGTTACACATTGAATGTGCGATGCATGAGCGGTTTTTTTTTTCAGTGGAAACAGATAAACAACAAGCACAAGCGCGCCTGAAAGCCGTCGGCATATGGGAGGCCAGGAGAGCTCTCGAACCGGAAGTAACAGAACTCCGCGGGAGCTGACAATGCACCCATGAGCATTTGCACTTTTTACCGATCACCTATTGCCGCCTCTTCTGCCTCAGCGGTCAGTTGGTGCGGTCTGTTAGGGATTTAAGAGGAGGAGTGTTGGGATGGTTGATTACTACTGCGACAGCGTATGCATCCTGCCATCGATAGCAAGTTGCGTCCACGTAAACCGTAGTGGGGTGGACGGGGTATTTCTCTGTAAGTGCTTGTGCTCGTAGTTCCCTAGCCCTAGGCTGCTTGTTGAAAACAGGGTGATATTGCGCGGTAAAGGGTGGATAGCTGGTACCGGGAGCCTGTCATCACAGAGGATAGGGGCTTTAAGGTTAAGAGTAACAAGGAGAATGTGACCGGTGGGGGTGGATGAGAGCCTATTTAGCTGACCGATAAGGTGGGCTTCAATGAGTTCCTCCGCAGTATTGTAAATGCCAAGTTTCTCGAGTCTGGCAGTGGTAGTGCTCTGAGGGATGTGTAGCGCCGTTTTTTAGGTCTTTCGAATGAGGCAGTTGACTTTAGAGAGTTCGGTATGCGAGGGCAAGAGATACGGGAGGGAGTAAGTGAGAAGGCAGAGCCCAAATGCCCGTATCAGCCGGATACGCTCTGTTTCTTTGAGCCCCTTGTTGCGGGCAGCAATCCTGCGGATGAGGGCGATCGTCTGATTCACCTGAGAATTCAGCTGTGCTAGGTACTTAATGTTTGCGAAATTGCGCTGTATGCAGAGCCCAAGTATTTTCAGGACTTCCACTTGGCGAACATCCCTACCATCAATGCGGACCTCAATGGTGGGTATCTGGGCCGGGTTGCCGGTTGATTTGGCGGGGTGAATTAAAAGCTCAGATTTTTCAGGTGAGCATCCAAGCCCAACTTGCGCGGCGGCGGTAACTAAGCCAGCTCCCTGTTAGAGAACCTCCTCGATTTGAAAGTCGCTGCCTCTGGTGGTCCACAGCGTAATATTATCGGCGTATATGCTGTGGAGTAAGCGAGGGATCGCGGCGAGCTTACTGGGAAGGTGGATTAGGGCAATGTTAAATAGGAGTGGCGATAATACTGCACCTTGAGGCGTGCCAATGGTTGGGAAATGGATAGTGTCGGATTGTAGGTCACCGAGCTGAATAACAGCCGTGCGGTTCGAAAGGAAGTTACGGATATAGTTGTATGTGCGGCGACACGGAGTGAAAGTGGCAACGTTACACAAAATAGCCTGGTGTGATACGCGATCAAAGCTTTCTAAAGATCAAGTGCCAAAATGGCTCAATTATCTACCTTTGAAGGGGCAGCGATAATTCCGTGTTTTAATTGCAGGAGTACATCTTCGGTTTCCGCACCATGGGAAGTGTTGTCCAGTTTTTTGCAAATCGCTTGTTAGCCCTACGGGAACCGCAGCACGTGTAGTGACTGCCATAATCTTTGTCTCAGCCTTATAAATTGACGTGAACCTTTTTCCTCCTTACTTAAAACAGATTTCCTTTTTTGTTGTTTGATCCTGTTTACAGCAAGCCCTTTTTTGTAGAGAAAAGGAACTGCCACCTGAAGAAAACCACCTCTGCTTCAAAAATGCACTGATCAAGATTAGTATCATACTACAATGAGAACATATAAATGTTAAAATGTAAAAAATTAGCCATATACACAAATAACTAATGGAGTGTGCCGCTGCACAAATTGGTTTTCAATACATAAACAAATGAGTGCTTCAAAGATAAAGGACAAGAAAAAGGGCAGGGGTGTTTTCTGGTCTGCTTCACTGCAACCTAAAATGATGCTTTGGCTCTCGGTAAGATTAAGTACACTATTTATACGGTACTAGGAAGTGTCCAAGCAGCATTTCTGACTCGCCCCGTCTTTCTACGAGCATTACTGACAGTTTCTCTCTTGTTGATCGAAGAAAGGAGTGAAATGCGCTGAAAGCATCAAATCTGCATTCCCACCGTTCAGTTGCATGGTCTGGCTCATTAACAAGGAACCACACGACAAACAGACGTGCTCACACGTCAGCTCAGAGTTGCGTATCGAGAAATTCTGGGCGAGCTAGAGAAGCTTGCCAGGTCTTGCACTTAAACATCAGTAAAGCATGCATTATGCGACAAACCAACGACGACAGAAATAGCTACCTTCATACTGGGCAAGTGTTCGAACCACTGTGGCGTGTTAACGCCGCGATCAGAAAGTTGCCACGCCAGTTTGACAGCCCTGGCGCGAATCGTGTGTGTCAGTCCGGCCCACAATTGAAGACTTCCGCGTTATTACTGTGATTTGTGGCACCAAGATTGGTGGGATCGACCCATGGATGATCGGTCAGAAGCAGTGACAAACAGCCATTTTGTCTCTCCGAACGCTTGAAAGTACATGTAAACATATAAAAAAGTGTTGCTGACTGCAGCTAGATAATGCTATATCGGTGGTGGGTATAGCACTTCATAGGTTGTATTCACTGGTGTGGCCCACAAGTGGGCGACCCTCTGTGTGCGCCGCCATGTATGTGCCGCAGTGTCTGTGATACGTCGGACTCCATGAGATTGCGGTAATGGACCTTTTTCTATTAGCAATCTGCACATGCGCGGGCTGGTAATCCGCCATTCTGGACAGTCGTCTCGGGCAAAACAAACAAAAGGGTGCCCCCTCCACTTGTTGCTGGGGTAGCAGCTATGCTTTCTAGTGATGCACGTTTTTATTTCTTCTTTTTCGACAGCATGTGGTGAGTTGTGCTTGCACACAAAGGATTTCAAAGGAAAGGGGTGAAGACTTGAGGTTGACCACGGTATGAGCACATGGCTACCAGCAAGGGGGTGAGCGGTGCAAGCATGGCACAACTCGGGAGATGGCATCACGTGCACTGGCTTCATTTAATATAAATATAGAATATAACTATAAATTGGCGTGTCACTGTTGGCGTGTCATTGGCGTATCAGCTGAATCACTGTTCCAGAGGAGGCTGGAACAACTGCGCTATTGGCTCCGCTTGTTCCCAGGCTTGGGTTGCGACATCAGTGTCCTGACAGCACCACACCTAGCTTGCTCATCCCAGAGCTTGCAGTCTCCTCCTGATGCATTTTTCTTGCTCTTTGCTCCGCCTCCTTTCCATCTTGAGGTTCGTGCTTAATTACTCTCATCATGTCTTTGCAGCACGTGCTGACTGGGCTCTAGCCTGTGCCTGCTGGTGAAGAGAAGTTTGCTGTGAGACGAGGGTCTTGACGAGCACGTAACTCCTGTTGTTAAAGTGAAGCTTTCAGGACCTCACTGATTGCATTCAATGTGGCTACATAATGCACTGCAGGAAAGCTAACTTTACACAGTGATTTTCACAAAGCGATGAGGATGATAAGCAAAAGCACATGCACCTCAAGAAAAAACGCTTTCCATGGTCATAATGGAACCAGTGTCCCTTGCATTATGAAACCATTGTCTGTCAGACTGCGCCCTCCTGATACGGTCGAAGCAGTTTAGATTTTAGACTTTGACTCAAGTCGCAAGAGAGAGAGCGAGAATAAACTTTAATTAAATGCGCAAAATGCTTCAGAGAGGTGTCCTCATTCCCGGATGCCTTGAGCTCAAGCCGCGTTGACAGTCCTTTTGATCAGGCGCAGCTGACCTTCGAGGCCGGAGCTGGCCAGAAAGCTTCGAGTTAGAAAGGAACATCAGTTTTTGATCAAAAACTTTATTTTTACAGTTATGATGATAAGAATCGGGGGATGCATGTGGTTTTTCATTGAAACTGTAGATATGAAATTTGTTTCTGTGTAATACGACTCTATTCACATTTATTTGGATTTTTATTTTTGATTTTAGACAGCCTTTATAAAAAAAACTGCTGGAGGGGCGCAGCTGAATAAAGTACCAGTCAACTGTGCACAAGTCAAGGAGTGCAATAATACTAGCATTATCATTCTATCTGGTCTGTAGCAGAAGTTACAGCCATGTGAAGTTTGGGCCTAGAAAATGGGAACCAGGAAAACTGGTGTTGCCGTCCAGGCCCAAACTTCAAACAGCTGTCACTTCTGCTACAGACCATATATAATGATAATGTTAGTCTTATGGCAGTCAGTCCTTGATTTGTGCACAGTTCACCGGTACCTTGTTCAGCTGCATCCCTCAAGCAGTTTTTTTACAAAGGCTGTCAAAAAATCAAACATAAAAGCCAAATAAAGCTTAATGTAGTTGTTTTACACAGAAACAAACTTCATATCTACAATTTCAATGAAAAACCACATGCATCACCCAATTTTTAACGTCCTAACTGTAAAAACCATGTTTTTTTTTTTGTTTAAGACCAGGTGCCCACTTAGAAAAAAGGAATTTGAGTTTTTTGGTAGACAGCCCGGTAAAAGACCTCCCAAAAGCAAAGATTGTGGTGTGTTTCCACCATACTACTCTAGGGTGCTGGTGGCAACTGCCCTGGATGAACTGCTTTTAAACTTTATTTCAGGAAATGAGTGAAGGTCAATCCCCTTTTACGGTGGGGCGCTACATGAATGGTTCATTTTTAGCCACAAGATCCAAATGTCGTGTCTTCATCTTCTCTCTAAGGGGTTTTGGCACCTTCCCTCTAAGGGTGATTGACATTGACTTGTGACAGCCACGCAGCACTTTTTTCATTTGTAACATCATGGCAATTCGCAGTCCCACTTCCAGTTTGTTTCCTCCTACTGTGTACTGTGGAGTACAGACTACTGGGTGGTAGTAGTGTCGCCAGCAAGCAGTCCTCTAGCTCCCACGTTGCTGTTCATCTATACCATCCAGCCACACGCCTGGTTGATAAGAAAGTACAGTGGCTACTAAGACTCCCAACCCTTAATTTTGTCCATTTGCCGTATTCTTCGTCTCTGTTCAGCTGCGTGGGGAGGTTCAGCCGCAGCTGCTGTGCTCTTCTATTGCTCAGTCTCCTATTCAGAGAGTTCCTCTCCACAGTTATGTGCAAATCTGTGGTTGTCAGTTTCATCATTGCTCTCTGTTACTTGTTCTGTCATGTGTTCATTAGTTGCTGTAATTAATTGCAAGGAAAAAAAACGTGCACGCTTTTGTCTTACGACAATAATGGCTTTTTTTTTTAAACGTTTCTTGAACTGTTAAAAAAAAACACCCGGGGGCCTCTTGCTAGTGCATCAGACCCTCTTAGAAGTAGCGATTAGTTAAAGTTCACGACGGGTATGGGTGGGAAACAGCAAGGGAAAAATAGTGGGTCGGTATATGAAATGCAGGAGTGTGTCCCACACTGCCTCTGCTAAATTAGGTGGGTAGGAGGGACGCAAGAGATCATTTAAGGAATTTGGTTGTAAGTTAGTGGGAAGGGTGTCTAGGAGAAATTGTCTTTCAGTTGAACTCAGTTTTCTCGCGAGGGATTTCTTGCTAGATTGTCATCTGAGCTTGGACATTGCCTGTTTCAGCTATCACTTACTTGCATGCTGTTTGGACTTTTGATTGCAGTGGCTTTGAAACTTCGCCGCTTGATTTTGCTCGACGAAAGCTTCGCGTTCAAACTGTCGTCGTCATTAGAATGTGAGGTGCACCATTTTTGTCTAATTTTGCATCTCGATGCACAGCTATCCAGATTCAAACTACTTCGACCATGTTGCAATGGTGTCACGGAATAGATGTTGGTTTCACACCGCGAGGGTCCTGATTTGTTTCTGACTGCAGGAAGCGTTTTTTTTTTCTGCACTTCTTTACCCACGATCATTATCATTGTCAGAGAAAGTTGGCTTTTCTGTAATGCCTTTTTGGCATGGCATATTCCACTGGTGAGACATAGAAAGTTTTGCTTTAAAATCAGGGTCTTCAAGCACTTTTGGTCCAGTGAGTAGCAATCTGCACGTATTTGTAACCATACAATACTGAGTTAGCACCCTTCGATCCTTCCTGTCTTGTGCCAGCAGTCTCGTCATCCAACACATGAAAGTGCCCTCGACTTTTGCCCGCACTTTTCACTTATGCCTGACCCAATAACTTTTGTTGATTTCCAGTGTTGCGCATGTCACATTTTCATTCAGGGTCACCTTGGGGCAGATAAGCGCCTGCTTGTATTTTTATCAAGTGGTTTTAGCCACGGCGCATACTCCGCACTCTTGTGTGAGCAGCATTATGGTGCCTTGTTGCTTGTCCAGCAAGTGATGTGATGCCATGTAAATAAACATTCTTCAGTGTTTGTGATGACTTTGGTGTTTTCTTGGCTTCACTTTCATATAGTGAGAGTTGCTATCCATCAAGAAGCATACACTTACAAATGCTAGGTATTCTTATTTTTTTCTTAGGAAGACATTTACAAAGTTTCGTTGGCAACACAGCATAACATCAAAACAAATAAAACCAACTAAAATGGCAAATGTGGCATATTTTTAAAATTAATAAACTGGAAAAACAACACAGCATGAGAGAGAGAGCACGAAAAGTGACAGCACTGCCTGTTGGTACCATTCTGTTGTTTTCGTGCTAAATATTTTCAAATAAATAAATATGTAAGGAATGCAGTTGAAGTAGGGTAACTTTTTATTTGAGCTTGTCTCTTGGACATACAAGTACATTTCTTGAAGCGATTGCTGGATGCAATTTTCGATATTAGGCAAGCACTGGATTCTCGAATGGACACAACAGACGTTTGTTCAATTCTTATTTGCAATTGCATTGTGCAGTTTAACCCGTCCAAAACATTTCGCCGAAGTCCAAAGCATTGGTTTAGGTAGAACAAAAAAAATGCCTGTGTGCCAAGATTTCGAAGCATGTCAAAGATTTATAGGTGGCCTGACTTAACCTATAGCCCTACACTGCAGTTACCCTTCATAGCTGGCCCAAGTTATGCTGAGCTTTTCCTCGTGAAACCTAAAAAGTTGAATTTTGATGTTTACAGCTACGCTGTGCAATGTATAACTTGCAGGGGTGAGACAGCCCAAACAGATTTGGGAGCAGTTTTCGGAGCAGCAAAAGTTCGATTTTGGAGCAGAAGAATCTTGATTTGGAGCAGTTAGGGACATTTAATACATCGTCTTGTGAGCTTAAAAATCATTATTTCAGCAATTTGCAGGGTCAAGTGCACATTGCAATCAGTTTTGAATACACAGAACCCTCAAACAGCCTTACCTGAAAGAGTTTTTAAGAGTATCACAAAGTACTAACTGCACTACCTTTTTCCTAACTGGTGATATTGTGTTGCAGCTGCACGCAACACTGACAACAAAACTGCCGTTACCATTAGAGAGTTTTAGCAGTCCGTCTGTTCTATTGGTTACTTTGTTACGGGTTGACCGGACCGGTCTGCGCCTGCGCGCGCGGAAGGGCGAGGAGGCGCGGGCAACTAATCCCCCTACGGCTACGAATGCCCAAGTGCCCAGACGAGTCCCGGTGAGCACGGTAACTACGTACACGACGGAACAGACGGACTGCTAAAACTCTTATCAAATTTAAGGGCTCCGCAATTGTGGCGTTTTTTTTTTTTGCTGTTTTAATGCTAAAATTGTTATTTATGTAATCCCAGGCTGTGTTGTACGAACGACTGTAATCACGGCAACAGTTGAGCAGCTTCGAGCTAACGGTCGCGTAGCCCAACCAGCCTACCCGTTTCAGTCCCCGGGGCGCAGGTTCACCCTATGGTCATTTGAGTAGCGTTAATGTTTAGCCACCTAGATTTTGGCATTAAATTTCACTTTGCATACATCAAGTGTTATAGTCGCGTTCTATGGCAACCGTGTAGTCATGCAGCTATTGGGCGCTGCCTGAACAGGTCGCGGCGCCGCAGCACAGCCCGCAACTTTCGTGTCGACCGTTCCATCCCCGAGGCTCGCGATCGCGCTTCGAAGCACAGCAACACCTCAACATTTTACAACAGCACAACAAGCCAAAAAATTCACTTCACGAACCCGATTATACGCCTCGAGATTCGCGATCGCTGCGCCGCCTGCCGCCGCTTCTCCGCGGCATTTGCGGGATTAGCGCTGCATGGCTGATAGGTGGTCATGCAGTGTTTTGGTTCCTTTCGATTCCCTTTGCCTTTCTGCGCTCTAAACAACTTGTTTTTGTGACGTCTGTAAGCTAACTGAACGTTTAGGGCACTTAAAAAAAAACAGCTGCGTCTTGGAAGAGCGCTCCAGCGCCAACAAGAGCTACCCGGGGAGGCGTTTCTGCGCGCTTCTTGGCCGCTCTTGCGGGCGTCGGCGATGGCAGCAGCATATCACCGCTGTCACCTTCGAACCCGTCAGCACAAGTGAATTCTATTTATTGTCGCCTCGTTTAGACCTGATATTCTCACTGTAAGGGGTTGGTTCGTTTTGCAGCGCAGACAACAAATGCGGCTTTGCTTCGAATATGTACGTCGTAGAAAAATATGTTTCGGGGACGTGATAACCCAATAGCTGACAAAAACTTGTGCCTTTTATGGGAATATAAGCCACGCGAAAATGTTAAGTACACTCAAAGGCTGTGCATTGTCAGATATGTGCCCACTCATGCCTTATAATAAGAACCAAGGTATATGTTAATGAAACCACGGGAAAATGAATGGTCTGCAAGTAAGGAATAAATAGAATAGTCGTACGGGAATGAAAAAAAAACCGAGTGCAGCTTCTGAAATGCTAAAGACGTTTGTTTGAGCAAGGTATACTATTCACCAGACCAACTAGATGCGAAAGGCACTGGTATTTCGCAAGATATGGGGGGGGGGGTTGAGGAGGAGGACGCTCAACTATTGTTGTTTACTAATGCGGAGCGAAATCAACGAATGAACGTTTTAGTAATCACACACACAAGCTGCGTGTTCACTTTTCTTTTGTTTTTCGCCTTGAAAAACGGCTGATCACTCGGCGGACTCATTTTTTGAAGAATACAGGCTAGGCAGTTCACAAGCGATACGAGGTGTCGTTGGAAGAGTTGATTGATTGATTGCAGGGTTTAACGCGCCGACGCAACGGAGACGATGAGGCACGCCGTAGTGGAGGGCTCCGGATTAATTTTGACCACCTGGAGATCCTTAACGTGCGCCGAAATCTCGTACACACGGGCTCGTTGGATGAGTGTCGTATCTGATAAGGGTCTCTGATTTCGGTTTATGCTAGATTCTGCAGTCTCCCTGTGTCATGACTCATATGACGATGTTTCGAAGAAGAGTTTGGTCACGGACGCGGATTACTCTATAAGCCCATCTTCGCGCTTCTCGTGGAGGATAAATGTAACACGTGAATCTTTGCGAGCGCTCATCTCGGGACAAAACGACCCAGCATTAAATTTGTCATCGCGTGCTGACTCCGGAGTGTAATTTTGCATTATCCATCGTACTTCTTTGGTACGATGTTTGTGAAATTTATGCCGCATTGGCTTGTCATGGTACTGATCAATATCTGATATGCGATATTGGCAGGCGTAACTTGCGTGCTGTCAGGTATGAGTGCTCCGCTGGATTTTTTAAGTGCACAAAGTCGATTTACATCATAGTGTGTATGGCCGCAACATGACTATCGGAGGAAACACTGCTTACGGCGACACTGCCACTAAATTACAGGGCAGCGGAATTACAATCAGCTGCATGCAAATGCTGGCTTCAGGACGCCGGCCTGGGACGCACCCCCGGCGCTCATATAGATCTCACTAAGATCGCGTCATAAACGTTTATACTCTCGTGAACATACCACGCTTGCAAACAGAGTGTCTGCTCGACGTTATTCGGTATTTCGAACGCGGACAAACGGTAAATCGCTGTCTTGAACGAGCCCCAAAAGCAACGGTGACAGGCGGGAGCGGGCCGGGGACTCCCGCGCCTGCTTTCGAAACGGGCCGCTAGGGGGATTTCAGTGGCGCCCCTACAGGCCGCGCTCGAGGCCTATAGACGCGCGCACCGCGTTTCGCACTCAAGGACAAACCACGCCGAAGTCGTAGGCCCCACATTTCACTGAACTTTTTTTTCGAGCCGCCCAACTTCCCGTAATCTGGCGCCAATCTCAAACCATATCCTTGCGTTAACGTCACTGTTCAGAGCCACAACAGATAGAATGAATAGACTGGAACTCAGCTGATAGCGTAAAATAAACCAGGGAAAATATCCGTGATACGCACTGAGCGCGTTGGTAGCAGCCAGATCAGGCGGCGGCCATGTTTGTTGCTACAGCTATGCCTAATCGAGAAGGCCGTTTCTGCGAAAAAAAGCGAATCGAGTTTTACAAGCTATCGCTTGCTTCGTTTCAGTCTTTCTATTTGTGCAATTTCTGTGTTTGCGATTGACCGACGATAAAAGCGGCGACCATGATGCGGGAGGCCTTTGTCCCCGCCGAAACTGACATGAGCATCAAAATCCGTGCCGTTGAGGCTCTTCTGGAGCAGTTTGGCGCAATTTTCGCCATTTTCGTGCTTTTGGAGCAGCTTGGCGCAGGAAAATGGAATTGTATCAGAAAGGCGCAATATGCGCAGCTGTCTCACCCCTGTATAAGCCTAGCATAATTTACTCTTCAGTATTTTTACTCTATCCAGGTTTTATGTTTATTACACCACAATAAAAGTTTGCAGCCAGTGTTGAATTGACGAGCGTCAACCAATTTAGGTTGAAAGCACAAAATGCTCTAACAGAAATCGCAGTCTTCACATGTGATCAAATACGTAGTTCTTTAACACTAAACAAGGCTACTGCAGAATGCTAGGAGCGTAAAATATACTCGATGAGGTGCAGTTGGCCAGTGTGTAATTTAAGCAGCATTGTTTTAAGACAAACGGGAATTGGTGAAACAGCCATGAGCTTCTGACAGCAGCTATCATCGTGACTGGCCAATTCATCTGAGTGGAGATGTTACGGCTATGTGCTGGCCTAATGAATTGCCAAGAAATTTAAAACTCATTGTATGTCGGGTTGCTTGTACCTGTGGACTTTTTTTCAGTTTAAGGTCATAATGCGCTCCCTGGGTCCACCTTTAGTCAGCTAGACCCACTGAGCTATAGTGGTGTCAAGGATGTGGTGCTGGACTTGCACTAGGGATGTCCTGGGTTTGATTCCCATGTGGTTTGAACTCTTCCCAAAGTTTTGAACTCAATCCACTCTTTGCTCTCTTTGCACTGCCGGCCGGTTTAGGAGCTGTTGTGCTAGTACAGACAGCGGATAGTGGCTTCTTAGTCAATGGGCCACTTATTGCTTTCGCGTTGATAAGGTAGTTTTCAAGATTGTGTGTTACGGTCGGTTACACTTGCCACATTTAGGGTGCTTAAATCCGACCATGTGCAAATTGCAGGCCTGTGATAAATGGGTACAGGTGATTATCTAGATGCATAAAACTGCGCCTACTGTCAAGGCATGCCGTGAATTTGTTGGTGGAATGGACATTTACAAACATGTATTCGCATGATTTCCACTGCAGCATAAAAAATTGAGGTAAAAAAGGTGCATTGTAATTTTGCAGCTCCAAAGTAGTACACTACATAAGACCAGCACTGCTTCCCCTTGTGGTGCTTTGGACGGCTCAGAGCAAAGTCCACTAAGCATCAGAATCAGCTAGTGCTTGATGTAGTTGCTACATCTATTCCCTTTGAAACGCAAGCTGCTGGACACCAGATTTCCCTACACTAATAACATTAGAATTGGGTTAGAAAAGTGAAATGAACTGGAAAGCTGTGGGTGAAAAGTATGATCAACATGACAATTCCAACAGGGACAAGACCACCCTGTTTTGGGAGCTTTACCCCAAAAGACCAAGGCACTTGGCAACGAAAGGAGCCCCAGCTGAAAACAGAGCAAGGCCTCATGGCTTGTGGAGGGTGCTTCTCGTGGTAGAATATAACTGCCTGTCATCATGCGATTTCGACTGCCCAGGAGTCTTCACCACCACTGTGGTGACATTGAAGGAAGGTGACAGGAAAGTGTCCGCAAAGTCGCACATCCGCAAAGTTGCACATCAAGGCTACTATTCCTGTTGACACTGGACAGATAAGAGCCAAAATTGCAACTAAACTAGTTTTCTGCACAAGAAAGAGGTCACTTTCTTGTTTTGCCAAAGCTAATAACATGCCCTTAAATAATCCATGCATGACATATGTTCATCACAGATGGGTTTGGGTGCACCAAATTATTTGTTATACGGAACCTTTTTTCCCCGCACTGAGCAGTGCGAACTCGCAGGAAGCAGTTTTATTTCGTGTAAGACATTTCTAAGAGCAACGCAATCACTTTGTTCTCTGTCTACTTTACTCATACTATCAATTCGTAAATTTATACCAGCAAATAGAAAACAAACAGAAAGAAGAACACAATTTAGCGCACGAGATATCCCCAGCTGTCCATTGCTTTGACACTCGCTGAAAGATTTGTAATGGTCAAGCTGGCATAGATCTGTAGATCGTTTGGTTTTGTTTTCACTGGCATTTCCAGTACACACGCTGCTGTCTTCATGGTTATCCACTGCTGTGTTAGTGTAAACACTCGCTTTAAATGTATGCAGAGAGAGAACGCAGCAGTGTATCTGAAGTATACCATCAATTATAAGCCAGGCAAGGGCGGGAACCCGTTAGGTCGTGACAAGTGGCCTGCGAACATCAGTTCCCACTAGAATGGCAGGATGAGTGCTGCACGCAGGCTAGGGGCACCGTGACTGCAGTCAGGAGATGCTGCAAGAGAAAAATGAAACGTGAAGAATCAAACAACGTTCACGCAACAGTAAATAATCTACGACGACTGAAAAGAAGGGCAAACGACAGAGAAGACCACACAAGCACTGCCCCTGCCACAAGCACTGCCCTGCGTTGTTATCGGGGTCGTTCCGCCTGCATTTGCATCAGTTATAGAACGCTGAGTGGTTCACTATTAAATATGAAAACACATAACGAAGTAACCATCCCTTGGCAGGCACTCCTGGCAAGCAAGAGTACTAGATGCAGGAAAGAGGTGCAAGAGGCCAAAGCAGCGTGTTACAACGCCCTCACGAACCACACGCGCACACGAAAACCTTGCCAACAGCGTTCTGTCACGCTCAGTTCGCACAGCAAGTTCATTTTCGTTACAACATTAAGATAGGTTAGCCCAAGGATAACAAGCGATGTTAATGACGCCACATTGAAGAAGAGACAAAGAAGCGCCACGGGCGAGACGGGTTCCCGCGCCGTGCAACAAACCGCCAACAGCTTGCGATCGCCGACAGACGCGAACAGAGCAGCATAAACAGCAACAATAATGCAAGACGGTGAGAACGCGCCGTTAACAATTTCGTAAACGTCGCTAATATAACTGCCGCAAGCAGAAAGCACGCTTTGCAGTAGGAGATATGCGAACTGATTGC
The DNA here is from genome assembly GCF_048455015.1 of Haemaphysalis longicornis. Lineage (NCBI taxonomy): Eukaryota > Metazoa > Arthropoda > Arachnida > Ixodida > Ixodidae > Haemaphysalis > Haemaphysalis longicornis. Next base: position 113,025,954 of record NW_027526225.1, read on the forward strand.
AAACCCGCCAAAAAACACTCACCTGGTCGGCCGATGGTGGACAGTTGAACGCCCACAGATAACTGCAAAGCTGTAGTGCCAGAAGACGCTGGAGCTGTTGAACGACGACTGACAGGGCGACAACCATCGCCAGTTTATGAATTCTTGCGTCGACCGCATAAGTCGAACGCGACTACTTGAATCGCTACGGCACGTAAGCCGTGTAGGCAGCACTCGGAAAAATGTAAACATACCGCGCGGGAACGCTGCGAGCAAACGTGACGTCACATCCGCCTAGCGATGCTCCTCACCCGCCCAGAAGGTTGGTTAATTCCTCTCCTGAAGGGCAGGTGGCAACAGTTACGCAAGGTACCACTAGATAGGTTCCACGTTCTGCTTGCAACGCACGTGGAGTAGGGAAACGCGGTTCTATTATAAGGGACCGGAACCTGGAGTTTGCCGCGCGACACTAGCGCCATTTTTTCCCCGTAGTGGCGGAAAACGGAAGTTATGGACGAAAAAAAAAAAGAACGTGCCGCAGCTGTGAGCGCGATGCCCACGGCTGCGGCACGTTTTTTTTTTTTTTTTTTTTTGTTTTGAGCGCGAGCGCTTTTTTGCTTGCCGCGAGTGTTTCCCGAGGCAGTAGGGCTCGAACGTTAATTACCTCATTTAGGTTAATTAGTTAATTATTGCTTAGTCAGATTGGGTTAAAAGTCAAAGTGATGTCAATAAGGGTTGTGGGGTATCAAATTAAAGGTCTCGATTAGTGGAATCAAGTGGTAATAGTCATGAGATAATCACGTGGGTCATAGATTGGGTTAAAAGTCAAAGTGATGCGACTAGGGCTTGCGAAGTATCAAATTAAAGGTCTCGATTAGGGGAATCACGTACGAGAAATTAAAAATTGCTTCCCGGTAATAGTCATGAGGTAATCAAGTGAGTCATAGATTGGGTTAAAAGTCAAAGTGATGCCAGTAGGGCTTGTGATGTATCAATTTAAAGGTCTCGATTAGGGGAATCGCGTGGGACAAGTTAAAAATCGCTTCCTGTTCATAGTCATGAGACAGTCATGTGAGTCATGGATTGCGTTAAAAGTCAATGTGAGGCCACTAGGGGTTGTGAGGTATCAAATTAAAGGTCTTAATGAATGGAATCACGTGGGACAAGTTAAAAAGTGCTTCCTGGTCATAGTCATGAGACAGTCATGTGAGTCATGGATTGGGTTAAAAGTAAAAGTGGTGCCACTAGGGCTTGTGAGGTATCAAATTAAAGGTCTCGCTGAGTGGAATCATGGGGGAGAAGTTAAGAATTGCTTCCTGGTCATAGTCATGAGACAGCCATGTGAGTCATGGATTGGGTTAAAAGTCAATGTGAGGCCACTAGGGGTTGTGAGGTATCAAATTAAAGGTCTTAATGAGTGGAATCACGTGGGACAAGTTAAAAAGTGCTTCCTGGTCATATTCATGAGACAGTCATGTGAGTCATAGATTGGGTTAAAAGTCAAATTGGTGCGACTAGGGCTTATGGGGTATCAAATTAAAGGTCTCGCGGAGTGGAATCGCGTGGGACAAGTTAAAAATTGCTTCCTGGTCATAGTCATGACACAGTCAAGTGAGTCATGATTTGGGTTAAAAGTCAAAGTGAGGCCACTAGGGCTTGTGGGATATCAAATTTAAGGTCTCAATTAGGGGAATCACGGGGCACAAAGTAAAATTCGCGTCCTGGTCATAGTCATGAGACAGTCATGTGAGTCATCGATACGGTTAAAAGTCAATGTGAGGCCAATAGGGCTTGTGAGGTATCAAATTAAAAGTCTCGATGAGTGGAATCGCGTGGTACAAGTTAAAAATTTCTTCCTGGTCATAGTCATGAGACAGTCATGCGAGTCATGCATTAGGTTAAGGTCAAAGTGATGCCACCAGGGCTTGTGAGTTATCAAATTAAAGGCCTCTATTAGGGAAACCGCGAGGGACTAGTCAAAAATTGCTTTCTTGTTATAGTCATGAGATAGTCACGTGAGTCACAAATTGGGTAAAAGTCAAAGTGGTGCCACTAGGGCTCGTGAGGTATCAAAATAAAGGTCTCGATGAGGGGGAATCACGGACAAATTAGAAATGGCATCCTGGTTATAGTCACGAGCTAGTCACGTGAGTTATAGATTGGGATAAAAGTGAAAGTGGTGCCACTAGGGCTTCTGAGGTATCAAATTAAAGGTGTCGATTAGGAGAATTACTTGGGACAAATTAAATATTGCTTCCTGCTTATATTCATGAGATAGTGACGTGAGTCATAGATTGGGGTAAAAGTGATGCCCTAGAGCTTGTTATCGCCCTCCCGAATGTAAAAAGAAAGTTGCACATTCGAGATGGGGGCTGATGGGGTGTTGAAAAATGTGCCAGGAATGTGTGTTCGCGCTGGTAGTGAAAGCGACAATACCATATCTGCACAAGATCCCAGCATCCCAAAATCCAAAGTCGGCTATGAGTCATTCGGGGAAAACTCGTTTTAAGTGCAATGCACTTGTTAAGCGACCCTGAACCTGCGTCCACCGGCGGCGTTGTCCGCATCACATACCTACGTGGGGGATTGGCCAGGAATCTCCTCGTCTTCCTTGGCAAGGGGGGGAGATGGGCGCGCGCTGCCTGGCCGCTGACATGGCACATACCCACGTGGGGGATTGGCCAGGAATCGGGCGTGAGAAGGGCTAATGCACCCGCTTAAAGGAGTACTGACACGAAATTTCAAAACTGAGATCCGCTCTAGCAATCAAGTACAACGACAACACAAATAGGTGTCTGAATAAATGCATCTTTCTTTCTTTGTAGTTGTGTGTGTGTGTGTGATCTCTCTTTCGCGAACATTACCGAACCGCGCAAATTCAACTCGTGCATTCGCACTTTCACATTCTTCCCCTCTGGGAAATGCGGGGAATTTTTTTTAAGCTCGCCGCGAGCAGACCTGTTCAGTTTGTGCTTCCTTCAAGCTCCCCTATTCTAAGGGAAGATTTTGTGCGTCTTCAATATTACTGGGGACTTTCTGACCCGTTTCGGAATGAGAACAGAATGAGCTCTGCATGCTGAGTGGTCGACGCAGCTCCGGTGCTTCCGAATAGGACGTTATCTACCGGGGCCCGATCGCGAAAGGAAGCCACATCTCTTACCGCACATTGGGCAGGGGTCGTTTGCTTTCGCGAAAAAAAAAGGCTGTTTGGGTGTATTTTCACAAGCAATAAACACCTTTTCCTGATTTAGCGTCAAGAAAACTATAAAGGAATGCTACCAACAAATGTTTTGAAAAGCTCTTCAGCAGCCCTTTAAAAGCATGTCGAGTTTTTAATATGTTTGGAATCGTGTTTTTTTCTATTTCCGATATATTTCTTAAAGAACATGAAAAGAAAATGTTTTTCACGTCTTTCACTATTTGATGGAAATTACAACTCTACTGAGGTGGCATCTCCTTGTAATTCTAAATGAAGCTTTTGTCTTATATACAAAAATAAATATATTCATTTGTTTTGTTGGATTGTTGCTGCTTTGTTGCTTGTGGCTGATATTCCATGTGGAGCAACGTACGTAGCACCAACACAATAGTGTACCAGGATGGTAAACATATCTATGGTGCTTTACGTTTTTATGGTAGTAAACAAATATACACATGACGAACCAGCGCGCTTCGTAAGCCTTTTACATCCCCTGGCAGTCTTACAGCAGTAACTGAAAATACCACCCGCTGCAGTGGCTCAATTATGCTGCTGAGCCCAAGGACGCGGCTTCGATCCCGTTCACGATCTCTGCTTTTCTTATGGAGGAGAAAAAAAGACGATCGTATGTCGAGATTTCGTCGTGCGTTAAAGGTGCGCAGGTGCTCAAAAGTAATCCAGAGCCCTCGTGGCCCAGGTGCACAGCCGCGGCGCGTAAACTCTCATAACGTGAATTTAAAAAGGCCCTATATCTCCGTCCTTTGCTGCAAATGCCATCGAAAGACAGTAGTCTGCCATCCGAGCCTGTAAAACCCCCTTGTGCCCCCCCCCCCCCCCACGCTGGTCTCTTTCGCTCCCCCTCAACCACCATAGATGCAGTCGAAGTTTGCTCAATTTGATCCGACTATCCTGCGTTCGCTGCATCTGTTCAGAGCTCTTTTTTCTATGGCTCTTTGGCGCGAATTAACAGCCCCCCAAAAAAGCAACACACAGCGCCTCAAGAAAGCAAGCAGTGCTTGCTCCAAAGTAGTGGATGTGCTGCTAGGGGGAAAAGAAACTCGAGCCACCGTCGGCAAAAGAGTTGTCAATCACGAAGCTGAGGAATTTGAAAGGCCGGGGAAGTAAAAATACAATCTTTTCCAGCAGTCCCATGACGGCACCTGATTGCAGTGCCAGACTTTCATGTAGTGAAATTTGTTATAAACGAATTCATGCTCTAGAGAGTATGTTGCAAGCCACCGACAGAACGAGTAACGCCAGTCACGTGATGCGCCGTCCAGAATGACTCACCAAGAATACTCATGGCGACGTCACCCACTTCTTAGGGAATGCACGGCGCAACAGCGCCATGATGCACCCTGCAAGACGCTTCGCAGCGTTACTCTTTTAACGTGACAGCACTATATATCTTTTCTGCTCCTTAAAAGTGCAATGAATAAATCCACATGCATGTATTCCAGTATACAGATACCTGTTTGTGTCGTCTCGGTACAACTATTCACAACTATCTGAACACTGGCACCACGATTTGTAAACTATTCCACCATAAAAATAAGGAAAGTTTAGGAGAGGCTGTGACCACCTCTTTCGTGCAACCGGTAACGCCATCTTAGGAGTGTTCACTTGTTCTTGTATTTTGAGCCCATTCTCCCTTTGGTTCTCCTTAAGTCGCTTCTCGCTTCGTCTTCTCCAACTGTGCCTCTGAACCTCTGGAAGCAATTTTGTAGCTTCGGCAGCAACGAAAATTGATCACTTGGATTGTTTCAGCTTGTCCAGCAAAACGACATATTACCGCACTAGCGACGCCGCAGCTGTGAATTCGTTTGTCAATTCACACCATATAGAGCGGGCTTGTGGCACCCTACTTGCATTTACGCTTAGGGCAATAGATCCATTTTTGCCACAAGTGTGGTTCCAGAACATGAATACTCATCCGCCCACTTTCATTCCAATACCGTATTAATTCGAGGCACAAAGAAGTGGCTATGATTATCATTGTAACGATCGTCCTTCTGCAGCTCCGCTAGACATCTTGTACCTCATCACATAGCTTAGCTTTGAGGCTCACTTCATTCGACTGTTACAGTATATATGCCCAAATCCGAGTAACGGTTTTTGCAGTGGCTCAGAAAAATCAGCCCGTATTTAGAAAGATCGCCGTACAAATATTTTCCGGGGTGGGCTGACAGCAACACATGTGAAGTTCCCACTGCGTTCCCTCTTCGCCCTTGTGTTACTTCACCATCGCACCCCGCTTGGGCCAACTACATTATGCAACCGGCCAGCGCGGGCGGTGTGCAAGCCGTGTATTGGCACGGAGTGTTCTGCGAAGGCCGCATTACCTTGGTTACACAAGCGGCTGCACATAGAAATGCTGCATCGTATTAATATTATTTCGTTTTATGAGCAATAATATGGATTACGATCGAAACTGTGTAGCATATGTTATACAACTCCCAGACGGCAGATAAAATTATCTTTCGAGCGAATGACATTTGCTTTAAATGTCAATGTTTCAGCGCTACACAACAACACCAAAGGACGTTTGAGATGAATGATATTTAGCGGTGAACCGTGGTTTGGGAGCTCATTCATCGGCGAATAGAGTGGCCTCGACAGCAGTGCCGCATCAACTCTGAAGAAAGTTCACTAATACACCAAAAAGTACGGTTTCTAAAAAGTGTCAGCAAACATATTTCCCCTTCATATAGTGTTTAAAATAAAGAAAGGCCAACAAGTACTATGTAAAGATAAAATCGCGCCCACAGTGTGCAAAAGCCTCTCCCATTATTCTCCAATCACCTCGGTCCTTTTTTTTGACCCAGGTAATTGGAGAATAAAGGGAGAGGCCTTGTGCGCTGTGCGCAGTACAATGTGCGCTGTACCCTAATACGGATTTTTCGCGGACTTGTGTCGGCTTCTAATATCAACTGATGTCACCTAAACTGGTGATCTTTCTAACTTCTAAAAGATATTCCTTCGTTATCTTTTCAAAAAATAGATTGTATGAAAACATTCTAGATGGAGACCTTTCATTTGATCTCCCCCAAGCCCCAGTAGCGTCACACTCACGTTTAACCCAACCTATGACTCACGTGACTATCTCATGAGTATCACTAGGAAGCAATTTTTAATTTGTCACATGTGATTCCCCTCATCGAGACGTTTAATTTGATACCTCACAAGTCCTACTGGCACCACTTTGACTTTTAAACCAATTTGTGACTCACGTTACCATCTCATGACTATATCAAGTAAGCGACTTTTAATTTGTCCATGATTCCCCTCATCGAGACCTTTATTTTGATACCTCACGAGCCCTAGTGAAGGCTCGTGAGGTTGAATTTTAGACGTGAGGTTGCGTGACGTTGAGGTTGATGTGACGTTGAGGTTGACGTGAGGTTGACTTTGACTTTTACCCAATTTGTGACTGACATGACTGTCTCATGACTATGACCAGGAAGCAATTTTTAGCTTGTCCCATGCGATTTCACTCATCGAGACCTTTAATTTGATACCTCACAAGCCCTAGTGGCACCAATTTGACTTTTAACCCAATCTATGACTCGCATGACTGTCTTATGACTATTACCAGGAAGCAATTTTTAACTTGTCCCATGCGATTCCACTCATCGAGACCTTTATTTTGATACCTCACAAGCCCTAGTGGCACCACATTGCCTTTTAACCTAATCTATGACTCATATGACTGTCTCATGACTATGACCAGGAAGCATTTTTTAACTTGTACCACGTGATTCCACTCATTAAGACCTTTAATTTGATACCTCACAAGCCCTAGTGGCCTCACATTGCCTTTTAACCTAATCCATGACTTACATGACTGTGTTATGACTATGACCAGAAAGCAATTTTTAACTTGACCCACGCGATTCCACTCATCGAGACCTTTAATTTGATACTCCATAAGCCCTAGTCGCACCAATTTGACTTTTAACCCAATCTATGACTCGCATGACTGTCTCATGACTATTACCAGGAAGCAATTTTTAGCTTGTCCCATGCGATTCCACTCATCGAGACCTTTAATTTGATACCTCACAAGCCCTAGTGGCACCACTATGACTTTTAACCCTATCTATGACTCATATGACTGTCTTATGACTATGACCAGGAAGCGATTTTTAACTTGTACCACGTGATTCCACTCATTAAGACCTTTAATTTGATACCTCACAAGCCCTAGTGGCCTCACATTGCCTTTTAACCTAATTCATGACTTACATGACTGCCTCATGACTATGACCAGGAAGCAATTTTTAACTTGACCCACGCGATTCCACTCATCGAGACCTTTAATTTGATACCCCATAAGCCCTAGTCGCACCAATTTGACTTTTAACCCAATCTATGACTCACATGACTGTCTCATGACTATTACCAGGAAGCAATCTTTAGCTTGTCCCATGCGATTCCACTCATCAAGACCTTTAATGTGATACCTCACAAGCCCTAGTGGCACCACTTTGACTTTTAACCCAATCTATGACTCCTATGACTGTCTTATGATTATGACCAGGAAGCAATTTTTAACTGGTCCCATGCGATTCCACTCATCGAGACCTTTAATTTGATACCTCACAAGCCCTAGTGGCACCACTTTGACTTTTAACCCAATCTATGACTCATATGACTCTCTCATGACTATGACCAGGAAGCAATTTTAACTTGTCTCACGTGATTCCACTCATTAGGACCTTTAATTTGATACCTCACAAGCCCTAGTGGCCTCACATTGCCTTTTAACCTAATCCATGACTCGCATGACTGTCTCATGACTATGACCAGGAAGCGAATTTTACTTTGTGCCCCATGATTCCACTCACCGAGACCTTTAATTTGATACTTCACAAGCCCTAGTGGCATCATATTGACTTTTAACGTAATCTATGGCTCACGTGACTATCTCATGACTATGACCAGGAAGCAATTTTTAACTTGTCCCACGTGATTCCACTAATTAAGACCTTTAATTTGATACCTCACAACCCCTAGTGGCCTCACATTGACTTTTAACCTAATCCATGACTCACATGACTGTCTCATGACTATGACCAGGAAGCGAAGTTTACTTTGTGCCCCATGATTCCACTCATCGAGACCTTTAATTTGATACCTCACAAGCCCTAGTGGCACCACTTTGACTTTTAACCCAATCTATGACTCACATGACTGTCTCATGACTATGACCAGGAAGCAATTTTTAACTTGCCCCACGTGATTCCACTCATTAGGACATTTAATTTGATACCTCACAAGCCCTAGTGGCCTCACATTGACTGTTAACCCAATCAATGACTCACATGACTCTCATGACTATGACCAGGAAGCAATTTTTAACTTCTCCCACGTGATTCCACTCATTAAGACCTTCAATTTGAAACCTCACATGCCCTAATGACATCAATTTGACTTTACCCAATCAATGACCACCAATTAATTAATTAAACTAAATTTTACGTAATTAAAATGGACGCGCGTCGCCCGGATCTAGTTTCTGGCAAAAAATGTGCGTGTCACGTGACCAACATTCTCACGGTAACGAGCGGTTGCACTTTTTAAACTGCACGTAAACACGCGTGCTCCACATTCACACGCCAGGATATACCCAGTTCAGTTTTGCGATTTTCTTCCGCTGGTGGCGCTGTTGAACGGCGCTAGCAGCGCCACCTGTCCTACGTTCGGGCCCCTATAAACCATAGAGTTTCTTACAACATAACTAGAGGGGAAACTGGCGCTGCGATCGTACGCCTCAATGGGCGTGATGGGTAATTGTGGATTCGGATTGGCGCTTGATGGCTCGTGGAACTTACTATGGATTGCAGGCAGTTTCGTTTTCGTTTTGGATTTGCATGAACGCATTTGCTTAGGCGGGGTGTTGGGAGGAGTGATCAAAAATACGTTTCTCCTTGAACTGCATGCCTCGCGTGCACTGACGCCGCCCTGAGTGGAATGTTTTACAACCGGAGTTGCGAATTGGGTGGGTTATCAATGCATTGCCGCACAGCGAGCATGAAAATACAAATGACGGCGCTCTGTGCGGCGAAGTTGTCTTGTAATTAGGAGTTGCGGCGCTGCTCATTCGGCAGAGTAATGTATTGTCAAAGCTGACGACGGTTGCGAATCGCTTGGAACAGCCACACCTTTCGTGCGAACGCCGGCTCCTACGGCGTAGACCAGGGGCGGTATTCTCGTAACTGTCCCTTTTGAAAACGTATCTTTTGCGTCCCTTTCATCGTGACGTACTTCCGGTTAAGCAGTAAACGTTGGCCGCAGGTTTGCCGCGCTTGCGTTACGTCACTTCCGGTTGTTTGCTTTTAGCCAATCAGGGCTCACCAAAAGGGACACTTTTGAAAGGGACGCAAAAAGGACAGAACTCGAGAATACCGCCCCAGCAGCACCGGCGGCTGATAGGAACGCAGCTTGATGGATGTCACTAATTCACGCAAGAATAACTTCTCCAAAGGTAATCGGTTTCTTTTTTCTTATGAGCACAAAACTTCTCTTACTATTACAAACCACCAGCGCCGAAACTTTTACAAGTAGTTTTTAAAGGGCTGCGTCTGCTGCAACCCGGGGCTTCCGAGCCGATTCCCCCCGAACTGGCTGCTGCGCCCCACGGAAGTGACGTACGTCAACAAAAAAAAATGCGTAATTGCATTACATTGCAATTACTTTAATAATATTGCATATATTTTTGGCAGTGATACACTAATATTACAGTATCAAGATTTATTTTTAGCCTGAGTTTATTGTCTTTTAATATGACGTCACCTAGTCACCGTGACGTCATGGACATGCTTTGTAGATGTTCGCATTATATTTTTCTCTGCGAAACTCGAGTTTGTTGTTGTGTAAACAAAGCACTTTTTATAGATTTACCACGGGTTTTACGGATGACCTACGGCTTGTCTGTTCCGAGTTTGTTCCGTTGGCCTATTTCAAATATTCCGACTTCGCGCGGTGCCGAGGCAAGCAAGAATGTTACGAGCGTCGGCGTTGTGTGGAGTCGCTCACGAGTGGTGCGGTGCTGCGCTGTGTTTTCGTTTCATATGAGGTGTTCAGCTCCAAGCCTGTGTCACCGCGCTTGTATCTTCTGCAGTAATTCACAGTCTTCAAAGTCCGATGACTATTCGTGGCAGCAACGCGAAGTGCTGGTCAGCGCTTGCGCAGAGCGCAATGTTTTCATATCAAATACGTACATGTACGTATCAGAACCAAATGTTGCCCCAAAATGTGCAGTAAAGTACGAAGCACCGTGTTGCCTTCAAAACGTGACCGATGTGTGTGGTGCGTCATAGTTTTCCAGAGGTTTGTTTGTGTGAAGCTGCTGGCGCCGCAGTCACCGATGCTATCATCACAGTCATTGTTATACACGGTGTTATGTCGGCATCACAACGCGAGGCAAATACTTTGATACTGCTCCGTACTCGACTCCAGATTCGTGTCGCTGTAGGAGTGTATACGTGAATAATCTAGAGCCCCATCAGCGCGTCGCAGTGACAGCGAGTTTTCGTTCGTTCGCTTCAACTTGCCGTGATCCCTCTCGTTACAAGCGTGGCCAAAAAATGCGCCGGATATCTGTCGTGAGTTACTGTGGCATTTTCCGTGTGTGTTGTGTTCGTGTGCTCCAAAATTTACTATGTCGCCAAACGTACGTGATCGTGCCCATTTATGACAGGCTAGGTGATGCGTCAGTGGCTTCAGCAATAACAGATGCTACGTGCTGTGTTGAACTGTTATATCTACATTCTAAGCATACCATCTAGGTGACTCTGCGTAGTTGTTGTTTCTATTTGCTCTAACCTCAGTTGCCTTGTTCATCTTTTTTCCAGGATATTTTTATTTACGTGTGCACGCAGCATATTAGCACTAAATCAACCTTACACACTTACCTGTTCATGCCATAACCCTCTTTGTAATCACGTGTGCATGTGCTACTGTTACCCTGCAGTATTTCGTCAGTTACTGTGCACGCTAGCAAAGATTGTTTGCATGTCGTTCTGAACCATTGCTAATAGCCTGAATTTCCTTTAGTATTACTAGCATACCTTTTTCTTTCTCACCTGCTGGCTTCGTGTTGCTTTTAAAAGGAATGAATGATTTAATGCTTATGTCGGACAAACTTGTAAAAAACAATACACGGGATGTACCTGCTAAATTTCTCAATGGCACAAAGTACATACACTGATCGCACAGGCTAAAAGTATGTCTGACGTGCTCCACACTCTTCGTCTGCCCCTCAACGCAGTCATGCTTGATTTTTACCCAACCGGCAAAACCACTTCTGCTCACTGACGAGCCAGGGTCACTGTCACGCCCACTTCACAACATATAGTGAAAGCAGTCTGTTCTGATTTTTACCCAACAAACCAAACCACTTCCACTCACTGACTAGCCATGTAGAGTCACTGTTAATAACTAATCGTTACTAATAATTCATAAAATCCAGATGTAACTGTAGCGATGGTGAAGGCGGTAGTATAAGTCCGGGGTGGGCGACTTTGACGGCGCTTGTGGGTTTCAGTGCATTTGAACTAAGAACGGCTCTCACGGGGTGGAAGTCCTAACATCCCTCTGCTCGCAAATCCATAAAATATTTCTCTGTCTCGTTGTTTAATGCAATGCAAAGTTGAGGCCATTGAAAAGCACCATCAGAGAAACATGAGAAAGCGTTGCTTTTGCCTCCGTGGATTGAACCAAGGTGGACCCGCTAGGTATATATGCATCTAAGCATACATTGGGTGCTACTGCGCAGCCGACTGGTACCCGTTGGCAAACCTGCTTCCCACACAACAACACAAACACATGCCTGTTGCATGCGGCCTGTGCGAATTTTGTTTGTCTGCGTGGAATGGAATGGCTGTGCCAGCAGGAAATAATTCATGAAGCACTGCAGGGCAGTGCAACAGCCGCCAGAAAAAATTTCTATCGGCAGACTCGCATACTCGAAATACTGGCAGGCTCCATGGTTCAACACAGTGGTAATTCCAGTGTGCCACCAATGCAACAAGTCTCTCCATAGTATCAGGAGATTCGATTATAGGTTAACAAGGGCGGTGTGGCAACTGTCGCCGTGCTGAAAAATGCCACAACAGGGCTGTATTGTGCACAGATTTTTGTTGCCACTCCCATCCCACCGAGTTGTGCCAGCTTCCAAGTTTACCCCGTATCATTTCAAATTAACTGACGTTTGCTGGTGTTTGATTGATAGATGCAAGCACCAGTAAAGTGTGTCTGTCATCTTTAGCACTAAAATCATGTTCTCAAGGGGAAACCGAGTTTAACGAGGTTGTGGACATGAAAGCTGGCAGTGCTCATGGGGGTCGTAGCAGAAAAGTTGCAGCATGGCGTCGTGCTGTTTTTGCTATGTTGATGTTATAAAGCGCATGGTATTTATATGGGTTATACGTTTCAAACAAGGCACTAGCTGGAAGTCGTTGCTGTCCCTTCTCTTTGTTACACTTTGTAGTCGTGCTCTTTGTTTGAAAAAATTATTAGAAACTAGCTAGTGTAATTACAATTATAGAACTAATTTTCTGTGAAGGAAATGCTGCCTTGTGCCGGCGAAAGGATATACACTGTTTTGGCTACACACATCATGAGACAAGATAGCAATGCAATACTCTACAGAGCCCGTGCACAAGCTGCTGCCTTGCATTGGTCTGACCCACAGAATTGACAAGAACAGCTCCCCAGGACTGATCCCGAGCAAAGGTTCTGGCTCGCTCATGCCCCTCAACTTCACAGAAGTCAATGAAACCTTGTTACACAGGCTGCGGCTTAAAGTAGCATTGACCTGAAAGTATCTGCACACAATCGGACGCGAGGACAGCCCAGACTGCCTTCTGTGTAAGGCTGTACAGAGACAATTGATCATTTGCATAGCTTTTGACCAAGGTATACTAGTGGGTGAAAAGACCTTGAAGCAGCCTTACTACGCTTGAATGCTTACCCTCTGTCTGAACGAAAGATTTTTGGCACGTGGGCTGACACGAAAAAGCAAGATCGAGCTGTCAAATCGCTGCTTGTCCTGTCAGGACTTTTGGGTCTATGTGGTGAAATTTCACAAACTGAGGAACTTTTTTTTATGGTCGGTAAATAAGTTATGCGAATTATGCAGTGATTAGTCTGTTTCTGTGCCCCATACATGCTTTAAGTGTGCAAAGTTCATTGGTTGATTTCACTGTCATTTCTCATACCCTCAGTATTCAGTACCTTTCTTGCCCCATGGGAGTTAAGTAGCAGGCCCAAGTTCAGTTTCTCAGGCTGGCCTCTTCTCCTTTCAAAAATCTTTTACTATCTCTACCTCTCTCTTGCCAGCATGCCAGGTGCTTGTAACGGTTTACTAGGATTCGCAACGGTCACCATACGATAAAAATTTCTTATGACTACTTTCATTGCTGAAGTTCACTGCACTCAGTGTACTAGGGTGTTTGGCGCACAATAGTAATTATGACTGCAGACAGCCTACAGTTCTTAAAGCCCACGTTGAAATCCTGCCACAGACTCGTTCTTGCCTTCACTTCGATAAGGCTGTCACAAATGGGTTGATCAGCCTAACATGCTGGAAGGGATGTTTTTGTACACTCTGAATTAATGTTTGATCATTGTGCATACATTAAATACATTAAAGCATTTTTGCTGGTTCTTCCTTTTTATCTCTTGACACCCAGTGCAACCAATGGGCTGGTAAAAGCTGTGGCTTGTCATATGTGTTTGCAGTTCATAATGGTGCATTCTGCTTGTTGCCAAAGCCAACTGCAGAAAAGTTCTTCAGCCATAATGCAGTGCTGGCGATGGCCTTTTGTGGGCTATAAAAGCAAAATGTACTGGTTGTTGGTCAAATAAAGTGAGCCAATTTTAAATGTTTCTTCCCAATGCCGGATGTGTTTTCTTGGAGGTTGTGTGTTTGCTTAGTCCTTTTGGGAACAGTTGAGCATGTATGGCTCATGTGTTGGCCATGAGACTAATCAGCATTTTAAGGTTCATGGGGCAGGTACAACTTGTACAGCTGGTGAGCGAAGGGATATAACTATTACATTTCCGATTTTCTTGCAACATGTCACTAGCATACAACAATTAGGATTTATAATTTAGCTGCAGTTGTTTTTTACGACAATACTGCTATGGTGCCCATTATAAAATGAATAATAATTACGACCAGCCGCCATACGATGCTGGCCGTAATGTGTGCGGCGTCATCAGAAAACATGTCATAGTTACTCCCGCCGTTTACCGCGCACGTGTGCACGCGTTTTGCGATGAGCGTGCGGCATCAACCTGGCTTGCCCGTGGTGCTCGGAAAAATACCAGGAAAACAGTCACGTACGTCTGCGCCACAAGGATGAGCACAAGACGCCTCGCAGACGTCCAGCTCGCGAAGCCGGTTCTACCGCGTGCCGACGCATTTCACTTTAGGAGGAATGGGAAAGCCTGCGGACAAAGCAATCCGGGTCAGCCAGTCATGCATGCGGAAGATGGATATGACGATAATTTTAGGGACCTTATATGACGATGACTACTACTGCCACAGTGAGAAGCGACGACGGAACACGTAAATAAACAAATTTCGCAATACGTGGTGGTGTCATTCAGTGCTTCAGGAGGATCTAAAAAGAAATCCTCCAGCTCGCCTTGCGTCACTTAGTGCAAGTTTCGCCAGTTTTAAAGACGAAGGTGTAACATCAAACGCGAAAACTGACCGTACATATACGTGGCGTCGGCGGGGCCACCGCTGTATGGACTGGTGTACTTGAACTCATTTCGCCAGAGCAGCAGCCAAATCCTCTCACTACGGCGCTAAACCGGCACCTTGGCAGAATGGAACCTTGCTGCCACGTGCTGCCAGCTGCAGGCGCACGTGGCAGCACGTATACGCGTAAACGGATGCGCATGCACATAGCTCTGACTGCTGGGGAATGAATGAAAAAACTTTTATTTAGTATCAATCACTGGGTTTTTAATACCCTTGCTAGGAGTCGGCCAGTATCCCTTGGGACCTGGCGGCTGCCTGAGCTTGATTGATGATTATCCGTTGGCCTTCTAGGTCTGAGCTGAGCATCAGAGCCTCCCATGTGTCTATGGTATGTGTGCCATCGGATATTTGTGGGCACGTCCATATCATGTGGACCATGCTTGCCAGGCTGTCGCAATGTTTGCATTTGGGTTCAAATTGACCTGGGTAGAGTTTACTAAGAAGTAGCGGATTTGGGTAGGTTCCAACCTGTAATTTTCGCCAGATTGCCTCTTCCTTTTTGCTGAGTTTGCGGTCGGCATCCGGGTATTCTTTTCTTGTTAACCTGTAGTATTCAGTTATTTCTCGGTAGGTGAACATCCTGTCTTTTTCAGATAGTATGTGTCCTGTGGAAGGAGCGCCTGAGCCTGCCTGGAAAGTGAGTCCTCGGGCGAGCTCGTTTGCTCCTTCATTGCCTCTGAGAGCCTGATGGGCCGGGGTCCAGATTAGTAAAACCTGATAGTCCATGGGGTTTTTGGCAAGGATTCTGACCGCCTCAGCTGATATTCGTCCTCTGTTATAATTGTTTATGGCGTTTTTGGAATCGCAGATAATTACTTTGGTATTTTTTAACGTAGCTGCCAGCGCTATCGCCACTTCTTCCGCCGTTGTGACAGATCTATTTCTGATCGTGCAGCATGCGCGTATGACCATGTTCTCATCGGACGCAACCGCAATCTTGTCTCTTCTGCGATGGTATTCCGCAGCATCAGTGTATAATACATCGCACCGTCCTCCGTACTTTCTCTGTAGCGCTTCAGCCCTGCTCTGTCTCCTATCCTCATGGAACGCTGGGTTCATGTTCTTTGGAAGGGGACGAATTCGGATATTGTTTCTGATGTCCGGGGGAATATCCTCTTGCGGGTCGTCAGTGGCTTCATGGGGGAAACCGAGTTTGCCCAAGATATGCCTGCCTGCCTTGGTTGACAACAGTCTTTGGTGCTGTGCAATTCTTGCCGCCTCGATCAGCTCGTCTATGGTGTTGGAGACGCCTAGCTTCATGAGCTTGTCCGTGGAGGTACATATGGGAAGTCCTAGGGCAGTTTTGGTGCTTTTTCTAATGAGCGCGTCTAGCTTGTCCTTCTCGTCCTTGGTTAGCTTTAGATATGGTACTGCGTACGTGATTCTGCTGATCACGAACGCTTGAACAAGTCTGAGGAGGTTGGCTTCTTTCATGCCTGAGTTCTTGTTTGCAATTCTGCGAATGAGCCTACTAGTTTGTTGCGCACTGCAGTCTAGACGAGTTATTGTCTCATTATTTCTGCCACTGGCTTGAAGCCATAGGCCCAGTATGCGGATGGTTTGCACTCTTTGTATTTCCTTTCCACCTGCTTTAATCTGGATAGTCGGATTTCGGTCACTAGTCCTTGACCCTGGCGTGTGAAGGACGAAAAGTTCAGACTTTTCCGCTGAGCATTTCAGGCCCTTTCCCGAGAGATAGCCTTCAATTTCGTCCACTGCCGTTTGCAAAGCTTCCTCTATTTGGCCGTCGTTGCCCCTTGCTATCCAAAGAGTCACGTCGTCCGCATATATGCTGTGATTAAGATTTTCTATTTTCTCGAGACGTTCTGGGAGTCCAATCATGGCGATGTTAAAAAGAATGGGTGACAGAACTGACCCTTGAGGAGTACCTCTATTACCAAGGCTTATACCATGAAGTGAGCTTTGTCCAATCGAAATAGTTGCTTTCCTGTCAGTGAGAAAATTCCTGATGTAATTGTACATTTTCTCCCCCACGTTAAGGCACTGGAGGTTGTTCAATATAGCAGCGTGTTTAACGTTGTCAAAGGCCTTCGCAACGTCAAGCGCAACGATCACTCTGGTATCCCTTGTCTTGTTTTCCAAAATATCATGTTTTAGTTGGAGCATAATGTCACACGTTGACAAGTGTGGACGGAAGCCTATCATGGTGTTCGGATAGAGATCGTGATCATCCATGTAGTTTGTCAGTCTTGTTTGCACCACATGCTCCATCAGCTTTCCTACGCATGATGTGAGCGAGATAGGTCTCAGATTCTCAAGGCTTAATTTTTTACCCGGTTTTGGAATTAGGATGATCTGAGCCAGTTTCCATTCTTGAGGAACCCTGCCTGTGTTCCAGCATTCCTGCATATATGTTGCGAGATTTCTCACCGACCCATCATCTAGGTTCCTGAGCATCTTGTTGGTAACTCTATCTGGTTCAGCCGCCGATCCCGTTTTTAGCTTATTGATTGCAGCTCTTATTTCGGCTATTGTTATTGGGGTGTCCAGGAGTGAGTTTTCAAGGCCCTGATATGGCGGGAGAAACTCTGTTTCCGCTTCTCCGATGTAGCGTTCTTTGAGAATTCATCTAGTAGTTCTTCTTCTGTGCCTTCATATTGATGCACCAGACGTTCTATTTGCTGTCTGTTGGCTGCTTTGCTACCTTCCGGGTTTATGAGGTGTCGTAGCAGGTGCCAGGTCTTGGCTACCCCTAGCCTTCCCTCCATCTGGTTGCAAATGGTCTCCCAGTTCTGCTTCGTGAGATTAAGCGCATGTTGCTCTATGTCCCTATTGAGTAAGGCGAGCTTTTTCCTTAGCGATCTATCCAATTTGAAGCGTTTGATTGCGTCTTCCAAATGTTTTTTTCGTTTCCAGAGATTTAGTAGCCGCTTATCGAAAACTCCAATTTCCTCTTCGTCCAGGATCTCTTCAGTTGCGTCTCCGACGTCTTGTAAGAGCTCCTTGGCCCAGACACTTATATCTGAGATCTTACTCGGCTCACTTCTGTTTTGCCGGAAAGCGTCCCAGTTTGTTAGCCTGTGTTTTTGCTTCCTGTGCCTGATGGGTCCACCTTCTATGACCATTTCTATAATGTTATGGTCGCTTCCCAAGTCTTCTTGTGTATTGCACCAGGTGGCTTCGACACCCTCGCTTACCAGGGATAAGTCCGGTGTCGTGTCGACTGATACGCTGTTCCCTCTCCTGGTTGGTGAGTAGGAGTCAGTAAGGAGGGTGAGTTTCTGCTGCTGTATGTCTTGCCATAGCGAGCGTCCCTTAATTGTTTCTTTCCTGTATCCCCACGCTGGGTGGTATGCATTGAAGTCTCCCACAATAACGAGGGGATTTCTTTGGGCTATATTCCGGGTCTTGATGAATAATACTCCGAACGCGACTTTGCGCTGCTTCGGAGAACTGTACACATTGAGTACAAAAAGGCTGCGGTCTTTTTTCTTACGCGGCACGATCTCGACGAGAACATGATCAATGCTGTCAACGCCAGTCTCGTGCAGCACGGCAGTTACATTTCGTTTTATTAGAGTTACTGTATGCGTGTCTGTGCTTTCTTTCGTATACGTTCGGTAGCCTGACAGTTTTGATTTAGGGCCAGCTTCTTGCAGTGCGATAATTTCGGGACGATCCTTATTAACTAGGAGCTGCTGAAGCACTGGCCTTTTACGGCTGAATCCCCGGCAATTCCATTGCCACACAGTCGTTCTGGAGAAGTTAGATGGGAACGCCATAGTTATTAATGCGTTTTTCTATGAGCTGAATTCTAGCTTCTACCTGCATAAATCTCGCACCTAACTCCTGAATTTTGTCGTTCGTGGCCTTCGCCATGCTTTCAAGGTTGGCATTCAGTTGCGCCGTGAACTGCCGCAGGGATTCTTGAATGTTCTCTTCCAGTTTCGCGTTATTACACTCAAGCTTGTCAATGCGGGCAAACAGGACTTCCGGCGTGTTTGTTACCTCCACCGATGTTTGCTCCGGAGTCTCTGCAGCCCTCCTTTTAGGAGGTGGGGGTACTGAGGCAACCGTGCTCCTGTCCGGGCTATGTGCCTAAACATGAGTGCCGGCACGGCCGCTTTGCACGGCCGGCATGGTACTTCGTACTAGTTTCGGCGATCAACAACGACGACCAAATCCAGGAAATAATAACAAAAAACAGGTGACGTCACTTCCGTGGGGCGCTCCAGCCAGCCCCGATCGGGCGAGGCTGGAGCACCCCGGGGGAAAGGAACGCCGGGGTGCAGCAGCCTTTGCCTTTAAAGAAGTCCGCGTCCTGCTGTAGTTGGCGGAAAATGGCAAACCTGCTCCACAAACCGTCTCGACTCCGCGTCTGCTTTTTATTTAAACGCGCCGTTTTATTTCGTACAAAACCGGTTTTTCGTCCCTAACTTTTTTGTTTGCCGTGTAATTTGTAATTTGTAATTTGCGCAGCCATAAGCCCGTTTTGATCCTACGCAATCCGGTTCCAAAACTACCCATCATTCCCATTGAAGCGTAAGCGCCGCTGCCATGTTCGCGTTGACACTAGCGCCAGTTTCCCCTCTAGTTATTTGTATGAAACTCTATGCTATAAACGTTGAAGTAGGGCGCCTCGATTAACGCGCGTCTCCGCCGTACAGCAGCGTTCGCATCGAGACACCCGGTTTGGAGCAGTATAACGCGGGAAATTTAAAATGATTTAAGCAAACCTTTGGCGTCTTTACCTTGGGAGGAGCGCGACGCAAGAGGAACAACATGAGAGGTGAGCGGCAAAGCGAAGGGAGGCATTTACTTCGCAATAGCCGATAAAGACTATCGTCTTTTGACGACATTTGCAACGAAAGGAGCAGATACGCGGCAAATTTTTGTAACTATAATAGTATATCACGGCTGTGATAGTATTGTTTCGCGTGCAGAGTATGTTATCCCAACTACAAATTCAGGCCGACCGATTTCAAGCAACTTCTGAATAGAGTAGTTCCATATGACAAGTCTCAAGCTATGAAAGCTTTGAATATGGGCCGTTTGATTATCCTTGCTCCTGATTTGTTCGTATGCGTGCCAGCACGAATCGCTGCGTAGTTTACGTAACTTTTGCTGTGCTCATTCATACCTGACTTACAGAAGCAATAGGTGCATGCGTCCTCAATTATGGCGCGGCCTTGATAGTTTCCGCGCCACAATACGTTTCCCCATTACATTTAGCACGCGCCTTCTTACAAGTGCAACTCATGGTGCATTAAAGTGAGGCGTCTTAAAGGGACAGACAACCGATTATTGTCGAGTATATATTCTCTATCCCAAATGAAAGGGCATCACCTAAAGCACCTTGACGAGAAACGGTTTTGCTGATAACGCCCTACAACTTTCTAAATCGAAATTTTTAGATCTGCGAATTTTTAAAATGTTTAGAAATACATATACAATTTAACATTGTACAAATACTTGTGTTGAAAGGTTTTCAATACGTACATAAACGTTTCAGCAGTTACAGTAGCTGCTAGGTTTGCAGGTCGGCTACCGAGTCGGCTTTCTAAGTAGAAAGCCACAACGCATTCACAAGGCCCACCTTCACCTGGAACCATAAAACACACTGGCGACGGGGATGCGTACTGAGATCGCATTTCAGGCGTGTGTATTATTCCCATCCAATCCCGAATTTTAATTTTAAAAAATCTGAGAGCTGACACTATAGCTGATTAGCGATCGCAGTGACATAGTTTGTCTCGGGTGTCTGCTAGTTTCTTCATAGTGTGTCTACTAGTTTCTACCTTTAATTTTATGCGTGGTGAATAAAACTTCATGTAAAGGTCATTTCAATAGCCAACACGCCCCGCCCCTTTCACCAAGTGTGTAATAATTTCCATAGCCGGTGCAGTATTGCATTCTGGGTCAATTTTCCTGCTTGGAACTTCTGATTATGCTAGGTGGCAAGTTGAAGGTGAACTTGAGTGAGTTTGTGTTGTGGGTGCCCAAGAGTTTTTGTGAGGGTGTAAAGGTGGGCAGGTGAAGGGCCGTTTTGTAGGCTTTCCATGGAAACACTGGTTCCATCTTTTTTTTTTTTGCTTTCCAACCAATTCTGATGAAACTTCATAGGCTTGTTCAGTTTTTTTAGCTGATTTCAAATATCTAATTAGTTTTGATGTGAGGTAACTAGTTTCTGTGTTAATTTAAAAAAATTCCTTGGTTGTTTATGAGAACAGTAGAAAAAAACTATTCAACAAGATTGCCAGCAAGACATGAATTGATACCAGAAGTTGTGGAGAATGAAACATGGGAAGCAGTTTTTTTGTTTTGCAATCACACACAAGTTTACACCAATTCTAACTTCTAGGTTTGAACTACTATTGCTAACCAATTAAAAATAATGCTAATTAAACAAATACTGAAATGCAAGATCTGCTTCCCATATCGCATGGTTTACACATTCAGCTTCACAGTGCGAAAGAAGTGATCATTTCTAGTTGCACTACATGCTGGGATGTACTGTCGGCATCAAATGAAACGCGAACATGAAAATATGGACTAGAACGTGCAGAACGAGAACGGGCTAGGGCAAAGGCCAGTTCTTCCTCCTCCTTCGGGTGTTTGGTTTGGGTGGAGCAGGGGTAAAGAACTTTGCTCGAGCAGTCGGTGGCGGCTGAAACCATAGCTCCACGTGGCTGTGTCAATACAAACAACGTGCAGATTTCCTCGAGTTCCTGGACTCGCAGTTCTCTGCGCAGGGGTGGAGATCTTGTCGAAGGCGGTCTTCTCATGTAAAATGCGGAGGCTGTCTAATAGGTGTCTGCTCGCGGTTATCTTGGTGAGGTGCTCCAGGTGCGCATTGTGTTGCACGGCTTGCACCTTGATTTGTTCTTCGAAAGTGTTGCGCGCACCCAACGCGTCATATTTTTCGTTTGGAGCGTGCATGGGTATTCCTAGGGCTTAGTAATGCTCATTTCTTGATGAGGCTGCTTGGCTTGCAGTCATTTTAAAATATTTACGGAATTGTGGAGTTGGTAGGAATTTGTGTGAGGGAGAGGCTGGAAGATGGGTACTTGTTGTTAAGGGGGGATATGGCGATCCACCCGCCCCAGTTGACTGAATATTGCTTCACTACAGTTCGCAAACTGGGGTCACTTCAAATGTAAGCTGAATAATCTTGCGCAAGCGCTGTTGGGTAATGAAATTGTAGGTGTAAAACTATATTATGACCATTGATCTAAATTCCTGCGTAGGCTAAATAAATGGTGGGAAGCGGCAGCGTCCCGTGGTGTTCTACGGCTGCGGGTCGAATATGACAAGCGTTAGGTCGGCGGGGTAGCGGGGGCGATGCTACGATATGAACTAGACATTCTAGCTTCACCGTACTATCAGATCCGTTCGCCCCTAACGAGATCCGCGGCTTGTTTGGTTTTAATAATCAGTATCCTGGAGTAGCTACCTAGCGATGATAAATAAGAGTATCTAAACAAATGGCGTAAACATGCACAAGCAAACCGCGGTATGTACGTGCGTTGCTTAAAATAAGCTGCCGACAGTTTTTACCTACGATTGCCTTTGTGCAGTCGCGCGGGCGCCGGCTGGCAGCTTGTTATGTAGCTTTGTGCTTTACACAAATATTGACGCCCAGGTGCAACATACGACGCGGGGCGCTGCGCGTTTCTCGCGCAAGCACGACCATTGCCCAGGTCAGGTTAGTTTTTCCAGACTGCTCTCGCACTATAGTTCGCGTAAATCCATATCGCGGCCTCTCAACGCCGAAAGTGCACAACAAACGTCTTCGAATCGAGCACGCATTAATAAAAAAAAGTAAAAGCATTGCACGCACGGCATAGGACTCGCCGGCCAATAAGATGGCTCTAGCGGCGCCGGAGTGCGCGGTGTGCCGGAGCACGACCGGCTTTATGAATAGCGACCTGCGCACGCGCCCTTTTCCTACGGGGCTACGCGGTCCTGTTTTTTCCCGCCGTATACATTTTAGGGTTTGGACAATTTATTAGGCTTTGTTGACATTAACAGAGCGATGACAATGCTGACAACCTGGCAGTTGTCATTAGCATCGCGCCACAAAGGCGGTGCGTTCGGAGAGCTATTTTTCTGCCCTACACTGAAGGTGCGGGGAGTTTCTTTGTGCAGCTGAGCCACCCAGGCTTGGACCACATGATGGAGCGTGTTTATGCTGCTGACTACTGCGCCGGACGACGGGTCGTCTGCAGCTGGCGAGCCTGCTGAAGCGGCGTGGTGCAGCCTGGCAGAGGGAGTCGGCAGTCTCTACTTTGCGGCCACGGGCCATCACGGATGCACCGCCACCTTAGCAACGCTTGCTTGGGCTGGCTGGTGCGATTCTTCATGGATCTACCTGCCTGCAGACATCAGCGGGTGATGACCGCGCCTGCTGGAACATTGCCAGCGGTGGCATTGGGCAAGCGGAAGCCGGCGTAGGGAACGCTATGCAGTGACTAACGATTTAATCGACGAACGAACTTTCCGTCGCCTCTAGTCCTGTAGTCAGCTCTCGCCGGCGTACGCAAGAAATTTAGGAGGGAGGGATGTGGGGATAGCGACTTTCACGCGAACCCCTTTCTGGCTAGCTTCCCATCGCGGCTGGCGTTGCACAATGCGCCTCACTCGCGCGACGGGAACCATACGAGAGGGCGCCAGCGACCGGAGTCTTCGTTGTCGCCAGGGTGGAGGCGTTGACCCTTTTCCCCTCTGCCTTACCTGAGAACCAGTTCTTCCTCGGCACTAGCGCCACCAAATGGCGAGGTCTGGTGGGTTGTCGCATGACGAGAGGACGCTCTCTTGTCTTGGGGATGCGGTGGCGCGCGGACGTTTCGGCGGCCAGTCCGGACCTGGGAAACGCGCCACAATGGGACGTGTCCGGGCGAGCTGGGAGACTGCAACCGCGCTCGCACGCGCAGCGCTCCGCTGCTCCGGTATGCCAGGTGATTCAAACCATCTCGATCTCTAGCGTTGTTTCATGCCACGCTCCCAGTGTTACCGTTATGGCCTACGAGTAGTCTGTATGCAGTATATTTGATTTGCACTTTGCAATAAATGCTGCCATATGGTGTTTTGCCCTCTCCGCCTCCTGCCTTCGTCTGCCTCCGCAAACAACGGACCCGTACGCAGCCGGCGCTCGCAAGGCATGTTTGCTGAGCGCGGATGGCTGCGGGGTGGGAAATAACTAGTGTGTGAAATGTAGAATCCTACTATGTATATGTATATGTATATGCATATGTGTATATGTATATGTATATGTGTATATATATGTATGTATATATGTATATATATATATAACACCACGTCCGATTCTCAAGACGCCATGTTTGTTCTCCCCAGGACGGATTCCCCGCTTCTTCCTTCACTTCCACTCGGCGGCTGTCCTCCTCGGTTTGGTAGTGGATTGGCCGGTGACCTAGGTCTCAGCTTTTTGCTTGATGTTTTACGTCTCTACACTCGGCCACACTGCAAAGAGGTGCACCACCGAGCTGTTTGCGTGGGCCCCTGGCTCTGTCTCGACAGACCCACGAAAGGCTAAAGAGTCCGTTACAGGTCTCTTCCCGTTGGTTATGTCTCGTGGTTCGGTTCTTTTTCTTTCTGGCCAGTGCTAGAGCAAAGCTTGTTTCCATTGATGAGGAATTCTTCACTGCATATTCCAGAAAGATCCTCTCCGGCGTTTCTAAGCGGCGCGTTCTGCTGTCAATGCTGTCCGTTTGTTTGAAGGTATTCCTCCCTCTCATGGTCATTTGGTTCTCGTTTTCATTTATGCGTAAGTCCGTCTTTTGTCCACGTGCTTGCCTTCAAGATTTTTGTTGTCGGTATCGGTAATTGTCGCAAAAGCATCCTTGTCTGTAGCAGGTGTATCCTTATGTTCTTCGTGCTTTTCATCTTTCGTTCGGGCGTTTGATGCTACCTCGCCGCTGGCTTCGGCCTCATCATTTTTAGCTGAAACGATGTCCTGATCCTCAATGGATTCTTCATAAACGTTTGTGGATGAGTTTCCCAAGATGTTGGTATCGGTCGTCTTTTTGCCTTCTGGTTGGCACAAGATTCTCTTCGTGGGGTAGTTCATGTTACCCATCGTGGTAAGCAGAATGTGGTCTTTCACCGGCACCTTGGAGTTCTTGCAGGGCTCCATTCCAAGGCTCACGTTATCTTTGTTCAAGGATGTGGGCGTCGTGATGTCTGAAAAGTGGTAGGACCCGTCCTCACTTCGTTCTCTGGGCGGGGTAGGTGTGAGCGCCACCACATGCGGCTGCTGCTCCCCCAGACATCTTGATTGCAACCGGGAGAGCGAAGAACGGTGAATAGTGCTCCTCACATTCATGTCGTCGAGCTGCTGAGCCATGCCCTGGGGATGCTGCGGAAGGACCTCGTCGCCAACGCAGCTGTTGACCGACGGGGGACGGTGGCGTTCCTGGTACAACTACAACTACAACTACAACGTCTTGCTGTGGGCTTGTTGAAAGACAGCTGCCGCCTTCGTGCCATCCTGCAGCTGGCACTGCGGCGTAGCTGTCTTACTGTGGGCTTGTTGAAAGACAGCTGCCGCCTTCGTGCCATCCTGCGGCTGGCACTGCGGCGTAGCTGTCTTACTGTGGGCTTGTTGAAAGACAGCTGCCGCCTTCGTGCCATCCTGCGGCTGGCACTGCGGCGTAGCTGTCTTACTGTGGGCTTGTTGAAAGACAGCTGCCGCCTTCGTGCCATCCTGCGGCTGGCACTGCGGCGTAGCTGTCTATTTGTAGCGGCGTAGCGGCGTTTGTGTTTCTATTTGCTTTCGTGTTTGTGTTTCTATTCTTGCCACTGTTAGGCCAGGTTTCCCGTTGTAAATTTGATGTGCATAATAAAAACAACTACACAGAGGGACCTGGTGATTTGTTTCTGAATTGTTTTGCAAGTCCCGTAAGTGCTTCGCAAAACTGATGCATTTTGTTTATTGTGCCTCGCGGTCCGATTTTTGTTTTATAGATGCATTGTACACGAAATTATTTAACGAGTGCGCATTAAATAAATGAGTACGTTAAATAAATTCCTGTTAACGGGCATGTATAAAGCAGAAATCGGGCAGCGAGGCATCCCATAAAATAGGCATTGGTCATAAAGACTGGCCACAAAGCCAAAAATGTGCATGAGAATTCACGGGGTGCACCCATAGGCATTATCATGGCAACATACTTTCCCAAGATTTGTTCGATATTGGCCTTCCAGAGCTTGGCCATTTGTTGGCTTGTCAACTTTCCCAAGCACCAGCCAATAATGGCGGCCGAAGTATTGCCAAGCTCGGACATACTGTGATTGGCCACTGATGATTTGCCGTGCTTGGGCTTGGCAATTTCTGCTGCTTGGGAACGTCTTGTACACATTGAGGTTAGTACGCCTTCTAGTCATCTTAGTAAAGATGACTTATCAACATCTCACGGAGCTCAAGACGTCGGAGATCTTGCACAATTGTCCTGTAGATATCTCTCTTAAGACATCTTTGAGACGTAAAAAATAGACGTCTTATAGCTAACTCGCATAGTGCAAGATTTCTAAGACCTTGCAAGACCATGGTGGACATCTATAAGACGTTTTGTGTTCAGTGGGCTTTTAGGCCTCCGAAATTGTGCTGGGCAAGGCAGTGTAATTAGGTTACTGAGTAGTTACTACAACATATTTTACTTATTTCTCGCCTAAATATTTAGCGCGTGGGCAAATTCTATTTTGCAATAGGCAGTTTTAGCATATCGATACCGTGTTTGCGTTACCGTTTACCGTGTTGGTGCACAGCGCGAGAGTTACCGCGAACGGTAACTTACCGGCACAGGCTTCACCGTCACCAGCGGCTTCCG
This sequence comes from Haemaphysalis longicornis, assembly GCF_048455015.1. Taxonomy (NCBI): domain Eukaryota; kingdom Metazoa; phylum Arthropoda; class Arachnida; order Ixodida; family Ixodidae; genus Haemaphysalis; species Haemaphysalis longicornis. The sequence continues at coordinate 113,052,718 of NW_027526225.1, forward strand.
GTAACACGGTAAACGGTAAAGAAAACGGGTCGGAAGGACCCTTTAAACGTAATAGAGTTAGTCAATAGGCAGTTTTAGCATATCGTTATCGCGTTTACGTTACCGTTTACCGTGTTTGCGGTAGTCCACTGCGCAGCGCGAGAGTTACCGCGAACGGTAACTTACCGGCACAGGCTTCACCGTCGCCAGCGGCTTCCGGTAACACAGTAAACGGTAACGCAAACGCGGTAACGATATGCTAAAACTGCCTATTGACTCTACTCTAACTCTACTAGGTTTAAAGGGCCCTTCCGACACGTTTTCTTTTTAAGCTCTACAGGTGATGGCTATATTGTCAAAGCAACTACAGTTATTGTGAACGCTTCACCCGAAAAGTGAAATATTCCAGCTACTTTAAACAAAAGCAAATAGATATCAGCAAAAAAAAAAATATGCGTGATTTGCTTTGACCCTAATTCATCAGATGTCGCTACTTGCGCCGCGGCGGCCGAAATACGCAAACCGCAAATGGTGTGCTAAATAAAACAGTTTTAGCATAGCGTTACCGTGTTTACGTTACCGTTTACCGTGTTTGCGGGAGTCGACTGCGCAGCGCGAGAGTTTCCGCGAACGGTAACTTGCCAGCACATGCTTCACCGTCGCCAGAGGCTTCCGGTAACACGGTAAACGGTAACGCACACTCGGTAACGATATGCTAAAACTGCCTAATACATGCCGTTTTCAGCGGCAAACGGAAACTCCCGCTCCCGGTAACACGGTAAGCGGTGACGCAAACACGGTAACGCTATTACAGACGGATAACTACCTAAATGTGTGGTTTTGCTTTTCCACGCACTGTGTGCCCGCTTATGTATTACCCGTAAAAAGTACACGCAAGAGAAAACGGCTTGGGGTACGTGTTCTTAACGCCTCGATGAAAAATATGTGCGAACCGTTTCCTCCGAGGAAAAATTTCAGCTTTAGACTTCAATGGCCATTCTTCTACAGACATTTGCATATAAAGTGACCGTTAGCGACGTACACATTAAAATGGATCGTACCACCATGGCTTGGCCCTTTCTCGCTTTCATAAAATAAGTTTTTTCTGTAGATAGTTAAGATTTGGTAATAATATTTCGCGATATCTTTTTCCTGCAAATAAAACAGTATACCTGTACTACCCCTAATAAATTAATAGTTGCATTTGTAAAAACCCCAACTTCATTGAGAAGAGCTGCGGGCGCTACAGACTGGCACTGCGACCGCGGAAAGGTTCTATTTTGTTAATTCTCGCTCTTTCTTTTTTTGTGTGCGTTGCATATAAGTGCATTCGTTTATGCAACCGTACGGACTGGCACCATCACCGCTGCCGCGGCGTACGCATGCGAGTAACACGTTCCAGACCGCGCTCGACCAACGCAGAAGCAGACGGAAGGTGTTCTGTACCGGGTCGGACGTAACGCAGCAACCTACGTGTTGTTTTTTAATTGGCGCCGCGTATCGTAAAACGAACCATTGCAAAAAGGTTGCAGGTTCATAGGGCGTCTTCATACTTTGGCTCCGCCAGCCGTAACGTTTTTTTACGGTGAAATACGTTTGACCTAACTTCAATTTAATTTTCAGGTTACGGCGGGCGCAAGTTTCTGACTTTCGGTCGAACGTAACTCAAAACATGAGGTTAAAATACAGTCGGACGCAACTTTAATTTTAAAAATTGCACGCCTCGGTTCGAGTCACCTGAGTCGAAACTGGGTGCGTTATTCCGGGAAGGGGCTAAATGGGAAAATACGAAACGGGGAGGGCGTTTTGTACCGGGTTGAAGCGGCAGGGAACAAACGAGAAGGTTCAAATGGGAACGGGTTCAAATGGGAACAGGGGAAATGGGAAAGGCGAAGAGCTCTGATTCTCATCGTTTTTTCGCGTTCGTTGTCATCTGCATGCAATTTTCTGCAGCCAGAGCACCGGACCGGAGCTCGCCGGAACATCAAGAGCGCTCGAATAAAAGGGCTCGTTTTGGGGACGCAGGGTGCGCTGACGCTTCGTCAGCTGTTACATCTCGCTCTATCCCGCTTCCGTGTGCTGCCACAACAGAAACCCTGCCTGACGACGCCCCCGTGGACACGCTACCAGATGGATATTCGGGACAGCCTGGAGCGGTGATCCTTGAAGACAAGCATGATGGAGGTGTTTATGTTGACAGCAGATCGGCGTCAACCTTGTTGACTACAGAAAAAGTTAGGTGGAAGAGGAAGGAAAGCGACCTCATGAGTCAAATTGTGCGACTAAACCGCTGCAACAGCTGAGAGAGGATTCCTTCAGTGCGCACCTTTCGTACATACGGCAAAAGGCCGCTGAAAACGTGTCTTCCGCATTATTCTTGCTTGACCAAATAAGGAATTTTAAGAAAGTAAGGCCGACATGGTCCGAGGAAACAACTTGTCGCTGTGTTGTTCTCAGCCCCATATATCTACAAAGGCATATGAACGTATACGAGGTGAAGCACTTCTGAGGCTGCACTGCAGAAGTGCTCAGTCCGGGCTTATCTGCATCCAAAGTGGCGATATGGGCTTCACAAAACTGGTGGCAGCTCGCCTTAAGACTGAGGCAAAAATCCTAAGCAAGCCACAATCAATGGGTGTAGCCCGAAAGAACCCATTCCCGTTTGACCCCTTCCCGTTTGAACCCATTCCTGAAACGCCCTTCCCGCTTGACCCGTCCCGTGTGCGCCAGTTCTTGATACGACCTTCCCGTTCAGCTGGTTGGCTGCCTAATAGTCTTACTATGATGTTTTCTCGCTGAACGTCTGAAAGGCCCTTAGAGGTAGTATTCCCGCGACAATTTTAGTTTCTATAGTAAAGAAAATTTAGGCTAGAGACGACCCTGCGCTGCTTAAGTTTTTGAAGGTTTGCCCTACTATGCAAACTGAGTACGCCAGAGTGACGGGAATAAACAGAATCAATAAAACGCAAAGCTAAGTTTATATTTTTCGCCGCTTCTCATGACTGCGATTTTTTATAGCCAGATGTGGCATATGTATCCAGATACATAGGGTTACTTTATTTTTATACATCTTTTTATCTTTTATAGTTTTCATCTGTTTCTTTTCGACATTGATGTACACTTGCGCTATTATAACGATTACATGTGTTAGTCCGCCAAATACGATTTCTTTCAAAGTGAGGGTGTTTTTGCGATTTTTTATTTGTGCTTCCGCGGTGCTTTTCTGGGCTTTTTTATTTTATCATTTTTTGGTTTGTTAGTTTAAAAGACATGTTTGTTAATTTAAAAGATTTGTTTATTAATTTGTTAATTGTTACTTTGTTTGTTAGGCTTTGTTAATTTAAAAGATTTGTTAATTGGTATGACGAATTGTAACCAAATGTCGTCGTCTCTAGATTCAAAAAGTGAAGCCCAGGTTTGAAAAGCAGTCAATTGAGGACTCTGAATGTACTGAGCATGCTATCGCAGCGGCTGTGAACAAACGGAAATAAATGAAAAACAATATGAATGTTTTTATAACGTTTCATAAACTGGGTACGTTATTCCGGGAAGGGGCTAAACGGGAAAATGTGAAACGGGAAGGTTCTTTCGCCCCGGGTTGAAATGGGAAGGAACAAACGGGAAGGTTAAAATGGGAACGGGTTCAAACGGGAACGGGTCAAGTGGGAAAGGGCGAAACGGGAAGGTCGTTTTGCGCCGGGTTGAAACGGGACGGAACAAGCGGGAAGGGTGAAATGGGAATGGGTTCAAACGGGAACCTCCCCGCTCCATAGGTGTAATCTGTCACTTGTACGATACACGACGTACGATGTACGATGTACGATGCAGTGCTGTGGGTTAATTCGAATCCCAGCTGGGTTGATGGATTTTTCAATTAAATAATTCATTTTTTTTATTTATTACAACCTACCCGCCGTTGTCGCTTGAGCTGCGCTTCACGTAGATAGCGCGCTGCGCTCGCGCTCTGCTTCCAGAAAGACTCGTTTCCGCTCCGTCCGATGCGCCGTTCCCACTTAGGGTCGGTAGAAGCGATAGTATAGCTACGTCATCTACAAACTCAGCCAATCTTTCTCCCCTTACTTCTAACTCCTCTCCAGCCTGTATTTCTTTTTTAGCGTATGGCATGCGGTAGCTCCGGCGGAGTTTTCTGCGTACACGGCAGCGCCGGATGTTCCTTTCGCGTGTCCATAAAAAGCTTCGCTTTAACATGTCGTGTATGACCAGCATTTTTTTCTTGCCTTTATTGTAGCAAATCGAGGGTTCAACACGTCAAGTATTCATCTTATTCCCCGTGCGTTTGTTTTTTACATCGAAACTGTATATCGCTAGGATACAGCAGGTCGTCCCCGTGGACGGAGACGAACGATTTTCAGCGGCGGATATACTGGGTGTTTCCGGGAAGACGAAGTAATTTGTAAAAATAGGCTTTCGGAGCTAAAATTGTTTGAATTGCGCCAAGTGAACAGGAACCGTGGCGGGAGCTATAAAACGGTTTTAAGTGCCATGGCATACTTAACTAGAAGTTATTAATTAACTTTCTATTTATTCTAGTTAGGTGCTTGGTTGTAATAGGGAAATTGTAAAGGATCATGAGTCCATCCGATATCGATAATTAGATTTTTGAAATTGTAATTGCGTGCAGAGCCCCAGCGCTCAGAACCTCAGCTCTCCAGATGCGCACAGCGGGCTCCGTGCGGGAGCTGAGCGCCGCAAAGCCACGCCCACGCGCTCATGGCACTCAGAGCTGTACTCGTCACGCGCACGCCGCGCTTTTTCTTCGGCACGAACAGAGGCAAGGGGAGTAGTTTTCATTGGACTTTCTCGCCCGCCCAAATGGGAGTTGGCATCATGATTGCCGAGTGTGGCCGAGAACTGCCGCCATTTGTGTGCGGCGGTCACGATTCATTCGCAGATACAAGTAAAAGGAAATACAAGTAAAAGAAACTGAGAACATTGTAATCCGGAAATCCGGCTATTAGATGCTTTTCGCCTGTACAGATGCCCCTTGCCTCTGTTCGTGCCGAAGACAAAGCGCAGCGTGAGAAAAAATGTGAGTGACGAACGAGCTGATAAGCGTCGCGTCCGCATCATGCGCCGTGATGATGACGTACTTACCTCATCCGGAATGTGTCTGAACAAGTGTATGAGCATATCGATCTGATATGTACTACTACATAATTATTTTTGGTCATTTTTTTCTAAAAAAAACACACAACAAAATCCATGCATAATCGAATTAATCGATGCCAATTAATCGAGTTGAAATATTAATTAACTGACACCCAACCCTATTAATTACTCTTGAACCATGTAAATTGGTTCAATTAAGTCTTCAAGAGCTGTAAATTTTTTGTGCTTTACGTTATGCCGGACGTAACTCAAAACATTGGCCTAAAGTTCCGCCGGACGTAACTTTAGTTTTCAATTTGGGGTTCCGTCAGACGTAACTCTAGAAACCATAAAGTTCCGTCGGACGTAACTCTAGAAACGGGCTTAAAGTTCCGTCGGACGTAACCCTAGTTTTCAATTCTGAGTTCCGTCAGACGTAACTTCAGAAACTGGCCTAAAGTTCCGTCGGACGTAACTCTAGTTTTCGATTTTGGGTTCCGTCGGACGTAACTCTAGACACTGCGAAAAATGTTTGTAAACAACCAGCGTACCAAGCGCGTTACTATGCGCAGTGCGGCAATATTGAAATCGCCGTCCTCAGTCGCTCGAGCCGTCGCTGTCATGTAGTTGCCTCGGCGAGCGACTTCGGATCAGCGACTGCGGATCCTAGTCGCGTCGCTCGTCGCGACGCTGGAAAAATCGCTCCATGTGGTAAGCCTGGCGTTTAGCATGCATGAGAGCGTACCTGTAGTCGTTGTACTTGCAGTTGTCTGACCTTAATTAAGCTGATATTATTAACTCTATGGCTTTATTCTTGTATCTTTCATCTATATTTAGCCACTAGAACTGTTCAAACACTGTATGCGCATAAATTGCGTCAAGGCGTCACTTGAAATGTGCGCCAAAGTTTTTTGGGGGGGAGCAGCATCGTTATTATTATTATTAGTTCCATTTTTGTTGTTAGTTAGCCAACAATTTGCTGTCTAGGTTTTAAAAATTATCGCTCTAATGCAATTCGCTTTGTTTGTGCGTCATAAATGCTTCCTCTTGTAAATAAAAAATTAACGTTTTGTTTATTTTCCAGCAGGTGCCGCCACTTCTCAAACCTTGGTCATGTTTTATTTATTCCACAATAGATGCCGCCACTTCCCAAAAGTAGTCGCCAGTCAGGTGTCGCTGCTGCTCCAAACGGCACAAACAAAACTAAAAGGCGCAAGGCGACCGGTAGTTTTCAGTTTGCGCGTGGCTTTGTGGCTGGTGGCTTGTTTTCTTGTGCGCCGAAGACACTGACAAGCGGCAGCATCACTCGAGCCGCCGTTGCGTGCTCGTGCAGTGCTCGCGCTCTCGTTCGGTCGCAGCCCAGCGCCACTTTACCCTCGGACTTCGAAGGATGCCGCAAAGATAGCACCGCGCGAACAACGCCGCTTGACCGCAGTGGCTTGGATTCGTGCGTCAAAATGGGCGACGACACAAGCGTTCGGGTGGCCGTCCGGTGAGTACGACTGGTGTTTGCACCTGACTTCGCGTGCTGCAGGTGCGTCGCGGTGTTCCTGGCCTGCAAGCTCAACCTGGTTAGCGCATAATTCGTGACCCGTACTATTCGGCGTGGCCGTTAAAGCTCCACCTATGCGTATAGCTTTAAAAGGGAGAGCTTTCTCCATCCGTGCGTCAATATAGCGGTTTTCCGCGTAGGTTGGTGCTTGTAGGCAGGTGTGCGCTGCCGAAATCAACCCACGCCGTTGAAAGCCTCAAGGTCTAATCGCGAAACGGCTATAGTGTGCGCTGTGTTGCTGCCAGGCGAAAGAAAAGCCGTCACCATTGATCGCGTACTGCCGGCCGGGCGCAGGCGTTTTGTTTCGGTGGTGGGGGGCGTCCGCGCATGTGCGGAGAAGACGGGGGAAGATTCGTTCCATACAGTTTTTTGTGTCTACACTGTAGCAGGACTGGTGTTATTGTCTAAGGTATTGCAGCTTAGCTTCATGCGTAGGTAAAAATTAAAAGATAAAGATTAAAAAAGTCTGAAGCAGGCGGGAGCGGCTCGGACTAAAGTGGCTCGGGAATAAAACATCGTCTGTGAGCGTGTGAATTCGTTTTCGTTTAAATGTTTACTGTGTGCTAGAAAGAATATTTTTCATTGCCTATTTTATATGCGGTCTATTTCTTTGCGCGTCTTCGGTTCGTTCGTTTTGTTTTTTCTCCTATTTGCGTGACCTTTTGGAGTGCCCGGGTCGCCCGAGCGTGAAGCTTTGTTTTGTAGAACAGAGAAGTTGTTTACCTGCTGTTATAACTGAGTTGATAGTGCTTGCAGACGACGCGAACTGTACGCGTGCGTCGTGAGCAGACGACGTTCGTGTGGGGTTGACATCAGAGCTTGATCATTTGACGTAGTTCTGTTTGCAACTCGCGGCGGGTAGGTTTTTGCCGCCCCCCTAATCGATTCTTGCCAGCACACGGCAAGGTATATCAGTTTGTCGTAAACGCCAACGGTCGGCTTCATTTTTTCGCGCTTTTACTTCTTTTTGCTTTTTCTTTCGTGGCTTTGCCCACGGCGCGCGTGTGCCGCTGCTGACATTGATCCCATATCTGGAGTGCGCGAGCGTGCTGCGAATGCCGATTGCGCGCAGGGGAATCACCGCGTCGGCCCTTTGTGGTTTCGCATACAAATAATAGCTGTGCCAGATAGGAGGAACCCTCTGTTTGCGAAACAGCGCGCCCACTTTCGCTGAACCGAGCAATTTTTGTTCGACGCTTTCCTACGAACGGCAGGACACCGCGAATTAAATTGGAACATAAATGCCAATCTCTAAGATAACTACAGGGTTATATAAAAAAAAATCCTAATGCCGTGTGTAGGTTTTACATGTGGAGGTATAGTGCATTGATTTTTGAAGCTCGAACAGATTGCTTGAGAACGAGAGCTTTGTAAGGACGTTTACCCACAATAATGACACATGCGTGGCCTGTAGCCATGGCGAAAAATAAAAAAAGCAAATATTCGAGCCGTTTTGATAGAGGGGGATAGTCTATCCATATCTACGAGAATTATCCCCCTTCCCGTAGGCCCAACGGGGGTAGATGGAAAGTTAACGACTATATGCCATGGAGGCCACTAAAAGGAGCCAGATGAAAAAAAAAAAAAAAGCGAAGAGCAAGCGTGGAAGAATTGAGAACGGAATTTAATCCTCTGCGTTGTCGCTGAAGTATAGCAGCGGTACAATTAGCTGTATTTAATTTGCGTGTATTTTAGTCTACGGTGAAATGCACATATCGTCACCCGACACGCTGTCCACGTGTTTCCATCTGCGGTCTGCTTGAAAGGATGGCGCGCAAGTTTGTGTACGTAAGCTCAAGTGGTGAAGACGGAATTGTGTTGCCGCGAAAGCCAGTAGAGCTGCTGTTATTAAAAGCATTCTCACTCCCTCCACTTTGCTTAAATTTAGCCCACGAAGAGAAATAGTCCGAGAGCGCATCCGAGTATGATGAACGTTAGATGAAATCACGCACGAGACGGTAAAACCGTCTGGTTTTGTAAAAGCGTTCACTCGCTACAATCGAATGTATGCCCGGCAAGGCGAGGCCCATATAGTTTCTTAGTAATAGTGAGAAACTATGCCGAGGCTATAGTGCTTGAGACACCTCTGGCTTACACTAGTGTAGTCAGCGTAAACTGAAAGAACAAGAGGCTAGACGAGACGGTGTTTGCGCGCGCAAGAGAAATTGTTCGAAGCGATATTCCTTCCATCATTATTTTAGTTTACTTCAGCTCTGCTACACCGAGCGTATTGTTTCCTCGGCCAATTTATCCTCAACTCGATGACGGGTGCTCCTGTGACGGCTGTAATTATCGCGTCACTGTCTTCTTTGTGCGCACTTCCGATCCATCTTTATTGCGCTGCGTTTTGTACTGTTCTGTCGTCAAGTAGTACATCTGGCCGGGCGTCCGCAGCTGTTGCATGACGCTCAGGGGTCGACCCGGTTTGCACGCTCCCAGCGGCCTTCGCAATGCTTGCTACGAGGAAAGAACTGAAAGGAGCGCGGAGACATTTAACCGCTGACGAGGACGCCGAAGCGCCTTGTTACGCAAGGGCAGCCCGTGTAAATGTATGCTGGCGGAGCGCTTTAAGAGCTGCAGGCTCTTCAATTTCTGGCATTCTTTCGACTCGGCCTGCGGTAAACTCAAGGCGATCCTTTTACCGGTGGTTTAATTTCGATTCCGGCTCCTTGTTCAAGTATAAAAACCATCCACGTCGCCTTAGTTCTCGCCGGCGTTATAAGTTACGCAGACTGCGAGCTGTGATGTGACCAGTGGCGTTGTGATGTTGAGACCAAGGACGCGGGTTCGCTTCCGGCCGCGGTGTCTGCATTTATGATAGAGGAGAACTTTAGCGGAAACGGCCGTGAGTCGAAATTTGGGCGTATACGTTAGTCCCCCAGACGGTCAGAATTAATCCGGAGGTCTATTACAGCCCACCTCATTTTAGCTTTGGCGCATTACACCCACGAAATTAGAAGTTTTTAAATTTTGCGATCATGCATTTGCGGGTCCAGATAGTTAGCCCGTTCGGGGGACGGCGTTTGTGAGTAGCACTGCGTTGCGCTGCTGAGCACGAGGACGCGGGTTCGGTTCCTGGCCGCGGTGTCTGCATTTATGTCTGCATGGGCGGTGTCTGCAGACACCGGCCGCGGTGTCTGCACTTTAGCGAAAACGGCCGTGTGTACGAGATTTCGGCGCACGATAAAGATCCCCAGGGGGTCAAAAATTAATCCGGAGCCGTCCACTACGGCGCGCCTCATCGCGTGCGTTGCGTCGGTGCTTCAAACCCTACAATCAATCCAGTAGCACTGTCTGCTACACGCTCAGTGCCGCGAGGAATCGTCCCACAGGAGCTATCCGTGCCGCCTTTCCATGCGCGCACGCGACCGTCCGATGCGGCAGGGTTTATTTCCGGCTGTCTACAGCCCAAGAAGAACGGGTGACCGAAAGTGTATCGGCGGGCTACTACGAAGCTTTGTCGAACAGTTCCGCTGCTCCGCCGTAAACCATCGTGTGGGTACGCGCGGCCTACCCCTTCTTTGCGATCGATCTTTTGTATGCATAAGGCGGCGGCGTGGGCGGTCTTCCACGAGCTTCCGCGTTCTGAAGAGTCGGTTCGTGCTCGCGTCGGTGCTCGGTTAAAACGGGATGCTATGTACGGCGACCTTGATTAAACCGGAACAATTATCCCCGACCTTGGCGCTTGCAGGACGCGTATCTCGGCGTTCGGGGTGACCGATTAACGGCTATAGCATTTTCTGTAAGTTGTTGGATTTGCGCAATAGGCAAATTCCTAGTTTGTTCCTTGCGCTACTATCGCCCCATTTTGATATGAGCATGAAACGAGGGCTTTTTTATAGTGCCTTTAAATGCATATGAATTTCATTTTTCAAGATCTGCGATTACATCAACTCTATTCCGCCTCAATTTTCGCTTTAGAGTGCAGTTAGATCGTTGTCGTGTCACCCGGTAACGTTAACTGCTCGGAGTTCTACGGGGACAAACTCCCGCTAAACAGCCAGCAGGAGTAAAATGGGACGCTCACCTCTCAGTGACGAGAGGCACAATCTTCAGTCCAAAAAATCTGAAGAGGGTGGTGGTTTCCAGTTTTCAGCGATTTTTAGACTACGTTCCACCTCCAGATTTTTTTTTTTTTTTTCAGGCATGTAGGACGTTTCAAACCAACCGCGATTTGAAGACGGTTCATCATTTCAGGCATGTGCCGTCGCATTCTCGCTTCTAGAGTCGTACTCAAATCCAACTCTTATTTTCAACGCAGCTGCATGGATCATCGAACGCGCCTTTGTTAGCAGATCTCTCCTCTACAGTCGAACCTCGTTATAACGAAGTGGTATCGGGACAGCAAATTAATTCGTTGTAACCGATATTCGTTGTAGCAGTAGAGGTAGAAATCGGCTATAACAAATCGGCAATCTGGCTCGCGCAAAAATACTTGATACCAAAATGCATTTTTTTAGGCTTCGAACGCACTATACACAAGGTACCTCACCTTTCTCCTTGTTGCATTTCGAGTTCAATGAACCGGAACATGAGTACGTGAAATTACAACAGAGCGGAGTTCACTTGATAAAACAGGCCTGCGCTCCTATTTTTTCGAGGAAGGATGTGGTCTTGTCTGGTGGATACTCACAGCACTGAACAGGATGAAGTTTTCCACAGTGTCCACGAACAAAAGGGCCTTTACACTTCTGCAGTTTAGGACTACGGGGGGGTTTTCCCAATTAGCTTCTCAGCCTCCTCGTCCAATATTTCTTCGTTATATCCGATATCGCGGGCTGCTCTCGCGGTTTCGGTTTCGTTATAAAAGAATGAGGGGCATTGAAATAAAGCGTGACCAACCAAAGTTTGTGTTTAGTTCGCTATAGCAGATAATTCGCTATATCAGTGTTTATTATGACGAGGTGTAGCTGTATTAAAGAGCCAACGGCGAAACATCACTGCGCAGCTGCATTTGCTTACGCCTTACATTTAATTCACACTACCGGCGGGATTAAAATTAAATCTGTTTGGCTGCTAAAAACCTTCACAAAAATTCTCGTAAGGTGTGCGAAAGAGTATGGCAGTGTTTGAACATCTTGTACAATTCGGATATATTTCATCGTATGGGAGAAAATTGCTGTAGTTGTACCCAACAGTCCTCATGCAAGAACAAAGTAAATCGTCGTCTTTATTACAGTTAAACCTCGATTTACCGAAGTCACCGGGACCCGCAAATTATTTCGTTAAATGGGGAACTTCGTAAAATCGAGAAGGGCAAATTTTGTGCGAGAGAACAAATTTATTGCCTCGAAAAAAAAGCTTGATTTTCGGCTGTGAGCCCTTTGTGAGCAGCATGAGCACACAATTCTCGTAGCTAGCCAGTGAAGTCAAAGCGTCCTCGACACCCTCGTGTGCCCCGGCAAACCGTCTCAGAAGGTCGACGGCGTCCGTCACCTCGCTTGGTGTGGGCACGGGAGCTTCGGCAAAATCCGGATCGTTCGCGCCTTCAGACTCCTCTTGTGCGCCGGAAACAAGCTGCACTATCTCCTCGTCGTGGAGAACTTCTGTTTCGCCGAGAACTTCTGTTGTGTCAGCGTGCGCGTCTGCGTCGGCGTTCAAGAAGTGGTCAATGTTCTGATCTGCGGCCACCTCGTCGCGCCAACGAAGCTCTTCCCAACAACTCCGGGCGAGGCCTCTTCCTGCTCGTGTTGCGGGCTTGCCCGCAACACGAGCTAACAGCACACTGCCAGCTCGTGTGCTTGCACTGTGCTGGCAGCACACTTCCAGACATTCTAGACTCCATAAATTTGGAAAAAACTCTTTTTCTAGGCATCTATTTTTTCAGGGATGCTTGTTTGGCGGCGAAGTTTGTTTCGTTATTTCGAGATCGTGAAAGCATTAAGCCTATGTGCAACTGCGGGGGGGGGGGGGGCTCCGAATTTGTTCGTTAAATCGGGGAAATCTTAAAATCGGGTTTCGTAAAATCGGGTTTCAACTGTATTTGTTTTTGTTGTGTCGTAATTTCATTGGCTAGAAGGCATAAAGTGCATTTTTTTTTAAATTGGTATTCCGGCTTTCAAGGATTACTTTTCATGCCTGTTTCACGATATGCGACGGCGGCCATCGAACATGCTCGTTGAATTAGGATAATGGATCGTCATTGGTCCACCAGTTTTATGGGGCAATTGAACGGCGATGTTCAACTGCTGGCGCCTTTGTGCCTCGGTTTGGTTTTGCTATCGTAGATACGCTATCGCAGGTACAGGTCGCGCATTTCTTCGTTTGAAATTGTTTGCATTCATGTAAACATTCATGGTGCATATATTTACGACGTTGGAGGCCTAAAACGTTGTGTTGCCTGTCTATTTTTGGCCCCTAAAATGGGCTTTTTTGATGCCTAAAAACCGGTCCTACTGATAGCCCCGGTCGCTGTCACGGGGGGTGGTGATAAAACGCCCCCCTTGTCCTCCACGTGCAAAAACAAAGCGATAAGTGTACCCTTGAAGTGCTGTCGCCGAGTGGTTTACTACAAGAGCAACATATCGTTCTGCTTTACCCGCCCCGGCGGCTGTGGCGGGCAAAGCGCGCGTATACGCAAATTCGACCCTTGCCGCGGTGGCTATTTTTCCGACGCCTAGGAACTCCAGTTGGCATCTAAAGTTTTATTCTCTGGTGATGTGTACAACGTACGCACATTATGCATCCCCGGGGGACAGAAGTAATCCGGAACGCTGAACTGCGAGACGCCTCGTAGCAGGGTGTATTTCCGGGACGAATGAGCCTTCACCGCGAGCTTCGTCTGCGCATGCGTGGATGAAGCTGACGGAAAAGGCCAATTTGTGCATATTGGCCACTTTACCCCCCCCCCCCCCCCCCCCCCACACACACACACACACACACTGCATCTGGGGCTCGCTCTTATCCGAGTTAGCGCTGATGACGGAATGGGTGGGCACATGGGGCTCCTGGCTGACATTCGGTGGCCACTGCCAAAGCGTTAAGCCGTCGGACCGCCTATCACTGGCTGTTGTTTGGAGCAGAAATCCGCCAATGGAGCTGTCACAAACAGCGATCTTCGCGCACGGAGTTAGATAATTGAAGCGCGATCTGCGTGCCCAAGCGAGCCTGCCACCATGGGCGCGCTCCTTGATGAGCACAACGGCACCGCCGGCACCCGTGGTCGAAAGATCCCGCAATTGTGCTTCTCGTAATCGCCGATAATGACGCTTTTCTTGGCGTGGAAAAGGCCAATTACGACCCGCCGCAACGCCCTGAACGAGTGAGAGGAGTCGCTCCACAAAAAAAAAAAAAAAAAAAATGGCGCTGATTTCACCTGCAGTGGTGCAAAGCCGGAGAGACAGCAGATCTGGTGGCCCCTCCCTCTCCTGAATTAATCGGAGATCTGGCTGTTGCTCCTCGTATGGCTTTCCGAACTTCTGTGACGCGAAGAAATCACAAAGAAAATACACGCCGATACAAAGAAGACGACCATAAACAAGACGCGCGCTGTGGGGTACGTTACAAACACCCAAGAGCACCATCAGCATCACCGAGAGCTACGGCCCGAAACGCTCGCTGTAAGAGCACGAGCTCACGCCGGGCGCTGGCTAATAAGAAGCTGCCAGCGACAGCGGCCGGCAGGGGAAGCGATCCCGTGAAGAACACCGAAAGAGTCGCAGTGTGGAGCGTGACCGGGGTGCGCGGCGGTCGGGATACCGGACCCGTGTTGTGCCCCAAGAGGCCTTCCACGACTACAAACAGCCTCCAGGAGGTCTTTTCGCAAGCGAGTCGGGTGGCCCCGGCGGGAGCTCGGTGCGCGCTCTACCCCGGTGGACTCGACACGCCAGCTGGACCTTTGAACACCGAAACACCACGACTGCGCTCTGGGACGTGAGGTAGGGCAACTCTGTTCCGATAGCGAACGCATATCGCGGACTTTTCGTTACCCGACTTCGACCCTTCCCGCATGTTCAGACTGTGACGTTTTCTAGTTTGTTTGGACCAATGACTTTTTTCGCCGAGGCTTAGCCACGCTTACCTGTTCGTCTTGCATCTGTGTATCCATGTCTGTTGTGTGTACTTATTTGGTTTTCGGGTATTATTTAAACCTAGTCTCGTTTCCAAAGCTTCTCTCGTATTTATTATTGCAGTGCAGAACCTGACACTTGCCGCCGCTGACAGTTCTCAATAACTAGCAGGCCCGGATCGTTTGTCTGCAGCCTTTCACATCTCTTCCAAAGTGGGCTGCGTTACCACGCTCTAGAACTCGCGGCAACCGGCTTTGCGAACTCGGCATCTGTGCTCCCCACTTCAGGCGCGGACGCACGTGAGCTGCCTTTGTATTTTTCGCGAGCTCCTCACGTGACGCAAACCTAGTCGACGGCGGGCGCTCCACACGAGGCGCACGCTTTTCTTTTGCTAATACTACTTGCGAACGCCACCGGACCGAATTACCCTCGACACCCTGTTCGACGCGCGCGTTCAC
This sequence comes from Haemaphysalis longicornis, assembly GCF_048455015.1. Classification (NCBI taxonomy): domain Eukaryota; kingdom Metazoa; phylum Arthropoda; class Arachnida; order Ixodida; family Ixodidae; genus Haemaphysalis; species Haemaphysalis longicornis. Next base: position 113,067,825 of record NW_027526225.1, read on the forward strand.
GACTGTGGATGCGCAAGAGGCGTGGCGTCCGTCACGGCCGGGATTTTGTCGCCTCAGGTGCCTATCAAGTCGAGCGTTTCTCTCAACTCCTCGAGAGCTGTCGCCGCTTGAATCTGCGCCCTCTAAATTAACGAGAGTGTCGAGAGCGCGTTCGACGGACGGGACGTTCGTCGACCCTTGCCTCCGCGTCCTGCTGGGCGCCGCACAATGAACCCATTTGTTGGCCGCACTTTGCAACCGCTGTACGTCGGAACCTCGCGCGACGACCGCGCGCATGTAGTTTCAAGTTTCGCAAGCTGCGATCGCGTCAGCAGTCAAATACGTTGCAAGGGTCATTAACGTGCACGCACCTCCCAACGTCGTTTCATTCCGTAAATATGTATGATATTTGCCGCGTACGCGTTATCTGTTATCGGACTTGTTAATTTGACCGCAACGCCTGCTAATGTCGTTTCCACTGCGTCGGCATTGTCTGCTTATCTTCGCTCAAGATCGTCACAGCTGCGCATGATTTGGTCGTGATTAACCTGTCCACGGAATTGCACGAGGTCCTTCCTTCCGAATTGCCTCCGCCGGGCTTGTCGTTTTTTGAATTCGCCTTTGTACGTTAGTATTTTATTTGTGTATAAGTGTACAGTACAGGAGTAGGTACATTAGAAACTCCAAGCTGTCTGAACGTAGTTTGCTACGGTTTTTGCCCCTACATTTAGTTCCCTTTCTGTGCAGCCTTTCCGGGAGGGTGAGGGTGGTTGCTCGGTCGACTTTGGGGCTGCCACTGTTTAATGTAGGCAGCGTAGGGAGTTGTAGCTGTGTTTTGTTGGATATGTTTGGATAATTCTGGTGCACTTGCTGGATGCCTGTATACCCCAACGTTTTTCTTTTTTCGCGCGCCCGTGTTCGCACAACCATCGCGGGCCTAACAATTGGTTTCCCGTTCAGTAGCAAGCTTTGACATCTCGCTTCAGCGCTTGGGCTTTCAGAAAGTTTAACAGCCAAGCCCGCATACGCATGCTTGCTGCTTTTGGCCTCGTCACAAAGCGGCTAACTGGAACACTCTCTGCGCCACGCATCCGGGTGCGATACCAATTTTGCGCCTAATTTCTTTCTCGTGGTCGAGATGCCGGTTTAACGTTACTTGCGATTTATTCATATTTACCTTTAACCCTACGACCATGCTTTCTGGAGGAGGTCCTGAAGCATTTTCTTGCAGGTGTTCTCCAAACTCACGAACAAGGCTATGTCGTCCACAAATCTGAACTTTCTCCATTTACCCGTAGTTCTACGGCAGTCACGATTCCTGCATAACCCTTAGCAAGCAAGCTGTAAGCAATTGGCAAAGTAGTGTCTTCTTGTGCCGCTCTTTTCGGGAACTTTGCCCGTACATTGTTGGTATAAGTCCTCCTATAGCACTGTGCAAGTCTCCTCTGTTCCCTAGTCTATAGTGATAACTCCATCTCATAAAAGAAGCTCCCTTCCGTTCAACAGTGCATGTTGTAAGATATTCAAGAGTAAAAAGATACTTCAAGAGGAAAACTTCACTAGTCAAATATTGCCGGCGCACACCCTTGACACACACTTCAGCTATCAGGTCTCGCTTCCACAGAATGCTGTTCCAATCTAATCGCAAGTGGCCTAATACGCAAAAAGAAAATCCCAACAGCGTCACCGCGCCCTCGTTGCCACTCTTCGATAAAGATGTCTGTTTTTCGTGGTCACCTGTTATCGTGCACCTTCTCGCCGCGCCCGTGTGTCAACTTGCGCCTTTACTGGGCCGCTTTGGTTGTAGTTAGAATCGGCGCCCATGTGAGTCCCATTTAGTTTTCGTGTCTCGTCTTGGTCCGCACAGTGCTGGCGTCCCCGTCTGCCCAAATAGACTGCCGTCGTTTCATCAGCCACTGGTTAGCTCACGCGTCGAACACTGATAGCTCTTGGCGTTAATCGGATTTTTTTCTCTTCCTTTCAGGGGTGAAAACAAGGAAGTGCGCAGTGTTTAACTGCGAGTCTCTCTCAAAAGGAATCCGGCAAAAGCTGGCTGCATCCGTTCTCAGTTTATATCGTTCTGGAGCAGTGGTCAAGCATGGATACCTTTCTAGCGCGGGCCGCGTAAAACCTCCTGGCGGGCCGCATGTGACGTCACTTTCGGATACAGGGCTGTCGCACTCGGGAATTTTTTTTTTTTCATTTCGAGAACGCACTTCTGAATTTGTTCGTCGCGCGATTTACGCCATCCAGGTTATCACTCCCGTACCCGGCGTTCCGTTATCCGATGACACAGTGCCTGGGACAAGTTACGGTACCTTGCGTGTGCGTGTAATTAGTCGGATCAGTGATGCAAGACGCTCGGAACGATGCTGCACGCGTTGGCACAGCGGTAAAAAAAAACAGTTTTGCTGGGCGCCGCCGCAGTGTTGTGATAGCAAATTTCTGACGCGGTGTAGTGGCGCGTAAAAGTGCTGCAGCCCCCTCTGGGCGCCCCATCGTTCACTGAGTGGTTTGTCCTTCGCTGCTGGAGACCCTTTGTTTGGTTGCCACGCGGGAAACCAGGACCGAACGGTGTTCGCCGCCGTCCGGGGGGGGGGGGGGGCCCGCTCTATCTGCTGGATGGATCTCTGTCGATGCGCCCGGTATATCGAAAGGTCGCCGGCGCTGTACTACATGGCACTGCTCCGTAGTCGAATGCGTGCCGAAAAGCCTTCGAAGTACGTCGATCGAACGCTGCCCGCTGCGACTCTCTTCCGGGTGTAAAGTTTTCTGGCCGAATTTTTGCTTAATACGTGAGCCTTCGTGTGTCACGTGGTCGCTAACTCGTGGCTCTGGATTCGCGCAAATGGACCTTTTTCCAGTACCGGTCCCTCTAGCGGCCGCCACGGCGAACTAAAAATGGCAGTAAGGCACACCCCCAAGAAAGTTTGGCTTTCGGAGAACTCGTGCACAAAATATCCTGGTCCTGCTGCCCCTCCCGCACTGACCCGTCACCCCCACCTTTCACATGAATGAGGGTAGCAGGCAAACGTTCTCGTGACTAATCTGCCGTGTTCGAAACGCCCCCCCCCCCCCCCCCCCCTTTTTTTTTTTTTCATTTTCGTAACCCCCTCACTGGCACCCATGTGCTGGAAGCGTGGTCAGTCTCAAGCGACTTCGCCCCTGTTCTTAGAAATCCATTATTGTATGCACGTACGATCCCACCACGAGGAGTCCAAAGAGAGAGAAAAAAAAAAAAGAAAACGTGCAGATTATAGCCGCTCCCTACGCAGAAAACCGAGGGGCGCGCTTGTTTATTTTGCCCGAGGCGCCTGCCAAGAATGGCGGACGGGCAGCCCGCGCATGCGCAGATCGCTACTGGAAAAAGGTCCATTGAGCCCGGAAACGAAGCGACCGCACCCTTCCAAAGATCGAGTTCGTCGCAGCCCAATGGCCACCCACAATAGACCAAGAAAGACTGGAGCAACCACTTATGTCTATGAAAATGTACTCCGACCAATTGACAATTTGCTCGCTATTTAAAATTTTCGCTGGTACCTGTTCTTGCGCCCATATCAGTGACTTGTTGTATTGACTTATAAATGGTTTTCTTTTGTTCAGTTCATGCTTTGTCTTCCCTATGTATTATAGACGTCGCTTTTGGAATGTTTTTTGCTTGTTTTTTGTATTGCTTTTATGCATCATTCTTACTTTTTGCTTGCCTTGTTAACATGGATTACACACACCATTGTATCCTGTAACCCACTTCGTGTTTATTTACAGTATACTACAGGACTGGGGATGGGGAAGCTTGTCCTGCAGTGTACTGTAAATAAACAAGAAAATAAATACGGCATTGTGCCCCTTGTGGAGCGATTACCGGGTCCAGGAGGGCGTCGTATTTTATGTTGACAAGTTTTCTGACTTTTAACACGGAAGTGTTTTATTCCCGGGTACACGAAGATTTCGCTGACGTCATATCCGTCAAGGTGCACCACTGCACAAATGGTATTCTTGCGGGGAAGCAACCTTTAGTACTAAAGAGTACGTTGTACTTAAGGTTGTTCGTTTTCGGGTTTTATATCGTAACACGAAAGTGTTTTATGCCGCAATACCCCAAAATTTCGCTGACGTCATATCCGTCACGGAAATGATGCCAGTAAACCTTTTCCGAAGCGACCCGCCAGAAGGACGTCGCCTCGCCAAGCACACCCACAAGACAGCCGCCGACCGCAAATCATGCTCAGCTGCAGATTTCGCTCCACATTTCACTTTCGTGTTTTACCGATTCCCTATGACAGAAATCAACCGCAGTTTCTTTAATGCTTCAGCATGAGTGTGACGGTTCCACCATAGCGGTCACAATGGTGTATTCCATGGTGGTTCCATGGCGAGGCCGAGAGAGACTGTTGCGTTTCGCACGAGAGCCGTGGCCGACGCTAGTTTTCCCGACCCGCTAACGGTGATGGGAGGGCCACCCTTATCGTCCCCGACATCAAGGCTGCACGCCATATCTGCCGCGTAATAACGCACCTTTGGCCTTCCAGAGTTGTAGGCGCGGAAGTGCGGTATACGCCGTTACCTGAGCGCCGGTCGAGGTGAGAGCGCTCGCGCCTTCAGCGTGCGGCGGCTGCAGTGCTCTACGGCGTGTGACGGCCGCCTTTTTTCGGACGTGCTCGGGCGGCCGGGGAGGAAGGACGTGCAAAGAAAGCGGCCTTTTTCTTTCGAGGAGACGGTGCACTGCGGCGCGGCCCCATTTAGCGCGCGAGAATGCCATCTCGGCGAACGACGACCCGCGGCTTCGAGACCGCAGCGGTCAACGCGCGTCCGCTCTGCCGCCTCCTACGGTGATTCAGGCAGTACAATGGGGGTCGCCTTCAGTTCTCTCCTGGCTTTGACGAGGATCCCCGAGCGCCTTTCAAGTGCGCCGACGGCAAGGTTGGAGCCGTTGGTCCATGTCTCGTCCGGATCGCTAGCTGAGGCAACAATTAGCGTTATTGATCGCTGGATCAGCCGCCCCTGTTATCTTTGCTTGCGGGGTTCTTTCGCCTCGTTCGATGACTCTCGCATTGCGCTATTATCCATAGCAACTGCAGTTCGTTTGAAAAGCTGCTCTGCCAATGCCAGCGGGGGGCACGGCCTTTCTTCAGTGAGCCTCTCCGCGCATCCGTGCAGCACCCACCGTGCCGCCTTTTTCACGCAGCTCGTGAATTAACTTGTAGTTGAACGCATGCACTACATGTCCCTCTCTGAGAAGTAACTCAACCCAGGGACGTAGACAGAGAAGGGGCGGAGGGGGGGGGGGGGGGGGGGGGGAGGGGGGTTGCACACCTTCCGAATTTTTGTTTCGAGGCAGCGCGTAAGCCAAGTTTCTTTTCAACAAAAGTCCTTCCTGATATTCCATAACCCCCCCCCCCCCCCCCCCCCCGAAAAACATTCTGGCTCAACCGTTCGAAAACGCAAGGCAAGGACTTGAGAGAAGCGCGCACGCACACCTGAATTCTTTTCGCTCGACGGGCTAGCATCAAAGCAGCAGGATTCGGAGAACGGGTACGGGCCGCGCTATACTGGGCCATGCGTGCCTGGCGGGGGGTGCGTGACGTTGAGATGCAGTACGTTCCCCCCAGATCCTTTCTTTTTCTTCGCTTTTTTTGTCACCGAGAAAACGCGTGAGAAGTCGCGCACCACCGTCACGCGCTGCGCCAAGGTGTCGTGCGCGTCTCACGTTGATGCAATGCTTCGCGCTTGCGCGACTGGAACCGTCACCGTCGACGTAAGTGCGGGCTTTTGGCGGCCTCCTTGTGCCTCCCGATGCTCTTTCCTTTTTATTTTCTGTGTAACCCGGTAACGAAGGACAAGTAAGAAAACGGGAGCATATGTGAGCCACACGTGAAGGTGATGTCTTCTACACGCCCTTATATATACTACCCGTAAATGTCCGATACTGATCCCTTTGGGGTTGCGATAAGCGGTCACCCATTTCTGGATCGGATCGGGCGTGTCCGTTCAAATGCATTATTGGTGTCGGAGCTAAGTCGCAGCCATACGGCACGTCATTCGCATTATGAGTCCCCAATGGTGCATCTACTTGTCTGTCCTTATCCGCCGCCCCATCGCATCCTGTCTGTTGTTACCAGTCCCATACTGTCCGTGGACTGCCCTTAACGCGATCAGGGGGCTCTATTTTAACGTGTGTTCCTACGGGCCCCATGGTCAAAAGATAGCCCGGACTGGTAAATCGAGGAGGCCCATAGTTTTTCCCTCAAGTGAAGGGAGTCGGCAATGCCGCACTTCAGAAGACGGGAAGGCTTCGCTCTTGTGATCTCTTCACTGTGTGATGGATTTGTCTCTCGTGGCTAGTGGGATCATAATCCTGCTCCTACGCCTCCTCTGGAGCGCAATCCCTCTCGCCTGCAGTGTGACCTAACTCAACCACGGCTTCAGTTGGGCATTTCTAGTATACTGTATACGGTGCGGTCACTTCGTCGATGGAAAGAACCTGGCGTGCAATCTCGCACCGTTAATCTGACGTCCAATTTCGGTGGCCCCTTGGCAAGACTCTCGGACTCACCGCGGGTAGTCCGCGGGTAGTCCGAGGATTCCCCGAAGCCATAGGGATACATGGGAAAATCGAATGCCGGACTGCTTCTCGGGGAGTCCGCGGTGAGTCCGAGACTAAATCGAAGAGCCCCAGTAGTTGGGCTAGTTGCTTTGCCGTGTGCAAAACGCTGAGAGTGCAGTGTTTTTGAAACGGCGCACCCGTGTGTCTGCGTCCGTGATTTCGGTAGGCCGTGCTCAGTATAATTTAGATAGATTTATTGTCCTGTTTAAACTATGCGTACACTGTTGGGCCCAGCATGACTCACGCTGGTGGTGGCCGGATGTTGAGAGAAAATGTGCGGCGCCTTTTGCTCGTAAGGGAATCTTCCGTGGCTGCCAGAAATTCTAAAAACTCGGCAAGCCATCTCCCTAGCCTCCATCGAACGCCGCAAAAAAAAAAAAAAAAAAAAAAAACGTGAGGGGGTGGGGGGCTCTTTCTTACCGTAGTTGCATCCGCACCATTTTTCGCCGAAATTGCGCAGGAAAAAAAAAAAAAAAATGGCGGGAGGCAGAGTTCGAGGGAACGAACGTCCAACGACGGTTATGAGCGAAGCCGCTGTGCATTTGCGAGCGTCCGCCGCCCGGCTGTTGTGGTTTTTGTTGCGACGGGTGTCTGCTTTGGCCGCCCTTCTTTCCCCTCGTCTACGCCGTGCGCCGCTTCGTCGTGCGCTCGCGTCCGGTCCGACGACTTTCCGCAGTGAGAACACGGTCTGGCGGCGGCTCGTGTTCATAACACCGCTCCGCGCGTTTCCCAAGGGTCGGGGGCGGAAGTCATTTGCATCTGCTTCGCTTCGGTATCCTTCTCCTCTGCCCCTCAAACGCTCCTGAGGCATGCGTTTATCTCGGCACAATCCGAATAAAACAAAATAAAAAGGAAATTACAGGAGGGTGTCGCATTGCGCCAGAAGCGACAGTGTAGCACTAGTGTTACCGCGAGGAGTTCCCTCCGCCTCGCTTTCGGCACACCTAAATGATTTCACCTGCAATACTTGCCCCACTGCTGTTCATATTTAAATCTTCGTATTTTCCCGCCAGTTTTCTCTCCCGCCAACTTGTTGCTGCGCGCGGGATGCCGCCGGAAGCCGAGTGGCGCCGCGGCTGTTGCGGCATGTGTAGACAACGTGACTGCTTTTTATGTGCAGCAGGTGTCGAATCGCGCGGTTCATTGTTTTCGAAACGTAGGTTGGAAAGAGGGGGTTGCAAATAAGATAAAGTGGACAATGGCGTTGCGTCACGGCCGTCGGGAAAGAGGAAGACCACTTGCTTCAATGATGCTTGTCTAGCGGCTTGTGTCGCCGCTTTGCGGAGAAAACTGCCGGGGCACAGCCCGGCAGCCACATAATCTTGTCGGCGACCGATGCACAATGAATCTGCTGGCTGAGGTAAACCATCGTCAGTCGGTTACACCATAGTTTCTTAGTAAGTGTATACAGTCAAACCCGGCTATAGCGAATTCTTATAGGAGCCGCGATTAATTCGACATAGCCGAACTCGTCTATAACGATTTTTTTTTTGTTACGAGTTCGCAATACACTTACCCCCGCTGCCAATCTCGCATAGAAAAACGAACACATAAAGTATGCCATTACCTTACACAAAGCAATCCATTTATTGCATGCAATAAAGCTCCTAGACCCCTTGCTCCGAGACCCCTTGCGCCGAGTTTGGTATATCCGATGTCAACTTCGTTATAAGGGATATGTTTACATGCATTTTCGTAACGGATTTGGTTCGCTCTATCCGGGTTCGTTATAATCTGGTTTGACTACGAAGAAACTCTATGGGTATGGTTACACGGACGTTCGGTGCTAGTGGCCGTATTAGTGTCAGGAGATGAGCTCCGAGTTGACCGTTTTAGGTCGTTCTGAAATGTTCTGTTTATTGTGCAGGAAAAGGAAAGTTGGAAACACTTTGTCTTCTGGAAGCAAGTTTACCGCTCGTGCTTTAGTATTGCTTGTAGGATACAATTTTCTTTAGCCGTCGACAACGCAGGGAAATATCGCGGAGTTAGTATTGAGTCAGCTAGCTGCCATGAGAGGGGGTTAGAGGCGGCTTCAAAGGCGGCTTCACGGTGTACTTTCGAAGGTAAAATCGAGTATGTTGATATCCAATTCGTTACCCTGGCATTGAGGATATTGTCACGAAGCCAAAGACGACGCAGTTGTCTTCAAAGAAAAACCAGTTTATTGGAGCGAACTTGTGCTCCCCTGACAACTCGAATACACAGGCGGCGAAGCAGCAGTCAACGAAGTGACGTGCGCAGGCGAGCGTCGGTTGGTCTAATACCGCGGCGGCTGCTCTGCCGGCGTTTATCTTTCGGCGCGAGTGTTTGTCGAACGGTCGATTTACATCCATAACATTGCAGATCAAAGATTATTCTAGGCTGGTGACGTTAGTTCGATACTCTCCCTGTCGAAGGAGATAACACGTGTGGCATAAAAAATAAAGAATGGAACACGCGCTTCACTTGTCCCACGGATAACACAGCCCGGCTCAGCCTGTCGGCAAAAACATAAACAAACAAAACCAATGCATGGTTGGCGGCAAGATGTTGAAGGTTGCAATTCTCTATTCGCCTCCAGGATGCTAAAATAACAGCGTTCTCCACGGGGTAGCTAGGCCATTGTGCGTAAAGCCACGATCAAGAGTTTACGGACCAAGGAAGTGGCAATTTTAGGTTATTTCTCTTCCTATAGCAGCCCGACAAACCGTCGAATGCATGCGCGATGTTGTAAGTACTGAACTAATGAAAACTACCGCACATAGTACTCCGGGCTGCCGTGTGGCAGAGAAATAACTCAGAATTGCTGCTTTCGTAGTCCATAATATACGAGTAACCAGTGTGGAAAAACTGGAGCGAGGTGTTTAACGTATGAGCTGTTTTTGTCCGGCGAAAAAAGGACGTATTATCGCGAGTGAAAGTGCTGCAAGCTTCTATTAAGACCTGCGCCCTGTACGCCTGTCAATTATCGCGCCCTGCCAATTACGTTATTGTTAGAACTAGTATCCTGATCGTGAGGACAGTCTCCCATCTTCCGCGATTTTAATGTGCGTAAAAAGCGGCGGGGGTGCTTTTAGCCGCTTGCACGCGGAGGCGGCGTTTCATTTTTTTTTTTTTTTTTTTTTTTTTTGCGAAAGCGGACGCTAATGAACGAGCGTTATGCGGTAAAGCGGGGCGAGGGAACAGCAGGCGTGAATGCGTGGGATCCGTGGCGAAATCTCGGTACTCCCTGGCGCTACGCGAGCTCTGCCCGAGTACTTTTTGGCTGCGGTGGCGACCGCAGAAGGCGCGTGTCAGGGTCGCAACGTCGCTGAACTGACTCGCGACTTTCGCGTTACTTTGCTGCTCGAAAGCTCGTGGAACGCAAAGCACGCCTTCGCATATTTTGGCAGCCATTGCACTACTACCTTGTGTTGCAATAACCTATTTGCAGGAAGAAATGAGCGTTTCCGTGTTTTTTTTTTTTGGGTGTTTGGCGGAATACCGTCTAGTCAGCTGAAAGCATGGTAACAATAAAAAAAAATTTCGAACGAGGTGCGCAAAAGCTCTGACGTTTCTGGATTAAAGACCAGGACGCCGTCCACAAGTTAGTTGGAGTTTAAAAAATTGACGTTTCGGCTTCCACACGGAAGCCTTGGTCGCAATCGTGTTCCGTGTGGAAGCCGAAACGTTAATTTCCTTTTAAACTCCAACTAACTTGTGTTCAGCTTCCTGGTTTTTCTTCATCAAAATGCATCCAGACCAGACGGGTTCCGCCAAACCCTTGATTTGACGTTTCTGTACAGTGGGGTAACGAAACGACAAATTTTATTGCTGTGTGTCCTGTAATGAGTCTATACGACCACAACACAACCATCTAAATGCAGAGCTTCAACCGCCTGGGCATTCCGCTTCCGAGGGCCGAAATCAAAGTATGCGAAACCCGGCAAACGAGCTCGAGCAGCTGGCGGCCAGACAATGCAGCTTTCTTCTTTCGTGGTGGCGTCATTAAAAAAAAAAAAAAAAGCACAATGCGGACAACACAGCGTACTGAGACGGCTCTTTCTTTGAGTAAGGTTCTTCTCGAAGCTTCGACGTGGACGCATCGCCTGCCGCGGCCTCAGCCCGCTCGCGCGTACCTTCTGCGTGAGCGACGCCTAGCTATTACGGTCCGACTGAGGTCTTCCAATTTCCGTGGGGCCGACTCGGGGGGTCAATTTCCTCGCCGATACCTCCCGTAACGTTACTCGAGCCCCGCGTACCACGCTTCAACGTTCCCTTTTCCTTTGCGGCGCCACTACTCGATCGCTTATACATTCGTCGCCGTGGTGGGTGTGTTTAATCGTGAGCGCTCCCTTGGGAAGACTCCGCTGTGCACGTGTTGCCGCTTGTTTGCGGCGTCCAGCAGCTGCGAAGTTCCTTTGCTTCGTTTTATTTCTCGGCGTTCGATGCGTCGGCGGTCTTCCCTGGGCCGGCTCGTAATCGTGACGATGGCAGCGCGCTTCTGATGTGCGCTGTGTGCCCTGGTTGGAGCCGCTCTCCGTGTACGAAGGCGGCGGGTCTGACACGTTTCGGTGCTCGCCTGGCTCGCGCTTATCGCCGGCTTGCTTGTTCCCGGCCGCTTTTGTGGCCGTCTTCACCCCGTATACGTACGGCCGCGACCTCCCGAGGGCCGTGTTTGCTTTGCGCGACTTCCTGTTCCTGGCCCGCTTGCAACGGTCGCTTGCACTTGGCTTTAAAGCAGACGTCCTTGAGAGACTTGGAGGAGCTTCCAGTTTATATTTCCGGCAGGAGGATTCGCAGGCTGTACAAGAGGGCGGACGACGGACTGCCAGGTTTTTTCCCGACCGGAGAAACGTGGCCGCTGGTGCGGGAAATTTCCTGGTGATGGTCAAGATGACGAATACGTTGCTTTTATTCTGTTTACCACTGTAGCGGAAACTTCTAGAAAGGCTAGCTGCGGCGGGGATTTGGGTACGACCGCAACGTTTCTGAATTTCTGCTTGAATTTCCGCGCTGGCCATTCGCAGCTGCTGCTGTATTCACTGGGGCACTGCGTGCACTGGTCGCCGGGACAGTAGAAGCTAAGAACGGTTAAAACGGCTCTGGTTTGCATAACCATAGCTGCATCCATGGACGGTCACGCAGACTGCGATGACTTACGATTCCAGTACTATGAATGTTAGTGGACCGTTACTTTTGCGCAGAATAAGGCTTGCGAAGAAGCAGACAGCGAAAAGACAAAATAAACACGCCTTAGCGGCTAACTGCAACAACCTGAATTGTATTACAATTTAAAATTTTGCGAACGCTCAAGCCTCTGCCTTGGCTTAACAGAGCCTCAGCCTTTTTGTGTGGTGGTTGTCCTTGTCCAAGACACCAAGCCAACTCCTCCGTGAAAACAATTGGTCTCTCTATCTCTATCTCTCTATCTACCAGCGAAAAAACAGACAGGGACGAGGAAAGAAGCAGACGGGACACTCGCTAGACTTCAACTGAAAAGTTTACACAAGAAACACGTAATATATGAAAATGCCAACAGACAAGAATGATAGCCCTTGCAAGTGATAAAAACAAACAAAAGAGATAAAACCGTCCACAATCTTAAATGCGTACGACCCACACAACCAAATTACATCCCGCGCATGCGGCCTTGCAAAAAATTCAGCTCTTTTGCCGTCAGAGCGATGGAAGGCTTACTGATACAGTTAACTGCCTCCTTTTGAATATAGAAAGCCTCAGAAATTTCGCGCTTTGCTTGGTCGCGCCCGCTATCTAAGACACGTGTAGCACCAAATGCTGGAACACAACCAGGACACCGCCTACAATGGTCGGCCAAGTGCCCCCCCCCCCCCCCCCAGCAAGCGATGAAACTGCAGCCCGATGCTCCCTCAGACGGTCATTTATACATCGCCCCGTCTGCCCTACATAGCATTTGCCGCAGGGCAAGGGAATGCTGTAAACAACGCCAGTTCTGCAGGGAACAAACCTGGTGGCATGCTTTATTGTGCAGCCTTGCCTCTTATCTTCATTGACAGATGGGCACATCCGCAATAGTTTCCCAGGGGCAGTAGCCAGTACATTTACACCGCATTTTTTGCCCACTTTTTTCAAGCGGTGTGTGAGCTGATGAACATATGCTACTGCTACCCTCCGCAACCTAGGCTGGCTGTCGGCGTCTCCTTTTGGAGAACTAGTACCCGCCTTAACCTTTTTTATGAGGCTTTCAGCCACAGAGGCAACCAGTTCACGGGGGAACCCAGAACATGTCAGGCGGGCCACCTGCGCGTCCATACTTTCAGCAACCCTGTGGCGGCATGACTTGTCCAGGGAGCCGCGCAGACAGTTCATCGCTATACCGCGCTTGACCACCTTTGAATGCGCCGAACCGTAATTTAAAATCTGCTTTTTAGATCGAGGTTGGTAAGCCCAGCAAATGTGCTTATCACGCAATTGTAGGTTCACATCTAAAAACTGTATACTGCCATTCACTGGCACCTCATGAGTGAACCTTAAGCCCTTTGAGCTATTCATAAAAATTGTAAACTTTTCAGTTGAAGTCTAGCGAGTGTCCCGTCTGCTTCTTTCCTCGTCCCTGTCTGTTTTTTCGCTGGTAATATGCATCTAAGTCAACACCAACTAGCCCAACTTTCAGCCTTAACTCTCTATCTCTATCTATATATCTATATCTATATATATCTCTCTATATATCTATATCTATATCTCTATATCTCCGGTCATTCAATTCTGTCTATTTTTTTTATATTAATGGGTACCGAAAACCCATCTGGCATTTTACAATGTGGAAACGTGAAGAAACAAACTAGGGAGAAAGTGGCCACAGTTTAGCATTTGCGATTTTTTTTAAATCTCCAAATATTGGTCGAGTCTGCACTGCTGGACATTAATTAGCTTTGAAATCAGCTTCAGTATTCAAAAATGTCTGAACTAGTATTCGGCACTGAATAGTGAGAGTACACTGGTGCCATATATAGGCTCCGGACAGCGAAGTTTGCCGCGCGAGCGCAGCGCCAGCCGCGACAGACACGCGCAACTCTGGGTCGGTCCCGCCGCGCCGACCGCCTTCAGCGCCAGTGAACGCAACTTAGCAAAAAAACGTTTGTTATACCGTTATTTGCGCGTATATGTACTACATAGTGCAACAAAATCATGCAAAATGTTATACAGTTGGGGGGAAGCCTCCAAATAAAACGGGGCACTGATAAAATGCTGTCGCCTCGCTGCCGAGCCGTAGGCTAGCACAACTGGGAAGCATGTGTTCAAGGCTTTGCATTCTCCCGCGGATTCTTCTTCTATGTTTTTTTTTTTTTCGTAGATACCGAGCATGTTTACTGAATCTTGAAAGGCCCACATTAAGCGAGCAGATTACATGCTGCCTTGGTGTACAAGAAGCTTGCTAGTAGGGTGGCTAGCAGGCGGTAAATACACACAAGTGCGCATTAAATTTGGTAACAAAGAGGGCCCTCGAACACAGGTATAGCAGAGTAGTTTATCACCCAGTGGTTCTACTCTACTTCATCTAATATTCCACGTGCTTATACCGCCGAATTAAATACATATAACCACATATGGGGTGCGGACACATATTGGCGTTAATGTTCCCAAATGTTTCGCGAGCATTTGGATAGCATAAAATCACCGCCTCTTCTTGCAAAAGAAACAATGAAATTATTGTCTAAGCAACTGAAAAGCAATGAAAAACAGAGCTAAGACGTGCCGCAATCAAAGTTGGAACATATGTACATAGGAAAAAAAATTTCGCGTTCGGGGAGGAGGAGGAGGAGGACAAACTTTATTTATCCCATCCGTTGTGATTGCGGTCACTCCGGACCAGTGAGGGGTGTGCTCAGGGAACTGAATTTTTTCTCCCGTGACTTTTGTTGCAAAAGTGTTGACGGTAATAAAAGCGCTACTATTCCTTCCTATGGGAGGTCTCCTGCCGAACCCGTTGGCGTGTAGAGAAAAAAAATGCCCGAATATGAATATTCCATAATTTATTCCGATTCGCCTATTAGATGTTCTGCTTACCCCTCCCCCATCCCATCCCTATCCAGAGGAATTTCTTGTGAAAGCCTTCTCGTGATGAGTTTCTTTTTTGGGGGCGTGTTTACGTATATGCAACTAACGTAGTGGGCTACAACTGGAAGCCCAAAAGTTTCTCGGCGAAGCGGGCACTTATTAACGTCCGCACTTTCGCTATACCCCAACAAACGTGAATTTCATACTGTTACATGTATGGAGCATCACATTCGGATCAAAGACCTGTATGTAACTCCCGTGTGGTCCAGAGTCGCATGCAAGTGCACTCACACGGATGGAATACCCACGCGGAAACATCGCGCAACGTCTGATATATTTGCAGACAAAGCCTCCTCTTTTGTGGAGTGACCAATATAAATTACGTTTTCTTTTGAAGCGAAACATGTTCATCTTGAGAAATGTTTGCCCCGCAGTCAGGCTGTACAAGCGTTTCTCTTCTGGGCATCACGCCTATGCGGCCTTTATATGCCTTCTCATACGTAAGTTCAACCGAATAAATCCTTCTCCATTCACATGCACTACGTGGCAGGATTGCTTTACAATCTCTTACTTCGTTTTAAGCTCAAAAGGGGCGACTAATATGCTTAATCCGCGCTGCAAAAAGAAGATCGCCCCCGAGCCAGCAGCGTACCGGCTTGCGGGGACCGACCCAGTGTTGCGCATACTGCCGAAGGGGGCGCTGGGTGTCGCGGGCTCCGTGTCGCCCTCTGGGCGCTGTCCGGAGCCTATACCGGTGCCCGCTCTAGTTACAAACCCATGGGTTTGTAACCAGAGCGGGCTGACAGATCCGCGGCCTTTACGTGCTTTACGGATGATGCGAGCTAATCAAGAGGGCAGTCCTGGTCTGGCAACCATGGTAGCCCCGCGAAAAAATGTCGGGAAAATTTGCGGGTACGCCAGCCGAAATGTTACTTTCGTCTGCGTCTAAGCCTTATAAAATACGATGGAGAAAAACGCGAAAGAAACTACGAAAACAAAGCGGAACAAACATATACACAACCAGGTGCAACCTTACCAACTCGCCCACGTTTCCTTGTTGCGAAATACGGGTGTGTGGCACACTTCAATCATAATCACGCCTCTACTGTCGTGGTGTGTACCACGACCTACCTAATGTCATTTGAGTCTTTAACACCACTAGATTACGGCATAGGTACGGATGGAAGTCCGCTTTTTCTTCTTCTGTTGTGGTAATGGCCCCCCGGCGTTCCTTTCTCACACCATGGCCTGGCCGCTCGAATCCTCTGTTGGAGGCACGCCTCTGATCTACAATGGCTTGAGTTTCCCACGCGCGGTGTTATCTTACATCCGCTGCTTGTGCACTCTCTCGCCGTTGGAAGAGCGGACTACGCTGTGCCGGTAGGATGAGATAACGGAAGCGCCGCAGGCGCGGTGCCTATCAGATGCTACCGATCTGCGCACCGTAGTCTACGAATTTCAGCTGCATTTTTGTTTTGGTGGAAAGGAGTGGTGGAGGGGAACGGGAAATATGACCACCGCAAGGGTGCGTGCTGGGGTCAGTTCTACACGTTCGGTACGCGCGCACAGTGAACGCTGAAGCAAAGAGAAAAGGGGGTGGGGGGGGGGGGGGGGATGAAGGAACATGGTTGCCAGATATTGCGAACATCATTGTTTCGGTTTCGCCGTTTTTGGGGCGCCCACATGAGGTTGTTAACATTAAAAACGGCGTTCTGGTTTTTGGTGAATTTACAGGCACACAGAACTCCAAATATGGGAGTGTTTCCTGTCCACAGTGGTGTTTGGTACCCCTGTGTATGGTCCTCCCTGTTAGTGGTGTCAGTGACGTCGTGGACCATAACCCAGTTTGGAGCACCTGCTCACCAAATCCTGCCTGGGACTAGCGCTTGGTGCATCAAGTGCAAAGGCATTTGCTGGATACCATTGGTATAGTTCCTACCTAGGCTGTGGCATCGGTTGGACAAACCGCACCGGTGTGCACAGTCTATCCTCGATAAACCGGGGCGCACCGTCGCGGGGCATTTTTTCGTTGCCCCGTCGCACACCGCGAGTACAGTGTACTAGAATTGGGTACACTGTACCGCGAGAGTTGACGGTGCGACGGAGTGCAATCCCGAGATGCATCGCGGACGACGCCGGCAAAGCGGCTTCCTCCGCACGGCGCATTGGTACAGTGAATTGTAGCATCGGCGCACTCGTGTGAAGGCAGAACGGGCTATATATTGTTGCATGAATTGCTTGCGAATTCATCGGACAACGATGCGATGCGACGGGCTCGTAACAGGCGTTAATTAGGACCGGGGGTTGTAACTTCGTGTATGGCAAAGGAGGCTGAATGCAAGCTTGCCAGCCAGTTAGAGCTTTGCATTCGTTTCGTTTGATTGAATAACACGAACAGTTACTGGAGTGCCTAGACCACAAACACCTACATGCTTTGCTGTAGCGGAAGGGTGGAACATAACTGCATGCATAACAGGCACTCGTGTTATGGCTCTCGGAACGAAGATGAGAGGCAGCTTGTAAGTAGCTGTCAGTGGAAGCGGTGAAGTATGTTGTCGCGCATGTGTGACGGATATGGCTTGTGTGGGCATATAATTATTGGCTTTCAATAAATATCACTTTGTAGTGGCACCCTGTCATATTACGCTGCTTTTTAGCCACATGCGGACATATTTACGAGTTGCTTTCATAGCTTAAGAGATGGCGCTAGGGTAGAACCGCTCAGTTTGTCCTCGATCAACGCTCCATGCCGGTGCGCACCGTCGTGGGGCACTGTGCACCGCACCGGTTTTGGAGGCAACCCCGGCGCATGTTTATCGAGGATGCTATTAGGGACGTGTTCACGGTTGCTGATGGCTACTGGTTTTTGGAGTTCAAGTCATTCGCTTTGAGGTTGTTTGAAGCAAATAATTGACTGAATATTTGCTTTAGAGGCAAAAATCTCCGTTTGCCCACAGTCATTTGCTCCATTGTCTCCTTGACGCAGTAGTTAGGGGCATAGCCAGGAAGGTGTTTCGGTGTCAGAACCACCCCTAAACATTTCTCCCCTCCCCCTCCCCTGCTCATTTCAGCCTTTTTTCGTCCATGCTGTTAACACTACGCATGGGTATTTTAACATGCAAATCAAAAAATGGGAAAATTGGATAAGAAAATGAAAATAAAATGTTTGCACGCAGGCTATCTTTCCTTTTTTTTTTTTTTTGCTGGTGGCATACAACCCCCTGGAAAATATTTCTGGCTACGCTACTGACAGCGGTTAACAAAACTGTGTTTGCTAGTTGTTGGAAGTAATTTCTAAGCATAAAACAATTGTTTTCATCCAGATGTGCTCGCTCTAGGTGCTGCACACTGTAGTATGCCGTGTGGCATTGTTTCTCTTAGCTGCATTAGGGTGAGTCTGGTGAAGTGCTTAGTCTTCTCTCTTTGTTTGTCCTCCTCCCTGGCAGCGTGCGCCCCCTGATCTCTCGGGAGGTCATTGACATGTGCCATGCGTGCACCAGCGTGGCGGTCGGGGAGCCCCAGATCTGGGTGGGCAAGGAGAAGGCGTTCACCTTTGACCACGTCTTCGACTGCCCCGTCCAGCAAGAGACCGTCTACGACACCTGCGTGCGGCCTCTCGTCGATGGGTGAGCACACCTCGTATCGCTTCATTGTATCGTATCATGCACGTGTCGCATAGCTTCCTTGTATCGTATTGTGCACACATCGTATCGCTCATGGTATCGTATCGTGCACACATCGTATCGCTCATGGTATCGTATCGTGCACACATCTTATCGCTTCATTGTATCGTATCGTGCACGCATCTTACCGCTTCATTGCATCGTATCATGCACGCATCGTATCGCTTCATTGCATCGTATCATGCATGCATCATATCGTTTCATTGCATCATATCATGCATGCATCATATCGTTTCATTGCATCGTATCATGCATGCATCATATCGTTTCATTGCATCGTATCGTGCACACATCGTATCGTTCTATGTTTGGATTTAGTGACACTAGTTTGGAGTTTGTGCTACCTCTCAAATTCTTTTAATGTAAAATACGATGTATTTCCTGCATACGTTGCAACACACTGTTGCTGTAACGTGCACTCCTTGTTAATCATTTACCCTATTACAGGGTGTGATGTGTGCCCTCTCCTTGCACTTATGTGCTACGTGACACTGGCTGCTACAATGCTCTGAAATTTGTGCGGAGGCATTCAGCAGATGGCAAGCTTGATTACCTATGCCTTGCAAATTGCACTGCATCGGTTAAGCCCATATCAAACGTCAAACAGGTGGCATCCAATATCTTTGCAATCGAGCGTGGCATCATTGTAGATATGCACAAGGTGGCGGCAAGCTACACTTAAAAGCGGGGATTTAGTAAGAAGGCTTTCATCTACTCTGGTTGTATGTTCACCACCATTACACATTAACTGCATAAGCAGCTACTACTACAGAACGTTGTAGTCTAGCAGCTGTGCATTAGACGACTATTGCAAAATGACCAGAACTTCAATGAGCTCCATCCGTGTTGTGGTTCCAATCAATTACAATGAAAACCAGTCTGACACAAGTTGGTTGCTTTGAAAACAGGTTCCCTGTCACTCTTAAAGGGGCCATGAAGACAAAATACAAGCCTCCAGTGCTTGTCGGCAGCGAATGTGAAACACTTCAAGCCAAAATTTTAATTTTCCCACTGCATCGTGCGTTTTGTGCGTGTACCTAAAACTCGTGTCCTGGCGTACGTTTGTTGAGGTTTAAAGTAATCGTTCGGGAAAAAATAGGTATGCTCGACAAACAGGGTCATGTAACCAGCGACGGCGCTTATGCCAGTTGGCCAGTGCTGCATCGGACAAGTTCAACGGGTCCAATGGCTGCTCAGCTTCGGCCGGCATAGAGCAAGCTGTCCACACTAGTGCTTCTCTAAGTGTTCTCTCGAAACTTCCATTGTTTACCCCACCATTCTTACCGGTGTAAATAGAACGTGCACTAAATTTAAGTGCAAACTGCTTGTTCTGCAAGCTTGAAATTTATGCTTATTTGTGGAGATTTTCCAAGGCCGAAAAAATTCACAACGAGCTGCCCATACTACGTAATGAGCTTAGTGCGGAAAAGTAGCTGGGGTATCGCATGCCTGTTCTGGTCTCCTCATTAAACAGATTATTTGAGTGAAGTTTGCCTTCGAAGTGGTGTCAGTGTTATTCTAATGAGGCAATGTTTCGAATGAACCATGCTTGCATTCCGTCTTCATGGCCACCTTAAAGGTTTGAACAGTTTACGTTGCACTTGGCTCATGCTGCCGGGTTAGGCGATAGTCAAGCTGAATTATGCAGACGCACAAACTAGGTTCTGATGCCACGATGATCTTAATACTTCGGGCAAGCAATGTCCACAAGACATGTTCCCAATGGTTTACTGATGGCACCTTTTTTTCTTCTTCCATTCCAGCTGCTTTGAGGGGTACAATGCCACTGTGCTTGCCTATGGCCAGGTAGGTGGCTTGCTTTCTATACAACAATCTTCCACGTGTCCTGCCAGGAGGGCATTATGACCTCCTTGGCATTTTGTTCAGCGCAAAAAAGAGGGGCCATTGGGGAATGGATTATCGAATTTTCTGAATGGCGCCCTACTGTTTCTAGTTGTTAGTGTGGGAGCCCAATAATTGTGGTCCATTCTGGCCCACTGTAAAGTTCTGTGGGGATGCCTTAATTCCGAGAAGAATCGCTGGTTTTTACCGTGACTTGTTTTGGGGACGGGTTCTGCAGCACAGTGGGAGAAAGAGGAGGGATACTGCAGACATCGGCAGAATAACTGTTCCAGGGGAGAATTTGTTAGGAAGTTGTGTCTGCTCTGCACAGTACTTGCCTGCTTTTGTTCATTCTTGCAAAATGTGTAGCACTTCTTCCTTGGACACTATTGTAGCAAAAACGTGGAGGCGACAGTACAACATATTAAATATCGTGTAAACAGCACTTTCAGAGAGCCCTAAAATGCAAACGTGGTCTGTAGTGTAAACGTAATTGCATTAACATTGCTGGCGGGAAAGGAGACAAACCAGGAAAAAAGTGAGGGCACGGTGGACTTCCCCAGATCTGTAGTGATAGCGGTACAGTAGAACGGTACAACTAAACCATTCGCTCCCCTCCTGGTGCAGACCGGTTCGGGCAAGACGTACACCATGGGCACGGGCTACGACCTCCGGGTGAACCCCTTCGAGCAGGGCATCATTCCGCGGGCGGTGGACCACCTGTTCCAGGGCATTGCCCGCCGCCAGCAGGAAGCCAGGGACCAAGGGAAGCCCATGCCGGACTTCAAGGTCAACGTCCAGTTCATGGAGGTGAGCCGCTTCTGCCGCGCTGCCCAGCCCATCCCCCGATTGGCTGCTACCTTTCTCTTATTTCTAAAATTTTATTTACAACAAGCTGCGGTCTTGAAAAAAGACCAAGCAGGAGCGGCACAAAAGTTCAGTGGCAAACACACATAAGTGTGATAGACACTGGGGATACTGGGGCACCTCTAGAACTGTTGGAATACTGGGAATATTGCCTTGGGAATATGGAATACTGGAAATTTTTGGAATACTGAAATACTTGGCTTAGTGCGACACCTATAAAACTGTTGGAAAGAATGGATGGACTTTTTGGATGGCTTTTTGGATGGCTTTTTCGCTAATTGAGCAGTCCAAGCCGTAGTTAAATTACTGTTACTTATACTTTGGTGTGTTTTTGCAGGGATTTCTCGTACTGCTGTATCCTGTCGTTTCTGGAATTGTTCATAGTTCACGCACTGCTTAGCCAGGCTAATTTTGGGGGCACTAAATTAACACGGATGTTTGTCGCATTGTTTCGCATAGTGGTGTGAACACTAAAGTATTGTGGGGTGGTTGGAACGCCTAGTGCTGGTCGTTGACATTTATGCCCATTTAGCCTCCGTAGTAGAATTTGGCAAGGGCTCAGGAAAATTTTTGAGTGGGGGGCAAGTATTGTCGTCTTTGTATGTTGTCTTATTTTTTTCACATTTTTTAATTTTTATTTACTTACATTACAATTTATTATTTGAATAATTAGTATTATTATAATGGCATGAATTATTAATGTTATAATTCATTTTATCACATTAAATTTTACATATTTGCATCCTTGCTTATTCTGCATTGGTGAAGACTTCAAAATTGGCTGGAAGTTTCAGAAGTACTGAAAACCTGCACAGACTGCGCAAATCACAAAACTGGTTCGAAAGTTGCAAAAATTTAAATTTCTGCATTCACTCCCACGGTGAAGCAAAAGTGAGCTGACACAAGCACACAAATGTGGTACAAGTAGACAAGAAAGTAGGCGCTAGGTGCAAAGCTGTTATTGCAGATTGACGACCTTCATGGCTGGCAAGTTGAGGGCGTTGCGCAGTTGAGGTTGTCAAAGGAGGCCGAAGCCTCTGGAAAAATGTAAGGCAGGGGCACCCGCTCCGAAGTCCCTGGAATTTGGGCTTGATTAATTCCGCCGCAAGTTGTCGTGTCTTCTTTCAAGATCTTGTCCAGTGTAGAGCTCTCTCGAGGGGAATTGAGATGCCTTACTTGCTGCATTCTTTTGCAGTTGTACAATGAAGATGTGATCGACCTCCTCAACCCTACGAAGGACATCAATGAACTGGTAAGGTCTCTCAGAACAGCTTGCAAACAGGTTCTTCCGTCTGCAAAGAAATATCCGCGATAATTGTTGTGCTCTCGGCTCTGCCCTTTCCACTGTTCCAGGGCAAGAAGTCTGTCATTCGGATCCATGAAGACTCGAAGGGCGAGATCTACACCATCGGGGTCACCACAAAAAATGTCCAGAGTGCAGAGCAGGTATGGCAATTCTCTAATTCACTATCGTACATGTGCACGGGCTCGGTGCGCTAAAGTCCAGACAAAAAGTACCTTAAAGGAACAGACAACCGATTTTCGTCGAGTGCATGTTCTATAGCTCGCATGAAAGCCAGTGTTTTATTTAGTGGACTAAGCACAAGCAATTTATAAAGAAAAAAATTGCTTGAAATCATTTTAATTTGTCATTGACCTTTCCGAAATCTCAAGGGTCGCGGTTCGTAGTGTAGAATATGTGTCCCGATATGTGTCCTGACACCTACAATATGTGTTCCCGGTCACGTGACCTACAAACCTTGCAGCTACTGAAACTGCTGAAATGTTTATGTACTTATTGAAAACCATTTAGCATGAGTATTTGTGTAAACTTGAATTGTATATGTATTTTTAAGCGTTCTTTTGAAAATTTTGAAGCGGTGCTGCCTTCGCTTGTTGTTTCGTGGGTTGTCTTTTAGCACGAATATTTTTAAAAATTGTCCGTACTCCTAGTGCGGATAATTTTTATTGAGACAGACAACCGATTTTTGTGGAGTGCTTGTCGTCTGGATCATATGAAAGCGAGTGTTTTGTATACTAAGGTAACCACAAGTAATTTTTTAATACACAGGCAAAAATTGCTCTAATTTTGCAATTTCTGAAGTCTGAATCGCGCGTTGAAATCAACGTTTACACACAACACGGCGCCACCTTTCAAAGAGTGCATGAAGGACTATAAAAGGTTGCACATTGTTATTGTATCAGTCGGGAACAAGTTTTCATATACCTCTTTAATAACTCATTTGTGACCACAGGAAAATTGACCGATTTTTGGGGGTCCAATAAAATATTTTTTTTCTGCTAGAAAATTAGTTAAGCTTACAGAACACAAAATGCAGATTATTTGATGGCCTTTCCAATAACGCCAGTTTTTAAAATGTTTTCATTCATTATAGTTGCGAAAAAATATCAAAATCAAAATTTTTGTCAAAATGTTTCGTCAGGAGTTGTGTATAACAAACTACCGGTAGTAGAAAAAAATTAGATAATACATTTTGTAGAGAAATTTCAAAAACACACCCTAGAGAAAATGTCGACTTGTGTGGAACAGTTTGTCAGATATAAAAAAAAATGTTAGCACGCGTGGTGCTCACGCTATGCGGTGAAGCCCAACGTCCATTTCAAAATGTGCAATTTCGGGTGGTTTCCTGGAAGAAATCCGGCGGTTCGACATTATCAGAGGCACCAGTTTGCCCCCGCGTAACGTAAAAACATGTTGTCAATGACTGACTTTGCATTTATGGCCAGCACAGTATTTCCGAGAAACACGCGATGTGCAAAAACATGCATGGAGTTGAAAACGGAACTTCGTGGTGTATGCTTGTTGACGTTCACTGTCGGTTATCTCTCAAAATATAAAGTTGTGCTCTATCATCTTCTGACTCGCTATTGTAGCCTTTCTTGCAGGAATGAGGTGCGATGCGCTAGAATTGTGCCCTGCAAACTTTGGCCAAGTAGCTGTTGCGCGATAAAAAAAGATTAGCAATACAAGCCTGCTACATTGTAGCGCCACCTGAAATTTTTGAGAAGAAACAGTAGAAAACTTATTGGAGACTCCGTCCGATTAGATAGTTCAACTAAGAAGCAGCACTAGACCCCGGATATACCCTCGTGTGGAAACGAAACTGGCAGGCGAACAGCTGGTGGTGTGTAAGGGTGAAGTGCTGTCCTCGTCGGAACAGATATCTGGCGACTAGGTGTTATCTTTTGACTTCATCGGAAGTTCTTATCGCAGAAATCGGGTTAGTTTGGTGAAATCAGGAGCGGCATGCTTTTTTCGAGGATCAGTCGCAGACGCTCAAGGTGCCATGGCAGGTAGGCTTGAAGTTGCGTAACTGCGTAGTAGTGCCAAATATGAATTTCGCAATGCAGAAACGAAACCTAAACTGTTGTAAACTGTTCGCAAATGGTCCTGTGGTAAGTAGAACTACAACAGAACTTAGAACAACTCTCTAAAGTAGCTTTGAAAACAGGCACTGCTAGACATTTTCAGCTGGCTTCAGAGATTATTACTGTCAGAGTGTAAACCTGACAGTTGAAATTCGGATGCAGCATTCGTGCCCTGATAACAAAAACCAAACGCTGATGCAGAGTAATTGCGAGTGGCACGCATTCTTTGCTGGTAGCAGTGAAGCGCGATGACCATTCCCCTTTCCACACCCAGGTGATGCAAACGCGTGTCAAAAATCATGTTTTTGTTGCAAAAATAAAAACAAAACTGATTTTGAAAGGGCATTTTCTGAGCTAACTCTGAACAGCTTTTCTTTAATCTCGCGTGCAGTTTAATGAATGTCGCCACATGGCGCAGTGTCATGGTTGCCAGCATTCTTTCGGGTGGGACACTTACGGCTGGTAGACCTGAAAATTCCGATTTCAAGAGCTCTAGGCACTATCAGCAAAACCGTTTCGGGTTAGGGTGTTTGAAGTGATGCCCTTTCACTTGGTATAAAGAAAATATGCTCAACAAAAATCGCTAGTCTGTCCCTTTAAGGAGACCCAAGCACTTCTTGCAAGTGATTTTCAATTAGCACGTTCGTCTGATGGGTTTCCTCTCTGTGGTGCAGGTGATGAAGTGCCTCGAGGCGGGTGCCCTGTCGCGGACCACGGCCAGCACCCAGATGAATGCGCAGTCGTCCCGTTCACACGCCATCTTCACCCTGCACATCAAGCAGCAGAGGGTGGTGCAGATGGATGTGAGTGTGCGGGCAGCATGGCCGACTCCTTTCGCTCTGGGCTTACTCTGTCTACGTCGTGTTGACCTATTGTTAAGCACGGCTGCGTGCGGTGCACGTTGGCAATAAATGGTTTGCAGGTTACTGAGCGTTATGACCTGTGGGAAAGGTCTAGTGGTGGAACGTAGCAAGTTTTGGCATCAGCCTCCTGGAACTTCACAAATAGCCGTTCTGTTTTGTCCATGGCCTGCGTGCTGTCAGGTGGACGATGCTGGTGACGGCGGCGAGCAGCAGGATGACAACTGCCTCGCTCGGGTGAATGGCGAGGAGTCGTCCATGAGCGAGTTTGAGACGCTCACCGCCAAGTTCCACTTCGTCGACCTGGCCGGATCAGAGCGGCTGAAGCGCACGGGGGCCACGGGGGACCGGGCCAAGGAGGGCATTTCCATCAACTGTGGCCTCGTGAGTTGGCTCCCCTGTCGTGCTTGACGTCTGACAGTTCTCTTGAAAGGGCTCCTAACACCTCCCGAAACTGCTGGAAGGTCGTGTTTTATGGCCTGTTTTGTTTAATGTCACCATCGGTAACGGCACTTAGCATTGTCTAGTTTATCTGGAAGACTGCAACGATCGAGTCAGGGTCCTTGCTCGCTTTGCACCATGCTTTCCGTCACACATACAACAAAAAAGTGGGGGGGGAAGGAAATGAGGGAGGGAGGAGTGGAAGCTTTATCTCTCTCCGAACGAGGCAGTGTTGGTCATTAGCGGAGAGCTGGGAAATGCACGACCTTTCATTTATAAAAAGATAAAAGAAGAAAAAGCAAAATTAGAAAAACGGAGGAAAGTAAAAAAAAATTGGGGAAAATTAGAAAAAATGTACATCAACCCTCACTAAGCACTGTTTTGCAATTGCAGCTCGCCCTTGGAAACGTGATATCCGCACTGGGGGATGTCACACGCAGGGTGTCCCACGTACCATACAGAGACTCCAAGCTGACCAGGCTACTTCAGGACTCTCTAGGGGGGAACAGGTGTGTTGCAGTGACACTGTTTTATCGCATGTCATTTTTTTTTTTGCATAGGGTGAATGGTACACACACTTCGTGGAGCTGTTAGTTGTGCTTACCCAAGTATGGTGTCAGATCCATGGCGGAATACCAAGTGTAGTGTGTAGGAGTGTCTGGATATCTCGTTTTAAGCGCTCTTTACTAATGAGAAGATAAAATGCACATTGATCCTCTACACCTACAGTTTAGGCTGGCCATGTAGCGATTTCCAGACTGCATGAATTGCTCACTGTGCATGGCCACGGCTGCCATCTTCATATTACGTGTATATCTCTCCCCGTGCCTCCATCCGTGTGTGTGCTTTTGTGTATAACTGTGTGTATGTATCCCTAACTGTTCATTTCTGTGACCAGCCGCACCCTGATGATTGCCTGCGTCTCGCCGTGTGATCGGGACTTCATGGAGACCCTGAACACCCTCAAGTATGCCAACCGGGCCAAGAACATCAAGAACCGCATTACGGTCAACCAGGACAAGTCCAGCCAAGCCATAGCCGCCCTGAGGCAGGAGAACCAGGCCTTGAAGCTCGAGCTCATGGAGTACAAACAGGTACCCTCCAAGCACCCTCGTTGCGGCCCATGCTGATCGTTTTATTTCCGAGGCATAGTGCAGTCCACAAAGTGGTGCAGTTGTGCTGGCTCGGGGAAAATGAAACCATCGGGCAGCAGGATTAATTGTTCTAATGGTTAGGATGCCCATTGCAGTGGCGGGGTGCCCAAGACATTTTGCGGGTAAGCACGATGTTGCAGGCTTGCTTTTTGGCCATTGCAACTGTGATAGAGGGGACTTCGGTTGCTTAGATTTTTATTTCTGTGAAGGATACATACTTGAATTCAAGATTTCCCAATTTTTCTAATTTCATCCTATATTTTCTACTTTTCTACTGTTTTTCTATTTTTCTATATTTGTATTTCTATTTTTTTATCTTTCTATACTTCTATGTCTATTCTTTTTTCTTCTATTCTTTTTTCTTCTATTCTTTTTTCTTCTATTCTTTTTTCTTCTATTCTTTTTTCTTCTATTCTTTTTTCTTCTATTCTTTTTTCTTCTATTCTTTTTTCTTCTATTCTTTTTTCTTCTATTCTTTTTAAAATCTTCCACGCGACCCCGCAGGGCAAGCGGCTGGTGGGCGAGGACGGCATGGAGCAGGTGAACGACATGTTCTATGAGAACACGATGCTGCAGACGGAGAACAGCAACTTCCGGACGCGCATCAAGGCCCTCCAGGAGACCGTGGAGCGGCTGACGGTCAAGAACACCGAGCTGCTCGCCGAGCAGGCCACGGGTGCTTGGGTTGGCCGCGGGGACTCTGACACGGGCGCAGACGTCAAGAACCTCATCCAGGGCTACCTCAAGGAGGTCGAAGAGCTCAGGTACACTCATTGCCTTGTCCCGAGGAGGGGGAGTGATGAAAGCGGGCTTTGGGTGTGGCCGAAGGAGACGCCGTCAGACGAAATAATTTGTTGAAACATTGGTCTGCACAGTAGAGGCTACGACAAAAGAGTTGGAAGTTTATAGTGTGATTGCAGCTGGGGACACTTTGGGTGACCTCGGACTTCGTTGCAGGGAAAACGACATAGCTCTGTGGTTTACTGTCGGACTTTCTATTTCGGAACACTGAATCTTCCATAAAGCCAGGTCATATGCAGTGTGGCACGGGGTGCGATGCCGCACATAATTCTCGGTTCATGCATCATTTGGGCATGGAGCAAATAACCTAGCCCAAGGAACACTTTTAGTGCCTGCGAAATATATTTCCTAAATTGTAATGCGGCAAAAAAATGGCTGCGGCTTAGCCCAGCTAACCCTGGATATGCAAAGCGTGTGCCTGGCTTAGCACGGTTGTCTTGGTTTCACTTGGTCAACCTTTGGTTTAGCCATGATTATTATACTATTCGTCCAAAGCCTGCCTTTGTCTATGGTTCTAGTCCTGTTTCCGGTGTTTTCCGAGCCGCTCACCGGGTGATATCCTCGGAGTGGTCAGACGCACTTGCCGACGACTGCT
The DNA here is from genome assembly GCF_048455015.1 of Haemaphysalis longicornis. Lineage (NCBI taxonomy): Eukaryota > Metazoa > Arthropoda > Arachnida > Ixodida > Ixodidae > Haemaphysalis > Haemaphysalis longicornis. The sequence continues at coordinate 113,096,039 of NW_027526225.1, forward strand.
CAGAGCCTCCCACACAATGCTCAAAGAACACAGCCCAATCTTGCTTTCATTCATGGCCAAGCTTGCATGCATGCGGCGAGTTATGTGGTCAGGCACGAACTAGCTGCGCAGCGCACATGCGCCAAGCCGGCAGCGGCAAACCCGGCCCTTGTCAGAGCTTGGCCTGGCGAGTCACGTGACGCATTGTCAAGCATACGGCCTAGCTACGGTCAAATTTATTGCGACGGCGAAACTGCTCAACGAGAGTAGAAAAGCTGTGCTTTAAAATGACGACCAAATTGCTTGTGGAGTAAGGGGGGGAAACTGGCCTGTGTGCATTCCTCCGTGGAACCGTCTTTGCAGGAGCCAGCTGATGGAGTCGGAGGAGGTGTGTGCCCAGCTGCGGAAGCAAGTCCAACGCCACCAGGCGCGCCTCTCCATGAGCCCGGGCCAGGCGCTGGTGGCGGTGAGCGGCATCTACGACGTGGGTGCCGACGTCGAAGAGGCCAGCGTGGACGACACTCTGGCGGAGGCCAAGCGGGAGGTCCGCAACCTCAAGCGCAAGACCAAGCAGCTCTCCTCCAAGGCCAGCAAGTGCGTTCGTGCGACCATGCGCTTCTCGTTTCCTGGCCTGCCTGAAGCCATTGGGCATGCACGATTTTGGGCTTGCGTTATTTTCGGGGGCAAGCTGCGACCCGGATGAGACTTCTGGGAGGAGTGAGCATACTTGCTTGTGTCGTGGTAGTCTCTAGCATGTGGCTCGTGAAAGAGCTGCTGTGTGCACTTGCTGTCAGTGAGGAGCCCTATTTTCTTAATGGATGCCGCTTCATAGCTTCCATTGTCTTTGTTCCTAACAGCAGTGGCTCTATGCACATTGACTGCTGCGTAGTACTCAATTGCTTGCAACAGTTCTCGCGAATTTCTCATCTGTTCAAGTTCAGCTTCCAAACTCGGGAAGCAAATTTAGGAGAGGAGTCGCTAGAGCTTATGAAAATTTTGCTACAGTCTGGGAAATCAAAGTGGCTGCGGCAGAACAGAAGCTTAAAATGGCGGCAGCATGCTAGATCTGCGCATCTGACCCTGTTTCTTTGCAGGGACGATGAAGATGGGGCCAGGAAGTCCGATGCCGATGAGGACACGGCAGAGCTCAGTGGCAACGACGAGAGCACAGACTCTGATGTGGAAGAGCTGGACGAGGACGGTAAGGCTGGACCTCATGACATCAGTCGTGATTTTATGCTTTTATCCCAGAGCATTCTCGGTTAATTTGTGACCTTGGAGTCCTTCCGACGTGCGTCTTGAGTGCCCCTTGCGCGTTTGTGCGTCCCCTTGCAGACGTGATCGGCAAGGACCTGGCCAACCTGACGACGGAGATCTCGCTGAAGCAGAAGCTGATCGACCAGCTGGAGCAGAGCCAGCGCAGGCTGCAGACTATGCGCATGCACTACGAGGAGAAGCTCTCCCAGCTGCAGCAGAGGATCCGGGAGACCGAGATCGAACGGGACCGCATCCTCTCCAGCATGAGTGAGTGGCGTGTCGCTTTGCCGGTCACCACTGTCGCCACTGTGCACTCCCTAGGGAACTGCAGTGGAGCCTCTCCTGTTCTTCACTCGAAGCTACGGGGGGAGCTTGGCCAGAACAGATGAAAGAAGTGTTGAAAATGTGTCAGTGAAGCGGGAGCTAGAGGCTTCGATATTGCTTCTAAAAGGACAGTCATTGCCTGCACTAACTTATGTACTTTTCATCTGGCACTGGGTTTTGGAACCTTCCTGGCTGTTTGTGCCTGATGTTTTCAGTGTGTGAAAAACTATAGCTAAGGTTGCCACCTGCCCGGTTTTTGACCGGCCCGACCAGTTTTTCCGACAGTGGGCTGGTTGCCAGTCCGTGCTTAAAATTGCCCGTAATTGGGTGGTTTTTTGGTCACCATGCTGCGTTTATTTATTTTTTTGCATTTTATGCACATCAGTTCAGCAATTACGATGATAAAAATGTGTTGACAAGCTTCCCAAAGGCAAGTGAGCAGAGAGAATACGCCAGTGAGCGGGCTTCACAACACAACGAAATGCTGCTATCGTGACCAGGTGCGCTGCATAGTATTGCACTTGTATTATGTATAGGTATATGAATATCAAATACATTATGCCATATGCATTGCATACTGTTTAACGTCCTGATGGATTCAGATTAAAAGGAGAGCATTTAATAGACCAAATATGTGTAGTTCAGGTACTTTTCAGTGCAACGCAATAGTCACTCCCAGAACAAACGTTATGTTGATTTCTTTCTATGAAAGCACTACAATGAATTGCATTGCATATGTCAATAAAATATGGCTTTTTTTTCAACACAAATTTAACCATTTATATACCATGCCCCCTCCCCCGCTGCCCCCAGAAGGGCCTTTTATTTTGCAGGCAAAGGTAACAACCCTAACAGTAGCCTGTAAAAAAAAAAACGCATGGTCTGAAGTAGTACCCACGTGGTATGCAAGTAGAATGCTAATATGGGAATGGTGCATGATTGCCAGCTAGGCCCGATTCTCAGAGAATTTGCTTTATTGCTGTCTCATAGTACTGGTCTAGGTTAATTTAGGGAAGCCTAAATCACAACTGTTGCACTTCGCATCCACTGTCACTGGCAATTTCTAATACAGGTGGGCTAAGAACCTATTTTAATTACTAAATTTAGCGTAATTTGCGAACCTTTAGCTAAAATCCCTAGCTCATAAAAAAAAAAAAATCCTATTGTGTGCCCCCTTCTCCCTGTAGTGTCTGTGCTAGCCTGCTAGCCCTGTGCCTCGTGCGTTAGATAAGCTGAGAAGGCCAATACGGGTGAGGAGGGGAACAGGCGGGAGTGTGAAACTGCCAAGGCCAAACGAAATGAATGATGGTACGAGGCGAAGATGGGAAAGGAAGTCAGGAAGGGAGGCGCTTTTGAAGACACCAACAAGCAAGGAGCAGAGAGAGGGGGGAGCGAGCGTGTCGTAAAAGGAAGAAACTTTGATTAAGCGGGCGAGGAAAACAGGTCTTCAGTCATCACTGTGGGGTTGCATCGTATGTTTTTTCACATTCGTCGGCTCGATGGGAGCTTAAATTCGCATTCCTGCCAGCGACCTGGATGTTGTCTTCTCGTGCTTTGTGCGTTGGCATTCTGCTGCTGCATTGGCTGGTTGAAAGTTCACTGCCGCCCGCCAGTACCACCTGCCTGCTTGCTTGCGTCTGTTCAGAAAGTGGTTGGGACCACCTGTGGGCCCTTGCACATCAAGCAGCACCAAACAGGGATTAAGAATATAAAAAATTCTAGAAGAGGGGGAGAAGGGATGTTTATTTCTTCCATGGTCCGTCTTATGAAGAGGACCATGTGCAACGCGAGCGTTGTATAATCGGGGTTTTTAATGCAGTGCTTCTACGGGGAGTTTGCCGGTACTGCGGCAAACTCCGTCGTAAGACTCGACTCTGCTGCACCGTGCCTCAACACCTGCGCTCGTTCTGTGCTCCTTCCAGACCTGACGAGCCCGTCCTCGAAGGAGTCGGAGGAGAAGGTGCGCAAGATCAAGCAGGACTTTGAGCGCAAGCTGGGCCACCTGCAGGAGGAGCTGAAGAAGATGCAGTCGGCCAAGCGGGAGCACGCCAAGCTCATGAAGAGCCAGGCCGAGTACGAGCGCCAGGTGCGCAAGCTCAAGCAGGAGGTGGCCGACATGAAGAGGAACAAGGTGCGTCGCAGAGTTGCTTTTTTGACATGGGGGTTGCTGCGAAACTCCCCATAGGACCCATGTATCAAAACGTGGCTCTAGGATTGGCCCACAGTTTTAAACTTCGCATACAGTGGCGCCATCTGTTGGAGACAAAATAAACCATACAATGCGCTTCGCCGCTCGACAACGTGGGCGAAAAATGGTATTTGGGTGCTTACATAAATTTTGTGTGCCAAAGGACCCGAATCTGTTCAACCATGCAAGTGTTTTATATCCATTCAAAGCCAGAGTAGTAAATAAAACTGCGGCCATGTGGTCAGCGAGATGCAACGTCGCTTACGCATTGTCGTCTGCAGCGTGTCATCTGTGGTCTTCCGGCGGCAGCAACAGTTAAAAATTTGCTTCACTGGCTTTAGGCAAGATCGAAAAGATTATTTGGAGCCACTTGATCAGCTACTGGATTAGTTTCGGCATATAGTGGGCTGTAGGCAGAGCAAAAACTGCAAATTTAGTACTTCAGGTCAAATGTTGTTCCCGAGTGCCCGTACAACCACCAATAGGTCGGGGCAGTTGTGCAGATGCAGAAACAATCGCATCGTAATAACTAGATTTACAAAGCAATGAGTAACCTATGAAAGTACAAAAATAAAGAATTATGCACGTTTAAAGTAAGGTTTAACGTTAAATTGTCAGTTTGAATAAGTATTGTTTTTTTTTTTGGGTAGTGTGTGCGGTGGCCACAGTGGCGCCACCCTACGCACAATAAAAAGTTGGTGGGGGGGTTCCAGGTGCGGGTTGTTGTTTTGAGGCGGAGTTTCGCAACTGCCTACATTTAGGAGCTCTGGGTGCGTGGTTGGTGCGTCCTCCCTGCCGATGTTGTGCCTTCGATCTAACAGCGCCTCTCTTCCCCTAATGATGGCGCAGGTGGCCCTGGTGACGCGGCTGAAGGAGGAGGGCCGGCGGCACCAGGAGTCGGAGAAGCGGCGCAACCGGCAGATCGCGCAGCTGCAGAAGGAGAGCCGCCAGAAGGAGAACCGCATCCGCTCCCTCGAGGCCCAGAACCGCACCAAGGACACCGTGCTCAAGCGGCGGCACGAGGAGATGGCCGCGCTCCGGCGCCAGGCAAAGCCCATGTCCCAGCGGGTCGCCGGGCGGGTGCCTCCGCGCGCACAGGGTCAGTCGACACTGTGCATGGACATCGTGCGCCTTGTACTACTAATTACCCAAACTTACTTTCACCTTCACCATTGGCCAAAATTGCTTGCATCCCACTGTCAAAAACAATCGAGCATTTTGCCCATGGGTCAGGTTGTCGAGTTTGGTGCACCTATTGAACATCACCAGTTAATCGAAATTAATCCAGAGCTCTCGACAACAGCACGCCTCATAGTCCAAGTGTGGCTTTACCTTGTTAAACCCACGGAATTTCAATTTGATCTATGGTGTTGTTTTAGCGTATTCATGGGAGGTTCTCAACTTACCGTATTTATTCGAATATAGGTCGACCTTTTTTTTCCGAAAATGTGCTTAAAAATTGAGGGTCGACCTATAATCGTGACCGAAGAACCTCGACCTATAGTCGTGATCAAAAATGGCGAGCGCACCGAGCGATCCGTTTCTCCGTCGCGCCCGGCGCTCCTCAATTTGAGGCGGCAGCGCGGAGCATCTAGAACAAAGACAGGCAAGAAAATAAAGGAAAAAATAACAAAACAATCAGCGTAAGAAAACCACCCACAGTCACTGCCGGCTATCGCGCATTACCTGCGGCCGAACCGCACGAGCGAGCTTACGTACTGGCTAGAGAGCCAGATTGGCTTGGCTTGGTGACTTCGGAGCCGCGGTAGCGGCTAGCGCGAGGTGGGGGTAAAGGCAGTAAAGGTGACTTTCACCACCTAGCGTAGCCACCTCGTGAACGGAACGGCATTGCCTGCTTCGCTCGCTGTCTCTACTATCTCCCGTTCTCCGTTTCATGCGCTTTCTTTGTGTTTGCTTCGTTGTGATTTCCGCACACAACGTTTTTCTCGTGCGCATTTCGCGATGTCACGTCGGACTTTAAGCGCCGGGTGATCCTGTTTGCTGAGAACTTGAACAACTGCGCCGCTCAGCGAGAGTTAGTCGTTAATGAAAAGCTGATCAGGGGATGGCGGAAACAGCGGGACAAACTTTTTGCTTGTAGGGGACTGCGTCGTGCGTTTCGTGGTGGGAGGCACGATGCTCCCGAGAAAAAACTCCGGCTGCACGTGGAAGAGGAACGTGCGAAAGGACACCGAGTGTCCTGCGAAGATATTCAGACCAAAGCTCAACAGTTAGCGCTGCGAGGCGGGATTGGCCGTTCAGCCTTCAAAGCCAGTCGGGGGCGAGGGTGGGTAATGAACTGCGGCGCATGCGGTGCAAGTTCCGACGACGACGCAGTGTGTGGCTCCGACCAGTGAGGTGACCGCGTTGTAAATAAATGGGAGTTTTAAAAATTTTCCTCAAGTTTTTTTTCTTAAAAGTATGGGTCGACCTATAATCGAATATATTATTTTTTTTTTCGGCGACTTCAATTTTTAGGGGGTCGACCTATATTCGTGCTCGACCTATTTTCGAATAAATACGGTAAATTGAGAACGACTTAGTGGGCAATGGAACGGAAGATTATAGGTGTAACATTAAGGGACAAGAAGAGAGCGGAGTGGGTCAGGGAACAAACGCGTGTTATGGACATCTTAGTAGAAATTAAGAAGAAATGGGCGTGGGCAGGGCATGTAATGCAAAGGCAAGATAACCGTTAGTCATTGAGGGTAACAGAGTGGATCCCTAGAGAAGGCAAGCGTGGCAGGGGGCGGCAGAAAGTTGGATGGGCAGATGAGATCAAGAAGTGTGCAGGGGTAAATTGGTTGCAGTTAGCACAGGACCGGGGTAATTGGAGATTAATGGGAGAGGCCTTTGCCCTGCAGTGGGTGTACATAGGCTGGTGATGATGATGTTTTAGCAATGTTACGATTTCCAAGCTGAAAGCACTAGCTTGGAACACAGTAGCATCCCGTTGCTACGTTTCCGGTTCATATGATTTCCCTGTTGCTACACTCTCAGTTGTGAACACTAAAAATGCCTTATTATTAGGGGTGTGCGAATATTCGAAACTTCGAATATTCGATTCGAATTTTTTGGTATTCGATTCGATTCGAACGACACTTTTATTGTTCGAATATTCGAACCACCCGAAACTAAAAAAAAAAAAAATCAGAGCGCGTCTGTATTGGTGTTTATTTACAGTGGACTCTCGATGATACGATTCTGGGGGTGCGAATTTCGGGATGATACGAATTTCCGAAAAGTCCCGGCGAAATTGCATCGTTGCAACGGGAAAAATTTCGGCTGTTACGAACGGACGTGCGCGGCCCGGCGGAAGATACGAACGAGCCGGCGAGGCACCTGACTGCCGAACGAGCAAGTGACGGCTCTCGCTCCCCTGTTTGTCACTCTTTCTCCAGAAACGGCCGGGCTGTTGTTTTCTGCTCGCGAAGACGCTCTGCGCACGCCCAACGCGCTGACACCGCCGCGAAACCACCCCCACGCTGCGCGCGGCGCGGCCGGCGGCGTCAACATGGCGTCGGCTCCAGCCGCGAAGTGGCGCGGGCGCTCGAGCGACCGCTTCTAACCGCTCTTTAAAATGCGGCTCAAGGGAGACACGAAGTTGCTTGTGCGGTAAAGGAGCTGATAATGCATGCGAAAACGGTACTATAAAACATTATCCGCGCCGCTAGTGAAAGCGCCCATAAAATATTTGCCGGGGTGCTAAGCCTAACCATCTCCGGCGGAGCCAAGCCGGCTGTCTCGATCTCATCGCAAGTAGTCAGGCTCTTCCATTCTGCCGCGCGCGCCGTGCGTCATTTTCTGACCGAGGTAGGCGCTACCGCGGGCGCGAAATCGTCGATGTGGGCGTGAAAATACAGCGCTCGCAGAGCTGAGGCGAGCGAATCGCGTGCAAAAACGCACCATGCGGTTCACGCTTGGCTGTTGCGGCGTGTAGCGAGCTTGGGCACAGCGAGTGAGGAGACGAGCGCGAAGCTTTACGTGCTCCAGAAAGGACTGCTTTGCGACACGGGGGTTAAAAAAAGCAGAAAAAATCACGAATTTCTTCACGCGAAAGTAGGAAAAGAAATAAACGAAAACTTTTTTCAGCGCTAAATTTTTTGGTCTGTGTTGGTTCATACGAATTTCGGATGATACGAATATTTTTCGCAGTCCGGCGAGATTAGTATCATCAAGATTTTACTGTATCAGCGCGCGGCAATGTGCACGGGCTCGGGCATGCCAGCTACTAGTGTCTCAAGTGAGCGGCTGTTTTCGGTATCTGGTAAAGTGGTAACGAGCAGGAGGTTGTCACTGCTCCCCGAACATGTCGAGCAGTTAACCTTTCTCCATGTTAACATTTAAGTGAGTGCAGACCTTAACCTGTTGAGTGCTATGGTATTGTGTAATTCCTAATTTTTACTTTGTGTGATTTGTTGTGCAATAAAGTTGCAGTTTTTGTGTCTCTAGATGGTGAAAACATTAATTTTACAAAAAACAATAAGTATTCGTATTCGAAAAATATTCGAAAAATATTCGATTCGATTCGAACTTTGTTTTTATTATTCGAATTCGCTTCGAAATTAAAAAATTGATATTCGCACACCCCTACTTATTATACATGTCTTCATAGGTAGTACATTTCTCCCTCGTTTTTTTTTTAAACGTGTCAACGAGGTTCTGCTGCATTTGGTGGTGGCATTGATTGCTGTGCTCTGCCTGCTTCGGTTGCAGGCGTGCCAAAGGCCCTGGCTTTCTCTCCCAAGGTTGCGAAGCAGACGTGGCAGGCACTGGAAAACAAGGTAGTCCTTTTGCCCCCCTATTTTTACAACGGAAGCTGTTTTAAGCTTTTAGTTCTGCGAATGAGTGTTACCAGAAAACTTGGCCCAGCTGAGCGCACATGGGCTTGCGCCACGTGAGGAGCTCGCAAAAAATGCAGAGAAAAAACTCCGAGTGGCCATGAGCCTCGTGAGGTTGGCCAGCTCGACCTTTGGTAGCACTCTGCCCAGGATTCGTGGCGTGATCTTTGGCGTGCTGTTCTCCTCTCCAGTTCACGTGCATTTGTACCTGAAGTGGGGAGCACAGATGCCAACTTCGCAAAGCTGGTTGCCGCGGGTTCTAGCACATGCTAATGCGGTCCGCTTTGGGAGAGCTGTGTTGTGGGCTGACGTACGGGATGGCAGAGGACCCCGGCTAGCTTCGCTAGAGAATGCTATGCGCCGTACACTAGCCCATGCAGAATCCGAAGACTTGAGCACGAATTCAGGTACTCGCATGCGGTAGACGGGCTCCAGCAATTCAAAGAGAGGCTTTATTGACTGGCAGATACAGGGCATGTACCAGACAACACGACTATTGCTTGTGGGGAGACACTGGCTCCGTTCGCTCGCTCAAGCCGCAGGACTCGGACCTCGATATCCGTCATCAAGGCCGCGGGAGCAGGGGGCATTCCTTGCGACCGATCAGAGCAGAATCTCTCAGCAGAGTCCCGTGGAGCCAACTGTGTTCACAGCCATCAGGGAATTTGGAGTAGGCACTGCCGAGCCAACCGATTCCGACCCAATTGCCCAGTCGACTCCCGGCGGAAAGCGCGCGTGTCTCTCAGGTCAGCTCGGGAGGGAGAGATCTTCCCCTGGTCGGGGAGAGGGTGCCGCGAAGGAAGGCAACAAACTAATCCTCCTTCCCTTGCGCCCTCGCACACACCTTCGCGGCAAGCCGGTTCGGCGCGTCGCATGGGGTCACCAACAGGTCACGACTCGCGTGACGCGCCGGCTGCCCAAAATGGCGGCTCCCAGCTCGCAAAAACATGTGCAGGCGAGGCGTAGGAAAACAATGGTCTCCCCACAGTGTAAGCCCGCGGACAAAGCAATCCGGGCCTGCCAGTCATGGAGAACTTTCAGTGGCAAGTTCGGAAATCCATGTCGGGTGCAACGGCCAGGTCTCCGACGAAGAAAGAGGGGCCACCAGCTCTGCGTTTTCTCTAGCCTTGCACCACTACTGAAGCTGCGCCGTTTTCTTTTGTCCACTACGGAATTGCCGAAGGGAGACAGAGTAATAACTTGACGCACTTTCTTCCACAGATTGACAAGCTCGTGATGACCAAGCAGAGTGTCTACACCTTGGAGAAGGACATGGAACGCTACCTCAAGGTGAGTGTTAAGCCACTATTGTTCTGTGTTGGAAATGCGTCTTGTGCTGCAGCATAACGTGTCTATGCTAGTAAGGATCGATTAATGGTGTAATGGATTTTTATTTCTTGTCTTGCATACCCGCTGGTCAATTTGAGTTCATTTCTAGGGAAGGCAGCTGTTTCCCGAGGCAGTCCTGCTTGAAGCGTCAGTACTCAGTTAGAGCTGCACAAAGCTTCACAAAGAAGTTGTCCGTTAATTGCAGTGGCCAAAACGAATTATCTTAGCTTGCATTTTGTAAAAATAGTTATTTCATTATTTTTTCCTAAGAAATGTAAAATACTATATACAAAAATCTTATTTCGTGCTCTTAATGTGTTTTGTAAGCTGGATGTGCTACCTGCAATGGGTTCCTGGTTTTGAGCGCATGTGCATGAACTGCGCAAAAGCGTACAAGTTCAATACGATAAAAATGTGTGCACCTCCCTTGACTGGCCTGGGGTCGCGTTGTTGCCTTGCAGGAACGGGAGAAGTTGACACGGCGCCTCGAAAAGATCAAGCAGAAACGTGACAGGGTCCGCCTCAACGGCTCCAAAGTAAGTTCCGTAATGAAAATTCATGTTTTGTGGACGACGGCCTCCTGTCTTCCTTTTTTTTTTAATTCTGGTTGATTAGAGTGGGAACAGTAGTAGTGTTAGGTGGCAGCAGGACAAACGGTGCAAATAATTCTTGAAAGTGGACGAGATGGGTTTCAATGGGAGGTCGCCATCTCTGCACAAGCACAACTATGAGTCACTGTGTACATCGTCGTGATCATAGAATGACGGCATGGTGATGTCTTCACATTGCAGTAGAAATTGGAAGCGCTAGTTTTTCACTGCAGTTCAACTACTGCGTGAAAGGTGTGAAGCATGCCTCTACACTATTGATGACCTTGGTCGAGAGAGTTGAAATGGTTGGTGTCGCAGTGAGTACCTGTCCTTGAAAGCAAGGCAGTGTAAAAAACAATCACTGATAGGTGGCCTTGCATTCGTGGCTCTTTTTGCGACTCGAACATACTGTGCCAATTTAACAGCAGGATCCCGGGTACCTGCGCGACGTGGAGGACCAGCTGGAGAACATCCACGCCAACCTGGAGTACCTGAACGAGAGAATCCGGGACCGGCAGGCGGACATCCTGCAGGTGGAGGAGACCACGCGGGGCGCTGAGGGGGAAGAGGACTCCGACGTCCTCGATCTGGGCTCCTTGCTCGACGGCCTGGTGGACGAGCGGGCACGCTACATAGTCGACAAGCTCCTCCAAAGGGCCATCAACCAGGTAGCTCTCTCTCCTTACTTGGCCAAGCCTGTTCCCCTGCTTGCAACGGGGCAGTCAAGCAAGTTCGCAGTCTGTAGCTTGGGAAGTTTGCACAAGGTGTAAGAGGGTGGCGGGCTTTTAAAACTTGGCAGCCTCAATTTTATCATGAAATTGTTTTATTCCGGGCTACACAAAGATTTCCATGACGTCATATCAGTCACGGAAGTGACGCCAATACAACAAAGTGGGTGTAAAGGGTACACCCCTGCACACAGGGTCTTCTTGCGGGGAAGCAACCTTTAGTACTGCTGGGTACATTATACTTAGGGTTGTTCGTTTTCGGTTTTTACATCTTAAAGGAGCACTGACACGAAAATTTTATGTTACACTTTTATTGCTTTTATCGATGCTAAATGGTCTGGCGAACCTGAAACAGCACTTCAAATACTTCAGCGCGCGATAGTTAATTACATTGAACAGTCTGAAAATCGTTTGTTTCATATTCCCGTGCTTTCATCCCGAGCGGCGCATATGACAGAATCCCGGCCTGGCCTCACCGCTTTGTGCGGACGTCACCGGCGCCCGCTTGAGAGGGTGTTGCGCCCGCTCGCTAGTGGGGCCGCGCGCGTGAAGTGACGTCACGAGTTTTTGACGAGCGCTGTCGCGTCACTTCTTTTGGCTTCATGGGATGATGTCACGCTGATGTCCATTTGCTGAGTGCCGCTCCGCGCGCTGCTCCGTCGGCGCGATAAATGAGATCCAATTGAACTATGTTCTTCGCGTCGCAGGCCACTCATATTTCAGCCAGGGTATTCTGTTGAGTGAAGGAAGAGAACTGTGCAATAATATTAACGCCGAAAATTAGTGTCAGTGCTCCTTTAACACGAAACTGTTTTATGCCGAAATACCCCAAGATTTCACTGACGTCATATCCATCACGGAAGTGACGCCAGTACACCTGTGCCGAAGCGACCCGCCAGCAGGACGTCGCCCGCCAAGCACACCCACAAGACAGCCGCCTACCCGCAAATCGTGCTCAGCTGCAGATTTCGCTGCACATTCCACTTTCGTGTTAAACTGATTCCTATGACAGGAATCAACCACAGTTTTTTTTTCATATACTTTCACAGTTTTTTATATACTGACTCGCCTTGTTTCAAATTTAAAATCTCTTGGTGCTAATCTTTATTTTTTTTTTTTGTACCCTCTGGAGTGCGACTAGTAGCTGGTAGTTGCACTCCTTCTGACTCGCCCCCTCTGTCCTGGACAGGGCCTGGAGGCGGCGCAGAGCAAGAACGAGCTACAGGAGCTGGCGCTGCGGCTGGAGCAGGTGGAGGAGAGCAACGCCTTCCAACACGAGCTCCTCCAACACACCGTCAACCAAATGCAGCTCGAACCGCTCCAGCCTCGGCCGGGCTGGGCCGAGGAGCCCGGTGAGTGGCTCCGCACCCCTTCTCTGCCTGCCTTGTTGGCTCCCTCTTCCATTGTGGGGGGTGGAAAGAGCCGTGCTTACTGTCGGTCATGAATGTGTTGGCTTTTTGAGCTGACAAAGGTTGGTTTAGGCTTGAGGATTTGTATCTGAACCCAGAGAGTACTCAGTCAACCCTTTCAGGTAGCACAGAGGTCACACTGCCTGCAGGCTCCACTAAAAAGGGAGTATTTTAGCCACTGTTCTATCCAGGAAGGCCGACCCGAGCCGAGCTCCATCGCCTCCGACATACGTTTGGTCGTGTGGTGAAGCGAGCGACCAGCCAATGTTGCTGCTTCAAAGAAGACCAGAACCCGAAGGCGAACGTAACATGTTTACTTCATAGCGAGAGATGAGCCTAAGCCAAAGAACAATGCCCCGACGGGCGAGGTTGCAGTACAGGACTCTAGCAGAGTGACAGCATTGATTCACTGCTCAAACAGGAATGAACTACAGCGCTTGGGGGGTCTTATTTATACCCAAAGCGCCAACGGTCAAAACAAGCGTTCCCTCTAGATTCTGCACACGACACGAACAGCACACACACACACGCACAACACTCTTTCCAGTGTTCGTAAGCGGTCGGTGGTAGTGGTGCACGCTGTGTCCGAGAGAAGGGAGAGAGGTCTCCGCAACAGCTTCCGGGTCCTTCGGGCAAGTTGAAGCCTGCCTCGTCTGCCAACGCCGGTTTGAATCACGCCGATAGCGAGGTGCCACCAATCCAGACCTGTCGCAGCTTGTTTGAATTGTCGGCTGCAAGTGTGAGTCTAAGACAGGGGGTGCCTGCTCGAAAGGCGCACGTAGTGAAGGCTCCGCCTTCGTACCACTACCAGTATCCGCAGCCACGGCCAAACTAAGCTCCAGCAAAAGGCCGCCGTTTTCATTCTGCGCGCTCAGTGTTGCGTATCGGGTTGGCAGCACCAGTGCTGCTACATTGGTAGTGGTGTTGTTGAAGTGCCACCTAATTAAACAGAAAATGGTGCTAGTGGCTGAAAGCTTGTCTTGCCACACGCTTGCTCGCTGTAGACCAGGGGTTCTCAAGCATGTTGGTCCCAGGGAACCCTGCTAAGCTCCGATAAGTGCCAAGAAACCCCCCGTCGCTATTTTTCATTCCGCTCACGCTACATTCACGTGCAATAAATTTAAAAAGAAGCAAGCTTGCTTGCTTTCCCCAAACAGGATAAATGCTCATGGTGGTAATATAAGGCAGAGATTCAAGTGCAATAGTTTAACCACGCGGCACATTTTCGGAGTGTGGCTGGCTACAAGCTGCTGGCTGGATTTATTGCGCAGCTCGTGCCTTTCTGTTATGCACTGAGATCTGCTTACTGACACTCGTGCGTGAGTAATGGAGGTTCCTTAGAACGATCGCACCTAGGGTTCGCCATCTAAATTACTTGGCGAGTGCGGAACCAGGGAAAATTTATCAGTGGCTCGTGGAACCCCAAGGAGGGGCCTGCGGAACCCCCAGGTTCCGCGGAACCCACTTTGAGAAACCATGCTGTAGACAACTCTCAGCGTGGCTGCTTGCTAGCTCGGCGATAGGGCGGCCGCAGTTATCACGCCATTGTTTCTTTTCCATGGCCAAGTTAGAGGGGGAGCACGTGCAGGGGTGAGACAGCTGCGCATATTGCACAGTTTTGATACAAATGTGTTTTCCTGCGCCAAGCTGCTCCAAAAGCTTGCAAAGTGCAAAAATTGCGCCAAACTGCTTTAAAACAGTCTGAGAGCCAAGGATTATAATGCTCCCATCAGTTTCAGTGCGAAAAAATACTTACTGACAGCATAATTTTCCAGCATCTCCGAGGTCATGCTGTTTGAAAAGGTTTGATTGATCATTCAATAAAAAACCCGTATAAAATTGTCCCCAAGATAGTTTTTTCGAAGGTTGCAATGTCGGCTTGCACACGTTATATTCTGTAAAGTTTTCCCATCGAAAACCATTGCAAAGTCCTGTAGAAAAAATACTTGTGTACTGAACTGAGGCGGCAAACTGGTTGTGCAAGGTGATGAAAAAACGGCAATTTCAGGAGCGCCGTATCTCCGGAACAACATTACTGGGCGCCGCCATCTTGATGCGGTGAAGATTGGAAAACATGGCCGCCGGGCGAAGCAGTTGCTCGTGTTCAGGCAGAGTGCTCTTCGCTGACTTCTACCGTGGTTTTGGTTATGGGGGTGGCTGGGTTCACATTTAGTCATTTTATCTTTTGCGGGGAGTTGCGCGACTAGAAAGACGGGGGGGGTTCATCAAAAGCAACGGGATGCCCGTGAATTTGCCGTGTTTCGGCCTTGGGTGTGAGGCGCGGTGCCCGCTTGAAGTGAAATTTCGGACTCACTGTGGTGTTATAAAACGCAGAGTTATTGCTGCTGTAGGGTGCGACCATGTAGAGTGCTCTTGCTCCGTGGGTGCGACAACTGTCACCTCGTTTTGCGCAACTTGCCATGGCGAGTCTACACTTGTGTGTAAAGGCGATTCCGGGATTACAAAAATAATTATTTCGGCATTCACATGATAATAAAAGCGCCTTACGATTGCTTAGTTTTTCGATTCGAAATTTACAATGCCCCCCCACCCCCTCCCCCCTCCACTCTATCTATGCATAGAGGCTAAGAATTTAGCAGTGGTTTGTAAAAAGGTAGTGCAGTTCGTACCTTGTGATACTCTGGTAGAAAAAACTTTATTGAAAGGCTGTTCCAGTGTTTGGCCCCCGAGTGGCCAAAAATTCGATTTTTTAGGCTCCTAAGGTGACACAAGTGTCATTCTAGCTGTCTCAGGGGTGCACATGTTGTCTTAATGACTAATTCCTATTCTTCCTCGTCATGTTTTGTCTGTTTCTTTGTGAACCTGGAACGATGTGCCAGCTGCCATGGCAAGAAAAATACCTGCGTTATATGCGGTCTCTCACTGCAAACGGTTACATCGTAAATGGTCTCCACTGCGCGCAATATCCCGTGGTATGATTGGAAAGTGAGTGCAAACTAGTGTGCAATATATTGTAGTATGATTGGAAAGTGAGTGCAAACTGGTGTGAAATATCCCGTAACACGATTGGAAAGTGAGTACTAACTGGTGTGCAATATCCCGTAGTATGATTGGAAAGAGTTAAAACTGGTGTTAACTTGTATTCCCTTGTTTCCTGTCCTCCTTTGCAGGGAGTGTTCCGAGTTCGAGGTCCAGTTCACCAACAGACTTGTGAGTGTCATTTCAAATAGTTTTTGCCCTTCTAAACAGAGAGCCCTTGGTAATTTAGAAATATTTCGAAATAACTTATTCAAAAAGAAATTGGCTCTTTCAAGTTCTAGTCTACGAAGATGCAGATTTGTGTAAGAAACATTTTGCATGCTTTCCTCATTCTTGTATTAAATGAAATTGGAATTGGGAGTGAAATCAAAGAGCAACACACTTCTTTTGCAGGTCTACATCTGATGCAATGTCGCAGAGTACAACAGCAACCTTTTCCAAGAACAAGGTGAGCACGTGTCGCACTGTTTGAAAGCTTGATTTTTTTATACGCTTGTAACGTACAGGGCTTTGTTAGCACTTAATGGTCGAACGACATAGAATGCTGTTGCTCCATGGGAGTCCCAGAATTGCAGGGTGGGAGAAGTTTCAGTCATTAGAAAGGCTTGTGTTGTCATGCATTGGGTTAAATCTGGTGGAACTTGTGCATTATTAATCGCACTCACATTGGACTCGAGGCAATACTTTGCATTCGGTGAGGTAGAGTTTGTAACGTGAAACACAGTCATGTGTTTCACAGTCGTGCTTAGCACGGACAAGTACCGCCATTCCGCGGAGCCCGACGTAACGAGTGAGTTCTTAGATGGGCTAATATGACCAAAAGCAAGCACTCCATGCTCACTACTTGGTAGAAGGCTGCAGACATGGCCATCGGTTATTTTGTTACTATTTTTTTTTTAACACGAAAGTGTTTTATTCCCCGATACACCAAGATGTCACTGGCGTCACATCCGTTGTGGAAGTGACGCCAGTATAACGGAGCAAGCGGCCTTTAAAGGGTGCACCCCTGCACACAGGGTCTTCTTGCGGGGAAGCAACCTTTAGTACTAAAGAGTTCGTTATAATTAGGGTTGTTCGGTTCCGGCTTATATATTTTACACGGTGTTTTATGCCGGGATACACAAAGATTTCGCTGACGTCACATCCGTCACGGAAATGACTCCAGTACATCTCTGCCGAAGCGACCCGCCAGCAGGACGTCTCTCACCAAGCACGCCCACAAGACAGTTGCCGACCCGCAAATCATGCTCAGCTTCAGATTTCGCTGCACATTTCTCTTTCGTGTTTTACCGATTCCTATGACAGAGGAATCAACTGCAGTTTTTTTTTTTTTTAAGAGACAGTGTGCGTGTAGTAATTGCCTTTCTGTTTGGTAATCTGTAAAACTTGGAAACAGTATGTGCGAGCTGTGTTGAGGGTGCATGAAGCTCTATTCTTGGTCTTGGCAATAAAGTGAGGCACGTCTAAAATGCCCGTTGTCGTCATCTTGTGCTTGCAGGCCCGACGGAAAACGGCCACCCCCCACGAACTTCTCTATGCGGCCGTTGCGCCCATGGACGCCTCTCTCCCGTCCCTCTCAGAGGCCATTGCTGACGACGCCAGCAGCGACATGACGTCCTCCGTCTTTGGCGGCGACATCCCTGACACCATGATAATGTCGCACCCTGACGGGGCCTGTTTCAACCTTGGCTTGGATGGAAACCTCCAGCGAGTGCTCAGTGCCCCGGGATCGCTCAAGTGAGTCTTTCTTTCTCTTTGCTCCTTTGCCAGAATGGGGTTTCCTTGCTGGTGCTTTTGTCTACTTACCTGTGCTTTTGCTTTCTGGCTGTGGGCGTCGCTAATTGCTTCGCCGTTGCAAGTAGCGGCTTCGCCACTTTCACCCTGGGTTTGGTGCTTACGCCGTGCCCTCTGAAAGGTTTTTGCACTTCGCTTCGGTGCTGGTACTTTTGGCTATGTGGCGCTAGTGCTGGCAGGTACACGCCGTGTCACGTGCTTACACGGTACCAAAAATTTTAGCATTTCAGTTACAGTGTAGACCATTTATAACGTAACCGCTTATAGTGCGGGACCGGATATAACACGGGTTTTTGTGACCACCGGTTTGCCTCCCATAGAACTCAATGCATAAGCATACCGCTTAAGATGCGGTTGGCCGAAGCACAATACCGTTTATAGTGCGGTTTTTCGGCGGGTCTGCTCATCGAGCGTCGCAGCTGGGGCATTGTTTTAGGGTAGCAAAAGAAAAAAAGAAATGATGAAATCGGCCATCTGACGCAGCGCGCACCCCTTGCTCTCCTCTAACTTCGACACAGAAGCAAAAAATAGGCACCCTTCAGTTCGCGCGTACGTGATAACCACAGCTGTCCTTGCTTGATGCACCTCGGAAGATAGCGACTGGCTCCCCGTCCGCGCGTGGCAAGTTGTTTCTATTAATCGTGAACCGCATGGGCCGTTTTCGCACACGAATTGTGCACATCGGCGCTGCGCGTGCGTTTTTTTCGTGCTCGCGTCTACGATTCCGCGCTGGCGGTGGCTTCTTCGCGTGGCAGTGGGAAGAGCCTGACGACTTGCACCAATGGAAAGACGCGCACCTAATGGCGATAGATTCGAAGCGCTCCAAGCCGGCTAGCCGCGCCAGAGGTGTTTAGGCTAAAGTCCCTCAATCAGATGAAGGGACTTTAGTTTAGGCTTACCACCGCGGTATTTTTTGATGGACGCTTTCACAAGGAGCGTGGATGGCAGTTTATATTCCACTTTGCGGTCACATTATCAGCTCTTTTCTTGCATGAGCATCTTCGCTTGCGCCTCGTGCGGCATTTCAGCGAGCGGTTAGAAGTGGTCGCTGGAGCTGCCTGCACCACTTCACGGCCAGTGCCGACGCCATGTTGCCGCCTCTTACCGCGCCGCACACATTACGTCAGTTGTATCCGCGCCGGCATCGGCGCGCCTGCGGCGTGCGCTGCACGTTTTCGCGAGAAATCGCTCCATGTGGTTCACGCTTTAGAATGTTGTGCAGATAAGCCACCGCTCTTCCCGAACACGCGAGCCGCGCGAAGATTTCCACCACCAGTACGTTGCGCTGATAAGCAGCCGCCTTCGGCATCGTGAACGCAAGGTGGGGTAAAAAAAAAAAATCCTGCTGGCCTTTCTTATCATGTCCTGCGGCATCTTCATAGACGCAAAAAACGCAGCCATGGTCTTTCAAAACACAAACACAACGGAAGTTAAAGCCGCACTCGCCGTTTGTAAGACCGCGCTTTTGCAATGTGTGAGACCCGGCAGCAGCGGCTGGTGTTAAAAATAATACGAAATAAAGACCCTTCCTTCGTTTTTAGGCGCTGTGCGTTTGGGTGATAAAAAATTTAGGATGACTTGAGAGGTAGGTGGCGATTTTGTTGAATTCGCGCACGTTTTGGTTATAGTGCGGTACCGCTTATAGTGCGGATTTTTGCGGCTCCCGCGACATACGTTATAAGCGGTCTACACTGTACTAATTTGGTAGTTAAAATGGCGGTAGTGGAAGGGTATAAGTCCTGTCTTTGTTTTCTTAATATCGTACACTTTGGAGATTATCACTTTTGGCTAGTGCCGTAAAACGCTCGAAAAGAAAGCACTTGTCAGTGTAAGTAAAACTTTGCAGCCGTGCAATGTAGACAGAAGCAGATTACATATTTATTCTTATTTGGAGTACTCAAATTACGATGGCAAACTAACTGGGGGAAGCCCGAACGATAACGTACAACTTTGCTTTAGTCAAGAGGTTGTACAGCTTGTACCTTGCTGCAGTTTTGATGGGAAACGTTGCCAGCATTGCTGGGGAGTTATTGTTTGCAGGGGTAAATTTCAAGTAGCCCGCTTACTGTGCCATTTCGTCGCGGCAAAAGCCCCATGACTTATTTGGAGTAGTGACAAACATTGCAGTGTTCTTCGAAAAGGTTGGCTAATAAAGCCCATACCACAGAACAGCATAACCGTACATGTTGCACTGTTGCACTGCAGTCTTTTGAATCTAGCGAAGTTGTATGTTGCCTTCACAATCCCTTTAAGGGGGGACATGGCTCTTAAAACAGCTTCCTTTAATTGTCACATAAACTCTGTGAAACTTGTCAGTCTTGCTGCTTTTTTCCCACTGATTTCAAATAAGCCGTTATTTTTTGACTAAGTCAATTAGTTACCAAGATAATTGGAGACAATTAGCCATTTTTGGAGGAACAATCGACAAAAGTGTTGGCCATAAAACTGTAATCTTTATATTTTCCAATACTATGAACCCTGGTGAGTGCAATAAGAAAATAGGTTTGTTGGTGCTCCTCTTGGAACTAATTTTACAGCTACCGTACTTACCTGATTCTAACGCACACTTTTTTTCCGGAAAAAAATAGGCGGAAAAGTCGCAAGCGCGTTATAATCGGATACGAAACCGTAACTGCCGAAACAGCAGACATTTTGTCCTACCCATCGTCATCACCATCTCAAGATGCCGCCAAAGCTTTTAGCCACTTTGAGCAACGACTTTTGGACCACCCATGTTTCGGACGCAAGCAACCTAGGCTTTTCTATCGGCGTTCACATAAATCATCAAATTGTTCCACTTGCGCGCTTGATGCAGCAATGGCAGCAGCAGCAGCAGCAACGAAGGTGCGCCGCTTCCCCGAGTGGCTTGCGAGCGGCTCCCATGCGTTTAAAACGAGCGGTCGGCTGAGGCGTGCCCCTCTGGGGAAGCTCGCGGGATGGGCGTGCGAGGTGTGGGCCACGATCCCATCGACCATGGTTGAACGTTCGTTCAGTAGTGTGGCATCGCGAACGCACTTGGCGGCACAAAGGACGAGATGTTGTACTCAGCGGAAAGCGACAAGGAGTAAGATGAGAGATTACTTCGGGGAAATAAATCGACTGTTTCTCTCGCATTCGTTTTTCTGCGTCACAAAGTTCCGAGTGCGTTAGAATCGGAAGTGTAAGCTTAGGTTTTTTTGCCAGGAAAATCAAGTGCGTGGTAGAATCAGGGGCGCGTTAGAATTGGGTAAGTACAGTATTGGTGTTTCAAATGGGCATTGGAAATGGTTCCCACTAGTGCCACCTAAATTCAATGAGCTGTAAAATTAGTTCCAAGCGGTGTATCAAAAAAACTGATTCGCTTACTGCACTCACCAGGGTTCATAGTCTTACATAATATAAAGATTACAAACACTGTTTTGTCATTTTTGTGACGAAAAATTGCTAATTATCTCTAATTATTTTGGTAACTAATTGACTTGCTCAAAAAATTTCATATTTGAATTCAGTGGGAAAACAGCAGCAAGACTGACAAGTGTAGCACAGTTTACTTTAAAATTAAAGGAAACTGTTTTAAAAGCAGGCCCTGATCTTTAAAGATCAGGGCATTCTCTCAAAAATAAGCGCTTGGGTGAAATATTCTGCAGCTTTTAAGGCAGTGCCTCCAGCTGAAGTTCCTGTGCGCTTGGGCAGCCTTGTAAAATAAATCTGGTCAGAACCCGCCGCGGTGGCTCAGTGGCTAAGGCGTTGCGCTGCTGAGCACGAGGTCGCGGGTTCGATTCCCGGCCGCGGCGGCCGCTTTTCTGATGGAGGCGAAAAGCAAAAACGCCCGTGTGTACGAGATTTCGGCGCACGATAAAGATCCCCAGGTGGTCAAAATTAATCCGGAGCCCTCCACTACGGCGTGCCTCATCGCCTGCGTTGCATCGGCGCGTTAAACCCCACAATCAATCAATCAATAAATCTGGTCAGATCGAGAATGGAGTTGCTAATTTAGCAACAGGTGTAGTTAGCAACAACACGGAGGAGTTTGTCGTTTGCACCTTACTCATTTGAAGGTTCTAATTGTTAGTTCCCAGAGCTTGTTTTCGCTCCAGGCTGATTTAGTGTGTGTATGAAATTCCTTCTAGTCGTTAGCTTTTTCTGAGGCTGAATTGGTGCTGAAGAAAATTGAATTCGTAAGTTACTCTGGCCTTGTACTGCTGTTAGACTGTTAGCATTATTATCTTACTGCTCCTCGATTGATGCCTCAAGCTAACGTGAAATAAAGGTTCACTTTTGGGAAAGACCTGCTAAATTTTTGTATTAAAAATTTAAAAGGACACTGAAGTGAATTTGTCAAGCTATTGTTTTTGCTTGCGCTGCATAGACTGGCTCAAATAAACACGCGTTTAATTTTTTATCGAATCGGTAAGGCGGGATTTATTTTGTAAATCCTGAAAGAAGACCTACCATGCACGGCCTGCGGCAGCCGCAGCAACTAAAGCAGCGACGTCCATACGAGATGCTACGTGATTGGACGATGTCCAAGATTAGAATTCAAACCAGTTTCACTTTCGGTTCTGTGACATGTGCTTGGCATCCGAAGTTATCGTTGCTGGGCATTCTCTATATTTCAGTAATCGGCATACCGCATTTCTGCCATATTGTCGGCTGTAAAATGTGTCGGAGAAGCCAAACAGCACGACTTTGAAACGAAACAATCACTAGCCGAGGCGTACGCAGTGGATGAGCGCCCTCTGCGTCACTGCAGATGCTCAAATGCGATGCGATTTCCCCCTACTCTGGAGCTTCCCTGGCTCGTGCTTTTATCGTAAGAGGCGTGTTCGCACCAGGCTAAGGATCGGCTGATTTTGGACTGTGCTTGCAAGCAGTCGGTATTTATGGCAACACCACACCAACGAGAACTCGCCAGCGCGTTAGTGTGGCAAGCGTTCTGCATTCCTTAGGCGGAAAAGCGTTCAATTGGCCTTACATTTTTCTGCTAGTGTACCAGCCAGCGAAGTGCCGCATGTGCGCTAGTGTGGAGCGACTTGGACTTGGCGCTTGATTCAGTCTACAAACTAACTATAAAAGGCACATTCTTCGAGGCACAACGTGGCGTGGCTTAGTTTCAACTGAGCGAAGGAATTGCGACGACCCGCCTGTGACCGGCCGACTAAACGCTGGGCCGGCTGATTCTGTTGGAGGGTCTGCGAGACGTGCCAGTAGGGCAGTCAAGCGAAGCCATCTTGTTTTGACGTCATAGAAACGTCACGGGAAATCGGCAAGGAGGATGCAGAGAGGAGGACAGCATTTTCGAATTGATTTTTCTACTGAATGAAGTGTGTAGTGATAGTGGTCGAAACGTGGGATACAGACTCCAGACAACAATTTGCGCTAGTAAATCCCGCAATGTTTACAGATCACTTCAGTGTCCCTTTAAATGCTCGTGCACTAGAGCTTGGCTTTGCAATCGGCGACATCAGTGTCCCTGGAGGTATTCCCACTTGTCTTATTGCTTTGCTTGCGAAGGGATTTTAGTAAATAGAAAATGGACCCATTTCAGGCATTCTGCCAAGTGTTGCAGTAGCGAGTGTCGCGTAGAATAGATGGTTGGGGGAGGGGGGCGTGCGTGACGTGGTTGTTGTGGCACCCGCGGCCTTCTTTGAATGCAGAGAAGTGGGCGATGATTCCCTGATGCCGCCTCCGCGGCGTCCGCCGGGCCTGCGCCACAAGCCTGCCGCCGCTGCCAAGCGCAACCACCCCCTTGTGTCCTCACCCCTGCTTAGGAGGAAAATGTCGAACACTAACTCTAACCAGCTCCGAAAGTAGGTGGCGCCTACGGCACACGTGCTCTGCGGGTCGAACTCTCCTCTTGCGCAACCCCCTGGCATGACTGTGCATGACGACGCAAGTGTGCCTGGCGTGCGGAATACCATGCGACTTGCGGAAGACATTTCTCTTTATTAATTCAACAACCTCCGGTTTTGCGAGGGAAGTGTTTTTAAAATGAGACTCAACCGTCCAGCACGTTTTACTTGGTGTAGCCCCTCCCCCTCCCTCCCCCCCTCCCCCGAATGCATTTTTGCTACTCGCCTCTCTCTCACTCGCTTGTTCACAGCTTTGCTGGCCTGGGCTTCCTTTTGCGTGGGCTCTTATTCTGTTGCAACATTTTTGTTGGATAGATTGTGAAAGTTCGGCTATTACTTTTAAGTCTACAGCTTTGATTTATTTGCAAGCCGAATGGCATCTAAACTACCACAGTGTCGCGCCCTGGTTTGCCATGTAGTTGGACATTATCTTAGTTTTCAAAATACTACTTCATAGTTTTACACCGACCGTTTGGTTCACGCAGTCTATACAGAATCCTCACTGTTGCAGCCAGTGCCAAATCCCTCGGGAATGGTGTGGGGGAAGTGGCACATTTGAATGTACTTTTATTAGCCAAACAAATGCGCATGAACCGGCCAAAGAAAACTTGTGTAACCAGCTTTATATTCTGCCAGTCCTCAACCATTGGCCTTGTTTTTGTACACCTGATATATTTTTTTTTTTTCTGCACTAGCATAGTTTTCTAATAGGGTCTTGAGAGGTCGGATAAAGCAAGTCTTATATCATGTTGCCTGGTTTTTCTGTTGGCAGTTTTTAGGGTTGACGCTGTTGTGTTGTTCCCTGTGATGCACAACCTTGGAATGTTGTGCATGCGTGCACACAGTTATTGTAAAATCTTAATATCTGTACCATGCATTTGTTGCAGCGTAATTTGGTTTATTTATTTGGATTGAATAGTATAATGCAAATAGCCTTTGCCTGCATAGTTGGGGAAATAGAATTTTTCAGCTGTTTTGTGTGCACCTATTACATTACGTGGGAGATTAGATTATTCATCTCAGACTTGCCATAGAGAGTCCGCGGGTAGTTCAGGGATGCTCCTTGTCGTAGGAAGGCACATGTACAAGGGTTACTGGATTGAGCCTCTGACAATCCGTGCAAAGTCTTGTACTGATTTTCGAAGAGCCTCAATGTAAAACATCAGCATTTAAAATTTGGTGGAAGGTGCTCTTTTGGATCTACCACTGATTTAAAAGGCATGCTTAACGAACTGTGTTTCAGTGTGGACTTGTGCGGGATAGGGGTTGCTAATTAACAATTTTGCAGCGTTTGTGTGTTCTTGCTGCAGTGCCAATCCCAGTCCAAGCTGACCTTGTCTTTCTTGGGTGTGCCAGTCTCTGCTTATGGCATTGATTGCTTGTTTCCAAATCTGTTGTGGCAGTTCGTGGGCCGTCTTTTTATTCTGCAGAATGCATGGGAAAGTCAACCTTTGTTTTTTATACCTTGTTTATACACATAGATTATATATTGCCGGCTTTTACTTGGTACTAGTCACGTATCCTTGTTTTACTCGTATTTTAGGTCGTACCATAATAAAGAAAATTAAAATTCATCTTGCAGTTCATCTTGTCTAGTTCCTGTGTCAAGTTGTGATGGATATTTGAATTAAATGGTACGTTGGTTTACATTTTCTTTCGTGTGGCATTTTTTCTAATTGCAGCTTATTTGAGTTTATCTCGATGTAAGCCTTATTGCGTATTGGTCATTATTTCTGCGCAAAATTGTGTTTATTGCACTATTTAGCAGTGCTTGTTTCAAGCCATGAACGCATCTCCAGTGAAGTATCTACGGTAGTCTCAAAACTTTCGAGCACCACTTTTATCGGCACTGCTTTGCCCAAGACACGAGGTTTTGCATACCTTGAAGTATTCTGCTGGTGCGCACAAGACTCCAAAATTTATCATGCTGAGAAGCGGTGTGTCTACCATTGGCGAAGGATATCGGTCAACTCTGACCCGCTTGTTAAAGACAGCCGGTTGGGGAGGCTACGTCGAGGAGAGAGCGAACCTTTCTGCTGGCCCACGCAAGGAGGACAAGGTTGGATTGTGAATGGGTGAGCCTGTTAACTGCCTCGCTGCAAGAGCTCCACTGGTGCGATCCAGCTTGCCCACCGTTTGCACACTTTCCCTCAGGGATGCCGGCATCGACGCCACGCCGCCTTCGTCGCCTCCCGTTGGCCGAAAAGTGCGAGAGAACAACGTATTCTCCCGGCTGACCAGCACCTCCGTGGCGCCCCTGGTCAAACCGGACAGGTACGAACTTCTCGCCGCATGAACCTTCAAGTCCTGTGGGCGTGTGAGCAAGTTCGCAGGTTCGATCCACGGCCTTGTCAGATGTTCAGCGTTAAGGCACTAGGACGATGGTCATGTCTAGAACAGTGCTATAACTTAAAGGGATACAGGTGAATCTGTCGGGTTCGATTTTATAATGCAGCTGAAGATAACAGATCAATTAATTTGCTAATAAAGCCTTTATCTATTGGCCAAGCTCTGGAGGAAATGCCGGGTGCCATGAACAAGTGAAACCATTTTGAGTCGTTTTATGATAGTTTGATGCAATTTTAGGGTTAATTTAAATTTTAACCTGCTTTTTAGTTGGATGTATTCAGATTTTATCAGCCGAAGTTTATACATAATTCAACCTTGAGCCAGTGCTATAGAAAACTGCTCTTTTCGTTTTATTTGTTCCTTAAGGTCCCGAAGGCATTGCACAAGGGGGTGGGGGGCACGTACACATGGGGAAAACAATTTTCAGTACATAAATGAGTACAAGAGGACTACAACTGTGGATCAAGAACATAATGGTGACTAACATGCATCAGTCACTAAAACATACAAAAAAAAGGAATAAAAAAAATTGGCCGCGTATCTGCTCCTTTCGTTCCAACCGTCTATGAAAGACAATAGTCGACTGGTGCCCCTGCCAAGTAAATGCCTCCCTTCTCTTTCCCTCTCACCTCTCATGCTGTTCCTCTTTAGTCTCATTCCTCCCAGGATAACATGCTAGAGGTTTGCTCAAGTCAATTTAAATTTAACGCGTTCCACTGCCCCAAGTCGGGTGCCTCGATGCCAGCACTGCAGTATGGCGGAGACACGCGTGAATTGAAGCACCCGACTACAATGCTCATAGAACCACGTTGCCCTACTCCACGTGCGTTCCAAGTGGAACTGGGAACCTATCTAGTGGAACCTTTTGCTATTGTTGCAATTTGATTTCTTAAAATGCCGCCAGGTAGCACGGGCAACAGCAGGCAATGGTTTTCTGCAGTTCATGTAGTATTTTATTTGCTTTCGCAAAAACCAAGCATCCATGAATTTTTTAATAAAGAAACGCTGCAAATGTCCCTCAAGTATTGATTTTTTGCCTCACATCTGCGTAATGTCTTGTTCTTGTTCAACAATGTTGACAGGTATGAAGATTGCCACTCAACTTGGATGTTTAGATTTGGCTGTGGGTATATGACTATTGCGCAGCCTTTGTTTTGCTTTGGCCAAGTGGCTGAATCAAGTGACAGACACAGACATACAGACCAATATTTCTGCGTTTAAGTAGCCCAAGAAAGACTGTCGTTTTTAAGAAAAGTAATACTGATTACACAGGTTAAGTGCATTTGTGGCAAAGCTGTATGCAGATGTGTTGCAATGATAGCTGACACACTTGGCACCGTGTTGAACGCAGGGGCGTGATCAGCATGTATGCGGGCAAGCCGTGCTACACGCGGAGCTCTCCACTGGTCTGCACCCACGTGGCTGAGGGCCACAGCAAGGCGGTCCTCTCCCTGGCGGTGACAGATGACGTCCTCTTCAGTGCCTCCAAAGGTGGGCACCTGCACCCCTTGCTTTTTTTTAAACACGAAAGTGCTTTATTCCGGGATTCACGAAGATTTCACTTGCATCATATCCGCCGCGGAAATGATGGCAGTACAACGAAGCGAGCGGCCTGTAAAGGGTGCACCCCTGCACACAGGGTCTTCTTGCGGGAAAGCAACCTTTAGCAATAAAGAGTACGTTATACTTACGGTTGTTCGTTTTCGGTTTTTATATTTTCACACGAAAGTGTTTTATGCTGTTATACACCAAGGTTTCACTGACGTCATATCCATCAAGGTAATGACGCCAGTACACCTTTGCCGAAGCGACCCGCCAGCAGGACGTCGCTCGCCAAGCACAGCCACAAGACAGCCGCCGACCTGCAAATCATGCTCAGCTGCAGATTTCGCTGCACATTTCACTTTCGTGTTTTACCGATTCCTATGACAGAGGAATCGAGCAGTTTTTTTTTTTTTTTTCTAAAGTCGTGCAAACAGGCACATTTGTATGCACATCGCATGCCTCTAATGTAGCAGTTCTAAAAGAGCATGTGTGCGCATACTGCTGTCGTAGACTTCAACAGTAACTGCCTTCAAAAAGTTCTATTCGCCATACCTTCGCTCAGGGTGGCGCAGAATTAATCAAGGCTCGATTTTTGCTTTACTGATTCGGCATCAAGTTGGTGCACCAATCTCCATCATAAATTAAAATTTTACTTAACTGCACTCCTTGCTGAATCATTTTTGCCGATCCAGTTAGCCACATCTTTCATAGGTTAGAGTTACGTCAGTAACTCCCCTCCAAACAGTGAATAGAATACAAATTCAGTATTGTGCTCCTGCTACACTGGCGTTCCGAATGTCATTCGATCCGAATGTCACATGACTCCAATGCGAAGTTGTGCTGCTCCACCGGGTTTTGAAATGGCGTTCAGCTCTAATGACATTCGAGTCGAATGAGCACCCTGTTAGATGTTTGGAGCTTTCAAATGCCATTTCTTGCACTCTCGCGCACGGCGTTCCCAAGTCAGTTAACAAATATAGTACCGGTGTGCTGAAAAGAAAATTTCAATTTTGGGACTTTTTTTACTTTTCATTCACTTAAATAATGGTATCAAGATGTGATAATTCTGAACTCTGAGCACCAGTGCGAGCAAGTGAAACCAGTGTCGCCGGACAGCACAAAACATGCACCCAAAAGTATAAAAGAACCTTGACTGCGACTTAACTTAAGATAAACTGTGCTAAAGCTTCCGTTATTTATAATTTGACATCATTTCACTGCCAAAAACTGCTGCTAAGTTTGATTGTTGCATTATTGTAAAGAAGAGCTCGACAGCAGCAGCACCACACAGCACAGCAAGCTATGTTAAGGCATTTCAAATGCCTTCGAAATTGTAGTGGATTACGGCAGATTCTGAATGGAATTTGAAGCCACTCATTTGAGTCTAATGGCATTTGGTTCAAATGACATTCGGGCACCAGTGTAGCAGGGATATTACTCTTGAAATTGCTGCAGAGAAAGGCTTTGCCATCTCTGAAATCAGCATGTTGAAATCCATAAACAGTGTCCGTCCTTAATTGAGATAATAAAGTGTTCTGCTCTGACATAGGGGACATCTAATTACGGAGGACTTCACAGGCCCAAGCAGTAACTATTGGAATGGGTTAGAAGTGCAGCTAGGCATGCAGCGAAAGAGAGCAAACCATGAAAAATCTCCAGACAGACTGCCCTTTTTTTTGTTCAGCTTTGTGCACTGCAAGGTCATGGGTGCAACCATTGAGGGTGCCTAGCAAACAAATGTTGTTCTGCCTTGAAAATGCAGTCGCTTGATGACATAGCTTGGATGGCAAAGTTTGCCATGGCTTGGGAAGCTCCCACGATGGTCCCACCCTTGCGCTGTTCCTCTCCTCCTCCTCCCAGACCGTACAGTGAAGATCTGGAACCTACGCACGGGACAGGAGATCCAGAGCCTGCGAGGCCACCCGGACAATGTGGTGGCCGTGCGTTACTGCGAATACCACCGGCTCACCTACTCGGTCTCGACGGCCTTCATCAAGGTCTGGGACGTCCGTGAGAGCCCCGCCAAGTGCGTGCGCACCCTCTAGTGAGTACCTTCTCCTTACTGTCATTTTGCTACTTGGCCTGTTTCACCGAGGTGGTTGCCTAATTGCCACATCGTGCAATGAATATAAGATTGTACGGAACTTGTGCGGAACAGAGATTGTACTGAGGTTGTACAGAGACTGTATAGAGCTTGTACAGAACTTGTATGGAGCTTGTACAGAGCTTGTATTGAACTTTTATGACACTTGTACGGAGCCTTTATAAAACTTGTGCAGAACGTCAAAGAAGGTGTCTCTCGACAGTGCGTTCGTTTTCACCAAGGTTCATTTTAGTGGCAGAATACAATCTGGCTTTGGTCCTCATTAAGTTCATGTATAAATTTTTCAAACCAGCAGTATAGTGAGCCGGCCTGTCTAGGTGTACTGTCATGCAGCAGAAAGACAATCAATTTTATTGAATCGAGATAACTCTGCGATGCAAAGGGTGTACTTCAATAAGTAAAACCAAAAAGATCAGCTGGAACACACTGTGTACTACCTTTATTAACATCAAATGAATTTAGATATTAAGACAATTTTAAGTTTCCTTTCAACCTGATACTTCAGCAACATCACTGCCCTTCATTGTGTCGTATTGTGGCCCGTATTCTAGTTAGTGCCTCATTGTAGTGTGGCCATATCCTTGTTTGTCCACACTCTTGCTGAGATGTTGGTGTGTCTTCCTCTCTCACCAGCTCATCGGGCCAGTGCAGCAATGGGCCAGTCGTGGCTGACTCTGCGTCACGCAGTCTCCAGATTCCGCCGGGAGAGACGCGAATCAACGCCATCGAGCTGAACCCGTACGGCTCCCTGCTGTTTTCAGCTGCCTCCAACATAGTCCGTATCTGGGACATCCGCAGGCAAGCTCTCTCTTGTCATTTCACTGCGGGGGCCGTCGGGTGAATGTGGTGAGCATGCGAATGCCGAGAGCTGCTTCAATTCACAGAGCTTGTAGAAACTCAATGTGTTTGTTCTCGGTTTTGAACGAGGAGGTGCAGTCACTCTCGAGAGTGTAGTTTCCTGACTCTTGGCATGTCCCACGACCAAGTGTTCCCACACTTGTAAAACTAGCTGTGTAATCAGTCAGTGGCTAGGGTAACCATTGTAACCATATTTTTGATAAGGGCTATTAAAGTGCTTGCGTCTACATTGGGCAGACCTTGGCTAACATTTACTGGCCCTTTGGGACAGCGTGTGTAGCACCTTGGCCGTATGTAGTACCTGTACTATTCGTGTGTGCAAAGTGTCGTAGTGGGTGGTTTTATTCCGCTGTAGTTAGCATATTGCCTCGATCTGTGTGCTTCCCTTGTGGCACCAACCGAAAAGGGTGTCCATCTGTCGTCCAGGTTTGCCTGTGTGGGCAAGCTGGCCGGTGGACACCAGGCGGCAGTGATGTGCATGGCAGTGGACGACGCGGACGGCGAGTCGAGCCTCGTGGTCACGGGCTCCAAGGACCACTACATCAAGGTCGGTGGTGGTCTTTGCTCCTCCATTGCACGGTGTCCTTCCGGACGGAGCAGCGGCAGGGTGTGGACAAGGAGCCCTTCTGCCCCTGCAGGTGTTTGAGATCCCCGAGAGCGGCAGCGGGGTGCTGACCCCCAAGATGAACCTGGAGCCCCCACACTACGACGGCATCCAGAGCCTGGCCCTGTGCAATGACTACCTCTTCTCGGGCTCCCGAGACATGTGCATCAAGAAGTGGGACCTGGCCAACCGCTGCCACATCCTCGTACGCACCACTCTTCTTCTTCTTATCCTCCCTCCCTCCCTCTACCTCTCCAGTGTGTAGTACCACGGATGCCGGCAGCATTTTGGTGCCAGTAAGTGCCAGCTGGGAATGCGCGCTTTTTATTGTTTGTGATTCAATAGTGCGCCACTGGTTGACGAGGCGTGCTGAGCACCTTCTAGTACCGTTAGCTGGGAGCGCTAGTGTGGAGTTGTCCATTCCGTAACATTGCCGGAGAGACTCTAAACCCAATATAAAAAATGCATGGGGTGAGAGGAGGTGGGTTTGAATTTGGATTCTGGCACGCACTATAAGCGAGCATGAAGCAATCCTGCTTGGTCCTAATTGTTAGATGTACATTGCCACACCCGAATGCTATTTTTTCTCTTGTAAATTCCTCTTCAGGGCAACCATGTCCAAATATTCAACTCACTGATCTCGCAATAGTCTTTAGCTTTATTTGGTTCTTACGGAAGAATTTGTTCTTACGGAAGAAGGGGGGGGGGGGGGGGGGGATAGTTTACAAGGAGCCCATGTGTCCTTGCAAACAGGTGCACTTTGGGGGCCAAGCCAACTTCTCTCATTGCGGTCTTGCTGCTGCTAAGGCAGCAAAGGTTAATGCTTGGGTGAGTTAGTGCATGATTGCAAAGAGGGGAACAGCGCAACACAGACGAAACACAGGAAGAAGAAAGGGACAACCACGAGCGCTGACTTACAACTGACTTTATTTTTTGACTGTCAGCATATATATGTGACATGCCGAAAAATAAAGTCAATTGTAAGTCAGCGCTCGTGGTTGTCACTTTCTTCTTCCTGTGTTTCGTCTGTGTTGCGCTGTTCCCCTCTTTGCTAAGGCAGCTTAGATCCGCAGCCTTTCATCAGCGTGCATTGTTTGGCCCAATGCTTTTTGTTCCCTCATTACCTTGGCCTGCACTTGTGTTCAGCAAGCATTTCCTGTTGCTCCCCGTGCTGGGCAGTCTGTGAACCAGGCGCACAAGGACTGGATCTGTGCGCTGAACTTCATGCCCAACGCGGGCGGGCCGCCCGTGCTGCTGAGCAGCTGCCGGGGGGGCATGCTGAAGATGTGGAACGCCGACAACTGCGCCCTCATCGGCGAGCTGAGGGCGCACACCTCGCCCATCAACGCCATCGCCACCAACTCCACGTGCGTCTTCACCGCCTCCAAGTAAGCCATTCCCCACTCATTGCAAGAGTTTTCAGCTCTTCCCAGTCAAAAAAGACCATTGGGTTTTCTAATGGGACTAAATTGGACCTAGTCTGGTTGTGTTTTCGATCCGATTGGGTTTCCCCAATGGGACCCAATTGGACCGCAGATTATGTCCCGTTGGTCTGCCAAAACCAATGATGTCCCATTGGACCCTGTAGGACCATTGAGGTCCCATTCAGATTTTTACCCCCAAATGCACCCAAGCGTGCTTTGAAACAGAGCTAAGTGAAACACTGTACTAAATTTGACAACATATGTGATTGTGCCCGTTTATTTCTGCCTATTCACGAGTGAAAAGCACTTGGGTGATGTTGCTCATCTTGCCACCTCCATCCGTAGGATTGCCAGTAGGCTTGGTCCTGCATGATGAAAAAAGGGACACTATGAACACGTATTCAGAGACAAATTGTCCCCCATCAGAAACTGACATGATGCAACTAACGCACTAAACCTCTTAAACGCACTAAACGCACTAAACTATACCTCTTCGCCAAGTTTCAACGTAGGTAATCTTTTCGCTGACATTGCAGTTGAAATCTTTCATCTCAGCGGGCCAGAACAGTTCACTCAGGGCTTTCTGCAATCTGCAAATGAAAAAAAAAAAAAAAAAGTCACTAGTTGAATTGCCAGAGAATTCATTTCTTGTACTGAATGGTTGTTTCCTGTTTAAAGGAGTAACGATGTAACACACTGAAGCTTGGTTATCTGTACATGCATAAACAGTGAATTTCAGATCTCATGTATACGCAGTCAATTACCTCGCAGCTAGCACACCTAACTTCCATGGCGTCAGGGGTTTCTTTTTCAGGTGGGCTGGGTATCACGGGCAAAGTTTTCCTGCAAATGGAAAGTAACGGAAAAAAACTGAAGCCCATTGCAGACATTCATGCTATGGATTATAGTTATAGAAGTGAGCCAAATATTTCAAAAGGATTGAGCCCTCAGTGTTACAGTTATAGCAAGAAGTGCAACAGCAAATCACGGGATATAGTTGCAGCAAGGGGTACAGCAGCAAATGCCTTCCCAGATTTCCACGAGTAGGTTTTCGCGAAAATGATCTTTGTCTTGTTCTTAGGCATGGGCCCATGTCTCTGCTGACATTAACAGCCCCTTTCATATACCAAACTAAGGGGGGGGGGGTAAGGTAGGGGAGAGCATAGAGAACGAATACGAATTTACTGCAGTTTCTGCAGACAGGTTGGCTGGCACCTCGTAGGCATCGTGAAATCGCCCCCCTCCCTTCTTCCACCAACCCAAGACTCCATTTTTCGCAACCAACCATGCAGTGCACCACACCACTACCATACTATCAAAAAAGGTCCAGCACTACCAGCAGAAGACGCCTCTGGCTATCTCGCAGACGATCAGCACACGGCACCAACAGTCAAACAAGACTGCTGCCCTGGTCTGCGCGTGTTAGTAAATGTCCATTAAGCTGTGCGCATAAGATATTTTGCACATAGTGGGTCAAGAAAAGGGACTTTTTCACCCCAACACTCACAACAGTCCGCAAAGCTGTGCCTAATTTCGCACAAAACACTCTCGAACAACCTTTTGACAGCTGGATTAATTTGGTTGGCGACAGGATTAAATTGGTTGGCACTTGGATAAAATTCGCTGGCACCTGGATTAAATTAGATGGCGTTTGAATTAAATTACATGGCACTTGGATTAAATCTGCTGGCGCCTGGATTAAATTGTATGGCGATTGGATTGAATTTAGCGGGGAAACCTGTAGAGGACTTGCCGCATACATTTTTTCAGTTGGTGTATTGTTGAGCTGTGTGTGAAAAATAAGCACTGTCAATGGGATAACAGTGGCTTAGTTGCTATTGCTGCTGTAAGGGCATCGCGACCCAACGTGCGTTGCAGTGAAGCTGCACCAAAGGAAACACCTCGCATATAATCCGCATCTCTCTACACCTTTTTGGTGCGGGTTATACACGCGAAAATACGGTACCTTAAGAGCAGTGTCCCTCCTTAAAGGAGCCATGAAGAGAAAACAAAAGTTTGTTTTATTCGAAAGATTAGGTGTTTCATAGTACCCCAAGCGCTTTCCCTGAAGCAAATGATGCTTTATTCACTGAGAAATAAGGCAATTTAAGCCAAAATTTTAAATCTCCCGCTAAAATTGAACATTCCGTGACGTTTACAATGGCGTCATAGAGCCGGTCCATGAAACAGATACTTAGTATGTCGACTCCATATAGCACCCACACGCGGGAGTCGACCGAGACGGCGGCCATTTTAAAAATGCTAGTAAAACCTAGTGCACCCGCAGCCCTAGTCATGGAATCGCCTGATCCGGAGAACAAAACTCTCGCCGAGGAGCTCCGGCTTGCATTTAACAACCTCACACCACTTGAACGCTCAACGCTTCTAATACCCCTGTCACACGGGCACTTTCAATCGCGATTGAAGTGAATCGCGATCGAGTTTTCGAGCGCGCTCGACGTACTGCCGCTACTACACGGCCCGTTTCAATCGCGATCGAGAAGTTGCACGGGTTGCACTCGTTTACGCTAGATGGCGCTAACAATGTACTTGCGGCCGGCGTCTGGTAACTTCGCGCGGTCGTAGGTATACGCAAATATGTAAATATTACCTCACGCCTATCTGGGTCAAGTTATTTGACACAATTTGTGGCGTTAGTTGAAGTTGTCACATTCTGTGCCATTACTCAGCGGGGACGAGAGTATCGCTGCTTTCGTTCGATCGCGCTTGGAAGCCTCGATCGCGCTTGAGAAACCAGGATTGAGTTCGAGCGGGATTGAGCCCGATCGCGATTGAAACTGCCGTGTAGCAGAGGCCCGATCCGGATTGAGCTCGATTCGGATCGACTCAATCGCGATTGAAAGTGCCCGTGTGACAGGGGTATAAGTGCACGAGCGGCAAGAGTTGTGGGATACGCGGTGGACGGGAAAGCGACCATTCCGCGATAGCCACAACAGACGAACGCCCTGCCGTCGGCACCGCTGCCTCGTCAGCGCCGTCGCCACGGACGAATACAGACTGGTACGTATGTGCCGTATTTTTATTACGGTTAATAATAGTTCAACTTCAGTAGCAGTATCGCTTATGCCAGTTGGCCGGTGTCGTGTATGGAAAGCCGTTCGCGCGAGCTCTCTGCTTCGACCAGAAAGATACGAGCGTCAATGCGCGGTGTTTACGGCATTTTTCCTCCAAGGTCAGAGCGCCTCGAACCCGAAAATTCGTCTGCGCGACGGCGAGATGTCGAGCTCGGCCAGGCGGTTGTTTCGTACGCATTGGCGCACACGCTTGCGTGTTCGTTCGGAACTTCAACCGTTTACTCCACCGTTCTTTGTCATAAAAAGAATGTGCAGTATGTTTCACGGGCATTTAGCTCGCTATGCAAACTGTAAGCCCTGCCTAACATGCGTTTGCTTTTGCCGGCCTCCGCCAATCGCGGAGCTTAGCCCATGTGACGGCATAGGTTCTGTTGCGGGAAATGAGCTGGTGGGTCGCATGACCATTCCCGTTTTTCCTAATTATGTAGCTTATTTGAGCGAAGTTTGCGTTATAAGTGGTGTCGTTATGGTTCTAACGAGGCAATCTTTCGAATGAACCAAACTTGTGTTTTCTCTTCATGGCTCCTTTAAGACCACCTTGTCTGGACAACAGTGGTACCAGTTTTATTGCAAACCTCAAACAAATAGGTGTTAAATCGTGTGTGTGCGTGTGTGCGTGTGTGTGTGTGTGTGTGTGTGTGTGTGTGTGATTGGTGGGTGCTGGCCAATGTTGACACCAAGAAACGTGACTGGGTGGTCATAGTGCAGATTCAAGTTCAGTTCGTATCACTTGAATGTTAACGTGCTGTTAAAACCAAGGTTCGCACAGGTCCTTGAAAACCCTTGAATTTAGAAGTGTAAATTTGAAGGCCTGGAAAGTCCTGGAATTTTTAAAGGGTCCTTGAAAACCCTTGATTTTTCTGGAGATAACCACTGGCCCTATCTTTTCACAAGAATTTAAAGTGTATGTAAGGAAACATTGTAACAATCAAGTTTCAGTGTATTGCGTGAAATTACGAGTTGTGGATTCTCATTATTACGAGGCAGCATTGAAAGCAGCACTCTTCAATAGAATTCATGTCACGATACAATCCCGTGAAAGCTGGCTTCTGTTCTCTATCTTGCATGTTCCATCTAGTCTGTGGACGGCCTTTCATTGCATGTTTGCTGTGCCTCATACGCTCCATCTGTGTATACTTTTACGTGCAAATGGTGGACGTGTACGCAGTTCATCCTGCCTTGCAGCAACACTTGCTGAGTTAATTGCAGCTGATATTCTTACTGACAAAGCAGGAGATGCAGGCAACATTAACTAAGTTCTGAAATGAAACAGCCTCAGCAAAACACCAAGAAAAAAGAAAAACCTCTAAATATAAACCATGAAAAAAAACACCTGTGGAAGCATTCATGAACCCATAGCACCTGTGTAAATGTGCATTAATGTTATTAAGTACTAGGCAATATCAAAATTTTGCATTTTGTTGAAAAAGTTGTAAATAATCCCAGATAAAACTTAAGATGAGGACCTTGAAAATGTGTTTTCTGGTCCTTGAAAGTCCTTAAAAACCCTTGAATTTTTGCTTTTGAAGCCCGTGCGAACCCTGTAAGACACTCCTAACTGTTAGTTACATCACTGCAGTGCGAAATCCGAAAGATATTTTGTGTGTTTTTCTCAGTTAAAACAAACGTCTTTGGTGGCTGGAAGGCAGCTGAGCGAGTTACCAAAGGTGAATTCCTTCAAATTGAAATAAGTTGTTTTTTTGTCTTTGAGGCCTCTTCAAGCCCAGTGGTACTAGTTCTAGTTTTAGAGGAAGTTTCACCAGCAGGGGCTCGTATATTTTTCTGCATAGTTTCATAGAATAATAACTAGAGTGGAAACTGCCGCTAGTGTCAACGCAAACTTCGAGGCGGCGTTTATGCTTCGATGGGAATGATGGGTAGCTCTGGAACCGGATTGCATTGGATCGAAACAAACCTATGGCTGCGCAAATTGTGTTTTTTGTCAAAAAAACTCTTGTCGCCCGTTTCGCTGTTTAGAAATTACATGGCGAACAAGAAAGCTACTGACCAAAAACTGGTTTTGTACGAAATAAAACGGTGCGTTAAATAAAAAGCACACATGGAGTCGATGAGGTTATTGGAGTAGGTTTGCCATTTGTCCCCAACTACAGCGGGACGCGGACTTCTTTAAAACTATTTGTAGAAGTTTCAGCACTCGTAGTTTTTAATATTAAGAAAAGTTTGGTGCTCCTAAAAAAAAGAAACCGTCAGCTTCAAATATGCATTGCTCTGCCGAATAAACAGCGCCACAACTCCTAATTCGCAGGCAACTTCGCCGCTTACAGTGCCGTCATTTGTGTTTTTGTGGTCATTGTTCTGGCAATGAATTGATAACCCACCCGATTCTCAACTCTGATTATAGAACATTTCCACTAGGGCGGCGTCAATGCTCCTGCGGCATTCAGTTCAAGGAGAAGCATATTTCTGAACGCTTCTTCGCACATAGGAAAATGCGTTCATGCAATTTCAAGACGAGAACGAAACTAGCTGCACGATCCGATCCATAACAACTTTTCGCAAGCCATCGAGTGACAATCCGAATCCATAACTACCGATCACCCCCATTGTGGCGTATGATCGCATCGCCAGATTCCTCTCTGGTTGTTATTCTATGAAGCTGTTTTTCTGGGCCTGCAAAGATTTTGGGAAGTGTTTGCGTTACGATTGCTGTCAGCCACACTAATCTGTGATTGACAAAAACTCTTGCGACGTGTTTGTGTAGCGTTTGAATGTTGCTGAGGCTGGTTGCCATGCTGTGGCACCCCGTGACCCCCTTTTGCAGCAACAGCGACATTAAGATATGGCGAACTCCGGGCTACTATCTCGAGGCGGACGACGCCGAGGGCAACGGCACCAAGTTTGGGCCCGGCATGGTGGCCCAGCATTGAGGACACTCCGGCGATATTGCCGCGCTCTCCTCCTCACTCGTGCACACGCACGCTGCGCCGCCACCCTGCCTGCCTCGTTTTTTACTCGTTGCTTTCGTAATCCTGCACGCCGTGGCAGTCCTGCATTTTGTGTCCTCTTTTCTTTTTGCCGGCAGTCGTGGGTAGTTGCCCCCGCTTTTGTGTTCTGCCCGCGCCAGGAATTTCCGGCCATTAACTGTCGCTGGACACTGCTCCCTCCCAGTTAGCTTAATAAAAATGACAGTGGGTACTTCGCTGCCATGGACTGTGTTACCACATCAGTGCTGAGATCAGTTTGTTTCCACCTTTGGTGCTGTGATAAACTCTTCAAGTAGGTTAGGTTGAAATTTACACGTAGCTGTTGTATGCCGACTGAACTGCGAGAGCGGACGCTTAAGGCCTGTTCACACTTCCGACGAAGTGACGCAATTTCTATTGCTTCAGTCGCCCGGCGGTTGTTTTTGTCTTATGGTCTCGACCAGTTTTTGTCACCACGACAGAAATCGCATCGTTTTTGTCGCAAGTGTGAACGGGCCTTTAGTGCTAACTGTTTTTGTAAAACAGGCGCAGGCACTTTGCTTTGGGGTTAAGTTTGCAGCTTTTGCCAGTAGTGGCTGCCCTGTGTGCGAAGCATGGTAGCTCCCAACGTGGCTGTTGACCTTATGCGTCCTTTATAATTTTGCCCCTCACCCCCAACCCGCATGTGTGTTAACCGCAACGTTGTGCTTCCTTTCCCCCCGCCTGCACTCCTGTGTCCGCCGGCAACGCCAGTGACAACTCGGTGCGTGTTTGGAGTGTGCGGAGCAACATGGAGATATCTCCCGACGCTGCCGACTACTAGGAGACCGTGATACGACCGACGGACTACCTCCGGCGAACCAGGGACAGCGTGCGGTGCCACAAGTCGTAGCATGTGAAACAACGGACAGGACTTGCGTAATCTCAGTCCGCGACACGGCGCCCGTTCTTTTTTTAGTTGCGCGCGCCGTGTGAAATCAAAGCACTTGTGGCAGCCTCTGGTTCTTCCTACTGCGGGTGCATTTTTGCTAGCTAGTCCTTTCGCGTTTATTTACGAGGTTTTTATTAACCTGTCTCTAATTAAAGGTGTTCCAATTTTAACGTGGCTTGGAGGGTAGCCTCTGACTTTACGGCAATATATCTCTACCACTGTTGTTCAGGGCTGCGTCAGTCCAAGGTTTTTCATTTAGCATTGTCAATTCATAATATACTACTTCACGTGTAACTTTGCGTGCAGATATTTCATTCCTTTTAGATGCGCATTAATCAAAAAAAGTTATTTATGAACGCGGTTATTTTAGCGACTTTTGCGACTATTTATACTCCATCATTAATTTATTAATAGACGCGCTATGTCATGTTTTGGAACGGAAGCTCATGTGTGTACGTGCGAAGGAATGTGTGCCTACGGCAGCTTTTGAAAGTAGGGTATTTTTTGAACGTGAAACATAGGTCTACAATAACAAAGCCCCCCCCCCGCCTGAATTCCGGTAGTGACATTCCGAGTGAGCCTTGCCTATTTCTATACACAGTTTTAATAAACATTCCAAACACGTCTGCTTTCATTTTCATGGACGAGCTATTTATTTAGCGGCATATCTATGTACACTTTTTTTTTTTTGTGTAGTCATTTACACCTTTTTATTCCCTGTTCAGGGGTTTCCATTTTACAATCTGCAGAGACCGACTTGAGCGTCCTCTTTGTAGTGCCTGTATGTGAAATGTCCAGAGGCGGGTGTGCCAGTGGCACTCCTGTTTTCAGCCTACATTCCAATGCTGAATACCTTTCCATGTGTACAAAGTGTAAGTAGGCGAATAAAGGAAAACTAGCAGTGAACTTATTGTCTTTTCTTTTTGCCTTTGAACATCTGCGATTGAGTCGTCCCTTCTTCATACGGAAGTGCCGAGACCGCAGAAAAGGTTGCAGAGGTTCCCAATGCTTTGCCCTTAACTTAGTCGCTCTTACTGGAACTTGAGATCCTCGCGCTTGAAATCTTGGATGCAACACAGTGGGAATGAAATATTATCCATGAATTCACGCCCAAAGCATGCGTGGTCACATCAGATGCAGATGTTCGAAACAGCATAAAATTTATGCATTTTGTAATGCAAATAGTTCAAGGGACAGCCAACTGATTTTTAAGGAGTACATGTCTTCTAGCTTGTACAAAATCCAGCATTTCTACATAAATTGGAAGAAATCATTTCAATTTGGCACTAGCCTTTTTGAAATCTAAAAACAAAAATAGCGCCATGTATTGTGTCTGAACGTGACACTACGTACAGCTTCGTCGGTTGCTTAAAGAAATGGGAGAAACTGAATGTAATGATTGTCTTAGTTAGCGGGGGACAAGTCTGTATTCCTTTTCAGCTCCCGTAGAGTTAAACTTGTGTTGCCGCACGGTTCACTGTCATTGTTGCGAGCATTAGTATTGGCAGCATTGCTGAGCCCAAGGACGCGGGTTCGATTCCCGGCTGCGGTGGCCGGGAGGCGACCGCAGCCTCCCTGATGGAGGTGAAAAGCGAAATGCCTGTGTTCAAGTTTTCGCTGCATGTTAAAGATTCCCAGGTGGTCAAAATTAATCCGGAGCCCTCTGTACTCGAGGACAACATTCTGTGGCAATGCATGATGATGATGATACATGATTGCTAGTGGTATCCTCTTAATAGCAGGGTGATGTGTCATCCTACTACAAATAATATACCTTAAACTCATCGTTTAATACTAGCGC
Source organism: Haemaphysalis longicornis (assembly GCF_048455015.1). Classification (NCBI taxonomy): domain Eukaryota; kingdom Metazoa; phylum Arthropoda; class Arachnida; order Ixodida; family Ixodidae; genus Haemaphysalis; species Haemaphysalis longicornis. The sequence goes on from NW_027526225.1 coordinate 113,136,944, forward strand.
CACTCTTCGGGCAAGCACAAAAACTTGTTTGGCGCAAAATATTTTTTCTGTAACAGGTGGTAGCTGTCTTGGGCAATATTCCCCTTCCTGCTTTTTATCCACCACCATTCTGATCTTTTCATTGCCTCGACAGCCTTGAAGTTAACTCCTGTGCAACCCTTAAATCCTAGGGCTTCTGGAAGCCGAATATTTCCCTCATGTAAATTTGGATGGATACCCTCGCATTCTAACACTATGTGCCGCATAGTTTGTTTCTTTTCCGCAGACCATGCATACCCCATCATTTTGTGAATACTTCCCCACGAAGCACTTAGTTCGCAAGCAAACTGCTCTAGCCTCAAAAAGCGAAGCACTGCCCCTGGAATTATCGTAGAAATTTTCCTTTCTGAAGGCCGATTTCTCGGCCCTGTACATCTCTAACGACATTGTAGCTTCCATTTTTTCTCTCCATTTATTCGTTTCTATCTGCCTTGCCTCTGTTTTGGTTACCTTGGCAGTTTTGGATTCTCCACTGTTCTTTCCGTATTTCATTGTTAGCCTTCTAGTCTTCTTTAGCAACGCCGCCTGTATTAACATTGCCTGACGCGTCGCGCGCTTTTCAATGGGAAGGGTAGGGACGCTTAGTTCAGGCACTAATCCGCTATGTGGCGCGTGCCGGCGGACATCTCGCCTTACGTCACTGCTCGCGAGTCGCGAACGCTGCACCCACTTCTACGACGTGTGTCTGTCAGCTTGCCTGTTGGGCTTCAAGGGCCGTTTCACTTACATCTTAGCCGCGACGGGGCTCTAGTTCTGTGGCGCACTGGGGGATCTCGTTCAACGTGTCGCTCGCTTCATACTTGCTGCATTTTTCCAAAGATAAAGACGGAGGCGGACTGAAATAGTGTAAGAACATACTGATTGTCGGGTAGACATATAGGTAACAGAAAAATGATATTTTCGGATGGGGCAGCCATTATTTTACTGATATTTTTCTTTCTGGAGTTTTTAGAGAAGAAAAAATTGCGTGCACGTTTTTTGTTCAGGCGCTCACTTCTACGATTACTTTCCAATAATACCATGTGCTTCTAAACTTCAGAAAATTATAGGAAAAAAAAGGATAAGCAGCTGCGATCCCGCCACGCTGTCCGGGCGCTTCTACAGTACAGTCCTCAATTTTAGAAGTGCGTACCGATGCGGAGTGCGAACAGCGGGATAAAAACAATACCTAAATACGGAGGGGATAGAGGTGGGATGCCCCACTCAGAAAATTTCAGGGCCTGTGATCCGAGTAGATAAGCGCGCAAAGCCGGCATCAGCCTGCGGCATCGCAAGGGATTCTGCTTCGTGACAAAGGAAGTTTTATCAGTGACAGACCAAGACAGACAGGCATGGTGAAAAACAAGAAGGCGTAGGAGCGCCGCCTCGGGAACGCTAAACAAACTTTCCACTATTTTGCATATTTTCCGAGAAGCGGCGCTGGCTGGCGGACACGAAAGCACGCTGGAAGGCTACGGAGCGGGGAAGGGTAGGAGAGAGCAACAGGAGAGTGGCTGTTTGGCCATTTTTCGCTCACGCGTTGGGCACTGTTTATACCGGCGGCGTTGTCTTTAGCCACTGCATGTCCACACTTCTCATGTACAGGCACCTCAAAACCTTAGCTGCCCACCTACGTTGATCCATTGCCCTCAACCTCCTGTCAAAATATATTTTACTCCGCACTTTACGAACTTCAAACAAGGCCGGCCCATATCTCCCTGCACTGCTTCGTTAGTTGTTTTTCCGTGCGCTCCTAATGCCAAACGACCTACCGTTCTCTGGTTCACTTCAAGGCCTGCTGGAGCGTCTGATTTTAAGCAGAGTACTGCATTCGCAGATGTGAGAACCGGAACAATTACTCCTTTCCAGATTCCTCTCGCTACTTTATATTTGTTATACCCCCACAGAGCTCTGTGCTTCATTATAGCTGCGTTTCGCTTTCCCTTAACCTTAAGTTGCTCCTCGTGAGTTCTTAAGTAGTTATCCCCTTCGTTTATCCACACTCCCAAATATTTATATTCCTTGACTCTGGGTGATTCGCCATTCTGGATTGAGACTGCGTCAGTGCTAGGGTCACTGAAAACCATTATTCCCGATTTTTATGCGCTAAAATTTGACCCAAGGTCGGTGGCTTCCTGACCGCTAATATTTATGAGCCGTTGCATGTCGGTTTGGTTATCAGCTAAAAGAACAATGTCGTCTGCGTAAAACATTCCCGGAATGCGCTGTTGTACCACTTCGCCTTGCATCATATATGTTAAGTTGAACCCTAATTGATTTTCTTCCAGTTTCTTTTCTAACCCTGCCATCTAAAGCATAAACAGTATTGGGCTCAAAGGGCATCCCTCTTTCAGGATCCCCGATGGGTGCAGACCTGCTGTGCACATTTATGCCCTTCCCATGTAAGGTGCACTCAATTATATTTGTAGATTGCTATAAGGAACTGTATTAACTCGTCACCTAATCCCTGGAGTTTCAGCATTCTCTACAGCAGTTCTCTGTTTATGTTGTCATATGCCCCCTTTAATGTCCAAGGAATGTGGACTTGATGGAAACCATCAAACATCACCATAGTGGATTATGGAAGTGGCATTTATGATGGCAAGACGGCGGATGACTGCATGCTGGCACGATGGCAACACGATGGATGTCAGCATGCTGGTAAACGTCGACATGTCGGCATAAGGAACCGTATCAACTCGTCATCTAATCCCTGCAGTTTCAGCATTTGCCACTCAGCATTCTCAGCATTCTGGAGTTTCACTTTCAGCATTCTGTAGCTAAGGCTACAGAGCCGAACTACGCCGTTTCGCTGCGCACGTGGAAGTAGTACGACAAATAAAATTGGCTGGCTGTAACCAAAGCAATTCATAAATATATAGTTCTTATATTTTAGCCTCGAGTTCATAATGCCATTAAATTACTAGCCAGAATATATGAAATAGAGAGCATTATTTTTAGATCTTCGGATTTTTTTGGTTGCGACTGTCGCCACTGGTGTCGCAGTGGTTCTCTTCTAACAAAAGACGTTCTTGTCGACGGCCTTCGGCACCTCGCAGCAGCTCGCCACTTCATTCTCCGCATAGGATTTTGAGAAGCCTGAGAAGCAAAAGCTGTGAAAACATGAAGCAAGTGGTTTGCAAAGTGTATGCCCAAGTGAAACTGATGCAACCCGAAACTCTCCGTCGTTTCCGCAATCTGTTTGGTTAGCTCCCCCTTCCCCATAGCTTTCTCTCCATTGCCACAGAAAGTTCATCGCCTGCAGAGCATCTAGGCACTAACCCTCACAATCGTTTTGGCAGCATAGTGGAAGGGGCCATGCAGTCGAAAGATTGGTGTTTTATAGTGCCCCCAGCTCATCCGGCAGCAAATGATGCCGTATTCACTGAGAAATTAACCAATTCAGGTTAAAACGTTTATTCCCCTGCCAAATACTGTGCTTTTGTGATGTCTGCCATGAAGTCACGAGGGTGGGTATTGAAACGAACTTCCAGTGCGTCACTAGGCTCTGCAACCTTGCTTACTATCACTCATCCCACATCGCGCTGCCATACTGAGCCACGGACCGTTGTCCACCGTTGATTTGTTTTTGACCGTATTTGCACTTATATGCATTACATTTAAGCGCAAATAGCTTGTTGGGAAAGCTTGTAAGCCCTGCCTAATTTGCGTTTGCTTTTGCCAGCCTCAGCCAATCGCACAGCTGGGCATACGACATCATAGGTTCTGTTGTGGGAAATGAGCTAGTGGGTCGCATGGCCGTTCCATTTTTTCCTAATTATATAGCTTATTTGAGCTGAGTTTACGTTAAAAGTGGTGTCAGTATGATTCGAACGAGGCAATTTTTCGAAAACCAAACTCGTGTTTTGTCTGCATGGCCTTTTTAAAGCTGGTAAATTTCAACATCCCGCTTTCAAACGTTCTTAAGGCCCTATTGGGAAAAACGTTTCTTTCAAGGTATTTTAGTGATGCCCTTTATTTTGGTATAGAGAGCATATACTCCACAAAAATCTGTTGGATGTCCCTTTAAAACGTGTCAGTAGGAATAATTCGAAAGCACCCCTCCAGGTCTGACTGGCTTGCACGTCCTATATGCCCATTTCCCTCCATAGAATTTAAATGAAAGTAAATGATACTACAGTTAGAGCTTTTTGCTGCTGTTTTGACACAGAAGTACGAGAATTAAGGTTTTCGAAATTGTGCTAAAATTAGTGATGCGGCTAGTATTTCCTCCCTGTAGATTGCAGTACCCTCCAATTCATCAGTTAAAGGTAACTAAGTTTGTTGCTGTGTTTCTTAATGCCATCAACACTGTTTAGAATGCTCTAAAACATGCATTTCTTTTTGTGCCGTTGACTGGTGCGTGCGTACCTAGAAATTGTAAATTTCAATTTTCTTATCAGTTATTGCAAAATATTCGCGTCAGTTCAAACAAAACCTTTGTTTAGTTTGCAAGCCAAAAATGGTGTTTGCACAGCCCGAGTGCTAATGCAAAATAGTGCACTGGTGCTGATGCAGCCTGCTTATGCAGGACTAGAATGTCTTGGTAAAGGCCAGTCTAACAAGGTAGTCTTCACCCGAATACTATTTTTTTTTCCCTAACCGTCAAAGAGTGTCTGTTTTTACAATCAAGAACACACAATTCACGCCGGCTGCTTTATTTGAAGCACCCTTGAAACAATCGTTCTCAACAATGAAATCAACACTGTCACCCAATCATGCTCTCTTGCTGTGTGAGCTCGGCACTTGAGCCAATGGCAAAAAACTGTGTGCATATGGGCCTGTTGTGGACGCACAGCTCTTCAAGCAGGTCCCCTTGTTCGGTCAGCAGCTCGCGGACTTCTCCAAGCGTCATTTTTGGTGCCATGTTGCGAACCATTCGTGCGGCTTCCTCCCTGAAGAAAGCCAAGGTCCGCGGGAGCCGGCATTCGGCTACTGTTGCGGGATGCTGCGTTGCGATCGTCTTCAAAATTTGCACCAGTTCCGACAGAGCCTGGTCTCTGGGCACTTCCACAATTTCTGCCTTGGAACCTGTAACGGGATGTTGAATGCCCAGGTTAGTGGTTTGCTGACAAGGCATCCTAATAAGCTGATGGCAAAACTTTAAGCAGCAGCACAGTTGGGGGTGTACAGTGTCTACATAAAGACGTACTAATTTGTGTCATTTTGGCATGACGATGGAAGTTGTAAATGCATGTAATCATCATTTGGAGGAGATGGCATGGAGATTTCAAACTGGCACTATCAGCTTGCAGTGGGGCCAAAAATATATGCCTCGAGGGTTCTGCTGAAAAATCAAACTTAGGAGCAATAACGTGCACCTCTTGACAGGCATGTACAAAAACAAGGGCATCATAACAGCCTTTGTTAAAGTTTCTGTACACTTTGACACAATATCAAAGTGTACAGCACTTTGGCCGACAAAAGGGACAGTCTGTATAGAAGAAGAGGGTCAGTACCTCAGTGCTGTACACGCTTGTAGCAGGAGTGATTTTAAACCACTTGGCCACTATTAACCGATCCGAGTGAGAGAACGCCCGCCGATAGCCCAGAAAAAAAACCGTCTGTATACACGTGTAGGCCGGGGGGATCCTGTCCATGGATCTCGCCTGCTCTTTAAGTAGGCTGGTTGGTGCATGTTTAAAAATGTAAGAAACAGCACAAAGGACAGGACGTAGAGTAGAAGACAAGCTCTCGAATCGGCACTGCACTTTATCCGCAGGATGTATTAACCACAGGTCGTAGCGGCTCTGTACTTCTAGGCTGTCGTACGTAATATCACACCAAAGTTCACACAACAGAAACCGAAATTGAAGTGCATCGAGCCGTTCACAAATGGGAAGTGTTCCGGTCAGTACATCTAGGACTTTTGTCCTCGCAGTACGAGTAGCACCGGTCATGGCCAACAATGGCACGTGCTGAACAGATTTAAATTTAGCCTTTCGGTAGGGTGAAGGCAAATTTGGCCACCATGCCGGTGAGGCGTATGTAACAATCGAAAGAACCAAATCGTACACAGCTATTCGAACTTTGAATTTAGGATCTGACAATGCATATAAAGGAACTGTAGGAGTTTTTGAGTCGTAATTTCAACCTTTGTTTTGAGGTAATTCGCGTGTGGCATCCAGGTGATCCATGGATATATTATCACTCCACTCTGGCCAAACTGGCTTAAGACTGCAGCATTGTTTGCAAAGATGTAAAGCATTACACGAGACATGCCAGTTCCATAAATTTTCAGCGTGTGGATGACCAGGGAGAAGCACTTGTCAAAGACAAACATTACATGATGAGTGTTGCGAGATGCCACGATGGACGTACTGCCTTGTGCTTTCAAGTGAAATTCACACATTCGTTTTAGTCTGAGCCAAGCTCCGATTGAGATAACCAGGTGAGGGCCAAATAGAGCCCTGGTGAAATGTTCTGTTCTCTATATTGGGATCTCCCGAGGCAAGACTAGGGCACGCAGAATCAACGAACTACCTGCAACATTGAGGCTACAGGCTTTGCAACTAACCTGGCAAGATCTTGACTTGGAAGCCATTGCGTGTGAGAAGTGGATCCGTCACGTACGAAGTGCCAGACATGTCCCGGGACTCTTTGTTCATGCCCAGCAGTGTGTTCCACAGATGGTCTCCACCAAGCATTCTGAGATAGGGAAACGAACAATCGAATACGGCCACACACTTGCTAAAGTTGCAGAACGTAAAAATTAGGCCTGAAAAAGTCCTGCTGCAATGCAGGTGTGTGCATATTTTTGCAATGTGCTCGACAGCTACGTAGCTCCCTAATTTTGTCTACAGAACACCATGCACTTAAGTCATCCAAACTCTACCTGGCCACTTAAATTAGTGTTCTCAAAGGCTGATTAAGGCTATTAGCTGCAGCAGCCAATAATCCTTAATCTTTGGCACCCAGAGTAAGAACCAGTCTGTATTGCTTAATTAAATCAATATATACATTTGTCGTGCATCATTGCACAGCAAACTAAAATTTAAAAGCAAGCAGCAGATTTTCTTACCAACCTGACTTGGAGTGGTGGCGGTTTCACCAGTACGTCAAACGAATAGCCATAGAGTACCTTTACATGCACATCATGCGTACAACGTCAAGTAGCAAAGGTCGACGAAGCCTGCTCACGTGGATGTGACACTTATCGGGGGGTCGGCTGCCTCCGACGGAAGCGAGTACGTGGCCACCAGCCTCCTGAAGGTGACTGCCTCCCGGAGCCGCCCAGTGTTCAGGGTGCAGAGACCCGCCTTGTGCCACACCACCCACGCGTCGTTAGGACACCCATGCAGTGGGCCCACCAGAGAGGTCTCCAGGCCGGGCGGTGCCTGACTGCATGCACGGGACCAGATTCGTCAAGCAAAATCCAAGGTTTCCGCTTGGATGAACACCCTCTTTAAAGGGACCCTGCAACCCTTTTCTCAACTTTTTTCTAAATCTTAAATGCTTTCAGAACGTAGTCAACCAACACATTCGGTATTGGGTCACAAAGTACCTCAGCCAAAAATTACTGTTCTATGCCCATCAGACAACTTGAAAACCTGCTCAAAAAATTTTTCTCGCCTTCTCGAGTCTTGGCATTCTTCGAGTGCTCAAATTACGTCATTACGGCAGCGTAGTGGCTATTGGCCAGCGTTCCTTCAGTTGCAGCAATGAACGCATTCGATAGCCACTTTGAAATGAAAAGCACAAAAGCCAAGCAGAAGTGGAAGGTGGATAGTTCTGCCGTGACGAGTAAATCTCGCAGTGCCACTCCTTGCTGTTAATAACTATATCTTTTGACAATGCTTCCAGACAAGAAGGAAAGAGTTTACCAGATGTGTTGCAGAGTCCCTGTAAAATAGGCCCCAGTGAAAAACTTGAGTTGATAAGTTTGCATTAGTAGGATTATTTCTAGTGCAACAAACAGTTCATTGAGATAAACTTCGAGAGATGTCACAGTTTGCTGAAGTGGCAACTTGAAGCAACGACTTGCAAAAAATTAAGTGCAAAGCCATAAAGGTAAATTGTGAAGCTTGGGTGTTTATACAGAGCATGCTAGTTATTGCATTTAAAGTGTTGCAAGTGTTTAACTAATTACCAGCCAAAATAAAAATATCTATTTGGACTCGTTAATTCTCCGGGGCTTCTTAGTAGTTTCTTTTTATACTGCAACTTAAGTTGTATACGTAGTGCAATTTCGTTTTGTGTTAGAAGTGGAAATCCTTCTAGCTTTGCAAAGACTGTATGGATGGTTCTTTGAGGGGGGCAAAAAACTTTTTTCTCCATACCACCCACTTTTATGCTCAATAAATGTTTTCCAATCTAATCCATACTGCTTTAGCATACGTTGAGGAAAAAAAAGTGCTAAAGAAACTCAACGAGTGGCGACAACACTGCAAGAACTCAGCTTCATTTCGCACCTGCTAGCCAAAAAGGCTTCTTCCAACCGAAAAATTACATTGCATAGCTGCCCTGAATACAGTGCGCAACATTATGTTCTTTGCTGCAATGTATGCCTGCTCGATTTTCAACAGTGCTCAATATAGTGCAGGAACCACTGTGCTCAGTTGCTATTTTGCTGTTCCTAAATTTGCTAAGTAAGTTTAGCTCAAGTAAGTTGGAGTCAAGTATGCACAGGTAAGTTGAAGAAACCTGAGATGGCAGTAGTCTTCAAATCGCTCTTTCAGAGCTTTCATGGAGAACTGCAGTTCTGCTCTCTTCCACGTTGATGTAGGGGGCCTTGGTGAAGTGACTTCTTTTGGCTGAGGCTGGTGAGAGCTGGGTGCCGGCTTGCTCCTACAACAATGAGGAAGAACAGTAGCTGAGACCTTTATTTTGTTCGGTTTCAAAGTTATTGGGCAGCTTAGCTGCCAGCAACAACAAATGGTGAAGTGTCATGTTGAGCTAATTATGCACTAACAAGCTATCTTTAGCCTGAATGCACTTGCAGCGTGCAGTGATGAAATACTTTTCTGTGCATGCCAACTGCATCTCACCGCACTATTGCACCTTCAGCCTGTTTCTGATATTCTTGTCTTTTGTCAGGTGTTAGGGATGCCCAGCCTTCTTCGAGGAGTTCACTGAGCTCTTCTAAAGGCATTTCTGGGACCTGCGATAAGACTGGAAATAAAAGAAAAAAGACCCTGAGAGTCACAATGTTTGTTACATATGCCTCGGTGCCAAGCATGCCAATAAGCATAGAATCAATCTAGTGTTTGATGTACCAACACCACAACTGAACTACAAAGGGCACCGATATGGAGGCACACTTGAGATTAATTTAGACCGACCGGAGTTTCCCTCTCTATGCATGGATAAATTAAGTTAAGGAAAACCTGTCAAAAAGAGTGGACTTGAAAGTTGCGTGCCAGCAATAAAGCTTGACTTTGGGCTAGTTGGGTATGCATGACACCTTATCCCATACGTCCACGCCGTGTCACACTCCCTGAAGAAGATAGGAGACAATGCAGGAGTGCGGACAGTTTTTTCAGCGCCCAACAAACTAGCCACATTGTGTGCCATGGTGAATGACAAAAAGGTTCCCAGGGCTGCTTGTGGGAAGAAACATGAAAAACAGTATGTAAAATGCGTGGAATGCATAGTATACGAGATCCCACTTAAGTGCGGGCGAGTATACGTGGGCCAGAGTGGCAGGTGCGTCAACGACCGTCTTCGTGAGCATGCAAATAACATGCGCACAGGAACTGGTAGCAATCTGGCCTTACACTGCAAGAATTGCAAAGATTGCTACCCCAAGCTCAACGAAACCCGCATTTTAAAACGGTATCGCGATGCCCGATCCCGCGAAATCTTTGAGGCTTCAGTCAAGCCACTAAGGGGGAGGATTGCTTGAGTTCGCCATCCGTGGCGCTCTTTGAGCGCGAGATTGCTTATCTGGCCGGATAAAAAGAAAATTGGTGTGTGTTTTATCAACTTTTACTCCCGACGCCGCTTTTAAGCTGTTTATTTATCTCGTTTGTACTGCCGTATGTTTGCTTTCTTTTCTTCTATTTATTGCCAACTTTAATAAAATTTCACCAGTTGTTCGTCAGCGCTCGTGTCTGTGTAACCTCTCTACATCCGTGTTTTTGCGCTGTTTTTCAAGGTGTCTTGCATGCCAGCACTGGCCTGAATAGAAGCCTGAAACATTGACATTTTATGCACACAGTGATGCGTTTGTCACACACAACCAAAATGATTACAGCATTGCCGATAAACTTGTAATTCTTGTAGTTACTGCTTGTTTGACTTATGCACCTGTTAGGACTATTGACTCTCTTTTAACTCCCTTCAAAGTAAAAACTGCACCACTGACTTGTGACTCCCTTATGACTCCACTCAGCCCAAAAGTTGTTGCAACATTATGCGAAGGAAGCATGTATGACTCACTCTCTTCCTTTCTGCGAGCACAGTAGACTTCCTTGGCAGACTGTTTTTGGGAGCCCAGCATGTCTTTTATCCACCTCTGGACTCCTGATGGCTTTGACGGCGTCCGCATTTTCTTGCTGGGTGTTCTGTCCTTCATGGGGCTAAACATCGGCCGTTTCCTCGGCAGGCCACCCCCTATAGCCGTAGGCTCCTGAAATATATTTTCCCCCTCAACTTTTCCGTAGAACAGGCAAGAAGGTTAGAGCAACTATACGACTCTGATATCAGTTTTACAGTCACCCTTACAAGTAATGCCTTGCACGCTGGGCAAAGGGCACAAAAAAATCAATGGTTGAAATGCGATTTCATCGTTTGAAAAAGCCTTGATTAAACAAAATTTGCGACTTACGAGCCAAGTTAAAATTGCTGCTTACTTCATTACATTGAGGTTTAAACAATGCCAGTAGCGGAAACTTTTCTTGGCAAATCTTCCTTGCCCCATAATCAAATCAGCCTTTATGAGGTCAGCAAATACAGCTACTTCAAAGTCACTGCTTTATTATCTCTTCCTTGTTAGTCTAAACACAATTCCAGCCTCCTCGACATATGTGGCATTTTTTGTTTTAGTAGGTAGGTTCCCTCACACACTGGGCGTTGTTCGGAATTCGTGCCAGTGAAAAAACTGGGTCTCGATTTTGTCCCGAATAAAAGATCATAGCTCTATCCCTCACACCAAAACAAAATGTCACTGCTTCCCGAACAAAATCGTTTGATGCCGAAAATTGCGCAGAAGATTGCAGGGACCTGCCTTAATTTTTTATACTTGTGAGCTCAGTATAACGACAAGGAGGTCATGCTATGCGAGCGTGCGAAAGCAGAATGTCCGCTCACCGTTACTGTCCGTCCTTGCGAATTCTGAATAGCGCCGAGGGACCACATCGATGCCTGCCGCTGAGGCGCAGCCAGTGGTGCAGGCAGTTTTTTCGGAGTGGCAAAGGTTTTCTCGGCCTGCACGTCCGTGGCACTTTCCGGTGGAGCAGTCAAGTCGGCGGATTTAGGCGGAACAGGCTCCGTCATCTCGGCAACGGAGGCCACGTTCTCCTTGTTTCCGTCGGGAGTGGGTGGGAGGTCTTTGCCCACCGAACGCGCTACGTCTTCAAATGCTTTGTCTGATTCCACAAAGTCTTCCAACAACCAGTCCAAGCTGTCTGACGGTTCTTCGTTGCCCTGACACTGATTCTGAGCGGCTGCTGCGTTCTCTGAAGTGACCATCCTTGTCGTGACTGGTATGTCAATAACATCGGCAGTGTTCTCCTTTGCTGATGTAGTGTTGAATGCTTTCTTGACTAGATCTTCAAATATCTGGAGCACTGCATCCTGTGTGGCATTAAAAAGGGAGAAACAACCAAAATCAGTGGCCGAAATGTACAGAAAGACTGACAAAAAGCTTGGCATCACCAAATACTGAGGTAAGTAGGAGCACAGCTTGGCCTCCGTGTAGATCTGTACAAAAGTTAGCACCATGAAACAGCTTTGCATGCCACACAGCTGTTGCTGCATGCTTGGTAGCAATAATAAAAAATGTCAGTTCCACTATCATGTCTGCAGTGATAACATTATTAGCTAAATACTTAAATAATCATGCAAAATACAAGGAGTTACAACTGGTGTGCCAAATGCTACTTTAAACCAGATTTTTTGTTTAACAAATACGAAAGTCAGAACTACGAAAAAAAATTATGCCCTCTGGGTTCTAAATGGTATTAAACAGGTGTCACTAACACCCTAGAAATGCTGTGAAGAAAAATTTTGCTGCTTTCCTTTAAATAATAATAAAAAAAACAACGCAAAAGTATGACTAAGAACTGTGCACAACTGTCTATCAAGAATTCTTATATCTGGTGCATTGACAGTACAATCTGATTTAGTTTAGTCCATGCTAGTTAACATACATGTGTCTATTTCTTGGTTTAATGACACTCATCACTAGTTGTAGTGGGGCACCTTTTTTGCGAATGTGACTGCGGTCTTGTCTGGCTCCAGATTGACGTCAAGGTCACTTGGCGGTACATCGATTGAGGTCACAGAGATTGGGTGCTTGGCAGTGCTGCCATCTTGAATACCCAGGGCCACGGAGAACTCCTTCTGAAGGCACTGCACACAATTGAATCTGCTGTCAGCGCAACAGCCTTGACCTTTCAAAAGTAGCAGGCACTGAAGATTCAGTAGCCATCAACCTCAACAATGAATTTAACAAGGTTTTTCCTGTTTGCGTAGCAATTCAGAAAGTATTTGCTCAAGTGAGAACGAACGCCTAATTTTTCCATGCACAACAGAGCTAAAAAACATCAAAAATACCCAAGAACTAAGAACCCAAGGAATGCAATAGAACTTAACAAAGTTCTTAAGGTTATATCAGTTTGTAGCTGTGTGACATGTCGGCTGAGCCGTTGCACCCTCTTTCTCCTGCTTTTAATATTTCTGCAAAAGTTTCGGAGCAGAGTAGATGCATCAAACTTACCCGTGTCATCTCCTTCACGTAGACGGGCCTTCTGTTCACCAAGATGATGCTCTTATCATGTTCGGAACTGCTTGGCACTTTGTCCTTTTCATCCACGTTCACATTAGGCACAAAGAGCCTTACAGTCTTCAAAAAAAAGAAATGTGCCCATATAGAGATATTAGATACTTTGATGAATGGGTGGGGCAAAGGTCACTGCAAAAAGGTCACTGCCCACCAGAAAGGAAAAAAGGACCTGAAATCACTGGCACCTGGGCTTTTGTCAGAAAGGAGATAAGAAACCACTGTTAGGCTGACTTTCAATTTAGTTGCAGTGCATGAAATGTTAGGCCGACTTTTAAGTTAGTTGCAGTGCATAACAAAGTGCACTTGTGTCATTTCACCGACAGTTAAAGTTTCCCCCAATCACTGGAACGACTTCAGGCGAACAGTGGCCAAACATTTCAAGTCTCTGGGAAATCCCTATCACCAGCCTTGCGCCACAAAGGGGCTTACATGATCGGAGGCAACATCGCTGAACGGGCTCAGCAAAGACCACAGCATGGCTATTCAAGGTGGGCCTCGCGCGATCGCCTCTGTGTTCGTCATGTGCAGTGATAGGGGATGTACACCACTACGTAATGTGTTGCCCAGAGCATGACGTCGAGCGGACTGCAATGCTCTCAGCGATTCGAAAGCTGGCAGCCCCACACAGCACTCTGGACCACATCGTCTTTCCAAGGGGACATTGGATGCTGCGAAGAGACGTGTCACGCCTTCTCCTAAGCTTCCTTGAGGAGACGGAGCTGGCAAACTCGTGGTAAAAGGACACTACCTTTGGCTAATTAGGAGGAGTTTGGGTGGAGCAACTGCCGGCATATCCAGCCAGGCTAACGCTGCCTGATCCCACAACAACCACCACCACCACCTTATCCTCATAAAATCTATTCAGTTGTGTCACAGTAACATTTTAGATACAGATACTGTATTGTCAGGCAGATATCATTTGTCTTCCAATTTCTTAGGTGCTACCAAGTTTGGAAAAATAATGCAAAAAGTTGTTACGTGTGCACTATCGTGCACAAGTAACACTGTTTGCCAGCCTAGTTAGTTGGTGGTACATTTTTTGATGTTTGAAGGATTGTGTTTGAGGTGAACACCGAGAGGGACTTGAAAGAAGAAAACAGACATTTATCGCAGTCTCTACGACAAAAGTATATTTTCTTTCGAGTCCATCTCAGTGCGAATGCCAAGCGCAATCCTTCAGTCAATCTTTTGTGCACAGAGCTATTATTCTATCAGCGAAGGAATGTTATTTTATGCGCGATAGCACAACAAACACAGAGTACAGAAATCTGGTCCCATTGGCCTTTGCATGGATGACGCCATCGAAAAGGATACTGAAGCAGCCTACTAGGAACAAGACCATTCTGAACAATGTGTAGCACTACCAGCCACAGCCTGCTGCTTGTAAACAGCGACAAGCCGATCGATAAGCTTATGACAAGGTGTTTGACGAAAATGGTAACGACAGATAAGAGTTAGACAAGGAGTTCAACAATGGACACCATGGGAGAGTTCTACTACACAAGCAATGAAAAAACGGTAACTGCGACACACTTCTCAAGGCACAGAGACTTTATTGCCTTTGCCCAATGTATAACTGCCGAATGCATCGTATTTCTACTTGTGTAGTCACAGGCTTGAAACTGGACACCAGACAATTTTTTTGCAGTCGTACAGCGACGCAGTTCTGTGCGCACGCTAGCCATCGATTCGGGAACTCTTCGGCACACCATTTTAGTGCAGAAGGTGCCAAATAATAACCGCTGTTGGCTCACAACCGCAAATAATTTAGTTCACCTGTGTCTCTCACTTACAGTCCCAGTGCTGTCATCGTGCGTTTCGCTATACTGCATCATCTGCAACGTGCCGATGCCGTACACCTGGCCGATGGCTTCTCGCATGGTCTTCACAGGCACCTTTGTCCAGACAACACTCTTGTTGTGATGAAGGCTGAGGCCAACACCTGTTGAAAAGGAGGCACACTACTGAGATGGCACGAGCTAAGCTGCACTCAAACCTAGTTATAACGAAACTGAAGGGGAGCCGTAATTATTTCATTAAATTCATTATTTCCTTTCAAACCTCGTTACAAGAGACACTCAAGGGACCCAGAAAACGTGTCTCTTGTAACCAAGGTGTCTTGTATGCAATGTTGCTAACACGGTGAACATAGGAAAACCAACCAAACCGCCTTCATTCAAATGTCTCTTATAACTAAGTGTCTCTTGTAACAGTGTCGCTTGTAACGAGGTTTATATCAATTATAACAGTTTACGGCAATGTATGCTAAGTTGGGTCCGGATTCGGCCCACTCTCCCGCTACGCGACCACGCA
This sequence comes from Haemaphysalis longicornis, assembly GCF_048455015.1. Taxonomy (NCBI): domain Eukaryota; kingdom Metazoa; phylum Arthropoda; class Arachnida; order Ixodida; family Ixodidae; genus Haemaphysalis; species Haemaphysalis longicornis. The sequence continues at coordinate 113,152,221 of NW_027526225.1, forward strand.
TGCAACGGAAATTGAATAGAAGACAAATATTTTGCTCGTCCAATACGCACACTGCCTATTTTATTGTCTGCTAGACATAGCTGGAAAAAAGTCCGTGATGCTCCTTGGTTTCAGACATCGTGAGCCAAACACTTCCTTTTCAGCGGTGGCCACCGCGCTGATGCCGTTTTAGCCGTCGCCACGTGTGCTGAAGGAACGACTTAGAAGGTCAACCGCATCGAGCGCCTGTGACGGCGTTTGCACGTCGAACGTATGTGCTGTGTGCATGAGAGACCATGGTGTCTTCGTCGTCGCTTGCGTCGGTATGTCCGGTGACATCTGCAACATTGTCGTTTGGCTCCTCCGTAGTGACCGCGTTAGCATCGGCGTTGAGGGAAACCACCTTGCGCCACTTCTCACTGCCTCCGAGTGACCCACCCACTTCACTCCGCTGGCAGTTCACCGCGCGTGGCGTGGCTGCACATGGTCGTGAGATCAACGCGGGAGTTTTAAAACAGTTGTGCCGAACGAGTGTCGAACTCAGTGGAATACTTAAGCACCATAATCGGAATTTTTTTGGGGTGGGGGCAGAAGGGTGGGGGGGTGGAGACTAATGTAGTTCGTTATTTCGTTGTACCTATGGACAAGTTAATTTTACTTCGTTACAATGAGGTTTCAAATGCATGGTTCTCTACGGAGATTTCGAGGGGAATTTCGTTTACTTCGTTGTGTCCAGTTACGTTATAACGAGGTTTGAGTGTATTTCACTATGCATACAACACGTGAAGCCTTGTGAAATCCTTGGCCTCGCGTTACTTAAATGCAGTCAACGTGTACTTTCAGATACCCAGACAAAGTTTAGTTTACCATAACACCACCGGGCAAGCTAAAGCAGCTAATTATAAAAGAAAGTTTAGTGCTGAGTTCTTATACCAAATATGCAAGCTATTGTTACCTCCTAGGACATTGTCCTGGTCCTTGCTATTTTCAATTTTCCTGGTGAATCTAATGCTTAAATAAACTACTGTGACAACAAATGAAGAACCACAATGCGAGTTGGTGGAACCAGTGTACTCCTATGCATATGAGGGATTTTTGTTTTCTACGGCCTGGAAATTTTTGCCACCATTTTAAAAATACAGGAAGTGCACCAGTGGTGAGCCGCTACACTAGCTCCATCGAAAATGACTAACTTGTGAACGAACGAAAGGTCCGACATTCACTCACCAGGACAGGCAATGGCCATGGTATTAAGAAAGTGTTGAATCTTCTTCAGCTGCGCAGACTTGGCTTTGACTACATCCAAGTACTTCCTCCTCACAGGAATATTCTTGAACACCTCTTCGACGGTCACTCGCGTTCCTGGGACAGTCGACGTGTGCAAGTGCGAAGCATGGAGTCATTAAAGAGGAAACGCAAACAAGAGAGTTCACGGCCTTCCAAGCTTGCTGTGCAGAATAGAAGGGGCAAATCAGGCCACTCTAGCTCTCTGGTTCACAGTAGCAATGCATGCAGAAATGGACTAGATGGAACGGCAAAATAACCACTTATCTACAAATTGGTATTTCTTGAACTATGTTCTCCTGCCTTTCTCTTCCCTCAAAGGTTGTCAGCTTAAGCTTCAAAAGGTTGCAAGAAAGACCACGTGTGGATATTGTCTCTTCATCTGTCATCAGAATCACTCCCAGTGAAGAGAGGATTCCCATCCGTTAAGAAGGAGACATTTGTCCGTTCAATTGTTAGTTCACTCTGCAACCTATAAGGTGGCAACAACAAAATGCAAGATGTGTATGGTGTACAGGAAGACAGATGGCCGTACTTATGTCCGTATGTATAAGTGCCACTACATTCGTATAAAATATAAAATAACGAAGAGCAGCAGTTACGACCTCCCAGCTACAGTAACCCATGTTACCTCCGTTCCAAGGCAGCACCTTCTTCGAGGTGACGTTGCCTTGCGAGTCGAAGCACAAGGCCAGTCCCTGGTCGTGGTTCTTCAAGCCACTGGCAATGGTGAGGCGGGAAGAGATGGCAGCTATGGCCGACAGCCCATGGCCACGAAACCCGTACGTGCTAAGGGAGAGGAGGTCCTCGGAACTCTTTATCTTAGACGTGTATCCGGGCAGCACCATGAAGGGCAGGTCTTCCTCTGTGACACCATTGCCATTGTCGACTACCTCGATCCGATCGAGCCCGTAGTCAAACTGAAAGCACAGAATGGAAAATTGGCCGAATCGGTACACTTCAAAGAGAATAAACACTGCAAAAATGATGAAACGCAAGAAAGGGAGTACAAATAACAGACACAGCATGTCTGTTTTCTTTTGTTGTTTTTGCGCTACCTGTTATTTAAGGAGAGAGTCGTACGCAGCACAGTGGTGAGGAAAATGGAACGTCATTCTCAAACTAGTAGAACAGGTTTGGACTTTTTAATGCCAGACAGCTAATGAAAAAACTTTGATGTCTGTGTGCACCTGGGCATCTCCATTCAGTGTAAGAACCGGACCAGGATGCCGAAGTTCAACCTTCAACAAGTTGACGTTCGATGGTTTACATGCACCTGTTTACTTGGCTACTTTTCAAGTGTTCTGTTCGTTAAATACACATTTTAGGAAGGATTACGCCAGCATTAAATACCCCAAATTTGTGCCAAAATATACAGTAGCCGAGCGATTTTTCGGAACTGGAGGGGGAGGAAAAATAGTCCGAGTAAAAAAGAAGTCTGAAAAATCTGCAAGTCGTTACTTTTATGGGACAACTCTTGGTTCCTCAGGAAAGTCCGGAATATCCAGCAAGTCCGAATTTTTAGAGTCCGGAAAAACAGCCGGGTACTGTACGTGCTTTCTGCGCGTTTTGGTAGTCTAATGAGCGAAGGTTATAAACGAGGACTGCGCAGGTTTCGGAAAGGCGTGGAAGTGGATCGGACAGAACAAATAATGGGCCAATATATTCACTTGCCCGTTTCGTTAGTTAGTATGTAAGACGTAGGTATAAAAATTTTAATTCAGCGAAGAGTCGAAGCGGTATAGTGCCATGGACGGACTAGAAAATAGTTCGAGGATTCGGTCTACAGATGCCGCGCATTTAGTGCGGCGCCGGGTCCAACGCATTCGCTTAACAGGTAATTATATTTTTGAATTGTAAAGCACTGCTCACCAGTTTAACGACGATGTTTGTAGCGCCGGCGTCGAGGGAGTTTTCTACAACTTCCTTCACTATGTTGCTCAACGAAGCTATTGTTTGGCTGCTGTGAAGCAGCCTTGAGGTGCGAGCGTCCAGCTTCTGGAGAGTCTTCATTGCCCAGTTTCCGAAAGGCTGCTGTGAAAAACCAACCTACAGTACAGTGATTTGTCTTCCGTCTTGTGTTAGCGCTAGGCACAAAATGACGTTTGCAATCGTCTGCTACGAGCCCACCGCCATACACACATTCGTCGGCCTTCCGAGCCAGCAGAAAGGCTGTAATATGCTCGTAATATAAAATAAATGTCAGCATCGACAGTTGTTGACGTTTCTGGACTTAAAATTATCGGAAATTTGATCAAGTAGCAATTTTGTACGGCTAGAGTGAACAAGCGCGGCCATCAGTTTTGGCGCTTTTTCCCGACTTTTGGCTTGGTTTGTCTAGCGTTGGATCGGCTAATGATTAAATAAAATAATTCAGCGGTACTTTGTGATTTCACGGTCTTTTGAAAATTGTACAGTGGTGTACGGGCTCAAGGTATTTGCAAAGTTATGACTGTGAGTTTATTAACGTAGCGAAAAACTGCGGAGTCTGACAGTTCGCAACGAGCCTCTCTGAAAGAAGGCTGACACGAATCTTCCGTTTGTTTGTGACCGCCTTTCCAACACGCTTGACTAAACTACTGTAACTAAACCGATACCCCCAGTACTGAGATGTACCGGAGGAGAAACATCCCACTAAAGTTCGCCCTTTAAACTGTCTAAACCGTACTGCCTTTCATGATTGCATGCAGGAATGCCCTCAAGTAGAGCATACTCTCTGGTTTCGATGCCAGTCGGAAAAAAACACACGTGTGATGTCAATTTATTGAGTCCTTTACAGACCTATGCCAGGCGTATTTACATACAGTTGATACCACATTTGCTTTTATTACATCATGATTCTAAACCTACTTGTAGCAGTGTCAAAAAACAAGTGAATGGACAGACATCCTCCCACATTTGTACATTGCAGTTGCTGTACACATCCGGCACGGTGTGACTGCAGAAATGCAGAAATAAACGTATCTTTAAATATATAATGCACAGCTTCATTGCATGCTCGCCATTACCCCATCTATTATAAATTATCGAGATTATTATAGACTGCACTTGACAGGCAGCTTCAGACTTGAATAACTAATCAGTTCATTAAAGAGAAAAGAAGAAGGTTAAATATTACATTGTTTTACAGGCACATCGATGGCAATCTTCCAAGAAACCTCCACAAATTCGCTCAGTCCACATATGTGGGCTTTTGGGCCTTACATACACCGATTTGAAAACAAAAGCGTTAGTAATTTCAATAAAAGTATTCAAGTTCACCGCACATCTGAAAAGAAAAAAACATTTCGAGACACAAAATCTAAGCAATTATCACAAGCAACGGCAAGGGTCGACAGCCTATTCCCAAGCTTTCGAGGCGACGAAACAATATCGTTGAGGTGCACTTAACAGGGAATGAAAAGAGAAGGGTACAAGAAAAAGGACCCTGCTGCATCAGCGCGCAACACTAAACAAAACAACAATGTATGTACACGATCTGCTCTAGTAGAAACGGACAACCCACATTGGCTTGTGCAAAACTGCGGCAGTGTCCGTAATCGTAAGCACCGCCCCGCCGGGACACAGTGGACAGAGTTCGCGGCACCACCACACCCGACACTGGTGTATGAGTTCGAGTTCCGCATTGCAGTTTTCTGCCACGAAGACATTGAGCCGGTCTCGAGGCATTAGGGCTAAGAAGCTGTGGTGCACTTGGGGCGCCGTGAGCGCTTCCGACATCACACTACATAGCGTCCGCGCGTCTTTTCTTGTGAGGAGCCGCAGTACTCGTTATAGATGAGCTTGGCCAGGAACAAGTGAAAGACGACAATGAGGAACGTGATGGACACCCAGAAGAGCGCCGGCAGACCACCAAGCTGATGACCGTGCCGATGCAACGCGATGACATGGTGTTCATGCGCTGGAGCTGAAAAAATAAAAAAAAAAAAATGGAAAGAAAAAACTTCAGTTTTGAAGGAATCAACAAGCAGAGTTAGGAATCTACTCCCCGTCTTTCTCATTACACTGATCAGAAAAGCAAGTCATGGTGATGGTAAAGGAGCCCAGCACACATCATTGTCTACGACTGAAGAAAAGAGGTGCTTTATAAATTTTGTGGAACATATTGATACTTTTTAGCTGGCCTGTTTTTTAAATGCAAGACTCATTCCTAGGCACCCCCCCCCTCCACAAAAAAAAAAAAAAGGCTTGACATCAGTATCTTGTTAAAGCCTTTTTATTCCTGGTCATAAATTCTGTTAATACCCTATTTGTATGGTAATAGAACTATCCACGCACAAGCAATATTGCTTGCATAATGTTAATAAGGTACTGGCTATGTCCAATAGCATAGTGTGCAAGGCCTACAATGCTGAGTGCTATAGCTGGCTGTTCTGCACAGCCCTGTAAATAGATAATTTATGTTTAGAATTGACAATAGGGTCCTGATCCTTGATAGAGTGCCTACACTGATAACATTATGTGGAATACATACGTGGGGTTTGTACGCTAACGTGGGTGAGTAAAACAAAGAATTCTTCGAAATTCCACGCGATATTAAAACTGGTGAGTGACTGCTGAATGCCGTGACCATTTAGAAACCAGCAGCTGCAATCACACTACTGACACACGAGGGACCATACCTTCAACCACTTCCTTGACATGTATGGTCTGGCTGAGCTCTTTCATGTGCTCCAGATCCGAGGTAATGTACAGCACGGCAGTGATTGGATCAGTCACTTTCACTGGGAACTGCTTTGCCTTGAAGCTGAAAAAGGAAAAAAAAAAGCAAGCACTGTTAAAGAAAGGATTCCAAAGTAGTTCTGTTTGTGTCAGAAATCGTCTCTTTGCTTCTAGCAAAGGCGAATCCAGACAAAGTGAACATGCCACTCATGTAGATCAATTGTTCATAGTTTGCACTAAAATTTGCACAACTGTTATAGAGGTAAAGCAGTCTTTTGAACTAAACTTGTATTTTGTCTCCTTAACCCCTTCAAGATCTACACCGCCGTGATCATTGGCCAGTTCGCATCCCGTGACATTTGTTTACACTGCGACGGTCCATGGGCACCGCCATTTTGTTGTTTATGCGTTTTCTGTCAGTCAACTGCGGTAGTCTCAGCTTGTCCTCCTCGATCTGCGGCTGCGCGCGACTGGCGTCGTTCCGAAGGCGAATCAAAGATAACGCGATTTGCAGCATTTCAGCGGCAGAAGTGTGTCGGAAAATGCCGTGTTGCTGCGTCTTCGGCGGTGCTGTTTACAAATGACCTCATCACAGTTAGTGGAGGCCGCAGGAACGGCAATCTAGCAACAGTGATAAACACCAAAACGGCCGCCGTTGCTCACTTGCGTGCCTCAGTGACGGTACTCTGCATCTTATTTAGTGACACTAGGCTATACTATTGCAAAAATGTGGTAATCGTACAACTGTTCTTGCATCTGTGTTTTCAAAGCTACAGCACCCACTTGCCCGCTAGGCTGTCTTAGCCTGCAACGGAAGCTGCTATGCTGTTGCCAACTCTCTCTCCCCCCGAACTGGCCACCCTCCGCGAATGGGAAGGCACTCGCAACAGCATGCCTACTCGAGCTTGACGGGGGGGTCGAGGCATCCGCCGTCGCAGGCGTAATAGTCGCGGTCGCTGCGGTCGAGCCAGACGCGCAGCAGGGCCTTGTTGTCGTCGCCCAGCACCACGCTGACGTTGAGGTGCGTGGCGTTGCCATAGCTGATGCGCCGGAAGAACAGCTCCCGGTGCAGGTCCTTGGGCTGCGTGTTCAGCTCCAGGTGGCTGTCCTTGAACAGGAACGCCCCCAGGCTCAGCACCACCGCCTGCAGCACCCCCTCCGCACCTGCGTCGCACCACGGGCGCAGCGGTGTCACACTGGGTCTACACTGTGTTCACGTTTTATCCTGAGGAACGTTAAAAGTGCAAGTTGTTTGGCCTATTTGTTACACCGGGACACCGGTGCTAAGTTGCAACTCATTTCATTAGCAAGCCTACTACCCTAGTCCACTACCCGTAACTTTTGCTGTATCGTGCAGAAGTCCAGACAAAAATGGGTGAAATGCCCAACTCGAAGAAAAGCACATTTTTTGTCTTGTAACAGGCGAATACAGTACGTTCCCACTGAAGTGAACAACACCTTTTCTTTTTTTGAAACATGCACAATGTCGAAAACGGCCTGATAAAGACCAGTGCGTGGTAAGACCAAAACATATTCCCAGTCCATTTGAGTTGGTCAACCTTACATACATTTATGCCTGTACCCTCAACCATCACCTACTGTGAAATTTTTGTACTTGCCTTCCCCTTATGCAATGATGAATGATGATAATGATGAGATGACCACAGTGTTGTTTCTGTATCTAAAGAAGTTATTCCAGCCTCAACCTATGATTGGCACAGTGAGAAAACATTCCCCCCCCCCCCCCCCCCCCCCCCCCCCCCAGTAATCTTTATAGGGAACCATCCCACACTTGCACAACTGCCTGCAACAAACAACAATGACGGTTCACTGTGGCTGAAAATGTTATCCCAACATCCCTTCTGGGAACACTGAAACTGAGAATGGAAAGCGTTCACTGTGCAACTTAGACACGCTGGCCAGCAGAACCCACCGATTTTGATGAGCTTTGAACAGCCTTGGTTCTCCAATGTTAGCATCCACAGGTTCACAGCATTCGTGACCGATGACAGGCTGCTCAGGTCTGCCCACAACGTCGAGGCTTGCCTGCGAGGTGACAAACCGGGAGATTTGAAAATATTATGAACAGACAAACATAAAATCTCATGGACTGTAATTTTACAAACTAAAATGCTGAAAGCATTCATCTCTGAAATGTTCCTTTTACTTTGCGCCGTGCTTCTATTAAACCTCCATGCAGGAGCTGGTAATTTATAGAGACCAAAGCAAAGCCAGGGGATGAGCCATGAAGCAGCAATTAACATCTTGGTGCAAAACGATGGCAGCTAATGTACAGCACAGGCTCATACCCCAGCCACACGGCAAATTTACTGTCATTCCCGTCGAATGTCATTCGTTCGCATTAATGCCATTTTCTTGACGCGCTGCTACACGGCTAAAATTAATGTCATTTGCAAATGATGGCAGTTGCGGTGGGTATTTTAGTTTAGTGGGTATATTTTTTAGAAAATATTTTAGCAAGCACTTCAATATTAGCGAAAACTGAGCGAAAAGAGCTTGAACACCTGTACTGCTTTTTTTTAATGCACTCTAAGCACAATTGCAGCCACTTATTGAACATGATTAAACACTGCCCTCACCCCAACATGGAGCATATAAACAAACATGGCTGCTGGCACCCACCACACCGGCCTGAGGTTGGCCTGGTAGCAAGCAAGACTAGCAGTTTTATTTTTTACAACTCTGTTTGGCTTCTTTCATATAAAAAATAAATGACTCAAAAATTTTACACATGTAAATGTATTACAATGCTACCGACGCTTTAGTAATCTTTTTTTGGGGGGGTGGGCATTGCCACTGAGTCTCTGGTGGCAATGCCCACCAGAGCAATACATTTGCTGCCGTCGAATTGGTTCTGCAAACTCATTAGATCCCTAATGTCATTTTGGTCGAACGTAATTACATTTTCTCGTGAGGCAGCGAACAAATGCCATTTTGAACGAATTACATTTGATGGAAATGACATTAAACTTGCCGTGTGGCAGGGGTTTTAGATGCTCTTTTCTCCTCCTTCGCTGGCAGGGGAGACACATTGTTAGCATAACTTCTCCAGCACTCGGCCAGTGCAAAGATTGAATGGTACCAGGAGAGGCAAAGCATTGTGCGAACTTTTGCCCTTCCAGATCAGCGCACATTCACGCTGTTGAAGGGTTACTTTGTAGGAAGAGGAAGGATAGCAGCTCAATGCTTTGCACAAGCTGCTGCTTCTTTGAGCACGGACAACCGTGGGCTATGTGTTAGTTCCTTGGTCATTCCTTGGCTTCAAGTATGCATGTGTGGGCAGTCTTGGAATGGTGGTAGCACACAAACGCAGGGCACAAAGAGCCACAAACATGCCAAGGGTCACATACAGCTGCAATATAACGGGCAGAAAATTGCTTCTATCCGCAGTCATATAAACTTCAAGTCTGACCCACTGAAATGAAAAAAGAAAAAAAAGAAAGCAATAGTATACCTAGGGTTTTAAGGCAATGCAATGGCATTTCCACTCTCTCACTGCATAGCTAGTGTGTGAACTATAGAGACGAAGTTGTTCAGGCAAGGAGCTAATAAAACGCACAGAAAGTTCAACATAGCTACAGTGTACTAGAAAAGAGAGGTGTGTCTTTCAGGGTCGACTAGGGGGGTCCCTATTGCGATGAAAATTTCTGCTGAAGGACTCCTGTTGTAAGCAGCGCCTCTGGCGGCCGCTGCTGACCAGTTAGCTTCAGAAGTTTTGTTTGTTCATTAAATTAACCCTAAATTATTGCCCTAAATAATCTTATTTCTTTGTTTCATGATATCAAGTTTTATAAGACCCATCAAATAACTGCTTAGTTTTATTTAAAATCTTGTAGGTGGCGCTGGCTACAACAGTTCTCAGGGGGGAATGCCCGCACTCCATACAACCTTTTCATCGCAAAAGGGACCCGCGCTCTCCATTGGTCCTCCCTCCACGCGACACACCTCACCTTCCAGTACACTGTAGCGCTGTTTTCGTTTTGGCACACTGAGTGTTGACCCAGTCACCGTCTTTTTTTGACACCGCCTCAGTGCAGCACTGTTGCAAAATGAGTGCGAAAAGCAGCCTGCACCCTAGCAGCAGAACAGTGCCAGAGAGCTACACTGGGGCTGCGTTCTCGCTCGTACGCACAGGGTGTGGTGTCCCCCGTAGCAGTGCTCCGGGTACGCCAGCAGTGCCTGCAGCTCGCGGTGCTCTGCGGGGCCCGTGTTCCACTCCGTGGCGGGCGCCCGCTGGTGGGACAGGATGTAGTAGATGGTGCCGTTGATGACGTCCCCGTTCAGGGCCCCGTACGCCTTCGACTGGCTGATGGCGAAGCCAGTGCTCCACAGCTGGGAACAACCAAAGGAGAGGGGGCCCCACACTTAACTGCAAAAAGCTGCAAAGACTAGTATGCGCTTAGTCAGTACGCACTTGTGCAAGGTTAACAACAGCGTAAAATGTCACCATTACAGCGCACACTCCCGGTGTAGTTAAACTAGGTTTCCCCGTTCAGTCATGCCCAAACCAAATCTCACCTGGCTCCACGCATCGACGTGCATGTTGCGCAGAATGTGGCTCTCAATGCTCACCACCCTCTGCATCTCCTGCAATGAATGACCAACGACACAATGTGAGCACAGCGCAGAAACTTATCCCACTTGATTGAAACAATGCAGCACCACGACAGATGCACTACACGCTTAATTGGGAGCCAAAATAACTGAAGAAAGAGCAGCCCTCACTCTTCGCTCTCCGCATAGCCAACGTGTGCACTTGACCATGATGAAGCTGTGGTGGAAAACATTCCTTATGCTCGAAACCAGACGTGCAACTTGCAACTTTAACGAGCCTGAAATCAGCAGTTGCAAGCAATGCTGCGACACGGTTGTTTTACTTTGGTCACCCTTGTTCTCGTGCCGCCGTTTGCCCTCACCATCAGTATCAACATCTTTGTTTTATTTGCTACCACATGCTGGTCCGCAGACAAGGTCTGCAATCCCCACCTGGCTTCAGTCTCTGCTGTTGCGTGACGGTAAGTCCCATCACTCCGCACACTTTTCTGACTGACTCACTTAGACTTTAGCTACCTGTTTTAAGTATCAACACTGTTATTCGTGCCCTCCATATGCTGCCTTTCAAGTGCACAAACCCAGAATTTCAAGGTTCTCTTAAAAACAAGATCACAAGCTTTTCGAGCTATGCAGTTTGCAGACGCAAGAAGTAAAATAAACAGCGAAAGAGAAACTGACTTCTTTAAGGAAGGACTGGAGCTGTGTGACTGTGGACGGGAACTGCTCCATTTTCACAGGTCCCGAGTACTCCACCAAGGTCTGTATCCTCAGGATTGTGGAACTGGAAAATGAGATTGACACACGAAAACAGTTCCAAGTTTGGTTAGAGGTTCTGCAATCTCCCCGAACTGCGCAGACAAGAACAGGAGTGTCACCTCTTTGGCTCAACTGTGACTGAACTTGGCAGTTTTGGTGTAACAAGTGCAAAGGCAATGACTGTGTCCTTGGTGCCACCCGGTGACACTTTCCCATGCCAGATGATGTTGTCCTGGCCGTAGCGATCCTTAATCCTGCAGTTGGTGCAACGGACTCGTTTAGAATTTATGCAGGTACACCATGCCAAAAATTCAGGGGAAAAAAAAAGAAAAGAAAACTAAGTGCACTTACCCAAATGGCTTTGCCTGCAAATTCACAGTTGTGGAACCCTTCTGCTCGATGCCAACTGTGAGTGGATCTGACTGCAAAATAAATAATTCATATAACGCAAACTCCTCCAACTGGCAAACTGCACTGATTAAGTTCACCGCAAATCACTTCGCGCGGAAGCGGATTTCGCCACTCACCAGAGGGTTGACGATCTTGATATTTTGCACCAGCAAGGACGGTATCGTTCGGTGGGCGAAGTACGTGTGGCTGACTGTTATGGTTTTTCTCCTCTGTAATGCAACACACAGTATGTTCAGCAATAAACACCGTCAGAAGAAAAAAAACCACACAGTCTTTATCAAAGCATTCCTTACAGCAGTTCATTGAACACTATGTCGTCAGGCCACACTGCTACCCTCGAGAGTCAGTTGTACCGCCAACGTAATGGGAAAAATCACGTTTCCCCTTAATCACACTTGGCAGTAATAAAATCACAGTAGTTAAATTACTTTCTGCTGTAATTAGTAATGTAATGAATTACTATTACTTTTGAAGTGATGTAATGTCATTACTTTCGGCGACCTGTATCTTCTAATGTAATTTAATTACATTTTAGAAAATTCCAGGAAAGTAATGAGTAACGTAATATAATTACTTTTTAGAAGTAATTTTGCCATCTCTGCTCTTAATATAAGTAGCCGTTTAGAGATTACGTTGGCAGAAATTTGAGTCTACACAAGCTGTAGAGATAGCAACTGGTTTTCACCATCAGCTAGGAGTTTTAGCGAGGACAGCTTCCAGTAATGGCATGGTGACAGCACCGTCGCTATTTAATAGGATCAAATACTGCGGAGCTAGGCCGTACTCACCTTGTTGAAACACTGGTATCTAAACACGGTCCCCTTCACAAAATGCACCACTATGCCTTCTGAAAATTACAACACAGAAACGGGTCACCCCACGGTGAACGCTACAAAAGAGAAACCAATTTGATCGATGCCGAGTGCTCCAAACCTTGCTGAGATGCCTGCGGGTACGTAATCTCGACCCCAGGGTGAAAGGGCAGGGCGAGAGACAGAGTTCGGTTGTTGAAGATGAACAGGGTGTTGTCATCGTCAACAGAAAACCCAACCTTGCCGTTACCTGGAAGTGGAGAGAGATCATCGTCACACGGTGATTTTCCCCACGGCCGAAATTCAAACGCAAGTGGCCACCACTTTGCTGCACAACTCACCTACAAATGAGAGAAGCCGCTTGTCGGTGGAGCTCTCGTAGCTACGGTACAAGCTGGCATCGAATTCTCCGACATCTCGCAAGAACGGGTCAATGTTCAGCGCGACGCAGCCAATGCTTGGATCTGGAAGTGTTGATGAAATCAGCATGTGACGGGTTTGGAGGCATTACAGCAACGCAGAAGTACAAGTGCAAAATAACACGGAAGAGGTTTGGTCATTTCTATGTTACATTATTTTTGCACTATATTTTCAAGATGAGTAACAGGCTCGGCTGCTTACCAATCATTATTGGGGTCTTGTGTCGCACCCATCGGAACAGGGATGGTCCAATGTACATGACCAATGCCAGGACCATCATAACGAGTAACAACATCTTTCTCGATCTGTGTAACGTGAATACACAAAAGTCACACGAGCAACAGCAAATATTGCGGTTCACGTGGAAGTCGCTCAAGACACGACAATGCATGCAGACAATTTGCAATGACTGCTAAGCTCTCGTAACTAAATCGCTTTTTTCGAAATATTTTTTAACTCAGTCTCATAGGCACCCCTGCAGGGCACAAAGAGCACATCAAACTCGTTTTTAACAAAATATCGCTTATAGCGAAGCAAGCTTGCTGTCCCCAGGTCTTTGTTATAACAAAGGTATAGTTTAGTTTCTTTTCTAGTTGCTAAATTATGGTGTACAAAGTTCTGTAACGGGGTATACATAGTACGGATACATTTCTGGCAGCATAAACTGCACAAGCACAAGGATAATTCAGATTAACGTAAACGCATAGGGGCAATTTAGATTGCCTGATCATGCAGATTAGCAACTCAACTGGAATATAGCACATCACTCAGCAAAGTAATAGAAAAAGGGAAGGTAAAATGCAGCATGCAGTGAAACGCATAGAACACGGCAAGCATATTGTACCTCTTAAGCGTGAGTTTCGGGTGGTAATGAGCATGCCTAAAAGAAATCAGCATGAACTTATTAGGAGGGAGGAAACCATTGGGTGCAACGAAGGAACGTGCAGCAAGCTTTCCACTGGTTCAACATGGATCCCTTTCTTTTTTTCTACTCACGACAAGTAGCCATCGCAGAGTCGTTTGACTCTCCGGAATTTCTCCCCAAGGTCCATGGCTGTGGTGCTTTATCTGCGAAACATAGGCGGCCGCGTTTGATGAGGCACGTCACCCACCAACGCAATTAGCATGAGCACAGTGTGCGGCTACGTCGCTCACATTTCAGACGTTGCTTTGCCTCATCAACGTGTTAGTTTGTTCACACAGCCACAATTTGCGTACTTTTGTACAACCTAAACGCCGGGAAGCAACACGCATAAAACATCGGCGACGTATGCTACGTGAATAGGGCAGGAACATCCTGATTGGATGCGAAAGACGCGCGGAGCGTTAGTTTTCGTGTCACGGACGGTTTGTGAGCCGACAGACTGCGAAGTGCAAAACAGGTGCCGGCGCATTACTACCGCTGGGCGTTCCCGAAATTGCAACGTGAACCCGTGATCTCTCATCGTACACACACACGCACGCCAACTTGTTAGCAAGTTTGAGGAGATCGTGGCAGCCGTACCCAAGTTTGTAATCATGTGGCACTGCGTGGTCGTTGATCGCGGGGTTTGGCGCAGTTGGCTAGCGCTTCATGAATGGTTGTTCTTCCACGCACATTACGCGGTATTCATGCGTAAACTTTAGCCAGTTTACCATGATCGCAGAACACCTGATTGCCTAGCCATAAGTAGTTGTTGACGTCGCGCAACACTGGATTGTGGTCTCGCAGCTAATGCTCACGTGGTAACAAAAACAATAAATTGTGTAAACTTTCACTTATAAGTAGCGCAAAATTTTAAGTTATATTATTTGCTTTTATTTTGTTAAATTTGTGTTACTACATTGCCTTTAATTGGTTATGTTTTTCGCTGGTTCGTTTGACACGTTTGGGTTGCACCGGTAGTACCACTGGTGTGGGATGGTGCACGATAGCCGGTCGTGGGATGTTGTGCCCTTGTTTTTTGTTGCCTTTTTGTAATAATTGAACACACCGTCAACTGTGATGGCGTCTGTCCAGCGCGCGTTTGTTCAGAAGTTGAACAAGTAAGGCGTGCCCGTTAGCTTCGTCTGCTCATTTTCATTTTTTTGTTCCTTCGCACGAACAATTTTATGTTCAGTTAAAAATTTGCATGAATTGTTCCGCGCTGTCGGCAAGCAACAGTCGACAGCGCGTTTGGGAACGGTGTACCGTTTCCTTTGCCGTCTGGCACTGCCGGTTCCCTGTCACGAAACATTTCGTATTTTCTTTTCAGACAAGCAAACGCGGACGTCAGGCGGCAAATCGCTAGTAGTGCAACAGACAGGGATTTCCCTCACGGACTTGGCGGAGCCCAAGGATGTGTCTGTATACGAATCTTATCAAATTCACTGCGCGTTGCGAAACAAAATAGTTGGTGTCATCCGATGTTTTGCGGTGCTTAGCGTCTCCAGCAAATAGAATTTTAAATGATAAGGTAAAAAAAAAAAAATCAACCGAAACGTGCCTTGTTGCTGGCTTTCAGAGTGCCTCAACAGGTGAAGGAAATAGTAGTACGAAAAGACCTGCAAAGTGGTCCTGCCAAGTGGCTTGCAAATATGTCGTGCATCCTCAACATTCTTACTTGTTTGGCAATATAGTTTCACACTGGGGAAAAAACGAAACGTTGGTAAATTCTAATGGAGGGATGTTAAACTTTGCTGTCTTGGTTGCATCAAAATGTATAGCAACTTGTAGCAACAATTTCTCTAAAGTAAAGGCAAGTGTAGCTACTCACAAAAAGCTGCTGAAAGTGATTAGTAGCACTGACACCGTACAAGGTGAACTGAAGCGTGCCTTTGTTGCCCGTTTTGCATTGCTGACCAAACAATGCGGTTTAGGAAACCAAAGAGAAAATGGTAGCTGGTCCCAGCTGGGAATTTAAACAAACCAGCTGGGGCCAGCTACCATTTTCTCATGGGAAGCCTTGAATGGCAACCTTATTTAATCATCTGATGCACACGAGGGTGAAAACAGAATCGCTAGGTTTGCTGGTCGAGCCGTAACAACTTTTTGGAATAGCCTATTAACTCTTACAACTTCAACCGTCACATTAGTGTGTGAAGTTCCTGATCATTGAAAAAAAAAAAAAGCAATTTTTAGGATGTTAATGCAAGGTTAATGCTGCATATTGCGCTGGCTCTCTGGTATAGCTATCTTTTGAGGTTAATTTATCTTTTTTTATTTTATTAATTGTTTTGTCTTATTTTTGTGGCATATTTATTTATTTGTGTCCTGCAAATGTGACTGCTGTGCTCTTCCTTTATGCTGTTCACCTTGGTCAGGATGCCCGGAAATGTTTTCTGGGAAGAATACAATGCAGGGGCTATATGAGTGACGTCAACACCACCTTGCAGGTCCCTCTCAGTGATGTTGTCGAACCACTCGACTTCGAGGAGTTCCTTCAGCAGCATCAGGACTTGGCCGACCGCAATGCCATCAGTGAGCTGCTCGACTTTCCCCCCGACGACGTGGAAGTTGGTATCCTGCCGAGGAAATGTCGAACCATCGAGCCCGTCGTACCAGAGGAAAATCCGTAAGATGGTCATCTAACGCTGCCCAGTTCTAATTTGGTGATCCGACAGCATATTCGTGTAGTTCTCTTCATTTCGTTTGCAAGCGTGAAGTAGTTGTACATGCTTTCTCGTGGAACATACTGCCCTTTGTCGCTGTGCAGGGAAGAGCTGGACTTCCACATGCGCCAGTGCCTGCACACCTACACGTCGGACTGGGTGGTGGTGAGCCGGTGCTACCAGGGGCACAGTTCGAGCGTCATCGTGCGGGACGCGGCACTTGAGCGCGCTGCCGTGGTGCGCACCACCCAGAAGCAGGAGTTTGAGGTGGACGTCGGGGACGAGGCGTCGCGCCACTCGCAGCCACCACTGGCACAGGGAGAAGATGTGCCTGTAAGTAGGCCGTCTCTCGCCTTCAATAAACCGCCAACTTTTTAAACGGTAAATGCGCTATTATGTGGTGGCTTCACCTTGAATGAGGGGAGGAGTAGTGTTCGTTGTTCCATTCCTTTAGCGACTCATTGAAGGGGTGGAAGCACTTACCATTTTGTGATGAGCAGGGTCTGGACACCCAATACTCAAGTGAACGGAGACGACTAGTTGGTGGGGGATGCTACTTGCAGAAAACAGTGCTAGAAAGAACGAGACAAACGGGAAAAAAGGCGCACATTGCACTGTCTGCCAACTGATTTTTATTTTGAAAAAAGCAGCGAATATGTGCTAGTCTTGGGAAAAAAGAGAGAAAGAAAAAGTTGTGACAATGAAAGTAGCCCACGTGTAAAGAATGGATCATGATTGTAGGTAATTCATCTCTCCCTTGGAATGAATCCCAATCCTGTCACAACTTTATTTTTCTCAGATATTTAAAAATAAGTTGGTAGGCAGCGTAGTGTACTTTTTCCAATCGTTTTTAAGTGCTATCTTTTTTTTTTTTTTTGCAAGTACCTAATCCCCATTATGCTTTGTGTGTGCTTTGACATGAGGAACTTACATATTCCCGCTCCTCACTGAAAGTCTTGATGAAAGCTGCGTTTTAAGTGGAACTCCGCATTTTTGCACAGCTTGGTATCAAACAATGGCTGTTCAAGCATTGTTATTATCTCTGCTGCCCCTTGTCCCTTCCTCAGCCGTCACCAGCGGACAGTGTGTCTTCGGTGGAGTTCCGGTGCGCGAGTGCGGCCGAGACTCCGCGTGGGAGTTGGGCAAGCAGCGTGTTCGACTTGCGCAACTCGGCGGCCGACCCCCTCGTGCCTTCCCTCCTTGAGCGCACCCCTCCCGACGAACTGGATCGTCGAAATGCTGCCCAGCGCCTTGAGAGGCGTCACGATGCCCTCTTCGACCTCTACCCGCACCAGGATGAGGTCAGTGTTGGCCAGTGTTCCGACCCCAGCTTGTTCTCTTTTGTTTCATCTCATTGAGAGAAATAATTCTATAATGTTGAGATTTGATGTATTTTTCATTTTATGCATGCTAGAGAACGATTCTGGGTGAAATTATGGGGCTAGGTTCAAAGCTGAAGAAAGAAGCATAACCTTTTGTCAAACAAAACTCTGCATGCACATTACCAGTGTTTGTAAACGCATTCAGAAGAAATTTTTTGAGCATATCTGGTTGTTCAAACTTTGAATGTTAAATACTTTAAATGACAATGCCCCTGCCCCTCAGTTAAACTTCTTGAACAATGTGACCCAATAGGGGGATCGATCGATGATTGATAATAGCAGATTCTTGGCTGACGACACGTAGCAGACGACGATGTACTCGAAGAAAACAGGATGTACAGTATGTACACTTTGTTTACACTAAGTATTTACAAAACTCATGGTTCATGATCAGAAAAAAGAGGTTGGGCAGAGGCACGCATTCAGCGGAAATCCCCTCTCTGCCCCCGAAAAGTTCGACCTCTGGAAGGGGCATCACGATTGGAGCATGAAGAGGGCCTATTAATTACACCCACTTGGCCACTGATTGGCCACACTAACAAACAATGGTAGGTGTGTGCTCAAATAATCACGCAGCCCAACTTTCACTCGGAAACTCAAAGGTGCTCAGCGAGACACAACCCGGTTATATCGAGCTCGCAAAAAACACCTATCAGTTCGATATGGGAGATAATTCGATGTAAGCAAGTTAATGAAGGAATTAAACCTTATAAAAGCACATACCATATTTTAGAACACTTTATTGATGAAACTGCCTTACTTTTGCACGAAATAGTCCTGTATCTTCTGCTTGAACCACCTCGCTGGCCGAGACAGTAGGCACTTCTCCACATTGTTTAAAGAGTTGGGCAGCTGGGGGTGCAACCTTTCACATTCACGAAGAAGCGCCGGACTAGTGCGAGCACACCAATCACCTCAGAGGTTGTGGCAAAAGGATCGTAGTTGCTTTCCTCGTCGCACCCGCTTTCACTTGCGCTTGGTACGATGTTGGCAGTGTAGTCTCACAAACTCTTCCCTTGGTCGCGACACCATCATCCACAAACTCGCCAACTGATCTGGCAACGGCGTATGGAATTTCCGACAGCTCGCTCCACACACCGGCTGCGCCGGCGATGGCTTCGTATGCTCAGGATTTTCGAAGTCATCACTGGCACGCACAAGCAGCAGATTTGAAGCAATTTCAGGCGATTTCTTCAGTGACATCTGCCCAGAACTTACTTTGAGAAGGCTAACTTAAGCTCCCTGCCGACCGTGCTGAGGGTGCTCTTGGGAATCTTGTGTGCCGCAGGGACGTCCAACTTCTCACCATGGTCGACTCTATTTATAATTGCCAGCTTCACGGCAAAATGCAAATTCGGCCACTTCGCACTAGCTAGAGCCATCAGATAGGCATTTCTAGAGCTAGCCACTGCAGCTACACTTTGGAAGGAAAACCCACAAAGCGCAAACGACACAAACACAATGAACAACAACAACAAAAAAAAACATGGCGGACGTGCCAGGATCATTTTTCGCATGGGGGTGTGACAGCTCACCTTAGACGGTGCGGGTAGAGCCACTAAATAAGCTAGTGGCTTTAGGCGTGGTGGCGTCACGATAGGGAGAGTGAGTGGAAGGAGGAGAAAGGGCAGCTCGCTGCCCATGAGCGGCTGGGCTAATCCACTTTAACTTTTCCTCAGGCCATGAGGGAAACCCAACTTGAGGGGGCACTCCTGCAGCATTTGCCGTTTGATATATTGGGTGTCGCTGGTACTTTTGTTTGATATAGGCATAATTGTTGCTATTTATTCTCACTTCAAATAAACTGCAACCCGAAATATATCGATATACCGGATAATTTGATGTAAACGGGTTCGATATAATCGGGTCTAACTGCACCAACGAAAGCAAACCAAAGTAACAGCAGACTCTAAGTGCTGATTATCTACCTTTTGGGTGGCTCCTCTTAAAGAACGAAAATTCCTTTCTTTGGTCAACACATCGCGTGCCCTCCCTAGTTCCTGGAGCCAGACCGCCAGACTGAGGAGCAACAATGCAACAGTCCCCCGCTCTCAGACATGTTCCAGCCAGCGTGTTGCCAACGAATTGGAACTTGCTGTGTAACTTTAAGCAGTACAAGTATTGGAGACAGACCATTGCTTGTCCCCATGACCCCTTGACTACGTGCGTATCTCCGCCCATCGCGGGCCCTCTCAATGGTGGTAGTCATCATCGTCAGTGAACAAAGACATACTCTTTCAGCTACTTAAAAAGGATCCAGAGAAAAGATGCGCCTCTATTGTGGTGACTGTCTGGAAAAGACAAGGGCGAGGAGAGTAGCCTTCCACGGAATTTCCTCAGGCCTCTCGTGCCTGAGTTGGCCAGGCCGGCACGGAGATAAACACAGTGAAGCTAAGCACGCTGAACAGAATGATATAGAGCTGCTGGGGGATTTTCATCTGTAAAGTGTTGTGCCCAAGCTGTACACCCTCCCTCATCACTCTAGGGCTGAAGATGTGTGAGTTTAAACTATTTCAAAGGGCAAACTTGCCAAACCGCCGTCTTTGAGCATAATTTTTGTAGCATCTGAAATGATGGGGTGAGATACTTAAAAAAAAGGCTGAGGTACTGTGAGCGAGCTACCTAAAATTGCTGTCAGAAAAGGTTAAGTTGATGATTGATTATGAGCTTTAAAGTGCCAACGCTGCACAGGCAATGAGGCGCACCGTAGTGGTGGCCTCCGGATTAATTGTGGCCACTTGGGGACCTTTAATGTGCGCCAAAATCTCGTACACATGGGCGTTTTTGCTTTTGCCTCCATCAGAAAAGCGGCCGTCGCGGCCGGGAATCGAACCCGCATCCTTGGGACCAGCTGCGCAACGCCTTAGCCACTGAGCCACCGTGGCAGGTAGAAAAGGTCAAGTTTTAATGTCAGAAAAGTGTCAGAGGTTGAATGGTTATTCAGAAGTTCACTAACTTTTCTAACTGTTTGCACGGAACACTTCTGGGTACTCTCAGGTTATTGCATCCTAAGACTTGTTATTTTTTCTTATTTTTTTTTTCCCTGTCATTTATAAGAACAGGGCATCAATCATTCATCATCAGTGTTTTTTTTTTTTACTCTTTGCAGGAAGAAATCATTGAGAGGCGAATGCCAGCCGAGCCCCCACGCGAACACCTGGCCCACCGAATCCTTGTCCGATGCTTGGCACTCAAGTATGCTCTCAAACTTCTTTCACCAGTGCTTTGTGTGCACTTCTGTTTTACAGGACCTAGTATTTTTAACCCCCGCTGTTTGGAACTGCTTGAACTCTTGTGGTGCCTTGGTTTAAAAAAAGGGGAAATATTCATGTCGACTCTCAAAGAGGGTGGAAAGCCTATGCAGTATGTGCTGGGCAGTTGCAATAGCTCACTGTGCGATCACTCAGTGGCATCCCTAGTTTTATTTGGCTCAAGTTTTCTTTTTATGTGGGCAGTAGTTTGAGATGCATTTAAACGTCATTTCGATCGAGTAAAAGATGCAACAAACATATTGAGTGCTTTTTGAAAATTTCTGCTGAAGTCTGTGTTTGTGCATGATCTTGCCCAGTTGAATCTGTACATGATGAAACCAGTTTTAATTTCAAAATGAAAGCTAGAAGGCATTTTGCACTGGCAGTGGGGCTCTTCGATTTACAGTCTCAGACTCACCGCAGATATGAGTCCACAGGTAGTCTGAGGATTCCCCTAAGCCATTGGGATACATGGGAAAATAGAACACTGGACTGCTCCTTGGGGAGTCCGCGATGAGTCTGAGACTGTAAATCGAAGAGCCCTGGTGCTTTGAAATAGTGCAATTTGTGACATCACACAACTTGACATGCCTGGTGTAACAACACTGCCTAACTATTTTGTACCAGTACATTACAAATGTAAAATAAAATAGTTTTTTATTCTACCACTCAGCAATCATAAACTCTGTTGTTATCACAAACATAAAGGTGATGTAAGTTGCTAGAATAATAGTATAACAATCAAGATTATGGAAATCTCAAGCCAAGCAACAAGTTGCTGGATGTACTGATGCAGTGGACTGGAATAAAATTTTGCTCTGTCACACAATCATTTTGGTTTTTGCAAGTCATGGCTCTGACCTGTAATTAAGCCAGCTTCGTATTATAAAAGTGATGGTCTGTTCGGGAGCCGTCAGCAACATTGAGATCTCGCCTAATTGTCTATGAAATTTGCAATCTCACCAAGGTGTGACATATTTTCTACAATTTCGTTGCTTTGCCAATCCCCCCACCTTTTCTTTTTCCGTTTTCCTTTTCACCCTGAAGGCTTGAACTGGAAGTTGAGCCAATCTTTGGAAGCATGGCTATATACGATGCCAAAGAGAAGAAAAAGGTGAGCAGCTGACCTTCATTGTTACTGATCACTATTCGTATTTTCTCTTGACATTTTTTTTTTTCAACGGATCTGGCTGTGTCGATTCCCCAGAGGAGCATAAATCGGCTATTGCAATGAGCAGATGCTCTTTTGAGCGACTTTACTGCGTCTTTCTCACTCAGTATCATCTCCGTGTGCAGGTTTCGGAGAACTTTTACTTCGACATGAACTCGGAGCCCTTGAAAAGGATGCTCTCAGACCACATCCCTTACCACGACATCTCGACGCTGTGTCGATCGTGCATCTTCAACATCACCTACCCATCAACTGACCTCTTTCTAGTCATCAAGGTGTGGTCCTTTTGGTGACAACCTGATACGGCCGGGTATTGGTGTGACTGTCAAGATAGCTAACACGGCCTAATCTGTTTTGGCTACCCACATTGCTTACATTTTAGCAGTTTTGCATGTAAGCTCTACTTCTCTTTTTTGGTGTCACACTAAAGTGCACTGCTGGAAAGCCAACTTTACACAGTGGGTTTCGCAAGGTGGTGGTGGTGATAAGCGAAAGCACACCAAGCACCTCTAAAAAAAAAGTGCTTTCCATGGTCAGAATTGAACATCGGTCCCTGGTATTATAAAGCTGATGTCTATCTGACTGCACCATTCCGACGCGGTTGAAGCAGTTTTGATTTTTGTACTTCAACTCAGGTTGCATGGCAGAAGGCTTCAAATTTTAGCCATCTTTTTCTTAAAAAGGGGGCTTTAGACAAATATGAAAGCAACCTTTAGCTTCCCCATTGTTAAGGTCTTTCAGACCATCGGTTAGGTTGCTTTTGAGTAATGCTCCCAATCAGAAAATCACCAAGATTCTGGCTACAGTCAGAACAGTATGTCACTTCTCTCTCTCTTATTATTATTTCTTTTTCTTTCCCATCTCAGCTGGAGAAAGTTCTTCAAGGGGACATCAGTGAGTGTGCAGAGCCCTACATGAAGGACGAAAAGGTAAGGCATTACTTTTCGTTTCAAGCATAAATCCAGATTGAGAGGGAAAAAAAAAAAACATTGTGTTGTTTACGTTAAAAGGGCATCAGGCTTTAGCTGAAAGCAGTGCTATCAGGAAGATCATGTAGAGAGCTGTACTGCTTGGAAGAACAGCGGAAACAGTGCAATGAATGTGACCTCAGAGGAGTTGGTAGCTGGAATTTCTATCTGTGCTTCTTAGCTTAAGATTAGCATGTTTCAGTGGTTCCTCCTGATAAGATAAGCCTGACAGTGTACGTGGCTCAAGCGCTACTCACTTGACCACGCCTCCAATCCTTGGTGGTGTTACTGGCGGCCACATGGGTGTGTGTGGTGGCGGTGTTTGTGCGTGCACGTGCAGAACCGTGAGAAGGTGCGTGCCAATGCCTTGGCCACGTGTCGGCGACTGGGCAAGTACCGCATGCCGTTTGCCTGGACGGCTGTCTACCTGCTCAATGTGCTCACGGGCGTCAGCAGCCTCGACAAGGACAGCGGGAGTGACCGCGACAGTATCGGCTCCAACAGCACCCTGGGTGAGAAGGGGGGAGGAGGGTGTTTTACGGGGACGTTTGTAAGATAACCACTTTGGCACTTTAGGGGCTCGCCTTGTCGTCGTAGCTCACTCGCTGGACCCAAGTAGAGCCACACGGGGTTCCGTCGTCGCGAAGTAACCCAGGGGCTTTGAAAGCCAAGCGGTTTATATAGTAATAAGTGTTCGAAACTCGTGAACCGCTGGCGCTTGTCATGCATCTCCCAGTTGTTTAGCGCAAAGAAAACTGTAGGCACATTTAAGGCAAAATATATACGTAATTAACCGGCAGCGCCCGTGTTCATGTCGTTAGGAACGCTTGTTGGGTTCGTTTTTACGATAGTAAGCGAAAAAAATTGGGAGTGCTACGCCGGCACATGCGGGAGGAAAAGTGAGCACAAAAAGAACAGAGCTCCCTCTGGCACAGTTTCAGGCAGGGGCTGCATGAGCACTGCGAAGCGGGAAATTTAAATTGCATTGGGTGGTAGTAGTGAGCGGATACCGGCGCTACAGCCCATTATGGCGAATCACTGCTCTGCACTTACGACAGCTTTCCCATTCAGTGGAATGGCTTCAATTTTTTTTTTTAATTGCATGCATTTTAACGCATCGAAGCTACACCGGGGTTATGAGGTGTGCCATAGGGGAGGGCTCCGGATTAATTATGACAACCTGGGGATCTTTAATGTTTGCCGAAATCTCGACACAGATTATCTCCTTTTGCCTGTGCTCTTGTTTGTTCTGTTCCAAGCACGTACTTGGCTGTTGTAGTAGGGCAACGTTTTTAAAGGCACTTGTTTTATTTCCCTCTCCCAGATTGTTTGATACGCTGGCAACGGAGTTGTTCATGTAGTAGATTTACTTATAACACCTTTCAGGGCTACTAAGGGTTTCATAAAAAGCTCAATAGCGACCTGGTATGTAGTGTCCCAAAGTGGAGTTATAAAGTTAGCGTCGGCCACCTTTTTTTATAGTCAGCTCTTTATGTATGCACTGGCTGTGCAAGTGGGATTTGACCGGTTTATGAGGTTGTTTTTTTTAAATAGGTATAATTTTCGGTCTCTATTTTTGGTTGGTGTGTGTGCCTGTGTGTTTCTATCATGTGTCTGAAAAGGCCAGCTACGAAGAGCTTCAATTTTAAAGCTTCTCAGATCAAGCCTTTACACAAAACAGGTTGAACATTTTTCGTCTGTGTGTTTTGCCAGCATGCCTAAGTGGGCAAGTGTTCCAAGACAGGGCAATTTAATTTTCTTTTTTAAAGCAGGTTGCATTTTTGTCGGAATTGGCTGCTAAAATTATGAACAAAAGTAGACTGGAAAAAGAAAAGTGCTTTTCTCTTTCTCTCTAATACCCCTGTCACACGGGCACTTTCAATCGTGATTGAAGTGAATCTCGCGATTGAGTTTTCGAGCGCGCTTGATGCACTGCCGCTGCGACACGGCACGTTTCAATCGCGATTGAGAAGTTGCACCGGTTGCACTTGTGTACGCCACATGGTTCTAACAGTGCACTTGCGGCCGGCATCTGGTAACTTCACACGGTCGTAGGTATACGTACTAACTATGTAAATGTTACCGAACGCTTATTTCGGTCAAGTTATTTGACACAATTTGCGGCGTTAGTTGAAGTTGTAACCTTGTATGCCATTACTGAGCGGGGACGAGAGTATCGCCACTTTCGTTCATTCGCGCTTGGAAGCCTCGATCATGCTTGAGAAACCAGGATTGAGTTCGAGCGGGATCGAGCTCGATCGCGATTGAAACTGCCGTGTAGCAAAGCCCGATCCGGATTGAGCTCGATCCGGATCGACTCAATTGTGATTGAAAGTGCCCGTGTGACAGAGGCATAACAGAGGATAATTAGCTGAAAGTCAGTTTTCTAACATGTGTTCTGTAGTGTCTTTCGTGCTGTTGGTGTCTTCTGAGGAAATTCTTTTCCTTTACGATCGAAGGGTGAAAAAGCTGGCATCATCAGTGTTTATGGGCAGTCAGGGCCCTTGTCACATTTTCGACATCATTTATGGAGATTACGTCACAGCATTGACGAAAGTAGCAGCTAGTTAAGCACGCAGCCCTCTGCTGGTTTTTACTGTTCTGTTACTTGTGAACTTCTGGGGCAAAAGTATTTTCTGAACAAGTGTGGCAGTCATATTTTTGTGCCGTGACCGAATGACCTGTTCGGTGCAGTAGTACTGCTACGTGCTTCAAGGCCTTGCATTCTTTTTCCTTTTTGTGCTGCTCTTCTATTTGTCAAGCAAACCTTGGGATTGTTGTCGGTGAGTTCAGCCACTTGCAGTCCAGTAAGCAGTGTGGTGATGTGTCTTGTCTGTTAACATTCTGTTCTGTTTTTGTCTCACATGTTTGATTTCCTGCATGGTTGGTGCAAACCAGTGAATGTCCGATGCCGTAATGCTGACCATGCCCTGAGCTGTAGTTAGTGGGTGTTACTGCGCATTGCATGGGATAGAAATTTTTTTTGTGTGTTTGCCGCATCATTTTTGTGCACAAAGTCTGATTTCGATGGGAGCACATCACAATTTGGTAGGAAAAGAATAAAAAAATAATGAGCAGTGCTTCTCTGTTGGAATTGAACAGCTTTAGAAAGAAAGTATACGTCCAGTTAAAAATGTCAGAGTTGGAGAAAAAAATTTTGTGGTGCGCTGTTTGAATTTAGTACAACGGTCAAGTAAAGACCGACTGCTCTGTGTAACGAAGGTGCTAGGCATAAGCAGCTTGAGTTGGATCAAAGAGGGGGAAAGGATTAAATCTAGTTAAACTGCAGAGATTGTAGGAACAAACCTGTACTTGAGTACGTCTTAATTTGTAAGTTTTCATTCTAATGGCTCCCTAAAAGTCAGTTTTCTTGTTTTGTGTGGTTGGGTAGTTGCCGTATGCTTGTCTGCTGTAGGTGTGTGGCTCCTGCACTGTGTTTCATGCCTGCTGTGTATGTAGCTGTGTGATATGCCTCTCCTGTTACATTTGCATACAGGCATGCAATGGGGTTCATTTGTTTGTTCGCTCAATCGCCACTCGGCACTTCGAAACACTCCCAGGGAGGCGTGGCTCACTCGAACGACGGGCCGGTTCCGAGAAACGGCGCAGCTGGTCTCCGGACGACTTCGCCAACAGCCTGGACACGTTCCGTCCCGTCACCCTGACCGTGTCGAGCTTCTTCAAGCAGGTAACCTCGCCCGTGGCCTTCTCAGGCCTCCTTTTGCACATTCACATGAAACAGCTGGGGTTTAGGCACGACGCGGGAACATCGAGCAAGTGGGGCAGTTTGTCTAGGCGTACTAAATGAGGATTTGGCGTATTACTGTCGTGGAGCAAGATGATGCAAGTTTGGATATTAGTATCTTTGACACTCTTCTCTTGCTCATCCCCTTGTTTTGCTCTTGTGGTGGAGTTAACAAAGATGGTATGTGGCGCAATCTTAATGTCCAGTGTTGCTTGCTGGCAAGTGCTATTCATCAGGACCTGTTTATTGGTTCCTCCATGTCGTACTATCCTGCCACAAGGTCTATGTTATTGCGCGTACTATACACCACTCCACTGCTTGTCTAAGAATTCTTTCCTTAAGCACGAGGTCGTGGGTTCGATTCCCGGCCGCGGCGGCCGCTTTTCTGATGGAGGCGAAAAGCAAAAACGCCCGTGTGTACGAGATTTCGGCGCACGATAAAGATCCCCAGGTGGTCAAAATTAATCCGGAGCCCTCCACTACGGCGCGCCTCATCGCCTGCGTTGCGTCGGCGCGTTAAACCCTACAAATCAATTATTTCCTTAACATCACCGCAGAGGTCAATTTGAGCATATTGATTATTGGCCTCGCTGTTAGCTCGCACTTTTTCCTCTCCTCTTTTGCATTGTAGAATCTCACTCCCTCTTCTAGGTCGTACTCTTGATATGTGGCACTTTCGGGTGGATGTACAGTATCGGATAGGTGCAGAGCCTGCACTTTCTGGCCACATGTCAAACAGCTGACATTCTCTGCAGGAAGGTGACAGGCTGAGGGATGAAGACCTCTACAAGTTCCTCGTAGACCTCAAGCGCTCTGGCTCCATGCTGAAGCGGCTGAAAGGCATCCCAGGTACAATGCCATCCTGACCTGAGTACCCGATTCTTGCGAAGCTGGTTTCGACACCCTTGGTGGCACTCCATATTAGAAAAACTTTGTCTCTATTCCAACTTCTCCGATGTCTTGAGTGTTGTGGGGTGAAGAAGATGCGAGAAATAAGTAAGAACATATATGCATGGTACACTTATTCACTACCACCCGACTTTTATTGCAAGCACCATGTCCCCTATGTACCTAAACCTACCATAATCACGCGCACGGAAAAAAGTATATATATAGAAAATAATAAAACAGATATGCACCTTTGGTAAATTTTAAGTGTACCCATTAGAACAAAAAAAGGTACTGTTCTTGTTCTTTTGAGGCTGGTACAGGAAAACCTCGATGTAATGGGCTTCGATATTGTCGCGAACCGTGTTTTGGGTTTGTTTAGGTTTTGTTTTTGCCGACCGGCTGCACTAGTCTGTGTTATTTGTGTTATCCGTGGGCCAAGTGAAGTGCATGTTCCGTTCTTTATGCCGCCCGTGTTGTCTCCTTTGCTAGTTCGAGTGTTTCGAACTAACGCCACCAGCCTAGAATAATCTGCTTTGATATACAGTGCTCTAGATGCAATTCGACTGTTCGAGAAACCCTCGCATCGAGAGATAAATGCTTGCAGAACAGACGCCGCGGCATTCGATTCACCGACGCTCGCCTACGCACATCACTTTGTTGACTGCTTCTCCGGCGCCTGTGTATTCTTTGAGTTGTTAGGGGAGCGCAAGTTCGCTCCAATAAACTTGTTGTTCCTTCAAGACAGCTGCGTTGTCTTTGGCTACGTCACAATATAAGGAAATCCTCAATACAACGAAACTGAAAGGCATAAGTAACCTAACGCGTGCTGGAAACCGTGCGTCTTCAATATCGTTATAATGGAGCAAGTGGTGGCGCAATTTTATCACAGCACAGTCTCAGAGCTTCGAGAACATTGACCCAGAAAAACGGTTTTGCCGTTTGGTTTGCGCACTTGCCCCAAGCTCGGCCGTCGGGGACAGCGTGAGTGCGAGGCCTCATGTCATGTCCCCTGGTGCAGGCTCCCTGCGGCTGGACATCTCGCCGTGCCCCGAGGAGGTGCGCTACTGCCTGAGCCCCGAGCTGGCGCGGCTGCAGCCGTACCCGGACGACAGGGGCCGCCCGACCAAGGAGATGCTCGAGTTTCCCCCGCGGGACGTGCTGCGGCCCGAGTACGCCTACCGCAACCTGCTCTTCCTCTACCCCCGGTCGCTCAACTTCGCCGGCCGGCCGGGAACATCGCCTGCCGCGTGCAGCTGCTCTGCGGCGAGGATGAGCTCACCTGCGCCCTCCCGGTGAGGAGCGTTGGCCTCGGAAGGGGGCGCCTGTGTTCACTATTAGAGCGAAGCTCGCTACGTCTCACCGGTGGCATATGACGCGCCGAAAACGCACTGCAGGAAAGCCAACTTTCTGTGACGATGCGGATGATTGCGGGTGGCGTGAAAGTAAAAAAACTGTTCCATGTGGTCGGAATCAAACCCGGATTTTCCGCATTATGAAGCCAACGTCTATCAGATTGCACCATTGCGATGCGGTCGAAGCAGGTTGGATTTGGAGAGGGGTGCATGGATGCGCAAAATTTAGACCGAAATGCACCCCTTCGTGTACTGATGGCGACGGTTTACCGTGACGCTTTCTTCGTGTGAAATCAAATGACAAAGGGTCAAAGTCAAAGCCGCTGTGATCCAAGGTCCAAAGTGTGTGTGAGTCAAAGTCAAAGCTCGGCAGTCAAAGTCGAAAGTGTCTGTGAGTGAAAGTCCGAACTCAAGATGACAACCAAGGAAGCCCTCACGAGAAAGGTTCACATTCAACCATCGTTTTTGTTAAATGAAGGAGTGCGTGATTTTTTTGTTTCAAGAGTACTGCCAGTCTTGTACAATGCCCTCAGCAGGAGTGTGTGTAAAATGCAGTGTTTACAAAAGGAAAATCTGCTGATGGTAACTTCGGTGCAAGAAAAGGGGGACAATAGAATAGAAATGTGTACAACAACTCAGTGCCGTGTTTCTAGTCTGTGTTCATCCTTTTCTTGCACCGGAGTTACCACCTGCATTATGTATGAACTTACCCACATTAAGCCCTTGCTACTTCAGAAAAACTGCGTAAACAGTCGAAAGTGCTAAGTAATGCTCGTAGCATACAAGGATTTTGCAATGAACACAGAACAGCAAGAAAAACTACAGTAATGGGAAAATTCAGGTATGTTTCACACGGGATGGCTAGTACACTGGAAATGATCAAAATGACTGGATTGACAAATAGTACAAGGGAATGGGTGCGTCATCTTCTGTGTGTATACAGGGTGGTGCGACAATAATTGGAACACAAATTTATTCCTGAGCAAACTGCCGCTCTGTTCGCACTCAAACTTCACACGAAGGTCGCATTTTGTGGTCTGTTTTGTTTGACACAGGGAACAACGACGGTGCTTACCTGTTTATTCTGAAAATAAATAAAAACGATTTTCGCCTATGTGAAAATGGCCGCTGATTTGGACGTGTGAGCCAGCGCAAGTGGATCTTGGAACGACGGCGCCACCTAGGGTATGCAGAGCGAAATGCACATTTGAGGTTCACGGTAGGAAGGAGCCAGATAGGTATGCAGAGCGAAACGCACGTTTGAGGTTAACAGTAGGAAGGAGCCAAATGGTGTAGCAGACGATCAGATAAAGTGAAAGCGGGTTTTCTGATCACCTGCTGCACCATTTGGCTCCTTCCTACCGTAAACCTCAAACGTGTGTTTCGCTCTGCATACCCCAGGTGGCGCCGTCATTCCAAGATCCACTTGCGCTGGCTCACACGTCCAAATCAGCGGCCATTTTCCCATAGGTGAAAATCGTTTTTATTTATTTTCAGAATAAACAGGTAAATACCGTCGTTGTTCCCGGTGTCAAACAAAGTAGACCACAAAATGCAACCTTCGTGTGAAGTTTGAGCACGAACAGAGCTGCGGTTCGCTCAGGAAGAAATTTTAAAGTGTTTCAGTTATCGTCGCACCACCCTGTACATCATTCGAGGAAAGACCACTGTGCAAGCATAAAGGCAGTGTTGTGTTTGTTCGCACTAATGAATGGTTGTTAAAGTCAAAGTACAGTTGCAGGCAAATAAAACGTGTACATGAAAGTATGAACTGGAATGTGAGCAATACAAGTTTGTGGTTGTCGATGTCAAATGCGGGGCAGCGAAAGGGTCGTTAGGAAGTGCTGCTGTTGGAAAATCTCATTGTTGTCTACACCTTGCAATAATTTGACTTACTTGTAAAGAAATGGCACACTTTGTGTGTGCTGGTTTTATATTTTCTTGCTTGCATTTTATTTGTTATTTGTTCTTGAATGGACATTTGTGTCCAAGTAGTTCCCACAAAAGCAGAGATGTAACGATGTGAAGGCAATAAAAGGAAATTGTTGCTAATATTATCTCAAAATGGGCTGAACATCTTGGCTGTGTACCACACCATGTCAGAGAGATAAATTTTGCAAAAAAAGGTCTTTGTTTGAGCCGTGCAGTTTGTGTGAATTAGCAACTGTGCTTCTATGCACTTCATGCTGAGGGTCAGGGCTTCATTTATGTTTTCTTGTCTCGTACTTCAGGTGCTGTTTGGCAAATCCAGCTGCCCTGAGTTTGTAACAGAAGTTTACACGTCGGTCACTTACCACAACAAGTAAGGAGGAATCTGCTTTTCTTGATTAAAATTTTTTTATATGTATTGTTATGGTCTGCTTGGGGAAATTTGACATCCACCTTACATGCAGGCGTATGGCTACAAAGAAAAGCTATACAGTCAAACCTCGATGTAACAAAGTCAGTAAAATTCGTAGTTTAATTTGTAACATTGAAATTTCACTACGTTGTAATTTGCGGTTAAAATGGTGTTAACCACGGGAAGTGGTGCCTGCAAACGAAAACATGGCGCGTGTACATGGCTGGCACACTGGTTACGTTGGAGCTGAATCATCTACACGGGCATCAGCTTGAACCACATGGGGCGTTTTCTGCACACGTGCCTCGCAAGCCACAGGTGCGCTGACACAGCCACAAAGACCACCCGAGCGATGTGCCCAGCTCCAGCGACCGCTTCTAATCGCTCGCTGAAACGCAACACGAGGGGCAAACGAAGTTGTTCATGCGAGAAAAAAAGCTGATAATGTAGGCAAAATTTGCACTTTAAATTGTCATACACGCCGATTAAACAAGCGGCCATCAAATATTCCCTGTTGTGGGAAGCCTAATCGTCTTTGGCGGGGTCAGCAGGCCTCCTTGAGCGCTTCAAAGCTCCCGCCATAGGGTGCGCGCCTCATCGTTGGCGAAAGTCGTCGGGCTCCTCCCATTGCCACCTGCGGTGCGAGTCACTTTCTGGCCGAGGCAGAAGCCGCCGCCGAGGCGCAATCACGGACCCGGGCATGAAGAAAACGCGTGCGCAAGGCTCACTCACAAATCCTTTGCCCCGCATTTGCTGGAATGATGAAACCAAACAAGCATGAGTGAAATCGAATGAAGGGCGACAGGGACCTAGAAAGAAGCAAACAGGACAATCGCTAAATCAACACCAACTAGCCCAACTTTCACCCTTAACTGTAGTGCAGGAGCTTGTAAGCAAGGAGCTCACTCACGGCCTCCGTGGCTCACTGCATCCAAGGCATTGGGTGGTTTGAGTTGCTGTTTGCGTTTTATCGAGGCTGTTTCGGCACTTGCGTCTCCCTAAATCTACTTCTACAACCAAAATTTCGTGCCTAGTTGTCCTTCAAACTTTGTTACGTTGAAATTTCGGCAAACAGGACTTGCCACACACAGGGGGAAAATACATGGTGTGCATACACTTGAAGGTAAAAAAAAATTACGTGGCTCGTTACATCGGGGTTTTGTTACATTGAAGTTCATTACATTGAGGTTTGACTGTACAGCTTTCTCCGAAACTTCGCAATTGAAAAACAATTCATCCTGTTATTGGGCGGATCTCAAATTTTCCTTCATACAAACTTACTCCACCTTGGGGATTTCCCCCTAAACTGGTCGATTAACAATTGCTATGGTCTTTGAATGTCAAATGCAAAGAAACGTGTATCGACTCCAGCTCACTGGTACTGCACTTAGCAGCAGTTGATTTGATATGAAAATGTTTTTATTAAGAGAGAGAGAGATGACTTTATTTGATGCCCGAGATGGGTTCTAAAGGGTAGACGACTTGGACGGTCTCCCTCCCTCATCCGTCAGCCAGGATTCCTTGGATCCTCGCGGCGGCTTCGGCCGTCCGGACTGCTGTCAGTTGTGCCTCCGGTGTGGAGCTGAGCAGAACAGTCTCCCATTGTTCTGCAGTCTTAATTTTGTAGCTTGTAAGTGTATCTACATCGGATTTGCTATTATAGCCATTCGTATTTTTTGGAGCTTATGACAGGACCATATCATGTGGTGTAGGTCGGCTCTGCTGTTGCATAAAGTGCAGAGGTTTGAATAAAGTTCTGGGTAGCAGCGGTTGAGGGAAACAGGGCTCGGAAAAGTGTTCGTCTGCAACCGTCGCCACGTGACTGCCTCTTTCCTGGAAAGAGTGTGGTGGGCCGGTGGATATTTGCATCTTGATAACCTGTAGTGATTTATTATATCCCTGTATGTGACTAGTCTGTCTTTGTGAGATCTCGTAACGTGTGCTTGTTCTTGGCTTTCCTGCGACGTCTTGTGTGGGGATGATGGTGGTTGTGGTGGCGTCGTAGGCAACACAGCTCGGTTGACCAGAGCTCGAGCGGTTGCGTGGGCCAGTTCATTCCCCTGTAGGCCGCAGTGGGCCGGAGTCCATATCAGCTTTTATTTTTTTCGTCTAACTGAAAACGCTTGCAAATCGAACCAAATACTGTTTCGTGCTGTAGCAATAAGCTGTAGCACACATTTTGCGATTAGGGTAATACCTGAAGAATGTATTTTTGGAGCAACCTAGGATTAAACTGTTCTTTGCAAGAGTCTTGAGCTACCAGCACACAAGATCTGGCATCATGGCACCCTGTCTTCTTAAAACTCAAGGTTTGTGCACAACTAGGCTCAAATTGGAGGAGCAAAATGAAAAAGCTTTATTGACATACTGTATTTTCTCGCGTATAACCCGCCCCTGCATATAATCTGCCCCCAAACTTTCATCCCTCAGGAGAAGGCAAAAAAAATCCTCGCTTATTGCCCACACATTTAATACAGGAAAGGCTGCGCCAAAGCTACGGCTCAAGCAACACATCACATACTATGTGGACAGAAAAAGCGTATATTTAGAAAGTAGAATGCACTGACTGCAATGCGAAAGTCACAATTCATTAATAAAATCACTTCTTAGGGTGTGCTTGTCCTTGTTTTTTCTTCCTTGTCCTTGTATGTTTTGCTCAATCGCTGCCATGGAAGGCTTAGTCAGTGTAACTGCGTAGGAGGTTCACTGCACAACACGCATTGCCGTGAAGCTGCACTAAAGGAAAAACCCTGCGTATTATCCGCACCCCTACTTTTCCACTGAAATTTTCGCATCTTTGGTGCAGGTTATATACATGAAAATATGGTACGAATGGAACAGATGACAGCCCCTAGCAAAGCAGAAGCTCTTGAAATGTTCTCAGTTTCAGTGACGCTGTCAGGGCTGTGAAGGACAGCGGGAAAACTTTTGGGCTGTTGATAGACATGCACTGCCAGTAGTCTCCTTTAATTAATTGAACACCAAGAATGACTATGTTTGGAGCCACTGCTAGAAATTGAAAAAAATAAGCATTCTGTAGCTATTTAAAAAACGGTCAAAGGCGTGATGGGTTTATGATAGCGCAGCTATGTTCTGTTCTTTCATTGGCTTGATACCCTTGACTGTTCATTTATCTGATCATTTGTGCGCATTTTGAGTCAAGAGGAGGGCCGAGGCAGTAGAGAAAGGACAGCTTTAAATGACACTACAAGCAATGTTGAAGGTCTCCAAGTGGAAAGGTAAAGACCCATTGCCATCCCACCATCTTTCAAGGGACCCTGCAACACTTACCACCGACTACGCAGAATGTATTTTGGGGTGAAGTCTATTGCACCAGCAATCTCCTCTCTCAAGAATTATGAAAATGCGTTCCTATTACAGAAACTACGCGCGATGAGAAATTGCGCATAATTGTTCCCTCTCAACTCGACCGCGGACAACGCGAAGAAAGCTGCATGCTCTCTCCCGAAGAGGGGGGCGGCTCGCAGCGTTTTTTTTTGGCGGCGTTTGATATATCACACTCCAGGGAGTTTTCTCCTTTTCTCCGCAACATGGAGAGGTCTATTTCCGGCCTGGTGCCACAAAAAAGCAGGCATGGCTGCCTGCTCGCAAGCACGCGTTCAGGCTGGTAGGATGTATTTGAAGCAGTAAATGTTTGTTGTTGAGTGGTCTCGTTGAAAGGGGAGTATTGAGTCCGTCACTCAAACTCCGTGCGCCCTCAAAACACAAAAGAAACGCCAAAACTCTGCGTACAAATTCAGGCATACAAGATGTTGGTACACAGCGCCGGCGATGGCGGATCGTCACAGGAAATGCGAGAAATAAGCCGTGAAGTTGACCAGCGACAGCCAATAGGACAGCCATGGCCAAAATGATGTCGTTTAGGTCATGCCACAGGTGCAAAATGAGGAGAATTGAAGAGAGCGCGGTTGGTTTTTCCGCATCTTTCACAGTGATTTGCGTGCTCACCGCTTCACATGCACGTGTAATATTTGGCTCGGGTATTCCTGGCAGTGCAATATAAACGTCGCGCAGGTTTACTTGCACTGCACAAAGAGTGTTGCAGGGGCCCTTTAAGTCTGTGTTTTTGTTGAAGTGTCCTCCCCGGCAAGCGATTGTGGCCATCACGTCGATTCCAACGCTCCTCTGTCCGCCTTGCAGGTCCCCCGACTTCCACGACGAGGTCAAGATCAAGCTGCCGGCCAAGCTGACGGACCGGCACCACCTGTTCTTCACCTTCTACCACATCAGCTGCCAGCGGAAGGTGGAGCAGACGACGCCCACCGAGACACCCATCGGCTACACGGTGAGCTGGCACGATTGTAGTCGCCAGGCGTGCAGCCGCATATCCGACTCACCTTATCGGGTTGTTTGTCTAAAGGGAAAAAAATAGTTAATCAGCATTGCCGGTTCAATATTTATTTTTGGTACTATTTGCAGTCATTGCGTCCTAAAAACCAATTTTTGAGAGTTTTGTTGGCACACAGTCAGTATTGTGACCTGCACCTTGCTTGGTTTCTGCAGTCTTGCCACACTCCGGCGTAACAGCGGCTATTTGGTAGGGTTGCCACCTGACCGGTTTTGGGCCGGCTTGACCGGTTTTTTGGACATTGTGCTGCGGTTTTTTCTTTTGGCCTTTTGTAAGCGTAAATAGAGCAACTATGGCAATAAATATGTGTCGACAAGCTGGGCAAAGACACGCGAGTAAAGATGGAGGGGGACCAAAAGGAGGAACAACACAACGAAATGCTGCCGGTGCAGTCAGCAAGTGCGGCTACTTTTCACTGCAGCACGTTCAGATCAATAGCCAAAATCTCAATCACCTTTAGTGCAAACGCTATGTAGTTTTCTCTAGGAAAACGCGACAAGAAATGGCATAAAATAATGAAATGTAACCCTACTATTTGGTCAAAGGAAAGGCTGTAGAGACTGGACGTGAGAATAGTTCGTTACACTCGCCACACTTTTTTTAAATGGCTGGTTGCAGTAAAGCAACAACAAAACAAGAAGCGCAAGAAAGAAGGAAGCCACAATTCAGTCCCAGCTGAATTAAGGTATTTTGAATAGATTAACACGGTTCACCTGCTGACTTGTACTGCCCTGTCCACAAAAGTTTACCCAGCCTGGATGGTTTAAAACAGATGTTGCTTTTGAAACCCCCAAAATTTGAAATATTTTTGTTTGTTAATTCCTTTTTTCGTCCTTGTCTTCGCGATGTTTTTTCTCATAATGCAACAGAACTGACAAGCCCTCAGTAAAAAAATCCTGTTGCACGGAAAAGCCAATGCTTTTCTGCATATTGAGTTCTCCACCAATGGTGAGCCCTGCACTTACTGTCGACGAAACCTTATCAGAGCTTTCACAGGACTTCAAGTTGCGCAGGCAGTGTGGGAAATTGACGGTGGGATGGAAACTAGTCTGATCGGGATGATGCAGTGTCACGCCCGGGTGGTGGGGATGCCACCCGAAGCCGTGATCCCTCCGAAGAATGACACTACAACGCCCAGTTCATAAAACATTAAAAGCCCTCTTTAATGCACACCGATAGCCTTTATAGTACAGAGTGGAGGTGCCACCTCCGAGTCACTACAATCGTCAGGCGCTGTCCTTTACAGATGAGTTGAACACTGGCTTTAAGAAGAAAGGATATGTGTTTCACTAGCTGTTTGTACATCAGTGCTGCTTGCTTCATTGCTGAGTTGACGGTGGACCTGCACAGTGGCTGCCGCTGTGCCACGACGGGCGCCTCCAGATGGGCGAGCACCTGCTGCCCGTGATGCTGGAGCGTCCCCCGGCCAGCTACTCGTTCCTCTCGCCCCACGTCCAGATACCCAACACCAAGTGGGTGGACGGCCACAAGGGGCTCTTCGACATCTGCCTGCAGGCCGCCTCCACTGTCCACCCGCAGGTGAGGGGCCTCTCTCTCTCTCCCCCGTGCTGCATCACAGGCGGAAGTGTTCAAATCTCTTCCCGCATAGTCGTGCCGTAAAGCTTGAAGGGGCGCAGTTGGCGGTTCTCGAAACATAGCTGTGCAATTGCAGAAGAAAGCTCTACATCTGTTTCTAAAGATTACCTAGTCGTTGAAGAAGGTTTTGGCTAGGGAATCTAGCCTGCGCTGGTGGTAGTCTAGAATGGCTGCCGTTGTTGGCTAACCAGGAGTCCAGCCAAGAACAGTTCGTCCAGGTTTGACCACGTGACCCAGAAGAAATCCTTCTTTTGCACAAGAGTGCTGGGAAGTTGTGCAGCAGGACAAAGGCATTTAGCAGGTAGTAAAAACCAGAACAAGCTCAGAGGACGAAAGGGAAGATCCTGCCTGCCTCTTCACTGCCTCGTCCGTGTCGACAAAGGTGTCCCCCAAGGCCTCACCTTGTGCCCTCCGCTCTTCCTCCCCTCGGCACAGGACCCGTTCCTGGACCGGTTCTTCCAGCTGTGCACGGCGGTGGAGTGTGGGCACGTGCCCCAGCGGCTGCTCAATGGGGAGACGGCTGAGACGGAGCTGCGTGCCAGCCTGCTGGAGCTGACGCGCTGCCAGCCGGGGCCCCTGGTGCGCTTCCTGCCCACCGTGCTGGACGCCCTCGTGCGCATGCTCGTGCAGCCGCCCCGGCTCGGGGGGCAGCCCTTCAACCTCGGCCAGGCCGCCTTCCACGCACTGGCTGCGGTTGCCGACTCGGTGGTGGTGAGCCTGCCTCTTTCTTTTACACCAGCCTACTTATCGGAGACAACTTGGGGGTGCGTGGGCTCCTTCTAACTCAGATGAGCAGGGGGAAGATTCCGCTCTTAATACCACCCTTGCTGCTTGGATGGGAATCAGCTGGAACTGGAATCAAGCAGGTCCCCACCCGATTATGTACAAACTTGCACAGATCAGAGCCATTCTTGCTGCTCATTTCGTTCCTGACTGATTCAAAAATTGGGATCGCCACGGAGGTGGGATCCTGTACTCAGCCTCTTTGATGTTTTCAGGTATTTGTATGTATGCGTAGACTTGCGAGTGTTTTGTGACACAGAGATTCAACTACCCCTCCTGCCCACACCGCTGTTACACCAAGGTTGAACTCCGCTTTGTCTAAGGATGTGAATTTTTTTCTT
This sequence comes from Haemaphysalis longicornis, assembly GCF_048455015.1. Classification (NCBI taxonomy): domain Eukaryota; kingdom Metazoa; phylum Arthropoda; class Arachnida; order Ixodida; family Ixodidae; genus Haemaphysalis; species Haemaphysalis longicornis. The sequence continues at coordinate 113,190,880 of NW_027526225.1, forward strand.
GGCCAGCCATGGTGTCTGCGTTTCAGGTGGAGGGGGAAAGCAAAAATGCCCGTGCGGCGATAGTTGATTAAACATCCTCAGGTGGTGGAAATTAATCTGGAGGGCGCCCTCCACTATTACATGGCTCATGGCACAGGTGTAGGTTCGATGCATTAAAACCCCAAAATTTGAATATTTAACAGCGGAGCTGTTTAGGCTGAGCAATATCCGTCTATCACACCAAAAAACCTTGAAGTGGGAGGGAAAGTGGTGAGGAAGCAAGAAGCCCACGAGCAGGTGTTGGGAGTGCGCGTCTCAAGCAAAAAAGTGTGTTTAGGGATTAGGGAGGTTGTGGGAATCGAACCTGGGACCTCTACACCTTGAAACCGGCAGCCTAACCACTGGGCCACCCCAAAGGCCTGAGGGGTACGGGGTTAGCAGTGGCGGGAACAGTAACATGTGCAGCCAGTTGGAAAGAAAGAAAAAAAAAAACGCTTCCCGTGGTTCCAATCGAACCTGGGTTCCTCGCGTTATGGAACCGCCATATATTCAATCGAACTATGATCACATTCCGGGGGCATAGCATTTTCTTTGGGTTCGTAGTGTGGCCATTGGCTTTGGACTTGGCCATAGGTTCTAGCTCATGCTAACGCGGCCCACTTTGGGAGAGCTGTGAAAGCCTGCGAATGAAATGATCCAGGCCTACCAGTCGTGGAGAGCTTTCAGCGGCAAGTTGGGAAATCCATGTGAGGAGCAACAGCCAGGTCTCTGACGACGGGAGAAAGGCCGCCAGCTCCGCTGTTTCTCCAGCCTTGCACCATTAGTGCAAGCTGCGCCAATTCTTTTTTTTAACACTGCTCTGTAACGTGTGCAATCATCGTTTCTGCCCTGCACAGAGGCTGCTCGAGGACCGGAACGACATTCACGGGCGGAACGCCCTGCTGGCCACGTACATCCAGTACCAGTGCACGTTGCCCCACCCCGAGTTGTACGTGCCCTCGCCCACAAACGACTGCGTCTCGCCCCCGTTTCCTGGCACCGCCGGCAGTCCCGCAGGCCACCCGGCCAGCGCCGTGCCTCTATCGGTGAGTGTTCGCCCCTGACTGGTTTATTTGTTACACTCACATCGAGGGGGGGCCTCGTTCACGAATTTCTGTAACTGGCCTCCGGCTGGCTAATACGCTCAGATTATTCGTTCACGGCTCGATTTGCAGCACGAACAGAAAAAAACGAAGGAATTTGCGGTGTCTTCATACCCCCCTCACTTTCACCCTTTTTCAAATTTTTACAGGCAGAATACGTACAATATGATCCTGATGGTGCAGATTTCTTCAGGTAGCCAAAAATACTCATATCCACAATTTATGTAATAAGAAACAAACTAAATGGCCACAGATGTGAAAACAGATGTGGATTTATTTCCTCTACAGACTCCGGTAGAAGTCTGTTACACAATGTGTGTCTTGTTTTTGACCTGTTCATCGGTGAAAGGCTTTCATCACTTATCATATAGTCAGACAACATATCCACTTTGGTATACAATCTGCAACGGATTTTATCTTGTGTGCTTAAATTATCCCGCCACATGAAGAAAGTGGCGAGAAGGCGCAATTTCCCTATTGTATTTTTGGTGCCGAGAAAGGTCGCATACCTATCCCTGTGAATTTTTTCTGCGCAAGACAAAAATAGACACGCCAGGCACGAAAGGGGTGTACGAGATCCTGTGCTCCTATGGGAAGGGACACACTGTTCAGACAGGACACTGTATGAATGACTGAGTGCTCGAGCGTGAATTGCCATTAACCCTTTGAGGGTCGAATTTTTTTTAAAAAAACTTTCCCTGGCGGTCGAATTAGTTTATTGCGGATTTGGAATGTACAAAGTCTCTGAAGTCAGGATTAAATGGTAAAAAATTATCAGGAACAGTATTTTGGGGTCAGCATCACTTAGAACTGAAAAATGTTCAACAGTATTTCAGAGTGTGGTATTTCTTAAAACACGGGTCTACGCACAGTACCTTATCGCAGTCTGCACGCATAAAGTGCATGTCCGAAAATGAGCCGTCTTCTTCCGAAGAAAGGCTGTCTTCCGATTCAGACTCGGTGAAAAGAGCAAACTCAGAGTCAGAAGAGTCATCACGGTGGGTGTCATCAGAGCGGGCAGTTCATTGGGCCATATCGCCGCTTTGCCATGCATCTGAAGAACTCGAAGGCAACCCAGTAAACGAGGAGAGCGAGAATAACTCATGCGCGCCGGTGATAAACAAGCTAATAGCAGTGCCAATATAGATAAAAATCAACTTCCGCCGCCCCCGCAACCGAGTCTCCGATTAGGTTGCTTCAGTTCCAAGCAAGGAGTGCAAAAATACCTAGTGAGCGTGGGTAATAAACAAGATAAGAGCAGCGCCAATATAGATCGAAATCAACTTCCGCCACCCCTGATAGCGAGCGCCGATCAAGTTTCGCGCGCCTCCGATGCGATCACGTGGCGAAACTGAAACCATGAAACGCGTTGACACGTACAGACGCTGTAACGCGTCGAAGCCAGAGAGTTCTGTTTTTCACCGCAAGAAGGTAGCACAATCAAATTTCAAACACTTCTTGTAAGTCCCAGGAGGTGGCAGCACCTCCCAGGGAGCATGCATCGTTAATATGGCGCAAAATTTCAAACGGATGCTCGAAATCATACCCGTACGGCAAAGACCTTGCGGGACGGAAAACCGCCGCTGTACACGTACGGCAAAAACCCTCAAAGGGTTAAGAAAAGGAGGGGCTGCTAACCAAGTTGGGAGATGTTGATTGATTGATTGATTGTAGGGTTTAACGCGCCATAGTGGAGGGCTCCGGATTAGATTTGGCCACCTGGGGATCTCTAACCTGTGCCAAAATCTCGTACACAGGGGCGTTTTTGCTTTTGGGTTGGCAAATGTGGCTTTGCAAATATTTATTTATTTATTTATTTATTTTGCACGTACTGCTAGCCTAACAAAGGCTTTGGCAGGAAAGGGTACAGTAAGGTCAAAAATCTACTGCGACATTTTCTCGCGAAGCAAATTCAAAAGCACAGTGCTGCCACTCCTGCGCCAAATGCGCCAATTTGCTCCAAATGAGGTATCCTGCGCCATCCTGATAAAAAAACCACGATTTTGCAAGCAAGTGCGCCAAAAGTGCGCCAAAATTTGTGTCGCTCAAATCGCGTGCAGCCTGTTACAAGCACTACTTCACAGTGGTCTCTAGACGTGTAACTAATTCGGCTTGATAACTTCAACTCCCTAGCACCCGTCATCGTGTTTGCTGAGGTGAGTAGGGTTGGCGCCGTCACTGTACCGCCGATACAGTGTTTTCGTCTAGCAACTGCAGCGCTGGCGTACCGCGGTTCAAAACTTTCCTTCTTGCTGTAGTTTCCAATGGTTCCTGCTATGAACAATAGGTAGTTTTAGGTGGCGCTGATTGCCGGCTTTCTCCGCCCCGAGAGCCAGCGGGAGCGCCGTTTCGCGGCATGCATGACGCGCTCGGCTGCAAGCTCCCGCTTCGATTGTTGGGCTCACGGAGTGGACCATCGCAAGTGAAGCGGGCTGTGAAAAATGGCCAGTCTCTCTAAAGCATGAACCTCATGGAGCGTTTTCTGCTTGCGAAAACGCGCCGCGCACGCCACGGGTGCGCTGCCGCTGCCACGTAACCACCCGCACGCTGCGAGCGGCGCGGCAACATGGCGGCGGCTTCGGCCGCGAAGTGGTGTGGGGAGCTCGAGCGACCACTTTTAAGCGCTCTCTAAAATACCGCTCAATGCACACACGAAGTTGCTTGTGTGGTAAATGAGCTTATAATGTGGGCGAAATCGTAACTATAAAACATCATCCGCTTCGCCAGTGAAAGCGTCCATGCAATACCTGCAGGGTGGTAAGCCTAAACCCCCTCGGACGGAGCCAACCGGCCGTGACCGGGCTGTCTCGAGCGCTTCAAAACCGCCGCCATGAGGCACGCGCCTCCCCATTGGCGCAAGTCGCCAGGCTCCTCCCACTGCCGCGCGCGACGCGCGTCATTTTCTGAGCGAGGCAGAAGCTGCCGCGTGCGTGGAATCGTCGACGCGGGCGTGAAACAATCGCACACGCAACACCGGCGCGCACGAATCGCATGCAAAAATGCGCCATGCGCATTTCTCGTGCGCATTTCCAGCTTGCCTTTTTGCCTTTTATTCGCACCAGAAAGGAGCAAAATACCTTGCAAATTATGTTTTGTGGCATTTTTGGCTATTGCGTGGATACTTAGGGGATTTAATTGCATCAAACTTCTGGCGACTTCTAGCGACTGTTTCGAAATAAGTGGGGGAAAGATCCCATTGCCCCAGGGATGCCAGGTTGGGGCTGTAAATAGCCAAATATAGCTACTTTTTTGTGGTTGGTGGAATTTTTTATTGGCTATTTGGCTATTCTTTGGCTATTGGGTGAGCTGACTGTGAAAGCTATTTTTAATGCATGTTCGAGCCTGCCAACTATGGAGCGTTTTCAGTGACTCCTTGAAAAAGTCTTCCCTAGTAAGGACAAGAAGGCCATTATTCTTCAGCTGTGCCGTCCATTTTTGATCGCACGTGTGAAAAGCATCTTGAAGCCCATTCCATGGGCTTTTACTCAATTACTGGATGATACTAGTCGATGTTTAGTTTTGAGAGTTGCTTTGGACATATCTAGCAGTTGATGTTTAGCTGCTCCAAGGTGCTCCAAAACTGGCATTTAGGTGCTCCAAATTGCTCCAAAATTAATAATTTGCTGATACAAAAATTGCTCCAAATCACCGTTCATCAGTGGCACCACTGAAAGCAAAAAAAACAAGCGTACATTATTACGTAGTAACAAAGTAATGATTTGACAATCTGGACAGAAAAGAGTCAAGGGACGTACAATCAACAAGTTCTTGGGGTAACATATTCCATTCTCTGATGGCTTGCGGAAATCAGAGAATGGCTTGCGAATACAGTCGAATCCCGCTACAACGAAATTGACGGGACGCGCGAAAAATTTTGTTGAAGTGAAAATTCGTTGAGGCGAAATCCGCTCCAACACACCACGGAAAGGCCCGAAAAATAGCCCCGTATGTTTCCGCATCATTGGCAGCAAAAAAACAATGTTTAGAAAAAGGAGTGACGCGCAATAACGTCATGTTTATTCGGATAACAAACATACCAATGGTTATCTGTGTTCACTGCACGCAAAGAACGCGTTACGGAGGGGGGTGAAGAAGTGCAGGCGCAAAACGTATTGCTGCTCAACAAGACCTGCCCACCGAGCTGATTACTTGCAGATAGCTGCTGGGCCGTCGGAAGGCCCCCTCTCGCTTGTGGCAGGAGCAGTGCCGTTATCTTATCCTCTGACAGGGCACCGCAGCTACTGACCTTGGCAGGCAAGACGCACGCGCTTGCATTAAACATGACCGTGCGCTCGCGACTAAGATAGGATGACTTGGCTTCAAGACCAAACACGCTAACATGATTTTTGCTCTTGGCTATGAAGAATGGTAGAAGGAAAACGGCAAGGACAGCTGCTCACGAGTCACAACGCATACATGACGGCACCGCGCCAGCAGCAGAGCACATTCGTGCGATTTCAATTGGATACAGATTGGCTGTAGCTCCGGCTTGGCGAACCGGGCTTGTGCCTCATGTAAAGACGGCCAGCCACATCGTTATCACCATCAAACAATGGCATCCGCCTATGAGTTTTGTTTTGTTTTGGGTGGCGGTGTGGGCGCACCGCGCATGTTTTCGGTGAAACTAAGCGTCCTGAATGTTTAAAAAGTTACAGATAGCTGGTGCTATGCTTATTTTATTGTAAAATAATTGTTCAAACCCAGCCCAATTCATCGAAAATTTCGTTGAAGCGAAAGCAAGCCAGACAAATGGTTCGTTGTGGCGAGGACTTTGTTGCATTGACTTCTATGGCTAGCTGACGGGGAAATGGAAATATTTCGTTGAAGCGAACTTCGTTGTAGCGGGATTAGACTGTACAGGTAAACCTGGATGTAACGCACCTCTATGTAACGAATTTCTGGATTTAACGAAGTTTTTCAATTCCCCATTGCCAGCCCCATTGAAGCCCATGAGTTTGAGACCTCTATTTAACAAAGGGGCTGCAGCAGTTAACCTTGATGTAACGACTTCGCCACTCCTTGTTTTTTGCACTTTCACTGGAAAATCGGCTGGGGGAATGCACCATTTTACCAATACTAGCACTACTTTAATTAAGGAAAAACGTCTAGAATCACCAAAAACGAATTTCGTCATGACGACGATGATGAAAGGAGCAGCAAGCGCCATCTTATGGCTAACGCAGCACCAACTTAGGTTGTGCAATGTGACACCAAGTAACAAGAGTAACGACACTTCAATTTTTTTTTTTTTGCCCGTACCCCAAACTACCCCGCGTTTCCACGTGTAAGTGCGGTATCTGTTCGAGAGTCAAGTTTTGAGTTGCTAGGCCTGAATGTCGGCGTGTAGTTGCGCACCTTCACTGCCATCAGTGATGTCTGCTCGGGTGGTGATATATTCTGCTGCCAGAAGACTACAAGTTTTCCCTTTTCACAAGCTCTCATTTTTAAATTACGTCGCCGCCCGGCACAGTATCCCAGCTGGCACGCTCTCGAACAATTTTGTGTGGGAAAAACAGCATCAAATTTGTGAGAAGGCATCATTTCAGCTGAAGGTTGGTTCTTGAAACGCTTTCGGAACCAAAAAGTGTCAAAAGGCAAACGTGATACTGAAATTACCTTTGTGAATACGGGGGCAAGTGATCTTGCTTCTTTGGAGCACCCTGTAGTGCCTAAGCTCGTGCGAAAGCAGCAGGCGCAAGTAACGAAGTTTTTCACTGTGGAATGAATCCTTGAAGCATGAGTTCACTTTCACTGATGTCTACCATTCCGGTTTCGTTTCTGCTTTATTCACAAAAGCCTTAATTAACTCAAAACCTGGATGTAACGAAATATTGCAAACTTTTGTCAATTTTGTTATGTCCAGGTTTAACTGCATACCAATAGCCTTCCATTATTGGACCTCCACGTGCAGTATTTTTTAACTTTGCATGTTCCAGTTCATAATTTTGTTTTCATTTCATTTGACCGTGACTGTACAGGTTGTGAAGCATGCTGTACATGCTCAACTCTTGTTATATACTATGTGGAAATATGGCTCCGAACTAAACTCGGTTGCAGGAGTGCCAGTCTGGTGCGTCCCTCTGTGTTTTGTCGGTTCTGGGCTAACACATTTCATGAGCAACTAACATAGCTGTTACGCAGTGTGATTGTTAGTGCACTAGGTGTATGCGCAGAAACGGTAGAAGCACTTGGAGTGCCTGAGATTATGTAGCAACTGATTCACACATGCACAGTGGGAATGGGCTAAGTGCTGCTGTCTTGTGGCTGAACTGACCAAGCACTGTCGTTGGAACTCTCGGTTCTACTGACGTGCTCCTGGATGTGAACTGAACAGGGAAATTAGTTTTTTTTTTCTCTTTATTGCATGGTCGGGAATAAATGCCAGTGAATGCTTTCTGGGTAACAGTGAACCGTCAGCAGTAAAGGTGTGTATGTTACTGAAATGTTCAATGCATTTTTGTCTTCATTTGCACAGTTTTGCTGCAGTGCTGAACAGGCCACTTGCAATACTGAAACCCCAAACAGTAGGGGAATTTTCTTACCTGAACTGGTGCAGATTAGTGCAGTGTCATACAGACCAGTGCGGAGGGCTACTGAGTATATCAGTCAGTAAAAAAAATGGACATAGGCTGCACTGTTTACACCAGTGCAGCCAGTTCAGGCAAAAAAAGTGCCTCTAGTGTGAGGCAAAAGGGATGGATCTCTTGGTGTGTGTAGCAGATGCCAGCCCTGACTCATCGGTCGGTCGTTCGGTCCCCCTGTGCAGAAGTCTCCGCACGGCCGCAGCAGCAGCAACCCGGACTTGGCCAGCTCGAGCGCATCGTCCTCCCCTCTGGCGCACATCGAGTCGGAGACGGACGTGAGCGTGGCCGTGGTGGGGCGTCCGCTGGACCGCACGGCCAGCATGCGGCCGGGCAACGGCCAGGCCTCGTCCCCGCTGCGCTCTCCTCCCCCGCGCAAGCTGGTGCACGAGGAGCTGGTGCTGCAGTGGGTGGTGTCCAGCGGGGCGGCCAGGGACCTGGCCCTGAGCAACACCTGGTTCCTGCTGGAGCTGGTGGTCAAGAGCATGACCCAGCACCTGGCTGCCACGGGCAGGCTGCAGGCACCCCGACGGCATCGCTTCAGCAGCCGCTTCGTGGACGACGTCACCACCCTGGTGGGTAGGGGGGAGGGGGGGGGGGACAACAGGAGTGGAGGAAACGCTACAGCTTGTTGCCGCTATGTGTACAAGGCTGCATTTCCTGCTCGTTGCATTTGTAATCGTTTTGAAGCAGTGGTAGTTCTTGAATTACGGCGATCTTGGTCAGAACTTCCTCTCTTGTTTGGGTGTCGGCTGTTGCCAACCATCTCTCCTTCTCCTCCTCTTCTGCCTCCTCATCATTGCATCCTTCTTCCTTCTCCCCTGCCCCTTTCCTCCCTATTCCTTTCCTCGTTTAGCTCCTGTTTAGATGCTGTAGAAAAACTACACAGCAAGCTGTCTGCTGTGGCCAACCATCTCCCTTTCTCCTCCGCACTTCACATATTTTTTTGGCGGCTTCTGCATAGCTGCTACTGCCACTCTGTCTCTATTTAGGTAGCAGGGTAACTATTACGGCAGGAGTCGCATGTCAATCCTGTGTGCAGGTGACCACGCTGACGTCTGACGTGATCAGCCGCTGTCACCAGGAGGTGCGGGACTTCCGCAACGTGCAGAACCTGAACAACAGCCTGGCCTTTTTTCTGCACGACCTGCTGTCCATCATGGACCGGGGATACGTCTTCAAGCTGATCAAGGTAGCCACGATGTGGGGGAGGGGCTCCGAACAGGGAGCAGCAAAGGGCCTTTAAGTTTCCACTCCAGTTAAGCGCAGTTTCCAAATAAGTGCCGTTTCCAGACGAGTGAGTCAGAGTAGGCTTTAGGTAGCTTCTTGGATACCCAACGAGCAATTACGCTGCATTATACTCCTAAGTAGGGGCTTTTCACAGTTTTTATGGGGAAAAAAAAGGTTGTGTTTGCACCAGATTCTTCATATTGCTGAGTATATTCAACTGATTCGTTATGGAGACACTGGGGTGGGATTCCACTAGCTGTGGTCTACAGAAAGGGCCCGGTTCTTAGAAGCATTCTCCTGCGGTACCTCTTAGGCTATGTTCAGACTACCGACGTAACAGCCATATTGTGCGCTATCGACGTAAAAAAACGGCGTTTTGTGCAGTTCAGTTGGCTGATACATCAAATGACGTCATTATTTAAAGATATTACAACAGTTGCGACAACAGTCTGAACTCGGCCTTAGGTGTGGACCTGATTGCAGTGGATTGTTCTAGTTAAGCCGAAACAGGGTACAATAATGAGTAGGACATTTAAGGCCGACCTCCATGCAGCGAAATGTCTCAGCGAACTTCGCGCGGCGGAAGCCGTGGTTTGACGCGCCGCTCAGTTTTCGTCGGCCCCAACCTCCATGCAACGCGATGCGGGATGATGCGGCGAACGCCGCCGACGAACGCCGCCGACGAACAAGCTGCTTGCATCAAGGTTGCCAGATGTACAATCGAAAACAACGTGCGTAAATATAACTTTGCCCATATTTTGTCTTCAACAAAACCTAACTGAAAAGTAATAAAACTTGATTTAAACACCTGAAATAATGCTTATTTAGTTGTTTGTTTATTGAACAAGCTTTTTTTGGAGACTGGCTTCCTAATTAGTGCACAAACATTTCCAAATGGCAACAATGGGTGAAACTGCCCGGGGGGGTTTCGTTTTGCTTTGCTCTTGTTCTGCTTCGCTACACTTTCAGTTTCGCGTGCTGAACTTCACCGTGAGTCGAAATGGCAAGTACCCGCCGCCGCCGTCTTCTTCTCTTAAAGAAGAAACTGTTACTGCTCAAGAAAAAGCAGCAAGAACGCAAGAAGCGATTCTGGGTGCATCCACTCTGGCGTAACAGGAAGTCGGAAGGCGAGTACTACACAGCGGTAAGACGATCACAAGTACTTTTCCCGCGTTTTATTTATCGTTTGTCCTGCCTTCATTTGTCTCAGGCTGGCAAACGGTTAACTGAACTGCGCACCGCTGTCAGCCGCTAGACTTCTGAACAAGGGGTGGCACCGTCGAATAAATGACACATCGAGTATCGTAATTCCTGCACTTAAAACATTTCCAGCCACAAAAAAAGAAACAAAAACTGCGGCATCTTGTAATTGTATATACAAATAAAATACAGAACAATTCGAGCTTCAGGCACGCGTTTGGACGTGCGAAGCTGTCACCGTTCCCCAACAAACAGAGCGCGAAAATTATAGTTATTGTAAGGTTTGTCGATCGTGCGGTTTGAGCGCGCGTTGTTTCACTGCAGACGCGTGTTCGGTATAATGAATTCCTAGCGGCCTTTTACTTTGCCTATGAGTAACTATTTATTTTGTTCTAACTTGTGAACTGCTGGGAACATGCTGAGTATTTTGTGCTGATTTCATGAAGAAATATGGCGTGATATTTTATTTACAGTTTCCGGCAATGAGGAAGGGACCCCGCCTTGTTCTTCAAATTCTATCGAATGACTCCGGACAAGTTCGACCAGTTGCACGACATTGTCAGGGTGGAGCTGACCAAGGAGTACCTTTGCCGGGAGCCTGTGTCATCAGGAGAGAGGCTCGCCATTACAATCAGGTAAGGTCGCATGAATATTTCTTCATCGCATATATGCTGAATTCTGTGACAAAGAATCAGCATTTTGAACATATATTTCCGTACAGGTACCTCTGCTCCGGCAGCCCTCTTAAGTATGTGGCCCTGGCATACCGGTTAAGCCCGGAGACATGTCGCAGGATTGTGCACCACACGTGCAGAGTCCTGTGGGCCAAACTGCAGCCACTGTACCTTTCTGTAAGTATGACCACTGCTTTAACTGGTATGCATAAGTGTTGTCATGGAAAAATATTTGTTTTAAACTTCAACAAAATATTTTTTCATGCTGGGCTTCTTGTCACGTTACCTAGCACATTTACACTTGCTTACTGAACATGCTCTATCCACGCAGTATGTAGGTGTACAATATGTGAGAGAGGGCAAAATTGTGTTTAGTAAGCTATGTACATAAAGCAAAAAGAGTGGGCTGTAGCCTGTGGTCTCGTGCTGTGCCATGTTGTACGCATGCGATGAAGGTCAAAATCTCATCCTAGTTCTTGTGACTATAGTCAATGTACATTAAGATATTGTTAGTAAGAGTCATCTTTGTACGCTTTGTCAAACCAATTGTTTGGGGATGATAGTGCATCGAATGGCAAAAGTGGGACGAACGAAGGCACAGCAGGTCTTCTGTAATGTCAGCGACAAATTGGCGACCACAGTCACTAATACTCACTTGGGGAGCACCGTGCCTGAGGTCAACACAGTGAAGCAGCAACAATTAAGCTTTCACTCATTCCAGCTGCTGCAGATGCAGTTTCTGCATAGCATGTGGGGTGCTCGATGTGCAGTTTGGTGCGTGACAATACCTTCTACTCGAGTTTGTTCCCTTATAGAGGAAGCTCGTTTTCTTTCTCTAAGCATTACTGCTGTTACCCTATGTTCCATGGCCCTTTGAGCTTGCCCAAGTTTCATTTCCAGGGTTTTAGTGAGGCGCCAGGTTTCCGCACTATATATCATCACGTACGCATTGGCCGTATACTATTTTTTTATTGATAGCAATGGCCTTGTATTCATTTTTGTGGTGTGCTAACGAAATGCTCGTAATGATGGATTACAATTAGTACCTATGGATGGATAACCCATGGCAAGTCACTGTGCTTTATAAAAATACATTTTTCTTCAGGTACCATCCAAGGAACAGTGGGAAAGCATTGCACTGGCATTTCAAAGGTGGTGGAATTTCCCCAACTGCTTAGGAGTAGTTGATGGGAAGCATGTGCACATAACAGCTCCACCCCACTCCGGCAGCAACTACTTCAACTACAAGGTATGTGAGGTACCATTTTGTATATTAAATATTTTCTAGGGGTGTGCGAATATCAATTTTTTAATTTCGAAGCGAATTCGAATAATAAAAACAAAGTTCAAATCGAATAGAATATTTTTCGAATATTTTTCGAATACGAATACTTGTTTTTTGTAAACTTAATGTTTTCACCATCTCTTAGAGGCACAAAAACTGCAACTTTATTGCAGAACAAATCACACAAAGTAAAATTAGGAATTACACAATACCATTGCACTCAACAGGTTAAGGTCTGCACTCACTTTTAAATGTTAACATGGAGAAAGGTTAACTGCTCGACATGTTCGGGGAGCAGTGACAACCTCCTGCTCGTCACCACTTTACCAGATACCGAAAACAGCCGCTCACTTGAGACACTAGTAGCTGGCATGCCCGAGCCCGTGCACATTGCCGCGCGCTGATACAGTAAAATCTTGATGATACTAATCTCGCGGGACTGCGAAAAATATTCCTATCATCCGAAATTCGTATGAACCAACACAGACCAAAAAATTTAGCGCTGAAAAAAGTTTTCGTTTATTTCTTTTCCTACTTTCGCGTGAAGAAATTCGTGATTTTTTCTGCTTTTTTTTAACCCCCGTGTTACAAAGCAGTCCTTTCTGGAGCACGTAAAGCTTCGCGCACGTCTCCTCACTCGCTGTGCCCAAGCTCGCTACACGCCGCAACAGCCAAGCGTGAACCGCATGGTGCGTTTTTGCACGCGATTTGCTCGCCTCGGCTCTGCGAGCGCTGTATTTTCACGCCCACATCGACGATTTCGCGCCCGCGGTAGCGCCTACCTCGGTCAGAAAATGACGCACGACGCGCGCGGCAGAATGGAGGAGCCTGACTACTTGCGATGAGATCGAGGCAGCCGGCTTGGCTCCGCCGGAGATGGTTAGGCTTAGCACCCCGGCAAATATTTTATGGGCGCTTTCACTAGCGGCGCGGATGATGTTTTATAGTACCGTTTTCGCATGCATTATCATCTCCTTTACTGCACAAGCAACTTCGTGTCTCCCTTGAGCCGCATTTTAAAGAGCGGTTAGAAGCGGTCGCTCGAGCGCCCGCGCCGCGCGCAGCGTGGGGGTGGTTTCGCGGCGGTGTCAGCGTGTTGGGCTTGCGCAGAGCGTTTTCGCGAGCAGAAAACAACAGCCCGGCCGTTTCTGGAGAAAGAGTGACAAACAGGGGAGCGAGAGCCGTCACTTGCTCGTTCGGCAGTTGGGTGCCTCGCCGGCTCGTTCGTATCTTCCGCCGGGCCGCGCAGGTCCGTTCGTAACAGCCGAAATTTTTCCCATTGCAAAAAACGATGCAATTTCGCCGGGACTTTTCGGAAATTCGTATCATCCCGAAATTCGCACCCCCAGAATCGTATCATCGAGAGTCCACTGTAAATAAACACCGATACACACACGCTCTGAATTTATTTATTTTTTTTTAGTTTTGGGTGGTTCGAATATTTCGAACAATAAAAGTGTCATTCGAATCGAATCGAATACCAAAAAATTCGAATCGAATATTCGAAGTTTGAATATTCGCACACCCCTAATATTTTCCAGTCTTGATTTTAGGCTTTAGTTTATTGCATAGAACACAGTGTCAGTCCATCTGCGCTCGAGGATCAGTGGTTTAGGCAAACAAAACATTACAAAGTTGAAGTTTTGGCAGATATATACAGTGTGCAGGACAGTAGCACTATGCCAACCAACGGGCATCGGGCCGACGTGCAAGGAAAAGAGATATATCTCCTTTACATTCACTAGCTGCTTCTGGCTATCCTGTCCTACATCCTTTGCCCATTCAACCATTTTCTATCCTGCCAGATCTGCCATTGGTAGCCACAACGCAGAAAGTAGTGCTTCTACACAGTGGCACATTTCATTTCGAAGGAACATTTAGAAAAAAGACAATAGACAAAGACAAAAAGACAAAGCGAGACCATGAAAGGTAAAACGAAGGGAAAAAAATTGCCCGTATTAAAAGACAACAATGCCAGAGCAAAGCGTGCAGACCATTTCAGTGTTTTTCCTGTTTTCTTATTGTTTGAAGGCATTGCCTAATGAATGACTCTTGGAGTGAAATCATGGCATTGAAGCAATGTCAGTGTAGTCTTCGTGTGTGGAAAAAAATTATTGTACGTTAGCATTTTATTTTATGCACTGCACACCCCCCTTCTCAATCCCTGCAGTTTCAGGAGGGCCTTCTGGCCCTGTTCATGTCTGCACCTTCACGGAAGCGCAGCTTAGTGTGAAAATAGCTCTTTATTGGGAGTTCCAGGAAGGGTACTGTATTTTTTGCAGTTGTTTATTGGGTAAGAATCCAACTGAGGTGTCATGCATTTATTCTTCCTTTCAACAGTGTGGCAGCAGTGACCTTCGAGTTGTTGCAACGGTCTTCTTTTTTCCTTCCTGCTTTCAGAAAACTTTTTCGATAGTGCTCATGGCCGTGGTGGACGCGAACTACCAATTCGTGATGGTCGATGTTGGGGCACCAGGCCGGCACAGCGACGGGGGCGTATTCAAGGCGTCCGAGTTCGGTCGCCAACTGGGGAATTCGACCCTGGATATTCTGAAGCTGTCCCGGCTCCCAAAAAGCACCAAGGTTGCCCCGTACGTCTTCGTTGGAGATGAAGCCTTCCAGCTCCGGCCGGACTTCATGCGTCCATTTCCAGGCAAGAACATGCGGCCATGCTACAGAGTCTTCAATTACCGCCTGAGCAGAGCAAGGTACGCAAACCCAAGTGGATAAAAAAAACTCATAGTTTATGTGACAGTGCCAACTATAGTTGAGCCAACTTTACAAGGTAGTTGGTACCTTCCCTATTAAGGCAATGGTGACTAGGTGTTGTTCTTTTGAAGATCACACTTGCCGTTTACTTGTGTAACTGTGTTGTTCTAATTCCAATGCATCAACTGTTGGTGCAGGCGGATTGTGGAAAACGCATTTGGCATCCTGACAGCCAGGTGGAGGATTCTGCTCCGTCGTGTCGACCTGCTGCCACGCAATGCAGAATTTGTTGTTCTCGCATGCTGTACACTTCACAGCTTTCTCTCTGCTGCACGGGAAGCCGCTTATAATCCTCCGGGGTACGTAGACCACGAGGACGAGCATGGCAACAGGGTGCTCGGCCACTGGCGGCAAGATGCACAAGACAGCGCGCTGTTCGAGTTGGAACGAACAAGTGCCAAGAACTTCAGCAGGGGTGCTTCCAATGCACGAAGCATTTTTGTTGAGTACTTCATGAGAGAAGGTGCTGTCCCCTGGCAGTGGGCACACACGGGTGTTCAGGCACCACGGTATCAGCCATGAACTGTGGCAGTCAGACACATGCCTTGTGGATGTCATTACTAATATTAGTTTCTTGAAATTTCTTTTCCATGTCTACCTTGTGGTGATGCGTGCACAAAGTGTTGTTTTGCTCTGAAACTTCTAATGGCGTCCTCTTTTCACTTATTACTTATTCACATTGCCCCAGAAAATACTATACAGGGATTTATTAAAGGAGCCATGAAGACAAAATACAAGTTGGGGTTATTAGAAAGACTGCTTAATCCCGATAACAATGATACCAATATCATCGCAATCTTCGAACAAATAACGGAGATATTAAAGAAAACGTGTGAAGCAGTCGCGACCCCCTAGCCAATTTCCCGCAACTTTTCCATGACGTTACGGAACCTTGTTTGTGCGATTGGCGGCCGCCTAACTGACCTGTTGCGACGACACACGACTGGACGTGTGTAATGGGGCCTCTAGTTCCATTTGACCGCATCACTTGAATGATAACGTGCAGTTAACGCACTGGAAATTACGTTTTATTGTTGGCCCGTATGATGTCATTCTTGCTCATAACATGTCACTGTGGCGCCAAATTTGAAAGTTTTCAAATACTTCTTGCTTTATTTGCGTTAAAAAAACATCTTTTGTGGCTGTAATGGAGCTGAGTGAGATACTGAATCCTAGTTCTTTCAAATTAAACGAAGTTGTATTTTCTCTTCATGGCTCCTTTAACAGTGCTCAGCCCCGCAACCTCCCTACAGCAGTTTTGAGTGGATTGCCAGGGCATGATGTTATGTGAATTTCTGAAATGCCTTTCTCCATGTACACTAACTTCTCTTTCTTAGCTTCGTAATGTAGCAAGACATAGTTGGCCACCAAAAATATTTTCATGTTTTCAATTTCATGTTTTCAAGTAGTCTATGGGAAATGCACATGTGACGGATAAGTTAAAAGTGATGCGTCATTGAAATCAAACTTTACGCTAATGAAAATTCATCTGATTGGTTGCTATGACTGAGATGATGTCATCGCATTAGTATTATGTTCAGCTAGTATTGCTGCTCAGCATTTCCTCCTTACTAGCCAGTACAAGTATTGCCACTGCCTGCATTGTTTGAGTAATTAAATTTTTCTGGTTCCCTTTGCAACTGGTTCCTGCAAAAAAAGGGTATTGTGATGTGTAAATAGTTGTTTGTGTCATTCCATATAGTACATATGTCAAATACATTAAAAAATTCAAACTTCTCGTGCATTGCAAGTCCTTGTCCTTGTTCATTAATTGATTGCACAGTCCACTTTATTGCACTTAAAATATTGCACTCGTGCACAACATGAAGTTTGCAAATGATCAAGATGAAATAATTTAAGCAATGAATACACTACAATGCTAAGTAAAAAAAAATGTAAAATACAAAAACAAAAACTGCAGTTACATACACGTGTGAAGTAAGTGAGTCATTCCTGGAATATTAGAATGAGAACAGTTAAAGTGAATGCAGCTAGAGTAAAATAAAAATAAAGTAAGTACAATAACAGTTGTAAAGTGATTTGGAGTAGAGTGAATATAATTAGTAAAATAACGATACCGTAAGTAGAAACACAGCAGAACCAGCTGTCTCTTGTAACGCTTCAGGTTCTACAGTAAAAACTAGCTGTCGTACAAAACATTGTTCAAGGTTCTTCTGTATTCTGGGTTCTGTACCTGCGTAATACTGTTAAGATGTCAATCTGAACATCGGCCCATGTGTGCTTACGGCAGTCCCTCAATCGCTCGGCTACCACTCGGCCAAAGTGGTAAGGCTCGTCTTCATTTTCATTGAGCAATTTGTCTACTCTCTCCAGCTCGCTGTCGATACGAGTGCGCTTCGATCGACGTGACGTTTTTTTAGGTTGCACAGATGCCTTGGTGCGCTGTACCTGTGATGTGCTCACTGGGCTGGCTTCCACGTCCTCCTCCTCGAGGACTATGTCTTCATCGGAGGGGCTTGCTCCAGCAGATTCCGTGCATGGAAAGGGTTCTGAGATGAATCAGAGGCACCATATTATCAGTAAATGCACCAAGTATGCCAGCTGCAGAGATACCAGTGTCTGAATTATTCGTACAGGTTGCAAGCATGAGCTTTACTACTTCAGTTGCTGTACACATCACAAATGCTTTAAATGCACTCATTGTGTGCACTAATGGACTGTGAATTTTTTTTTTTTTTTTATGGAAGCAAAAAACTAGCCAAAACTCTCCTACTGGGGAATTGTCACATACCTCCTAGTATTTATAGTTATCCTTTAGCTTTAGTTCCCATTCTGCTTTTGTTTTGTCACTTTGAATGGTGTTTTTAACCTGGATGGCTTATTTTTCTTCTCCTTTTGTGGGTCAAGTGAAGCCGCTGGAACAGATTGACCTTCGTTGCCTTTGTCATCGATATTCAGTTGTTTAAACCATTTCCCATTTTTGCAAACTGTCTCACATTATGAAATTTTTGAATGTAGGTTTATTTTGTTTGCACTTCATCGTCTCTCCTTTTCTATAATGTATATTTATTGTACACGCATATGTGCAGTACTCCTTACACCACTGAAACCAGAATTGAGAACCGGGTGCCACGCGCACGAATTGGAGGCGAAACTTGCCACAAACAACTGTATGCAGTAGTCACAGAACAATTCGAAACGTACATCTTACCCTCATCGTCGCAGTCACCACCGTCATACATTGCAGCAAAAATGGCTTGTGCATTTTCGCTGTTTGGCGCAAGTTGTTGCGCTTGCTGGAAGTTGCTTGTAGTGCTGACAGAGAAAAAGGCAGAGCAAAGTTACTCATTCAACAATCTGCATTGGAGAACACTTGCAGTGACATCATAATAATAACTCCTTATTGTGGGACTGGCACGTAGTAGTGCGTCCTTAGATTGACACTGTTGGAAAAAGTAATAGTTTGCGTACGAATCAATGTCAACTTGTCCCTTCAGGAACATCAGCAGATAGTAGTATGGCCACTTTACTGTCTTCTTCTCCTTCTCCTTATCGTCTGTACTCGCCGAACCACCGCTGGGTACACCATCCTTGTGTATCTTGTACTTCTTGGTGAAAGTGTCGCGCAGCCCCTTCCACTGTACGCTTGCCGTTGCACCTGCAGACAAGCAAATTTTAGCAAAAAATCGTACAAATGCAAGACAAAATGATTCCATATGTCTGTCTGCGAAACTCACAGGTGTTTGTTTTCATTGAGTCATATTTAAGAGATATGTGTCGTGCATATACTACTCGGATAAAAAGAAAATGTGATAATGGTGAAATCACATTCTGGAAAAATTTGAAATTAAGTGCATCTTTCCAATATTATTTTAGTAATTTCAGAAAATATCTTTACGCTTGCCCTTTTTCATTCTGAGTTACGCGAGTGTTATTAATTTTTATAACGCTTTGATACTGTGTCTTCCACTCCCTTTTTTTACCAGCTGGTTATCTTGCTGGCATTCAAGTTTGTCGCACTTTTGCAAATGATTGTGACCTGTTTTCCATTGCTTTATTTTTACTACATACTACATTCACAGTTTTGAGGCACATTAAAAATTCTTTCTCCGTCAAAAAGAAAGTGGAAAAGCTTTATTATACTTGAATATCGCTTCGCATAGCGTGTTCTGTAAGTAGGCTTTTTTGCGCGGCACGCGAGCTGTGCGTAGAGTCAGGCGCCCGAGAATAACATCCAAAAAAACTGCCGCAGATCAAAACTTCCTTTTTTTCACTTTACTCTGTACGTAACGTGAACCCTTGGTTACCACATAATGCAAGCTCAGAAAGGGCTCCTCACACATTCACGATGTGACATCGCTGAGCACATGTACAGTCACGATGAATTTGAAGGTGCCCACGGGAGCATCGATCGGCGGGCCTTTCAAGCTGCATAGCGGCCGATTTCCCAACTGTGAAGATGAATATAGCACTGCCTTTAAGCTTTCCAGAGCGTAAACATTTCGAATTGATCGCGCCGGCTCTGCACAGTGTTGACTGAGAAGAAAGAAATTGTCACTTGCCGTCAGGGTCGGGGCCGATCTCTTGTTCGACTTCGGCCCACACAAGCAGTTTTCGGCGGAAGTCTTTGTATGAGGCGTCATTGCAGTCCCATAGCATGGGACGACAATGCATAGCTGCAATTAACTTGTCGTTGTATTCGAGTTGCAACTGCCTCCTCTCCATGTTTACTGTTCAAGCGATACAAATACTCGGAAAAGGCGCGAAAGAAGCATCTGCTCTTTGGCTGCCGCGTGCGCAGGTGCTGTGCGCAGACAGGAAGTACAAGTCTGTGATTGGCTGCAGCTTCAAAATGCAGTTTGCCGCTTCCGGTCGCGTTCGCCGCCGCGTGTTCGGCATCTAGCTCGCGTAGATCGCCGGCGAACAGCCGTATTTTCGACGCCGGCAGCCGAGCGGCCGCCGCCGGGTGACGTTCGCCGCCTTTTCGTCGACATTTCGCTGCATGGAGGTCGGCCTTTAGGCATGCTACAAAAATACCCGCCTGGTTTCACTAAGCATCGCCACTGTGCACTCGCATGATGTGTGGCGGAAAAAAAAATCTGCAGCAATTCAGAGAATTTTCTGCTAATGTGTAGCATTCTTATGCCACTTGTCTAAAGTGTGAGTTCTTTATAGCCAAATTTTTTGGTTTTTCAAAATTCTGTTCAACCAGTTATCTCCATGTAGTACGCTGTTATAACAGTTGAAGGTGTTACTTACGCCAAATCTGCATTTTTGTGGAAATGCAGGGTGTTGCATGTGCCTGGGTGTGGGGGTGCTCAGCAAAGAATGCTACGATGCATTAATAGCTGGGGAGGGCCCAAGGAACTTTGGGAGCTAGGACACCTCTAGTGTGTAAAGCGTACAGCTAGGTACAACCCCTGTCACCTCTCACCGACACTGGGCTGCTGTCTTGGTGTTGCGAGGCCACAGGTACTGGAGCCAACATAGATGTTCCAAAGAAAGAACAAAATTGTAGGACATTTTGGCAAGGCATGCGACTAGGCGCCCCTATAAGCTGCAGTAGCATTTGTCTCCCAGTAACTTACTTATAGTGTCGTCTGTCTAAAAGGGCCTCAGCTGCAGCAAAACGCCTTTGCTAGTGTATTTTTATTGGTGGGTTAGTTACCCCAGTGTTTTCAGCAAATTACTCGCTCTCTCAACATCAGTTTCGTTAATGATCGTTCTCTCTCCCCCGTCCTGCGCGCAGGCCTTCTGCAAGCAGGTGTCGGCCAAGATCCAGTCGCTGCCGGACGCCAGCAGCCTGGCCTCGCTGAAGCTGGACTTCCTGCGGGTGGTGTGCAGCCACGAGCACTTTGTCACCCTGAACCTGCCCTTCGGCACCCCGCTCAGCCCGTCCCCGCCCACCTCCCCCTGCCCCAGTGTCGCCTCCTCCCAGGGCTCCTCCGTGGTGTCCAGCTCCACCACCCTCACCGACCGCGGCAGCGCCTTCGCCGAGCTCTCGCCCGAGTTCCGCCAGCAGCACTTCCTCGTCGCCCTGGTCCTGGCCGACCTGGCGACCACCCTGCAGAGCAGGTGCGGCTTCCTCCTTCTCCTTCTGGTGTTGCACTGGAGCCGCACTGCTCAGCTGTACAGAGCAGGGGTTTCCAAGTCATCGTAACAGCCCATTCGTGTCCGCGACAGGACAAAGGCCCCTGCCATTGACCTCCACGTCCATTCTCTGCCTTTGAATTTCCCTATTTCGTCCCTCCATCGAGTCACTCGCCTTCCCCTTCTTCTAGACCTGTCTCTCGGTGTCCGTTCTCTTGCCCTCGTGGTCCACCTGTTGTCGCTTGATCTCACTTGAGTGCGCTGCTTTTTTTTTATTTGAACTGTGATATATTCCACCCGAGTTTGTTCCCTAATCCTGGAAGCTCTTCTCTTGTCCCTAATTGTTACTCCCGTCGTCCTTCGTTCCACGCACAAAACGGCACTACTGCTTTTAATCAGTAACTGCAAAAGATGCAAGGGCTTGGGGATTTGACATGACTAGTATTTTTTTAATGGGGTTGTGTGGCTACTTGAAACTTGAATATCAGAGAGAATAACATGATATTCAATTTGGTTTCAAATCAAATGGCATTTGGAAACGTGAAAAGCCGAGTTTCCGGTAATAATTTGAAGCAGAGCTCTGGATCGCATGCTTTGCTCTTGATGCGCAGTCGATGTCCTGATAGCCAAATTAGGCTAAAATTGTGTCAAAAGTAAGGTGTACACACTGTGACTTGTGGCTTTCAAGCCTGCACTCTGCCAAAGAGTGGGGTCTTCCTGCTTTCAGAATTCCTTGCCCGTTATCTGTCTTCAAAGTTAATTCCTTAAAATGGATTGAAAAATTTGGGTTAAGTCACAGCTGACATTTTTATGTTTGAATGTCAAGTCTGCCTGACCCATTGTGCATGGATTTGCGTGTTCGATGGGTACTACTACAGTAAAATCTCAGTGATACACATTTCATGGTGTTGCTTGAAATATTCGTATCATCCAAAATTCATATCGTCAAAACACACACAAAATGAAGTACAAATGAATTTATTTTCGGGAGGAAAAATTCCTTCTATCCGTGTGCATTTTCTTTTTACTAAGATCTTCAACAATCGACTTCTGGAAGGCGTAAAATTGTGTGAAAGTGATTTCACGAAGGTTTTTGCCCGCCACTGCATGCCACAGCACGTCATTAAGCGCCGGGTGCATTTCAGGCAGGCATTTCAGGCAGGTGCAGGCAACGCATTCGTTACAGCTGGTACTCTTTTTTATTGCAAGCAATGCATTTTGTCCAGGGAATATTATGAATTTGTATCACACCGAAATTTGTACCACCTGTGCCCGTATCACCAAATTTGCTGAGCAGTGTTGGTCAGGAGATTAATTTAATTAGAGTTGGAGTAGATTGTTAGAGTAGACCGTCTTTCTTCCTCTGGCGCAGCAACCCGTCGCTGCAGGCCAAGGCGGCCAACATGGTCCGCAATCTGCTGGCCGTGCACGACTGGGACCCCCGCTTCACGGACCTGGAGGTCGTCAGGCCCCGGGTGGCTGCCCTCTACTTGCCCCTGGTGGCGGTTGTGGTGGACGCCCTCCCCTGCCTCTGGGACTGGCGGCCACCGGGGGAGGCCAGGGCCGGTGAGTGTTCACCCACATGTGCATTTGTGTGAGCAGAATAGGGCCAGATGGGAAAGCGTTTGTTTGCCTCTCGGGCAGTGCGGTCCGCGGAAGGCTCGGACTCCCGTCACCGCCCGGCGTCCATCCACCAGGCAGTTGCCATGGCAATCGCCGGATCCTCCGTGGCCTGGCGTGGCGACCCCGATCATAATGAATCCTACAGCCAGGTAAGCTGGCCCTGTCCTTTTTTTAAGCAGCGTGTGTGCACAACAACTTTGGGAGCAGTGAGTCCTGTCTGTGCTTCGTGTGTGAACCTGTAGAAGGGGCACGGAGTAGCTCAGTGCCCTCAGTAGCGAGAAAAAAGGCCTCTCCCTTCACTAATTCTTTCCAGATCATGAACTCATCTTATATTTCTTTCAGGATTGTAACGAGGCGTAGAAATTATGTAAGGGAGCACTTGTTACAGAATTGCCAAAATATGGAAGGGGGTAAAAAATACTACACATATAAACTGTGAACAGTCCATTTTTTGTTAGGAAATATTGGCATGTTAGTATGGCCAGTAACATGGTTGAATCTTAAAGCGGAAATGATGTGCTGTGCCCCCACTTACGTGCTCGTTGTCGTTTGCGCCGTTCCCGTCCACCCCTTTGGACACTTGCATCTGTTGGAACTTACAGGCGACTTTGATTAATACCAGCCAGCTTTTAAGTATAGTGGGTCACGACCATTCTGTCACCCTGCTGAGGGAATGAGTTGTGCGTGCAAGTCTAGTGTACGGCACCGGCTTACCCCACATCGAGAAAGGTTTAGTAACAAAGGTCAGTTGGGACCCCTGATGATGTCACAGGTCACAGTGCTGCAGCCCCCGCCCCCATCTTCGAGGCTGCTGCTTAATTGTGCCGATTCCAAGAAGCAGCATTCACTGGCCTGAGTGGTGCTCTACTGCTACGCCCAAGACCCCTGGTCCGGTGTAGCAGCTCTGAGAGGCGGTGGTGGTGGTGCCTCTGTCCTCTGGTGCAGGGGCCTCCGCAGCCCCTGGTGAAGGAGGAGTCCAGCCGGCACCTGCTGGTGTGCTTCCTGTGGGTGCTGAAGAACGCCGACCAGCGCACCCTGCGCCACTGGTGGGCCGAATGGCCCCTGCACCGCCTGCAGCGCCTGCTCGACACCCTCTACCTCTGCCTCTCCTGCTTCGAGTACAAGGTGGGGGGGCACAGGGCAGAGCAGGCAGCGTAGTAATCTACCTGTAAATCACAAGGAGTGGTTCCTACAAGGCGCTAGCCTAGGCTACTCTCCAAGGGGGCACAGTGTTCTCCCATCAAGGGCTGCTGCGTAGGGAGTGCCGTTTCCGCAGCTTGCTCTAGCATCCAGGTTAGGATTGTGTCTTGGCATTTCCACCTCCATGTTTTCAGCGGCCCATCCGATTCAGACTGAATGTAAGTCCTGGGCCTGATCGATGCAGTGGGTTTTGCTCGCATTTTCTTTCCCCTTTTTTTCTGTTCGCTTATTTCTTGCTCTCATCCAAGTTCTGCATCAAGGCTTGATTGTGAGTCAGCTTTAAACCGCCTCATCTTTGCATCAGTCGTCCACGTATTCGAAGCACGCAGTTTCTTTTAGGGAGATTTTTAATCTCTCAAGCTGTAATCGTAACCACTTTTGTAATGTTGCAGACGCAAAAAAGGCAGTACTGTAGTTCAGGTTGATTGATTGATTGATTGATTATGAGGTCTAACGCACCGACGCTACACAGGCGATAAGGCACGGCGTAGTGGAGGGCTGCAAAATAATTTTGAAAACCTGAGGATCTTTAACAAGCACCGAAATCTCGTACACACAGGCTTTTTCGCTTCCCACCTCCACGAGAAAAGCGGCTGCTATGGCCGGGAATCGTACCCCTGTCCTTGGGCTCAGCAGCACAATGCCTTAGCCACTGAGCCACTGCGGTCAGTCATAGTTCAGGTTGTACACATTAGCTGTCATGCCTAAACTTTGCACACCACATTGTGCTCTGAAGCCATGTTTGCTACACCAGTAGAAAGACTAGCTTTGTACTAGTCTTTCTACAAACACTAGCTTAGAGCATTTATTTTCACTATTCAGCTTGCTCATAGCACTCTGCTTCTTGACCTCTCAATGAGAAACTGTGGCTTTGACTGACTTTTATAACTTCTTTATTGGAAGCTAGTGTCTCTTCTGTGTACCGTCTAAATTACAGGACACACTGGGTGGACTAACGGTATTTTTGCAAATACTGATGACATAATGTACAGGGTGTTACGACGATAATTGGACCACTTTAAATTTTTTTCCTGAGCGAACCGCTGCTCAATTCACGCGCAAACTTCACGTGAAGGTCGCATTTTGTAGTCTATTTTGTTTGACACCAGGAACAATGATGCTACTTACTCGTTTATGCTGAAAATAAATAAAAGCCATTTTGGCCTATGGGAAAATGGCAGCCGGTTTGGACGTGCCAGAAAGTGCAAGCTCATTTATTTCTGTATAACAGTATTCCTGTGACATTCTGTCCTTTTTGTATCGAAACCGTTGCACGTCAGCAAATACTGTCCCCACTTATGGCCTCTGCTGCGCGGCACGCTTTCAGGGGAAGAAGACAATGCGCAAGTTTGCCCAGCAGACGCTGCGAAAGACGTCCGACATCAAGTCCAAGCTGGAGGACGCCATCCTGGGCCACTCCAGCGCACGCAGTGAGATGATGATGCGGCGCCGTGGAAACAATGCTGGCATCGTGGGGGCAGGTAAGGCACTCTGTGTGGGGCGGCTTGGCTTGGCTCTGTGTGCCGTCTTGGCTTGCCTTAACCGAGCAACTCTCGTTTACCCTCAGACCGTAGCGGCGCACCACAGGCACCAACACAGCAGGGGGATCGGCTGAGGTGGCGAAAGGATCAGACGCAGTGGCGGCACGGCTCGGATAACTACGACAGGTAGGGTAGCTTTGTCCTTAGGCCACGTGTGTCGCCAAGGACAAGCAGCTCGGAATTCATATGAGCGCATTGGAAAAATTGGGAACTGAACTTTTTGAAGTGTTATGCCTGAGCTGGGGGCCCTTGGGTTGGAGAACTCGTTTTGAGCCGGATTTTACTTTCCAGGCCCAAGATCGAGGTGGAGATGGATGCCCACATTGAGGGGAACCTGTCGACTGAGGTGACCATGACAATCCTTGATGTCCTGGAGCTGATAATACAGGTACGTTGAAAGCGGATTTGTCTGGCTAACCATGTATGCTCATGCAGTTGTTCGTTTAGTTTTCTTGAGGATTATTCGCATCTTTTGTATTGCTTCCGGGATCTGTCAAAAAAAAAAAAAAAGACGCAGGAAGGGGTCACAGAAGTATGCAGGCCTTATTTACGTCGTTAACCCCAAATAATACTTGTACAGTCGAATCCCGCTAAAACGAAATTGACGGGACGTGCAAAAAATTTCGTTGAAGCGAAAATTCGTTGAGGCGAAATCTGCCCCAACACAGCACGGAAGGGCAAGAAAAATAGCAAGGTATATTTCCGCATCATTGGCAGCATAATACAATGTTTAGAAAAAAGAGTGACGCGCAGTAACGTCGTGTTTAGTCAGATAACAAACATACCAACGGTTATCTGTTTTTTTACCAGCACGCAAAGAGCGCGATACTGAGGAGAAGGAGAGAGGTGAAGAAATGCAGGCGCAAAGCGTATTGCTGTACAACAAGGCGTTTCCACCGAGCTGATTACTTGCAGATGGCTGCTACGCGGTTGGAAGCCCCCCTCTCGCTTGTGGCAGGAACGGCCCCGTTATCTTAATTATCCTCTGACTAGGCACGCAGCGACTGACCTTGGCTGGCAAGCCGCGCACGCTTGCATTTATCGCAACCACCCGCGCGCGACTAAGATAGGATGACGCGGGTTCAAGACTAAACACGAAAACATTATTTTTGCTCTTGACTTTGAAGAATTGTAGCAGGAAAACTGCAGGGGCAGCTGCTTACAACGCGTACATGACGGCGCTGCGCCAGCAGCCATGCCAGCAGCCCAGCAGCAGAGCACATTCGCGCAATTTCAACTGGATATGGATTGGCTATAGCTCCGGCTTGGCGAACCTGGCTTGCACCTCGTATAAAGACGGCCCACCGCATCGTTATCACCATCACACAATGGCGTCCACCTGAGTTTTTTTTTTGTTTTGGGTGGCAGTGTGGGCGCACCGCACATGTTTTCGGTGAAACTAAGTGTCCTGAACGTATAAAAAGTTACAGATAGCTGGCGCTATGCTTATTTTATTGTAAAATAATTGTTCAAACCCAGCCCAAATCATCAAAAATTTCGTTGAAGCGATAGCAAGCCAGACAAATGGTTGGTTGTGGCGAGGACTTTGTTGCATTGACTTTTGTGGCTAGCTGACAGGGACTTGGAAATGTTTCGTTGAAGCAGACTTCGTTGTAGCGGGATTAGACTGTATACAGTCGAGTCCACTTATAACGATACCGTTTACAACAATATATGAGATATAACAATGAACAACATGGCATCGTCCACTTTTGTATGCGTTCTATGGTAAAACAAACTGCTTATTACAATGCTCTAGTGCCGTAATATCAGATATAGCGTTTGAATCCAGTTACAGTGTGCACCAAAAATGCGAGCTGCTGCCGGCTCTCTGCACTGCCCTCGACTTGCATCCCGTCCACCTTTTAAAAATGAGTCGACTGTGCCACTTACGAGGAAGCGAGAGGAGAAGGAGGGGAAGGAGGGGAGCAGTTTTCCTTCTGAACCCACCTCCCAGCGCCACCGCTTTGGCCTTGTTCCCGCGGCCACTCGCACCACCCATGCATTTGCTTGTTGTGACACGTGCGCGCCACTTAGAATTTGACTGGGTGCCTTTTCAACTGCCACCATTTTACTGCGGAAGGGAAGTCAGGGGCAATGTTTTGGAAATGTCCGGGTGCCTCACAGAAGAGGCGATCGTTGCGTGGATTAGCGCTGTGGACAGCGGTGACAGTGACGACTGTGGTGATGTGGCTGCACAGCCTACTCAGGTAGCATCGTTGCAGGAGGCCCAGTGCATAATACAATGACCTATGTATTGTACTAAGTCCCTCAGAGCCTTTGTTTCTGCCAAGGACCCTTTGCTCAGCTAGGTGAAGCACCTACAGATTGCTCTTGAAAAAAAAAAGTGGCTCCAATCCACGCTGTGAAGGTGGTTGGACTGTGAAAATGTAAACGACACCCACAACGATTACCCATGCGGCTCTACAATGAGGGAAACCAGACACTGCCAGCCGTTACCTGGGACGGGGGAGGAGTCCCGAACGCAGCAGCGTTGGCAGAAAGAAAGTGGAGAAAGAGTCTTTTGAAGGGTGAGGAGGAAGGCGACACACGCGGCTGTGGCGTCATCTCTCTCACTGCCTCTCCTTCACTCTTGTTTCATGTGTCACCTCCAATAAGTGCCCTCCCCCTCCCGAGATGCTGAATCCAAACTGCCGTCTGTCTCCCGCATAGAGTTTCTTAGTAAGTATACTAGAGAGGAAACTGAAGCTGGGAATCCATGTCGTCGTGGGAGGTTATTGTAAGACCCCCCTTTCTGGTTTGGGCTTGGCATGACAACTGGATTCTTCAGCAGTTTTTTGGATTTGCTTCCTTTACTATGCCTTAACATGTCTACGAGCCACAAGGTAGCCGAAATGCTCCCTGTTCTGTGAAAGCTGTGAGCCGTGCAACTGCGTGCTTGGTGAAAGAGCAGGCAGTGCTTGATCGTACCTAATGTTGGCCATGCCGGAGTAGAAGGAACCTCTGACTTAGCGGGTAATATGCCACTGCAAAAGTTGTAGCTGACGAAAAAAAAAAAAAAAAAACCAAATGTACTTCGACAAAGACCAGATACGACAGATACAGGCGCCTGCGGCTGTCCATATCTTGTCTTCGATCACGACTGATTAACACCACGTTTTCCTTTTTCTTCAAGTATGCACCAACTCGTTCAGCAGCAAGTTTTGTTAAACTGTAGTTGGCAGTCGGTGCACCGGTTCACCACGAAAGCGACATTTTCATAGGCACGCTCAAAACGTTTCTAAGCTTTTCAAACAACTTATTATTTGAAATAATGGGAAAATTAATAAAATGAGAGTCTCTAATGAGTTTCGCCAGAAATATTTTAATTGTTGTTAACTACCAGATTGGCCTGCAGAATAGTAGGCACAACCGTTCCGACAAAAATACACTT
Organism: Haemaphysalis longicornis; assembly: GCF_048455015.1. NCBI lineage: Eukaryota > Metazoa > Arthropoda > Arachnida > Ixodida > Ixodidae > Haemaphysalis > Haemaphysalis longicornis. The sequence goes on from NW_027526225.1 coordinate 113,219,549, forward strand.
TACTTCCTTTTTTCTTAGCTTTAAAACAGCGTGTTTTATTTTCCACTTATATAATAACACCATTATTTGTGTTTTTGTGGCACTATGTTTGAATATATGGCAACTAAACCGTTTCAATCCAAGCCAATGATGAAACTAAGGCGAGCGCATGGTATAATGATGGGCCCATGATGACACAGACGGCCTTGATGTGAGCCGCATAGACTCTAGTGCCACATTTTTCTATAGTGTATACAGTAAGAAACTCTATGGTCTCCCCGTCTTTACAAGTGCGGCATAGCTTAGTCGGCAAGACGACAGGCACACGCTCCGCTTCTCTTTGTGCCCAGGTTCGATCCCTGGTGGTGCCAGTAGATCATTTGTGTAGCCTGGGTGTAGCCAGTAGTAGCCTGGGAGTTTTCTGCTGATGCTGTGGTCTAATGTACGGGATAGTAGAGGACCCCGGCTAGCTTCGCTAGAGAAAGTGCTACGCACTGTACACTAGCCCCTGCGGAATCCGAAGACTCACGCATGGGTTCAGGTACTCACATACGGTAGGCAGACTCCGGCAATCCAAAGTGAGGCCTTATTGCCTGGCAGATACAGGGCAGGTACCAGACAACACGGCTATCGCTTGTGGGGAGACACTGGCTCCGTTCGCTCGCTCAAGCTGTGGGACTCGGACCTCGATATATATCTGTCATCGCAGTCACGGGAGCGGGGGAGGCATCCCTTGCGACCGGTCAGGACGGAATCTCTTAGCAGAGTCCCGTGGAGCCAACTGGGTTCACCGTCATCGGGGCATTCGGAGCAGGCACTGCCGAGCCAACCAATTCCGACCAAAGCGCCCAGTCGACTCCCAGCGGAACGCTCGTTCGTCCCGCAGGTCTGCTCGAGGGGGAGAGGAGGTCTTCCCGTGGTTGGGGAGAAGGTGGCAAGAAGGAATGTGATAAACTGGTCCTTCTTCCCCCGCGCCCTCCCACGCACGTTTGCGGCGAGCTGGTTTGGCGAGTCGCATGGGGTCACGAACAGGTCACGACTCACGTGATGCGCCAGCTGCCCAAAATGGCGGCTCCCAGCTCGCGAAAATATGTGCAGGCAAAGTGTAGGGAAACAAGGGTCCCCACAGTGTGGACACGAAAATTTTTTTGGCTGGTTAGAGGTAATACTGCTTCTCAGTAAAAGATGTGCGCCACCTTCATGTGCAGCAAAGAAACTTCTATGGCTTCTTTTCTCCAAATTATTGGTAGTATGACCTCGCTTGCGTGCGAATAAAACGTTTTGAGCTCTGTTTTTCTTTTTTCCCCCCTGAAACCCGCTTATAACAATTGTCTGTTATAACGATGGGATTTCCTTGGCACTTGGATATTGTTATGAGTGGACTTGACTAGTATTCATTCTGAGCATTGCTGATTCAGTTCACAGAGTCCCTCTACGTCGTGGATAATGACTTTGAGGCATGGCGCGTGCCTGTCAGTGAAGACTTGAGATTGAACAGTAAAGGCAGTCGAAGCAGCGACGACGTCTTTTTGTCCCGCATGGGTTTTTTTCCGCTGCGAAGCGAACTTTTTTCCCCTCGCCATTGCCGCTTCCCCAGGTGGTGTCCCAGTCCGACTCGCAGCAGAGTGTGCTGGGGACAGTGCTGCGGGTCCTGCTTCACGCCCTGGACTGCAACCAGAGCACGCTGGTGCTGCAGAACCTCTTCGCCACCCAGCGCTCGCTCGTGTTCAAGGTACTGCTTGCATGGGCCAAATTCACGGGCATTCTCCTTCGTATGGGGCGAGTTGTATTTCAATCACTTCAACTCATCTTCCACTCTGGTGGCTGGGATCTTGGTGCTCAGTTTGTCTGCTCACGAACACTTGCAGTGAACTCCCCTGTTGAAGTTGGGAGACTCCCCTGTTGAAATTGGGATATGCCTTCTCAAGGGAGCTCCTCCTCCTTATCCCCGCCGTGCAGTTTCCCGAGCTTCTCTTTGAGGAAGAGACGGAGCAGTGCGCTGACCTGTGTCTGCTGCTCCTGAGGCACTGCAGCTCCTGCATCAGCAGCATCCGCTCCCAGGCGTCCGCATCCCTCTACCTGCTCATGCGGCAGAACTTCGAGATTGGAAACGTGCGTCCCCCCTTCTTTTCTCGCCAAGCTCCCCTGCTCATTGGATAGTGAGGACCACTTGGCTTTAGAGTAGTGCGAGTTGCTGAGAAGCTCGGGGGTTAACCCATTTGAGCCGAGCGCAGTTTCTATTAGACGGCGCCATGCCCGCTGCAGAAGGGCATGAGAGTGCGTTTGTTGCGCTGTGTGTTCAGCTTATAGAGTGGGTTTGTGTGTAAGGTTCAGGGTTCAGACCAGAGCATTACAATTTACAACTGACGTCGCACTCTGTGCGCGGCGCACTTGTACCTTTTCAGACAGGGACATGGTTGGCAAGAAGTTTTCAGCATGTCAAGTTATGTGAGACAACCTTAGAGATGGGGAGTTGCACCGCCTGTGTAATAAATTTCTAGAACTGGGGTGAATGTTGAATCAGAATTTATACGGCTGAAACTTTTCTGCGTTGCATCTAGTGACGTCTGGAGAAATTCACTCGACATCATCACAGTAGAGTAGAGTAGAGCAGTAGAGGAGTGCTGGCGATACATTTTCTGTACCGTCGTAGCATTCGTGCCGTAATCTGGAGTCTATACTGCATTGCTGCATATTCTGCATAGATGCAACCTTTACGGGCCATTGCCTCAGGAGTGACAAGAGCTTCTGCCTTGTGCGGGGCAGAACTTTGCCCGCGTGAAGATGCAGGTGACCATGTCGCTGAGCTCCCTGGTGGGCACGAGCCAGAGCTTCAACGAGGAGTTCCTGCGCAAGTCCCTCAAGACGATCCTCGTCTATGCCGAGGAGGACGCCGAGCTCCAGGAGACCACCTTCCCCGAGCAGGTGGGGTGGAAACCTCTCTCGGAGCGTGCGTGATGCGTGACGTGCCCCCTCTCCATCTGCCCAGGTGCGGGACCTGGTGTTCAACCTGCACATGATCCTGTCGGACACGGTCAAGATGAAGGAGTTCCAGGAGGACCCCGAGATGCTGCTGGACCTCATGTACCGCATCGCCAAGGGCTACCAGAACTCGCCCGACCTGCGGCTCACCTGGCTCGCCAACATGGCCCAGAAGCACACCGAGGCACGCCCACTCCCTCCTTCCTTCCTTCTTTTGTTTTTGTTTGGCCTCTGGTGGTGTTGGTGTGTGCAATTGTGGAGCCATATTCCCTGTAAAGTCGGCCTTATCAACTTATGATAGTATTGATCCCCTATGCAGAACCCCGGTTTTGCCTGGCATTTATTTCTTTTAGCGTGCACGAAATCCTGCTGAATCCACCTCTACTGCAGTTGCCTCCATATGGGCGACATTTTGTAGCCTCCATTTCCCGGCCGAATTGTACTGCCCTGTTTTAGAACTCGTTTTTGAGTTTTGTACGTTTAAGATTAAGAGTTTTGCTAATGCAGCCATGATAGTGTCAGGGGTGAGACAGCTGCGCATATTGCGCCTTTTTGATGCAATTCCATTTTCCTGCGCCAAGCTGCTCCAAAAGCATGAAAATTGCAAAAATTGCGCCAAACTGCTCCAGAAGAGCCTGAAAGGCACGGATTTTGATGCTCATGTCAGTTCCGGCGGGGACGAAAGCCTCCCGCATCCCGGTGACCGCTTTTATTGTCGGTCAATTGCAAACACAGAAATGGCAAAAATAGAAAGACTGAAATGAAGCAAACGATAGCTTTTAAAACACGATTGGCTTTCTGTCCGGGTTCGCTGAAACGGCCTTCCAGATTAGGCATCGCTGTGGCTACAAACATGGCCGCCGCCTGATCTGCCTGCTACTGCCTACTTCACGCGCTCACTGCGTATCGCCGATATTTTCCCTGGTTTATTTTACGCTATCAGCTGGGTTCCAGTCTATTCATTCCATCAATTGTGACTCTGAACAGTGACGTTAACGCGGGGATATGGTTTGAGATTGGTGCGAGATACGAGAAGTTGCGCGGCTCATAAAAAAGTTTTGAAATGTGGGGCCTACGACTTCGATGTGGTTTGTCCTTGAGTGCGAAACGTGGTGCGTGCATCTATAATCGGGTTCGTGAATTGAACTTTTTGGCTCGTTGTGGTGTTATAAAATGCTGAGGTGTTGCTGTGCTTTGAAGCGGGATCGCGAGCCTCAACTCGGGAGGGAACGGTCGGCACGAAAGTTGCGGGCTGCGCTGCGGCGCCGCGACCTGTCCAGGCAGCGCCCAATAGCTGCAGGACTGCATGGTTGCCATAGCACACGACTAATAACACTTGATGTATGCGAAGTGAAATTTAATGCCCAAATCTAGGTGGCTAAACAGTAAAGCTACTCAAATGATCACCGGGTGGACGTGCGCCCCACGGACTGCAACGGGTAGGCTGGTTGGGCTACGACCATTACCTCGAAGTTGCTCAACTGTTGCCGTGACTACACTCGTTCGTACAACGCAGCCTGGGATTACAAAAATAACAATTTTAGCATTGAAACGGTAAAAAAACACCACAATTGCGAAGCCCTTAAATTTGATAATGTTAACCGCAGTTTTGTTGTCAGTGTTGCGTACATTCGCAACACAATATCACTAGTTAGAAAAAAGATAGTGCAGTTAGAACTTTGTGATACTCTTAAAAAATTCTTTCGCGTAAGGATGTTTGAGTGTTCTGTGTATTCAAAACTAATTGGAATGTGTACTTGACCCTTCAAATTGCTGAAATTATGATTATTTTAAGCTCACAGGACGATGTATTAAATGTCCCTACCTGCTCCAAATCAAGATCCTTCTGCTCCATAATCGAAATTTTGTTGCTCCGAAAACTGCTCCGAAATCTCTTTGGGCTGTCTCACCCCTGTAGTGTGTATGTGGTTTCCTCTTTGCCTGCCAGCACTGCGCTTCTGATCCTTCGCTAACTGACCTTCCGCTTCCTCACCCTCCCCCATGTAGAGAGGCAACCATGCAGAAGCTGCCCACTGCCTCGTACACTCGGCTGCCCTGGTGGCCGAATACCTGCATATGCTGGAGTACAAGCCCTACCTGCCCATTGGATGCGTCTCCTTCGAGGTCTGTTGCACTGTGCTGCTGTGCTTTCATGTGCTGATTGCCAGCAGGGGGCGTTTCGGGAAACCAATGTGTTGTTGTGTAAATGTGCCAGGGAGATGTGGTTTAAGGGTCACAGAAGAAGACAAAGATGAACCATTCCCTCCGTGTAATGACGATGGTTAGAACACGAAGCTTTCTTGCATGCGAAAATGAAATGGCGAAGTGCCAAATTTGAAAGTGTAAGCCGGCTGAGAATCGAAGTCCAAGTGCCAACAATCAATGTGCAAACTGCCTGTGAGTGAAAGTCCAAAACCGAGACAACAGCAAACAAATCTCTCTCTCCTCTCTCTCTCTCTCTCTCTCTCTCTCTCTCACTCTCTCTCTCTCTCTCTCTCTCTCTCTCTCTCTCTCTCTCTCTCTCTCTCTCTCTCTCTCTCTCTCTCTCTCTCTCTCTCTCTCTCTCTCTCTCTCTTCTCTCTCTCTCTCTCTCTCTCTCCTCTCTCTCTCTCTCTCTCCCCCCCCCCCCCTCCCACTTAGCCATTGTCGTCGTTCAAAGCGAAACGCTCAGATTTGCTTTTAAAAAAATAAACTGCTTCAAACCATGTCGGAATAGCGCAATCGGATAAATGTCGGCTTCATAATGTCAGGGACCCAGGTTCTATCCTGACCTTGGGGAGACGTTTTCTTGTGTCATGATCATCATGTGGCCTCCCCCTTGTGTGAAGTTAGCTTTTCTGCAGTGCATTTTAGGTATCCATCAGTGATACCAAGAAAGCTTTGCTTTAAAAAACGTTTATTTCAGTGCCTGAACTCAGGCTAGGCCCTTTCGCATGTGTTCACATCATGCTGCTGGGATGGAGCTGCAGTTTACCGAAAACTCGGAAGATCACTTTAAGCACCTTTGGCCCTAGGCTCTGCTTGCACTAATATACCCGATGTCGTAACTGCATCGAACTGAGCTTTCCCCCGGCTTCGCAGAACGTCTCCCAGAACATCCTGGAAGAGAGCGCAGTGTCGGACGACGTGCTCTCGCCCGACGAGGAGGGCATCTGCACCGGGAAGTACTTCACTGAGAACGGCCTCGTTGGCTTGCTTGAGCAGGCTGCCAACTCTTTCTCGCTGGTGAGTCGTCCTTGAGTTTGTGCTCACGGCAGTGACACAAAAAGGAAAGGAGGAAAAGAAAAGATGGATGGGCTTTTTGGCGGGCGCTTTATGTAACTTAAAAATGGTGGGAGGACAGCATGATGAGTTAGTGACTTTTTGTGAGCACTGACATCCAAAGCAAAAATAAGCTCATACAGAATCTGGGGGAAAAACAATTTTTTGCTCGTAGAACACTGGTAACATGTAAGAAAGTGTGCTGGCAAAGTTTGACGTAATTCTGCGGTTGGTAAAGCTACTATTTTGCAACAGCATCTTCGTTCATGGTGCCTTGCATCCATATCTACAGGCTGGCATGTACGAGGCAACCAACGAGGTCTACAAGATCCTCATACCGATCTCAGAGGCACAGAGGGACTACAAGAAGCTGGCCAACATTCACAACAAGCTTCACGAGGCGTTCACCAAAGTCGACCAACTGGTGAGTCTGAAATGCTGGTCGACGGTGAAAGCGGGCTTTTGTCGCACTTAGTGGGGGCCTACATTTGTTGCGCTTGTGGATGTCCACTTGTTCAAACTCCTTTCATCATTCGTAAGGTACAGGCACATCGAGGTATTTTTAGCCTCTATCTCTGTGTAAGAATTCTGACTGAACAGATCGCTTAGATTGTGGTACTCGTTAAAATTTAAAGACAGGTGTGATGATTACAACATCATCTTTTGAGTAGGGGTGTTTGAATACCGAATAGTAACCTTCAAAATCGAATATCGAATCAAATTAGAAAAAAAAAGCTGAATATCAAATCAAATATTGAATACCAAAATTTTTTTTATAGGCCTCGATTTTTTGCAGGTTTTTGTGCAAAAACAGAAGCTGCTTCACAGGTTCGCGAGTCATGGCGTTCTTTTCAACCCAAAGAACGCGTTTTTCAACTCTCATTTGCAGCAGTCCAGTCGCCGAACCACTATGAGGCTTTATTTCGGGAATCCGGAGGGGGCATGATACGCATTTGAAAAACGACTTTCCTGTGAGTTGCTGAACTGCAATAATAGGCAATGAGTAGACAGCACCTCCGAAGCAAGCACTTTGCAGGCATGAAAAATTTGGCACAAAAACATGGCACAACCTGCTTATAACAATTATCGGTTACAGCGAAGTAATTTCCTTTCCACTTGGATATTTCTATAAGTAAACCGGACTGTTGTAGATATTTGATTAGCAAATTGAATTATTTGCAGAAGTGTTATTTGAATATTCCAGTATTCGCACTCCTCTACATTTTAGTGCCTAACAGCATGATTCGTATGTATACTTTAGCTGCATTGACATAATGATATTCTTTATCGTCATTCTACTTTGTATTGAATTGCATGCAGTGAATGTAGTTGCATAGATTCAAGGAGTGTTTCTGAGCTCACATGAAGGAAATTTGAACCTCAAGCAGTAGAATGTGGTTAGCACGGGGAGTAAGTTTTACCATCTTTTTGGGCCAAGTTCCTTGCTTCGAAACTTCAGCAACACTTTTACTTCAGGAGTGAGACCCTGTGGGTGGGCAGTTGCAGAAATAAATATCACTGAAGCCAACTCACAGGGCGGCGTCTTTCCCTGCCCAGGTTGGCAAGAGAGTATTTGGCACATACTTCCGTGTCGGGTTCTACGGACCGCGGTTCGGAGACCTGGACGGCGAGGAGTTCATCTACAAGGAGCCCACCTTGACCAAGCTGCCCGAAATCTCCCACCGTCTTGAGGTGGGAACCGCCGTGTTTTTAGGACAATCCCTTCCCAATTTGGTTTCTGTGCACGCACATATCATCCTGCCCCTCGTGACATGTGGCATTTTGCTTTGATTCTAAACTCCAGCTCTGCCTTTCAAACAGGGCCAGGGAAATGAAGAGTTGTTGCGCTCAACCAACCGCAAAATGGAAATTGATGCAGGTTGAAACTTTTTGGATGGCATTAGCAGCATTGACTGCGAGGACAACTTTTCATCATTGGATTTCAGCACCGATAGCGACAGTGTGCTGTACCCACCGAGAAACTGGTACCCCTGTTCAACACAAGCCCCAGAAAATGCCAAAAGATTGAAACTATAAATTGTACTATGAACAAAGAAGAGTGGAGGAGAAAACCAATGTTTTCTGCAATGCATGTGTGGCCAAACCGTGTTTCAAGGAACTGCTTTGTACAGTGGCACGAAACCCACTAGCGCTAACATTTTTTTTTTTTAAGTCAAGGAATTTCACAATTAGGCACTTGATATTTGCAGGGCTTTTGCACTGGCATATGTTCACGATGTATATCTTAAAATTTTTGTTTTATGTGTGAGGCAACACCAATGTTTTTGTTTATTTTTTTTTGTTTGTCCCAAAACTTTTCTGTGCAGCTTTCTTTTTTCTTTCAAATAAAAATTCCCGTTTGAAACACTTACCACTGCAAAGAAAATTTACTCTTCTACAATTTGATACAACACATTTATATGTTGCAAATTTTTTTCAACCGGGAAAATATTGTTTGGTAGAGTACAATAAAGTCTATTCCACTACACTGCTAGAGTACCCAAAATCACTGCTATTCCCCCGGATGGGAAAGTGTTAAACAGAGGTTGAATTGCATAGGTAATATCAGTGCACATAAGAGTATTGAGTCGAGTCAACAAGCCAAGCCAAGCATTTTCACTCAGGCATTTTCACTCAGTTCCGTTTTGGTCTCCTGCATCACTTTCCTCCCCTGCTTCAGTGGCTGGCTCGTAGGTAGTGTCTATGACAGAGAAAGTTATCCTGAGTGTAATTCTAGTTTTGTAGCTCTAATGTAAGCCCTTTTTTTTTTCTGCGTCTAACACGGCATCCGTGAGAATTACCTCCGGGAAATTCTCATGGCAGTTTCCATAAAAGCTGGCTGGCCTAAAATTTGCTCAATAATATTACGTCCCAATGTAACGTAATGTTACATAACCTCACCAAACCTAACGTAACCTAACCGAACGCATCATAACCTATTCAAATCTAGCCAACCTGCAACAGACCTAATCTAACCCAGCCCAACACAGAACACAACCTATGTTAAACGTAATTCAACCCATTCTAAAAGTCCTGTGCATCGATCTCTTGATATAGTAAAAACCAGAGTAAAAAAAAGTATTACCAAAATCATGATGACCAAAAAATTCTGAAAGTTAAAAAAAAAAATCGCAATGTAGGACTGGAACCTCAGCCTTCTCGTTTAAAAACCAAGTACAATACTACAGCTCTCCAGGGGCGGTGGCAAACACGGCTTTTTTTGGGGAATATTTATCCCATAGTTCTTACTACTTAGCCAATGAGAGGCGACTGCTGTGAGGAATGTCTGCCAGTAATTCTCACGGTTGCCATGATAATACAGTCGAACCCCGCTACAACGAACGCCGCTTCAACGAAATTTCCGCTTCAACGAAATATTTCCAATTCCCCGTCAGCTAGCCATAGAAGTCAATGCAACAAAGTCCTCGCCACAACGAACCATTTGTCAGGCTTGCTTTCGCTTCAACGAAATTTTCGATGATTTGGGCTGGGTTTGCACAATTATTTGACAATAAAACAAGCATAGCGCCAGCTATCTGTAACTTTTTATACATTCAGGACGCTTAGTTTACTTTAGAAAATGCGCGTTGCGACCACACCGCCACCCAAAACAAAACAAAAAATAACTCGTATAACTCATAGGCGCACGCCATTGCTTGATGGTGATAACGATGTGGCTGGCCGTCTTTACACGAGGCGCAGGCCCGCTTCGCCAAGGCGGAGCCCCAGAGCTACAGCCAATCCGTATCCAGTTGAAATTGCATGAATGTGCTCCGCTGCTGGCGCGGTGCCGTCATGTATGCGTTGTGAGCAGCTGTCCTGGCCATTTTCCTTCTACCATTCTTCATAGCCAAGAGCGAAAATCATGTTTGCGCGTTTGGTCTTGAAGCCTAGTCATCCTATCTTAGTCGCGAGCGGGCGGTCCTGTTAAATGCAAGCGCGCGCGTCTTGCCTGCCAAGGTCAGTAGCTGCCGTGCCCTGTCAGAGGATAAGATAACGGCACTGCTCCTGCCACAAGCGAGAGGGGGGCTTCCCACGGCCTAGCAGCTATCTGCAAGTAATCAGCTCGGTGGGCACGCCTTGTTGTACAGGGATACGTTTTGCGCCTGCATATCTTCACCCCCCTCCGTAAGGCGTTCTTTGGGTGGTGAAAAAACAGATAACCATTGGTATGTTTGTTATCCGAATAAACATGAGTTATTGCGCGTCACTCCTTTTTCTAAACATTGTATTATGCTGCCAATGTTGCGGAAACGCACGGGGCTATTTTTCTGGCCTTTCCGTGGTGTGTTGGGGCAGATTTCGCCTCAACGAATTTTCGCTTCAACGAAATTTTTCGCACGTCCCGTCAATTTCGTTGTAGCGGGATTCGACTGTAGACACTACCTTTTTTTTTTTTTCTCTGATATGCATTTGACAGCTGCGGAAAGTGTTCACATCGGTGTTGCTGAGAAGTGCATTCCTTCGCACTCGCATGGCTTTTCCTCCTTTCCAAACATACTGTGTGCGCGTGGCATTCTAGCGGGTCTTTGTGCGATACTCCCTGCTTGATCTTTTCCACAGAGCTTCTACGCGGAACGGTTTGGTGCGGACTATGTGGAGGTCATCAAGGACTCCAACATGGTGGACGTCTCGCGACTTCATCCAGAGAAGGCACGTGCGCCATTTCTTCCTTGGTCGGCGTGAAAAACGTGACGAAATGATCTGGGGCGGTATTCTCATGTTTGTGAATTTTGAGAACGTCCCTTTTGTGTCTGTTTTGCGTTCGTTTGATTGTGACGTACTTCCAGTTGTAGGAGGGCTTTGGGTTGACTTTTGGGCAACTGTTTTTGTAAACACATTTTGAGCGACTAAACCTATTTTAAACTATCCTTTATGTGTTTATTGTTCCGCCAGCGAACCTACAACAAAATGACGAAAAATCGTCTGCTCCGAGAAGCCACGGCTCGTAGCTCCGCCGTGCTTGCATGGCGCCACACCCGGGTATTCGCTTTGAGCCAATGAGGGCTTGCTCAAAACGGACACTTTTGAAACGGACGTAGAATGGACAAAACACGAGAATACCGCCCCTTGTCTTCGGTAGCCCTGTTATCGTTTCGTGGTTGCATGTACAGGTGAAACAAAAAGTAAACGGAGCACAGGTTGGAGATTTTTGAGGGGATTTCTCCGCCATATACCTAGCCAACTACCCCGAAGTGCCTTTTCAAGAAAGTCATTCTAAAATAAAATCCAGCCACACATACTTTATGCGGGAGCCGCATAAAATAGAAATTATTCTAAATTCACAAAGCCGTGCTCCGTTTACCTTTCGTTGCACCTGCACAGTGCGCGTCAGGCTTGTCTAGGGCAAGCGAGCGCGCGGCTTGGGAGCGTGCGGGCGACATCTGCTGATAGCGGCTGGGTTAGAGATAGCTTGCCATTGCGCGTGCGCCGATCTCGGACAGGGTCAGGCCGGTCTTCGTTTCGCATGTGCCGCTCGAATTTGCAGACGCCACCACCCTCGAGGGATGATTGTCTTTCACAGTGGCAGCCGGGAGCGTTGACAGGCCAGATAGACGCGTCGTTCGTCGCGGTGCAATAACCAATCAGGCGGTTACGCGATGCTAGAAAACGACCTCCGCTAATCTTCTGAATCTCATGTTTAGCAAACGAAAAGCACGCAACAAGAACACACTGCAGCTCTTTCTGTCAAAACGTTTGTGCGATTAAGTAACGGCTGCACTGATAATGCATGGTGTCAAATTTCGCGCTTACCCCGTGTCACCGCCTACGATTGGCACTGCAGAATAAAAGCGCCCCTCGTGGGGCGTGGCGTCTCTAAGTTTGAGAGGCCCATGCTATAATGCGACCGACCCGAGCCTGTCCGAGATCCACGCACGCTCAATGACAAGCTATCTCCAACCCAGCCACTATCAGCAGATGTCGCCAGCATGCTCAGAAGCCGCGCGCTCGCTTGCCCTAGACAAGCCTGACGCGCACTGTACAGCAATGCAAGCCATATTTGTGGGCTTGCGGTCAGGCGTATGCAAACAACTCACATTTCTCTTTGACTGTTTTTGGCTCATAAAAGACAGAGTTTAGCGTTAAAGATGTAGCTTTTTTCGTTGTCGTTTCTTTTTTTTTTTAATGAATGTTTAACGAAGAAATGTGTTTTCTGCACCTGTGCTGAACAATGCTTGATTATAAACTCTGCCTCGTTGCAGGCGTACATCCAGATAACCTACGTGGAGCCCTATTTCGACATGTACGAACTGCGGGAACGAGTCACCTACTTCGACAAGAACTACAACATAAGTAAGTCGTTTGCAGAGGTGCCAATCGAGTCTTCGCCCTGTATGCTTTCCGAGCGTGCGGCCTCATTCTGCCCGTGTCCTCCCCTCCTCCCTCAGGGCGCTTTGTGTACGCCACCCCGTTCACAACTGACGGCCGGGCCCACGGAGACCTCCACGAGCAGTTCAAGCGCAAGACCATAGTAACCACGGCCAACTCGTTCCCTTACGTCAAGACGCGCATCCAGGTCATCGAGCGGACGCAGGCACGTCCCCATCTCTGTCCTCCTCCTCCTGCTGTCCGGTGGGCATTTTTGACAGCCAGATGTGGGCGCCTCCTCTCTCCCACACGGCAGGTGGTGCTGCGCCCCATGGAGGTGGCCATCGAGGACGTACAGAAGAAGACCGTGGAGCTGGCGCGGGCCACCCAGCAGGACCCCGCGGACCCCAAGATCCTGCAGATGGTGCTGCAGGGCTGCATGGGCACCACCGTCAACCAGGGGCCCCTTGAGGTGGCCCTCGTCTTCCTGGCAGACCTGGCCGCCGACCCCCTCCGAGCACCCTCCCCGCTCCAGCACCGCCTGCGGCTGGCTTTCCGAGACTTCAGCCGCAAGTGAGCGAGCGCCGCTCTCTCTGCGACTCTCTCTTGCTGTCTCACTGTGGGCTATAGCCTCCATTGGGCACTCCTTTAATTAACCCGGCTTTGTTTTACTTTTTAAATGCAGAGCATTTCTTTAACTTACATGTAGCGTCCGCCGTGCGTCCGCAACAGCTCAGCGCGCAGCCGCGCCCTCTCCCCCACTCCTCCTCTCCCGCATCACGCTACCCTCCTCGCTCTCAACAACAGGTCCGCACCCCTCCCCCTACACTATATAAAAAAATAATACTTACCGGCGCCTGGTTTCGATCCCACGACCCTGCGGGCGGAACGCGAGGTACATGGGGCTCTTCCCACTGCGCCACAAAACCGACACAGAATGGGAGGCTACGAACGCGCCTTATATCCTTGACTCATTCAAACTACGTCAAGAAGCTGCTGATACAACGCATTCACTACCACCAACTCCCCAAACACTAAACGTTAACGCAATACACCCACCCCCTATGCGACGCATTTACTCGAGTCCCCCTCGCGGGGAGATGGGCCCTTTTGTCGAGTCGTTTTCCTTTCTGGTGAAAAAAAGAAAAGAAGTTGTAAGCACACTGCACACTGCAAACCACACCTCCTCCTCCTCCTCCTGGCAGGTGCTTCGAGGCTCTGCGCAAGAACCGGACCCTGATTGGCCCCGACCAGCGGGACTACCAGAAGGAACTGGAGCGCAACTACAACTGCTTCAGCGAGCGACTCCTGCCCATGATACGCAACAACGGGGCCTCCCCGTTCCGGTGAGTGAAGGGGCCCCTCTTGGACGAGCATGCTGCCGTCCCTGCAACACTGTTGCGTTACCGCGCAGAAAAACAAACCTTCTGCTTCATTCGTACAGTATCTGTGTGGGGCCTAAATGTTTAGCAGTTTTTATGTTCTAACTTTTTTTTATTATGCCTTACCTGCTCCTTCTGCAGGATGTTCTTTTTTTTCCCCCCCAGAAAGGTTGGTATTTGCTTGCAAAAACAAAAAAAGGTAGTGTCTATTATCCCGGCCAACCATGAGAATTACCATCAGAAATTTCTCATGGCAGTCGCCTCTCATTGGCTAAGCAGTTACCCGGAGATTCTATGGGATAAATATTCCTTACAAAGCCGTGTTTGCAGCTGCCCCTGCGGCGCTGTGGTATAGGTAGCGCTGTGGTATAGTACTTGGTTTTAAATGAGAAGGCTCAGGTGCAAATCCTACAACGCCATATATTTTTTTTTCTTTAGCTTTTAGAATTTTTCAGCCATTGTAATTTTGTTAATGCCCTTTTTTACTCTGGTTTTTACTATATCAAGAAATCAACACACAGGACTTCTAGAATGGGTTGAATTACATTTAATATAGGTTGTGTTCTGTGTCGTTGGGCTGGGTTCGATTATGTCTGTTGCAGTTGGGCTGGATTTGGGAAGGTTATGACGCGTTTGGTTAGGTTATGCCAGGTTGGGTTAGGTTAGGTTATGTTAGGTTACAATGGGACGTAATATTATTGAGCAAATTTTAGGCCAGCCAGCTTTTACGGAAACTGCCGTGAGAATTTCCCGGAGGTAATTCTCACGGCTGCCGTGAGATTAGACGCAGCCCGCCCAAAAAATTACTTTGTGAAAACTTCAAATCAGGACTCGTTCATGGCAGTTTTTCCAAGACATCTACCTGCTCATTTGTCCAAAATATGCAACACTTCAAGGAACTTTCCATTGCAGGTGTACAGCAAAGGGCACGCTGCTCCGCCAGCCTTTGCAGGAACCCTAGACTGCCATGGAATAGCCAGGGAGTAGCATATTGCGCAAGTATGCATGTGTTCGTCCGACAGGCCTTTTGCAAATGCTGCTGCCCCCTAGGGGCTGGTGCTAAGATATCAACTCGATCTCAAAGGTGTCTCGACGTGTAGGTGTAGCCATTATTGCATCTTGTTCCGACGCATCTCTGATTAAGGTGTCACTGTGCGTGAGATTGGCAAAACCGCTCGCCAAGCACGCATTTGGCAGTGCTTGTGTTTTTTTAGTTGTCAATGCTGAGGTCAGTGAAACAAGCGCCTTTATGAAATGTTGCTTATGCATTTGGCAGGGCTTTTATTTTTCAGTTTTCATTGATGAGGTCAGTGGAACAAGCTCATTTACAAAGTGTTGCTTAAAAGTTTTTTGCTGCGAGCTCCCACTCATCTGCCCGCAAGCTTCGCTTGTAAAGCAAGATTTTATGTCGCTTGTTTTAAATGTGAACTTGACGAGAATACTGGTTCAGTTTGTTTGCCACAAATTTGTTTCCTGTCAATTCCCGGGAAAAACAATGCCCTCAGGCGAGTGCAGTTTTAATATTGCTTCTTAGGGTTATAGTCTATACTATGATGTGTAGTAACATTGATCAGACATTTGCTGAGCTCATTTTCTTCACTCTCCAAGCAGCTGCCTTCAGAAAAGTACCGTATACACTTGTGTTAATGGCCGCAGTTTTTTTTCCCCCGAGATTTGGGGTGAAAATTGTGGGTGCGACCATTACACGGAGAAAAAGGCACAACTTTTTTTTTTTCCTCATAAATCTACGTTTAAATTGTGTAGCCGGGGGTCGTACGATGCTGAGCACTTTCATGCGAAGCATCTCCGTCAAAACTGCGAGGCCGTTGTTTGCTTCTCTGTTACATACTGTAGAAGCAAGTCCTGTATTTGCAGGAACAAGCTGCGCTTGCCTCGAAAAGCACACCTCTTTGCATTTGTTCATATGAGTCCACCTTCTTGGGAGTGCCATTGTTGCACGCATTTCTCGTCGACCTGAAGCTTCCGACAAACCGCTGATTTTCCGTTTTCTTTTGCACAGTCGGCCACTTTCAGTTTAAAGTCGGCAGTATAGCTCACGTATTTGCCCATGCGGAAGCGATAACTCTGGAAAACTTGTGGATGCAAGTAGGAGAACAATGAAAGTCGGGCAATACGCACCGATTACAAGAAGGACCATATGTGACTGGCGATAAAGACTGAGAAAAAAAAAAGTGCAAACAGGGTGGCTGTGGCTCTGGCTATTCTTGGCTATTCCTTGACCAGAGGCTGTGGCCGCCGTCACTTGTGCTGATCTCAAAGGCCTTGCTTTTGCTACCAGAAATTGTCAGCATAACTTCCTTGTTATGCCCCCTACCCCCCTTCCCCTAAAAAAAAATACTTAAAGAAAAAACAGCTTCCAAACTTTCGCATCATGGAACGGGTAACTCTGGTAACTTTCAAAAAAAAAAATTATGCGGCCAGTATATGGGTAATTTTTAAACATATATTTTTTTGAGGGCGGGGAAGGGGGGGGGTGACAAAGTTCTGAATGTGTCTTTTACACAGGTGCGGCCATTACACGAGTATGTACGGTAACATGCTGGATGCTGGATTAACAAATTGCAGCAACTTCTAAGTACACAGCTTGGCTATAAAGATTGCGTCACTCATTTCATTGGGCCTCAGCTACTTAGTGGTACATTTAGCTACTTATTAGTACTTCAGCCTGTACCAGGAAAACTCATAGAGTAATTACAGGTTTTATAACTGGAAAAAAAAAAGAAGAAACGAACATTTTGTTGAGCTACACGCACATAAAGCAACTTTTTTGCGCATGCAACTAAAGCACAGAAAAACCGAACCAGAACATGTCAGCACGTTCCTTGCAAGTCTAGTCCAGGCAGCATGACAGCAATGGAAAGAGCTTTTCTTGCTGTATTCTGCTGAGAATTAAGTAGGTTGGTCTGCTGCTGCGAAAAATTGCAAGTGTTGTCATCTGATTTATGCGTTAAATGCTTCCTTTGAGCATTGGTTGAGAAGGATAAGTTCACTAACTGGTGTCTGCATTCGTTTCATCTTTGTGACTTTGTTGACCCTAATGGGCACAGTATTTTTCCATCTCATCCTTTGGTGGTTTTAGCTTTTCCTTTACCAGGTTGCATCAGTTTTGAATGTAGTGTCTATTGCCTTATGTAAACAGAGATTTAACGAGGCAGAAAAACATGCTTTCACGTAGCCTGACTAGGGAAACATTTAATGCCATTGTGCTGGCCGCAAGAAGTTCTGTGTGAACAAATGTTGTGTGTATGCTAACAGCAACTCCTTACACTAAGTGGCTTTTTTAGCTTAAAGAGCGTTGCCTTTGCTATGTACAGTGTAGATTTAATGCAGTACTGTCTGTCACGTGGCTTTTTACTTACAAGACGTCCCAGAATTTATGGAAAGAGCTTTAGAAGAAAGCGCATTTATGCTATTTTTGTGTGCAAGATTTCACGATATTCCTATCTTTGTGCTGATGTGTGTGCCTACTCAGACGTGCCTTGTTGCTTATCTAGGTTTTTACTCCTTTAACTATCATATTGCTTCAATGCTCATGCCCAGCACTCATTTTCTGCAGTTGTTCGTGCCGTTGCTTTCATTTCGCCTGAAGTCTCAACTGAGCGGGTTACTTAGTGAGAAAATAAAAAGAGGCATAAAGTACTTATGGACAAGAAATCGAAATATGTAGAGTACTTGCATTACAAGCAGCCCCAAGAAAAAAAAAATTTTGTTCTGTCTTGTTCTTTCACGCAAACTTGCAGAAACTCATCTTGCATTGCTTGTTGATTTTAACGTTGGGAGTTTGTATGAAGGCAGCACTGACTGTTTTAATTAAACTTGTCTGTTAGTTCCAGGACCAGGCAGCGACATGTTGTTTCTAATGACTGATATGTCAGCTTAGAGCATTTTTCCCGGTGCAAATTTTGTCGCGGTACACCGAAACTTCACATTTAACTTTAGGCCTTTCAATGCTCGTAAAGCAACGTGTATTTTATTTGTGACGTCATTCATTTTTCAGTGTTCATAAACTTGATTTTTCATGTGCAAAGCAGGCCATGTAGCGAA
Source organism: Haemaphysalis longicornis (assembly GCF_048455015.1). Taxonomy (NCBI): domain Eukaryota; kingdom Metazoa; phylum Arthropoda; class Arachnida; order Ixodida; family Ixodidae; genus Haemaphysalis; species Haemaphysalis longicornis. The sequence goes on from NW_027526225.1 coordinate 113,237,527, forward strand.
ATTACAGAATTAAAGATTTCTGTGCCTTTTAATGAAGCGAGCTTCCTTACTGAATGAGGATAGCCAAAACAGCATTGACTGAAGCAAGAAATGGCCAAAACTGTGGGGAACTTTTTCACCGGCATGCCGCACTGACATCATTCTGTGACCTGCGTGAAACTACCCGCCGCGGTGGCTCAGTGGCTAAGGCATTGCGCTGCCGAGCACGAGGTCGCGGGTTCGATTCCCGGCCGCGGCGGACGCTTTTCTGATAGAGGCGAGAAGCAAAAATGCCCGTGTGCACGAGATTGCGGCGCACGTTAAAGATCCCCAGGTGGTCAAAATTAATCCAGAGCCCTCCACTACGGCGCGCCTTATCGCCTGCGTTGCGTCGGCGCGTTAAACCCAATCAATCAATCAATCAATCAATCAATCAACCTGCCTGAAATTAGTACAGGTTGTGATGGCACTGGCGTGTAACAACGAACCATGCAAAAGTAGACAGTAACCCTGCTAAGGGCCACTCCACCCACTGAAGAGGGCTAGGGTGCAATATATCGCATGTTGGTTTCTTTCGATGCAGTTTCAAGTATTAAATGTTTAAAAGGGACAAGGGTCATAGGTCTAGAGGAGCCAAGTTGTTCAACAGTGCCCCGTCTGTACTGTGACCACACTCGATCAATCCCCGTGCCGTTTTTCTCTCTCTGATCCCCTTGCGCCTTTTTCAGTTCGGAAAAAGCACGGGCGTATTCTAGCTTATAGGGTTGGTCCTTGAAGGCCCCTCAACTTCACAAGCAGGGGTGCAACAGCTGCACCTATTGCACCATTTTGATACAGTTTTATATTTCTGAGCCAAGCTGCGCCAAAGCCATAAAATTTGTTCAAATTGCACCGCGCTGCGCCAGAACGCCCTACTGGGCACAAAATTTCTGTTTCGCTAAATTTGTGGAGAATAAAAGATGAATTGGCAACCTAGCTTTGTACGTCATCTAATTCATCCAGTCGTGCCAAGAGTCGTGCAAAGACCTCTTCATATGCAGTCTGTAATGCCTGTTCTATATCACTGTACCAATCCTGAAAGTAAGTCGCTAAAAAGCTTGTGAAAGGACTTCAGCGCAGACGAGTGCATGATGTGTTACTGATGAATCCGATAAAACATTTGCCGTTTGGAAATCGTCACTGTACAGTGTGGTGGAGCACTATACAACGCACTGCCTCTTTTGTAGTGGCAGAGCTGGTTGACTAATGACTTTGGCGCGAGTGCGGTGACCGGTGGGAAGTTAAGCATGGGAAAAGGGAAAATGAACGAGTGCACTAATACGGCTTATCGGCGGCAACCCAATCTCGATAAGCTTCTTGAGCTATCTGCTCAGAAGTGCGTGTGGCATAGGACCGTTGGCACCGCCGTAAAAGTACTGCATGCGTTTAATCGGCGACAATCCAAACATGGCGTTAGCTGCCGCCTCCTTGCGCATGGCCACACAGTGCACTGTGGAGGCACGGAGTGTGTGTCGCTTGTAGTAACGAGAGCAGCTCGTTGTATCCGTGCACATGATTGCGAGTGGAACTGGTGTGAAAACGCGCCGGTACAGTACATACAGCAAGTGCGCTGGCGGTAATGACTCAAGCTTAGTAGGTGGCGCGCTACACTAAGCAAGCAAGCAGGCGGAAGCCTTTTCCAGGCTCGTCGATAGCTTGGCGAACTCAAAAATGTTGAAGGCAACGCATTGATATCATGTCAGTGATGTCTGCACAAGTCTTGTATCCGGAGGTATCGAAGAATATTTTTGTCTTATTTGTTGTATCTATTGTAGCCAGGTGAAAGAGCTATTTGGTATGCAATTAAGTTTAGTCATGTATAAAAGCATTTTGGAGTACTAATAAAAAAATATCCTTTGTAGTTTTACACCTTTTTTTTTTCATTTTTTCCTTTGTTTGATCTTGTAAATATGCCGAGCATTCAGATGAACCTGATTGATTGTGGGGTTTAACGCGCCGACGCAACGCAGGCGATGAGGCGCGCCGTAGTGGAGGGCTCCGGATTAATTTTGACCACCTGGGGATCTTTATCGTGCGCCGAAATCTCGCACACACGGGCGTTTTTGCTTTTCGCCTCCATCAGAAAAGCGGCCGCCGCGGCCGGGAATCGAACCCGTGACCTCGTGCTCAGCAGCGCAACGCCTTAGCCACTGAGCCACCGCGGCGGGTCATTCAGATGAACCTGCTTTCAGGCACAAATACACTATGCCATGCAGCTTCCTGCAAAATTCATTGGTAACTTTTGCAAAGCATGTCTGCACTGACGTTAAGTTGTTTGCACATCTTTTGAATTAAACTGTTCAAAACTTGGGGTTTGGTGCTCCAAAATGAAGGTATCTTTTTCCCGTAGCCTGCTCCAAAACCAAAATTTTCCTGCTCCAAAAATTGCTCCAAAACCTATTTTGGCTGTTGCACCCCTGCACAAGCCTTGCGTTGCCTTTGCTCTGTGAAAGCCACGCAATGGATTTTATTTAGGACAGCCCTTTTTGTCAGCCTTGGGAAACAGCAGCTTCTTGTCTTGCAAACATATGGCCTAATGGATTCCTCTCAAAGCCTGGACAAAGGCTCCGGATAAGACGCCACATTCCTACCATGAGGCCTCCTTTGCAGAGTGGCAAAAAAAAAGGGCAATGCATTTGCCTTCGTCGAGATTCAAGGTCATTGGGATTCCAACCTTGTGCAGGATGGAGGCACACATTAAACCTCTTTGTATGATTACTTGTCATTGTCAGGCTGCACCAGACGAGGTAAAAAGCTTACTGACTTTTCTGTGAATTTGAAACTGTGGCACTCGACCTGCAGGTTGGTTTCCTCACTAAGCTTTTTTTCATACTCACTAACCTCTGGCTCTGCTGTCATTTCGAACCGTCAACAACTCATTGTGTAGCAGTTACAAGGGGCACCCGCATTATTCCTTTTATTATTCTCCGGGAGGCTGGACAACCATTCTTTAGACGACGTGCGATGGCTTGGGCGGTCATTTGGTGCTTTTGGTCTTGGCCGAGGAGAGGCAGCTGCTCTCGCAGTGTTCTTTGCTCGGGAAACCGTGGGCGAGGCACATGTTGTCCCAGAGGTGACATCGGCCCGCTTTCGAATCAAAGTAGTACGGCAGACGGCGCTCACGGCGACGGCAGTCGTGCAAGGGGGCACCACCTCGGCAGCTTGGGTCTTGCGGGGAATCTGTGCGGGGAGGCAAGAGACGTACGTTTTATACCTCAAAGTCTCTCTTAAAGGGGCACTGAAGGCAACCAGCAAGTTGGCTTCAAACGGAAGTCTGACCTTCCCATGGCCAGTTTAGCGTTGATTGAGCACCAAAAGATGCCTTAAGTGTTGAGAAATCGCTAATCAAACGTGACACAAACAGCGACTGCAGTCGCTGTTTGCATCACGGGAAACTGGAAGCAAGCGAGGCAGTGGCGAGTACAGCAGTATAGAAGCAACCGAACACAGCACTACCGCATACCGAGCAGTTCGGTCAGTTTTGGTCAAATCGGCCGTGCTTGCCCGAACTCCCACGTCCTTTGCAGCTACAGACCACTAAGCAAAATGTTCTTTCATGAACCCATTGATCAGTGTTGATGCTTTGTTGCAGAAAAACCGTTTGTGTGTAGCTCGCACACCTCCTCAAAAAGCGGTACTGCCTCTCCAAGTATGGACGAGTAGCGCCATATGTGGCAGCCAGGAAAAATGTTGCGCATGCCAGCACTTCCAGTGTAAGTTGCGCGGTATAGCTAGTGCCAGAGGCAGCTGCCTTCATGTTGTCACTATTTTCTATCTTATTAAAAAAAAAAAGCCTGTTCTTTGTGAGCTAACCTATTGATCTAAAGCAACTTGTATTTTGATTTCAGTGTCCCTTTAAGTTCAAAGGAAACATCCAGCAACAAAACAGTTGTGTCATCTTGAACTAGTACGTCCGCTGAATTTAGATTCTTAGGCAGCCAAGTTTGTAATTGAGCTCTAATAAGCGAGGTTTGGGCAGGGAGGGTTGAATCCTGCTTGCTACGTCCAGTGTTAACGTACTCAAAAAATGAAGGTTTGTGAGAGGAATTCTAACTTGTTCACACCTTGGTGCTGCTTCAATTTTGTTAGCAGTGGTGGTTGTATTTTCATGGCAAAAGGGCACCAATGGCCAAAGATTGCCCAAAACAAATTTTGTAAATAGGGAAACGGCTTGACTTCACCCATTCACTCCTATAAGTTAAACCTGGTGCTGAAGTCCTATCGTCAGTAGAGAAGGAGAGTACTTTGCAAGCCCTTAATCACTAGTGTACGAGTTAAAAGTTCCAGGCTTTTAGGGGGCAAAAGTACATTGACTTCTTGAAAGAAATTGAGGGGGGGGGGAGTACCCTGAAAAAGCGCATGACCTCGAATACTTCTGCAGAGCAAAATTAAGGTCTACGGGGGAACTCCAACTGGGTTCATTTCAGTGTGCTTTTGGGACATTCGTTCCATTTATTCAGGGCCACCTGATTATAAGATTCCCTTTTTGTGTGTAGGTAACCCGAAAAAGCAACTTTTTTTCGGGGTGGGGTTAGCGCGCACTAGAACCTGCGGCAACCGGCTTTGCGAACTCAGCGTCTGTAGCGTGATCTGTCCTGTGTTCCTCACTTCAGCCAGCTTTGCTGTTTGCCGAGTCTGCCCCAATTTTTTTTCCCTGGGCATCAAGCTGTTTGCTAAACTCTGCAAATTCAATGAAAAAGAAAAATCAAACCCAGTTCCTCTTAGTGTGAAATCTGCTGAAGCAGCAGAGCTGTGGTTCTTTTCTGTTGGCCCAAACATCAGAGGGTGCTCGCCCAAAAATGGCAGCGCCGTCTCTGTAAAAATTCTACGGTTCGCGCAAAGAAATCGGCAGCTAAATGTCAGTGGCGGGAGGCTTCCTCCTCTTTTAAGAGGGAGAGGAACCTGCCCTTGCGAGACCACCGTGCCCTCTACCGGTGGGTCTGGGAACTACCGGCAAGGCAGTTCCCAGATCCACCGATAGTCTGTGAACCTTGGAGTCTCCGTGATGCCTGACTTTAAGCAGACCGATGAAAAGACTTAACCTCAAGCATCTCTGCTGTAAAAGGTGGTTGCAGCAGAGTTATGTACCATGGCATTTGGCTGCGCAGCTTTCCTTGGACGCAAACGCGAACTTTGGCCAGGTGCACTTGTTCACCGGAAGCAGGGAGCATTGGCCAGGACTTGTGCTGTCGTTGAGCGACCGTGCCGAGACATGGGCCCGGGCCGGCGCCACGGCATACAGCAGCGTGCGGTCTCTCTTGCTGCATGGTGTGAACTTTGGGGTCTGGACGCAGAAACGTCGACGTCGCGTCCCCGTTGTTCCTGAAAACATTGCACGCTCAGCCTGAGCAGCTCCCGCCTCATGAAAGAGGCCTCCTGGATTAAAAGAATCGAGTTTTGGGCTAGTGAGGCCACGGAAAACTTACCATCGGTGATAAGTGGGCAGCTTATATTTCTATGCCATTCCGAGTCACAGGTGATGAGACCTCCTGCTTTGGCCAGGGCAATCCCTTCTTAGGAAAGCTGCAGTATTTACTTTCTTAATCTTACCACAATAAACACACTGCAAACCTTTTTGAATGCGTAGCACTAAATGACTCACTGAGTGTTTGTGGCAGCAAAATGGCCCCAAAAACTCACACTGGCTGTGTCACTCAACGCATATCCGTAGATATGCATTAACCAATGGTTTCCCAGGGTTTTCCTGACATTGAACCTAAAGTTCTGCTTCGAGGTCTGACAACATAACAGCAACATTCCAAGCTTCCAAGCAACGAGTAAGTGTTGCTTGGAATGTTGTTTAGGCTTAATGTTAGGGCTACGTAAGCCAAACAAGGGTGACAGCACATATTGGCCAATGCTTGGCCAATGAGATTGGCAACTGAATTAAGTAACAGGTGTTCTGTGGTGGCAGGGGAGGCAGAAATGCTATTTTTTTCCACACCATTTTCAGTGAACCAGGCATCTATATGCCATCTGTGCAGGTCTGTGTGACCTGCAAAAGGAGCTCGGGCATCGCAGTGGAAGGTGAAAGAATTCAGATGCATGAACTGAGCCTAGGTAAATTGTAAGGAGACAGGACGCTCCTCTCGAAGAGGCAGCAGACTGAACGATTTCCATCCCTGATTGTGGCTCTATAACCAAGCAACTATTTATTTATTTACTCACACAATACTGTCGATCCCCCTTAGGGATTATTACAGGAGTGAGCATATATACACTCAAACTTACATGATGATGATCATGTACAAATGATGATTATGATGGTTTTGTACAAGTGAGACATTGACCACTGGTGGACAGTGGATATAGGCAGTCTACAGTAGTGGAAACGATGCAGTTAAGCCCACGGGTGCGCTTGTACATGATCATCATCATAAGTCACTTGGTTGTTGAGTCACGAGTGCACGGATAAGCGCTCATAATATTAGAAATTAGCTTGGTCTCTGTTAAAACGCATTCTCACACATCGGACAGAAGCAAGAATCGCCCGCCGCGGTGGATCAGTGGCTATGGCGTTGTGCTGCTGAGCCCAAAGACGCGAGTTCGTTTCTCGGCTGTGGCGGCCACTTTTCTGAAGAAGACAAAAAACAAAGACGCCTGTGTGTCGAGATTTCGGCTCATGTTAAAGATCCCCAGGTGGTCAAAATTAATCCGGAGCCCTCCCCTACGGTGTGCCTCAAAGCTGAGGTGTAGCTTAATTCCGTGAGTGGAACCAAAACTCAATCAAATCAATCAAAACGTGAATTGGCTGACCTTTCTCGCAGGCTTCTTGGCATTGCTTGAGAGTGGCAAAGCCGTTGCCTCCACGTGTCAGGCACAATTGATCCTGGTGCCAGACTATGCACTGGCCTTTGCGTCGTTGTTCCTTGTGGTGATTGGGCACAAAGAACCACGGGGAAAGGCACAAGTCTTCGGGACCACGTGGCACCTGGCGTGGCGGGAAGTGGCACGTCGGTTCGGCTGGTGTAGCCACGGCTGTCTCTCCTGCATCCAGGTTATGACCCAGTTACACCACGGGTGATGGTGCAGTTCATTGCAAATCAGTCTACACCACAGAGCACCAGACTGCAAGCTGTGGCAGATCAGAGAAGGTAGACTTTTTGAATCAACCTTGCTCTAATCGCCACGCCCAAAAGTATCACACCGCCTGTATGAAATCTCTGGATTCACTCCTCCATGCAAGGTCATGGCGACAACATGGTGCCTATCACAGCTTACACTGACACTCATTTTTTTTAAATTGCCATGGACTTATTGCATCGTGCCAACTACGCACATAAGTGCACATTATTCCGGAAGAAGAGGAGTTTTATCTAGGAAAGCAATGCACATTCGGCTATGGCAAAGAAGTTCTCTATATGCATATACACATCACCATGCCTCATCATCATGACATCCTCACCAACCAGAGCTGAGCCCACTCTGCACTGACATAAACGTGTGGAATGATGAGTGGCACTCGGCTCATGATGTACTGGGGGAACACCAATTCGAATAATGCTTTTTAGTAGGGATGGTTTTGGGTCACTTAGGGAAAACAGGTAGAAGGGAAGCATGAAAACGTTAGCAGTAGCCTGTCGGGAAGTTGTCACGGACAAAGCTTCATAATGATTTCAAAGTCTTTGATGCAGCCCTTGGGATATACCCGGTCCTTATCGGAGACACCCACGCAGGCCGGTGTGCCGTGCGAGAACCTGTAAGACCTGCACAGTGCTACTCTAAATGTCGAATAGTTGGTGCCAGTGTCTGCCCACCTGCACAGCTCTTCTCAGAGGGGAGTTAAGAAGATGGGTGGGGAGCTGTGTTGCTTCTCGCTTGCATGGGGAAAGAATGATGGGAGGGCCACCACTCCTCATGAGAGACAGTGATTGAAGGGGCCATGAGGACAAAATGCAAGTTTGGTTCAGTCGAAAGATTGCCTCGTTAGAGAAGCAATGACTCCACCTCGAATGCAAACTTCACTCAAATAAGGTGTATAATGAGGACAGATAGAATGGTCATGTGACCCACTAGCAACTTTTCCGCACTATAACCTATGCCGTATTACGGGCAGCTGTGCGATTGGCTGAGGCCAGCAAAAGCAAACGCAAGTTAGGCAGGGCTTGTACACTTGCAGAATGAGCTATTTTCACTTAAATGTAATGCATATTCATTTTATAGCAGTAAGAATGGTGTGGTAAAACAATGGAAGTTAGGAACGGGCATGTAAACATAGAAGCACCAGTGTGTACTGCGCGGACTATGCTTGTTTGCACAGCAGTCCACCGTTTCGGGGTTGTCTCACACGACACTGGCCAACTTGCATAAGCGACATGGTATTAGTTGGCCAACTTGCATAAGTGACATTCGGTCATTGCGCTTGAGTCTGTTCAGCAAGTGGTCAGGCTTGTACAGGGGTTAAGAAATGAAGGTTGGGACAAAGCGGCGAAGTGGCGTAAAGGTGGGAAGAACGCTGGTCCAGCGTATGAAGCTGACTGCGTGCACCTCAGTGTTGGATAATCGGGGTTTTTAACGCATTGTTTGCCGGGACGGTGGTGATCTGTCGTAAGTAGCGGGTCATTGTAAAACCGGGGTTCCATTGTATCTGCAAACTTGTGAAGGTCAACATGTTTTCTGTGCAAGCATTACTTTAGCCGCAAATTCTGAGGAGGTTTGCAGGAACAGAACATGAAATCTAACATGCAAGGCATTTCAGAAATTATTTGAAATCGACAATAGTGGTGTGTGTGTGTGTGCATATGTATGGGTGTCTTTATTCGCGGGAAGCATCAAAACACTCATGCAAATGAAAACCCGTATATATCGTGTTTGTACGGCGATCTGATGCGGAACAAAACGGCGTATAGCGCTAGTATCAATCCCAAACCTCGTCGTGCACATTTTTCCTTGCCTGTTGTTGACACTGTCTTCGTCTTGGTCCCGCCTGGTTTCTGTCCGTGTTGCTTCTGGGTGCCTTGTCTTTTACCAGCTGTGCCAGCCAGAAGAGAAGAGAGGGGTAGGGTAAGGGGGGAGGGAGTCAGATTGATTGATTGTAGGGTTTAACGCGCCGACGCAATGCAGGCGATGAGGCGTGCCGTAGTGGAGGGCTCCGGATTAATTTTGACCACCTGTGGATCTTTAATGTGCGCCGAAATCTCATACACACAGGCGTTTTTGCTTTTCACCTCCATCAGAAAAGCGGCCGCCGTGGCCGGGAATCGAACCCGCGACCTCGTGCTCAGGGGAGGGAGTCAGCATTGAGCCCATCATTCATTTAATGCAGATGCACTTTGCTAAAGGTCAAGTTGGGTTGCAATCATGTGTTCCGATTATCACATTAGTGGCTGCATTTGTGCTCCATGTGCTGTATAATTAGAACAGTGCCCCCCCCCCCCCCCTCCTCCCGTTTTTTGTGCTTACTGTGTCGTCCCGGTTCCCATTACTTTCCCAAAATTTGCCTGTTTTTTCTAGTGGGCGAGTGGTGGTTTTGACCTTATTTAGGTGCCCGTGTTTGTAGGATCGCCACATCGTCGCAATTGCACCCACCTCCAGTGAATGAGGTTAATAATATATTTACATTTTTCGGTCTGATGTTTGTAGATCTAGTATATAAATAACTGAGCTTTTAGCTTTGCTAACCTTTTAGTGCCTTTAACTTCGCTGTCTGTGCCTTAGTATTTGTCTGGTCGAGAACCGTGTGCAGCCATATATGTGAAAACTACGAACTAAAAAAAATACAAAGCAATACCCGTAAAACGTGTAAACATGCGATGCAAATGTGCAGGTTTGTTTAACACGCATTGTAAATTGTATTGCACTGGTGGTATTTAAAAATGGGACAAAACTAATGCAACGCATTATTGCCGCGTTGTAATTTCGTTGATCACCCTCAATTTTATTCCTTTATTCGGCTGGCTCAAACTTTGTGCACGGCTAATGTGAGACAAACGTGGAACAAACTCGTGAAAGCAAAAAAAAAAAAAAAAAAAAAGAAGTTAATGTCGAATATATTGCTAAGTTTTTTTTTTATGCAACCACTATGGCCCAACAGCTTAGCACTAGTATCATTATACGCCTCATCATGCATTTTCTCTTGCCTGTGGCCGACGATGTTTTCATTTTGGTCTCACCCGGTTGTTTCCCATGATGCTCCCGAGTGCCTTGTTCCCTATCAGCCTGGCTGGACGCACTGTTCGGTTGCTCTTTTCCTGAAGGACAACAGCAATAAGAAAAGTTTTGATTGCTGTCGCAACTCGAAAGGCCAAGCGTAGCTGAGAATTACAGGTTTGACAGAAAAATTCAGATGCACCGGTAATGCACCCAACACCTCATGCCAGTGACATCAGTGGCGGGTTGTTTGAGTCACTTGTCACATAACTTTCCATCGCCACATGGCACCCACCTATCAATGAAAACGTTTTGTCACCACAACGCCTCCTTTATAAGTGCACAGGAATTATCAACATTTTGTCGGTGTTTCTATACGAAGACGACTGCACGCGGCTTGCGTGCCCTTGACCTAGCAAGATGCTAGTAACAGTTCATACTTTGATTTCCAGAAGACCGCCATAGAAATGTGCCACTTGTGTCCAAGAAAAAAATTAAAGCCGTTCCACTCAATGTGAAAGCTGCCGGAAGTGCAGAGCAGTGATTCGCCATAATGGGCTGCAGCGCCATTATCCGCTCACTGCTGCCACCCAATGCATTTCAAATTTCCCGCCTTCGCAGTGCTCGCGCGCCCCCTGCCCGAAACTGCGGCGGCGGGAGTTCTGTTCTTTTTGTGCTTGCTTTAATTTCGTATGCTGGGGCCTTTCTGCAGCATTTTGAACACGCCATTTTTTTTCTTGCGAGGCTGGAAGCCTTTCTGCGGCATTTCGAACATGCCGTTTTTTTCTTGCGCAGCCACGCTACGACAACAAGGCGAGCCCATAAAGTGCTCTGCACTTAAAACATAAAGCTACACAACACTGCAATCTAAGTGAAGTTACAATGACAGTTAGTTCATTTGAAAAAGTGGGCACCATGATCGAAAGGTCTGACACCAAACAAAACAGCACTTGGGGCGGCACGAAAAGGCCACATACATCGCACAGCAAACAAGTATTCACATCGTCATTGTGTCAGTTCTGACAGTTCGCAGCTTAAAGGGACCCTGCAGCACTTACTGTCAACTACTCGGAATGTTTTTTGGGGTAAAGTCCGTTGCCCCTGCAATCTCCTCCCGCAAGAATTATGAAAATCCGTTCACTATCACCGAAACTACGCGCGACAAGAAATTCTCGCATAAATGTTCCCTCTCAACTTGACCACGGTAAATGCAACAAAAGCTGCGCCCTCTCTCCTGGAGGGGAGGGCGGCTCACGACATTCTTTTCGGTGGCCTTCGATATATCACAGGCTGGGGAGTTTTCTCCTTTTCTCTGCAACGTGAAGGGGTCTATTTCCGGTGTGGTGCCACAAAAAAGCAGGCATGGCTGCCTGCTCGCAAGCAGGCGCTCAGGCTGGTAGGGCGTTTTTGAAGCAATAAATGTTTGTTGTCGAGTGGTGTCGTTGAAAAGAAAGTATTGAGTTCGTCACTCAAACTCCGCGTGCACTCAAAACACAAAAGAAACTCCAAAACTGTGCGTACAGGTTCAGGCATAGAAGAGGTTGGCGCACAGCGCCGATAACGGCGGATCGTCACAGAAAATGCAAGCAATAAGCCGCGAAGTTGACCAGCGACAGTCAATAGGACAGCCATGGCCACAATGACGCCGTTTAAGCCATGCCAGGTGTGCATAATGAGGAAAATTGAAAAGAGCGCGGTTGGTCTTTCCGCGTCTTTCACCACGATTTGCGCGCTCACCGCTTCACGCGCACGTGTTATATTTGGCTCAGGTATTCCTCGCAGTGTAATCTAAACGTGTTGCGCAGGTTTACTTGCACTGCTCAAAGAGTGTTGCAGGGTCCCTTTAAAGTCTCCAATACACGCTATCTCTTTTGTTGGAGACAAGGCTACAGATGGGGTGCTCATACAATTAGCACTGCTGTAGTGAAATGTGTAGACCTCCAGCAGCTCATGTGTGCGCTGATCTCTGTAGTGCTTGATCACATGACGTTTTATTTCGGACAACACTTGCAAGATGACACGTGTGTGGCAAGCCAGCTACCAGATCCTGCTCTGCCACAAGATGTGTGTTCCATTAGCGTAATGTTCAAGCATTGCCCAGTTTGGCCTAGATACTGCCAGCCACAAGAGAAAGGAATGGAATAAACCAAGTCAGCTTAGCACTTGGCGATGGGTCACACGTGGTATTTGTCGCATTTTCTACGAGAAGGCGCACCGCCATTCACTCGCGCGCTCACCTTGCTGAGTTTACTGGGAGCTAAGAACACTAAGCACACGCCTGCTCGTACCAGAGCCTTTCAAAATGGGCCATGAAGACGCAATACAACTTCAATTTCAAAGAACTGGCCTTTGGTAACTCACCCAGCTTCATTCTAGCTACAAAAAATGTGTTTTAACCGAGAAAACACAGGAAATATTGAAAAACTTTCAAGTTTTGTGCTGCAGTGACATAATATTGGTAGGAGCGATGCACCATATTTTTGCGATTCTAAGCACCCTCCCCTACTTTCGCAAAAAAATTTGAAAAAGTCTGTGTGCGAATCTATGAGCTCCCCCTTTTCTGTGAGGATGCGCACGCTGCCCAGACCACCTAGCACACTTGCTTGCTCTGTACCTATTTTTCTTTTCAATATTTGCCACATAAAATGTTTTTCTTTGCCCCTGTCTTGTCTAGACACCAAAGTAAAAAAAAAGTAGAAGGGGAGGGGGTAAGTTTCGATTTTTCGAATCTAAGCACCGCCCACTCACTTCGGGCATTGCGATCATGAAAAAGGGGGGTGCTTAGAGTCGAGTAAATACGGTATAATGGGCCAGAGCTGAAAACATTGTTTTGAGCGTGTTAACTGCACATTTTCGTTCAAGCGATACAGTCAAACAAACTAGAGGCCCCACTGTGATGGCCCAGTCAAGTTTCTTGCTGGTGACGAAGGCTTGGTGGCTGCCACTCACACAAACCAGGTTCTGTGATGTCATAAAGCAATCGCTCGAAAGTGAATGGGGAGTCGCCACTGCTTCACGTGTATCTGGGTAATTTGTTTGAAGTTTGCAATAAAATTGGTATCGTTTTTGGGACAACGTAGTCTTTATAAAGGGGTCCAAATACCCTCCACTGATATATGGGTGTACGTTTAACCAAATAAAGCAATGTATTAGTAATCACCTCCTTCAAGAATTTTTGTTGAAGTGTTGAGTATTAGCTAAGAAATCGTTGCACCCGTATCCTCTAAGCTGCGGGTGACAATACGTGCAAACTTTTTTGACAATGTCCTGAACATTTGTCTCGCCATTTGTTGGGGTTTAAACTGACATAGGAAATGCCAACCAAGGCAACGTGGAGTGGTTATGAAATTTGCATGGAGTCGCATGTGATTACATTCGCGTAGAAAAGTAGGGCATGCCTGAGCAAGTGGTTACTTCATCACGTTTATCGCCTAGCCATAACTACGCTCTCCTTTCACATCACGCTTTGTGATCGTTGAACTTTTTTCTCCCTTATGAGTGGTATGTTGTGTTAGGGAAATTCTTGCGGTGAATAACGCCCGGAAGTATCCTGAAAACAGTGTTTTAGATTAACTGATTTCCAAGTTCAAAACCAGAGAGATTATCGCGCGGTTTCCTGGTTTGAGTTGATTATTTGAAACATCACTCGTAGCTAACACGTAGCTTCAATGTGTTTAGCTCCAAATTTATATTAGGGGCGAAGCCCCCCAGGAGCTGGGGCTGTTAGTGTCTCCTGTCGCTGTTGTAATCGTCGTCTCATGTAGTCACGGTGCTAAAACACTGGGACACTCATTTGCACCTCGCGCTACAACGCTTCATAACGCATATTAAAAAACACCGGGACACTTGTTTTCCAATGCCTTTCGCTACAACGCTTCGTGCTTCAAAAAAACTAGACTTTTACAGCACAGCTGTATACCTCTACCCCCAACGGTTTCATCTTCGTTGGCGAAAATACCAAGGCACCAAGAATAATACGCTTATACACTGCATGCTGCACCCCTCCCCAGGTTTCACGTTAGTGGAGGTGGCCCGGGAATTTTTTTCGCTTTCGTAAAGACGCTCATACACGTGTCCCTGCATCTGTTAACTCATTAACTCGCAGGCATACGGACAGAGTTGAAATTGTGTCAGCAGTGCATGGCTGCCAGCCCGTAAGTTTCCAGATGTTTTTTTTTTTTTTCTGCAGGGGCTTTACGGAACATTTAAAACACAGACAACCTTGTACTCTCACATGCGTGGGTGCCTCAGTATGTGACCCTTATGGGACACTCTTGCTCCTTTAGGCATTTTAATGCCTGTAGAATGTATACCAAATAAGCCAAGAGGGAGCCACAGTATTGCTTCCAATTAATAACTGTCTGCACACTATATGTAGTTACGTAAAGCATGTTGTTGGGCTAGTTTGTTCATGTTGGTTCATCATACTTAAAACTGCACATACGGACGTATGTGGATGTATACGGACATATCCTTGTCCCGTCCATATGCACAGTTTTAAGTATAAGTATGTAGTTACACCTGTGAACCACATCGGCAATGGTTTGCAGTCGAAGAATTCCCGTTGACCTTACTGGCACTGGTGACAGCTGTGCTGTGAAACGACGGAAGTGCGAGGATCACGGCCACGACCAGCAGCGTAACCACGAACACTGCAACCACAATCGCAACTCTTCGGCTCGTCCAGCTGCTGGAATGGGAGGGGCTTCGAATCAACTTCAAGAAATCGTTGTTGAAAAATCTGCCACAGTTCACCGAGATGCGCTCCGCATATGAAAATGTCAGAAATTTTAGACCTTGTAAACTTAGAATTTACAATATGTAGACCATGTCCCCAGCTTTCCCCACTGACTTGAATGTTTATTCTTTGCTCTTGTTGTTTTCACGAGCAAAGGGTACCGTATTTTCGCGCGTATGACCCGCCCCTGCATATAATCCGCACCCCCACTTTCAGCCCGCCAGAAAAAAAAAATCCTCGCATATTGCCCGCACATTTGATGCAAGAAAGGCTGCACCAAAGCTGCTGCTCAAGCAACACACCACATACTATGTAGACAGAAAAAGCGTACATTTATCAAGTAGAATACACTGAGTGCAAGGCGAAAGTCACAATTCCCTCAGTGTCACTGTTCTCGCTAGAGCTATCCCGTCAGCCGCAGTCCTCACTGTTGTACACAAGGTCATCTTTCATGGCACAACATGCATTGCCGTGGAGCTGCACTAAAGAAAAAGCCCCGCTTATTATCCGCACCCCTATTTTGCCGCTGAAATTTCGCATTTTTGGTGTGGGTTATACGCGCGTAAATATGGTGTTTCAAAAGTTCCATTTCCCTTTTAGTCTTTATCACACAATTTAGTGATGTCTCCCATGGTGATGCACTATCACATCTGCAAGGTGTCACGAGTGCTGTTGGGTATGAGAAATGAGAGTTTATAGGTGTCACCACCTTTTCTTCCTTCATAATTATCTTGCCTAAATAAATTCAGAGTTTGTTGAAACTGCCATTTCTGTCACGTCAACTCAACACCCTTTTGGCGAAGGGAAACTGTATGCCATCTTCATTGTCTCTTTAATAAAGTCAATAATGGTTTATGACACCTTAAACTAATTTTATAATGCATAGACAATCAGAGTCAGTGTGTACTTGTGGTAAACTTTCTATGTCAGCTTGATGTTCAGAAAATTGCACGGGTGACGAGATTCAGAAATGCAGGTCGGCTGCACAGCTAAAAACTTTCTTTCTCTGGTGGAAGAACTAATGTGGTTTACCCTAAACTTGTCTAACAAATGAAACCTTCGTTCATCTGAGTGAGAATTACAACGGGCCTGGTTCCAAGTGCTCGAGTGGTACCATGACCGGTGTAAATTCTTCATTTCAAGACTCTCAAAACATCCTTCAAGCAGTCATATGCCTTCATGATTTGCGTAAATGCACGCCTCTCTTTTTCACGAGCTTTGGCCCTAATTGTAAGCACAAGCAGGTAAAGAATGCTGCGTATACATGTTACTTTCTTGCGTACGGTACATACCTTGCCGATTCATCTTTCATATACTGGCCACGGTAATGGTTCTGAAAATCTGTATGGAGGCAGCGAAAAAAGCATTTTCAGTCGATTATGTTTTCATCCAACGTTGCAGAGGACTAGATAATCGGGCTTAGATAGACAATGTTTCGACAGTGTTCTTCGATTGGGAACAGCTCTAAATGCAGTCTGCTCTGGAAGCTGTGCTGACATTTCTGTTGTGTTTTAACCATGGTGATTACTTCCTATAACGGCAACACATTTTACTGCAAAATAGGGTATTTGGTAGGCACGGACGCTTCCCATTGCGGAAGTTCTCAGCTGAGGGAAAATGTCACATGCAAGGTGTGGCTAGGTCAGTGGCAAAAGGAAATATTAGCTGAATTTTGGAACATTCACAACGGTGACACTTGTGCAGTCGTCGTTCTTTAATCCCAGCGCTTGTACATATACCCCGAACAGTTTTCTTTAACAGGGGCAGCCTGCAACATTCCGAAATCTGTTAACCCCCTGCCTACTTCTGCGAGATGGAGGCTGTAAAGTAAGATGCTTCACTGCGTTCGCTTTTGAATGGTAGTGTTAACCAAACCGATTTTCCATTCGTATAGCTATTATTGAGGCCGGCATGCTAGTGTGAAGCAAAGAGCAGCTCTTTTTTCAGTGTTCTTGCCCCATTTAAACGCAGTGCCTAGGTCTGTCCAGACTCTTGTTCAAAAACTGGCTAAACACGTTATATTCAAGGCTCGACCTACGTGTCTACTTTCAAAGTTGTGCAAGGGTCTCAAAAAATATACTTGCCGCTGTAGTCCATCATAGTGTCAAGGTCTTGATGTGCTTCTTTTGTATCTCCCACGAGGCTGTCGGTAATAATGCAGCGCCCCTGATAATGATGTCTATCATAATCATAATCATCATCCTACACTGCAAGATGGTGATGATGCATGCACTGATGAACTCTGCAGGGGCAAAAACTTGTGCAACAGTAGCCAGTGGTCTGATTGCCCTAGCACCTGATGTCTTTTTGACGCTGTACCTTAAGATGGCTTACTGAAGCGACCTTGCAATTTGACACCTGTGAGGTTGAAGGCTGTAGAAAAGGTCTAATCACATAACTGTGACGTATCAATCACAATCAGTTTATTGGCCACTAATTTTTTTATAAATAAATTCAGCTGGCACCGGTATTCTCAGTGCTCCTGTAGTTGCACCTCAATTTTCTTTTTCTTGCTGTGCCGTTTAAGCAATTTGTTTAAAATATGTTAACGAGGTGCAGGTACGTTCTTTTCATCTAATTGATGAATGCCCAGTAACTTTTTCAGCCAGAAATGCTACATGAAGATGATGATTGATAGTGGTTGCCCCTGTAGCAGGGTGATGACGTGTCATCTTATACAAAAAAAAAAACTAATATATCTATGTTTTATACTTTTCGTTTAATACCAGTGCTGCTCTTAGGGCAGGCACAAAAACTTATTATGCACAGAATACTTATTTTTTTGTTACAGGTGATAGCTGTCCTAGGCAATATTCCCCCCTCTGCTTTTCGTCCACCAGCATTCTAATCTTCTTTTCATCCCTCGACAGCCTTGAAGTTAACTTCCTCTGTGCTACCCTTGAATCCTAGGGCTCTGGAAGCCCAATATTCCCTTCATGTAGATTTGGACGAGTACCCTCGCATTCTAACACTATGTGCCAGATAGTTTCTGTTTCTTTTCCGCAGACCACGCATACCCCCTTATTTCGTGTATACTTCCCCACAAAGGTCTTAGTTTGCAAGCAACCTGCTCTAACCTCAAAAAGCAAGGCACTGCCCCTGGAATGATCGTAGAAATTTTCGTTTCTGATGGCCGATTTCTCAGCCCTGTACATCTCTAACGATGTTTTAGCTTCCATTTTTTTCTCTCCATTTATTATTAATTCCTATCTGCCTTGTCTCTTTTTTTGGTTACCTTTGCTGTCTTGGATTGTCCACTGTCTTTATCATATTTCACCGCTAGCCTTCTATTCTTCCTTAGCCACTGCGTGTTTATGCTTTTCAAATATAGGTACCTAAACACCTTAGCTGCCCACCTACGTTGATCCATTGCTCCCAACCTCCTCTCAAAACGTATTTTACTCTGCACTTCTCGAACTTCAAACGACGCCCAGCCCATATCTCCCTGCACTGCCTTGTTAGTTGTTTTTCCATCACAGCATCCATCCCCCACCTCCTCTGAGACGTACTAAGCTCTGTGTCATTTACCCTTTCATCTGTGTCGTATGTGGCGGGCTGGGTGCTACATGCCTGCAGGAAGGGACTGGCCAAGTCTTCGGTATCGATGTGACAGCCAGCTTGTAAAAGGAATAAATGCAACAAAAATATGGAAAACAGCACACTAGGTACTAATGAAAACCCTTCCAGGTAGCCAACACAGCTGTATATGTATGCCTGAGTATACAGCGTTGGCTTATAATCAAAGTTCTGTGCCACTGTCAGCACCATCTTTGTCAGCACCCTCTTTCTGTCTAAGAAAAACAGTCGGGATGGCACATAGAAGAGAAGCGGGATTCCTCAACATTTGTGGTAAATGATGATTATGATGATGCATTGGAAAGTCATGCGCACGTACATGTACTGCATGGAGACAGGTGTACATTGTATTGTAAGAGAAAAGATAGTTACGTCACGTCCTCGTGATAGCACAGTAGCACCAACACAGCGTCGGGTGGATGGCATCACCTTTCACCGCTGGTGAAGTGCACTGCCATTGCACTAAGCTGATACATGTCATGTCAGAGGATGCGGGTTCAATTCCCGGCCGAGGCGAAAATAAAAAATGCCCGTGGGTACGAGATTTTGGCACACATTTAAGATCTCCAGGCGGTGAAAATTTTTTCGGAGCCGTCCACTACGGTGCGCCTCATCGCCTGCGTTGCGTCGGCGCATTACATCCTATACAATCAAATATGTAATGTCACTCACATAATTATTTTATTGCACGGGTTTCTCTGCGTTCTAAAGATAAACACAGATAATTAAATGTTAGAAAAATATATAGATAAGCAAAAATAGATGAATAGATAAATGCCAAATAATAAGATGATCACGGCACCCTCTTTGTCAAATCCTTGCATGCAAAAAAAAAGGTTCCATCAAAGTAAAGCGCATCCAAATGCCTCTTCCTCCATCAATGCCAGCAGTGTTGTCAATCACCACGCAGTTCGTCCGTCGATTCGCAGCTGTCTGGCGCCCGGGTATCGGGCGACCTTTCTGGCACAAACAGCACCACGGTCATGTTGTCCTCTTGCCACCGTCGCAGGGGCAGGTAGTAGGCCCTGGATGGCAAAACACAAACAGGGAAGCATTTCGTCACATCAGCGGCAACTAAGTGTTTCGAATCAAGCCAAGCGCTCCAGCCGTGACCATTCCGCCCACTTCGTTCGCTGGTGAGAAGCAGATTGACGGCCGCTCACCAAAGGTCGAGGAGAAGCACAACGATCCAGAAGATTGCGCACATCCCGCAACAGAGCGCCGTGATCATGCCGACCACGAGGGGCGCCTTTGCCATGAACTCGGTGCTCTTGGCGACGGCTATCACGATGACGACCGAGTCACAGATGTACTGCGTCAGCATGGACATCAGCTGGAAGACGTCGCGCCGGGTGTCTTGCGATACCAGCCACTCTGCCATGGACTGTGAGAGAGAAAAAGATTGGTGGCCTGGGTTAGACAAATTTAATAAATCGGAGCTGATTTGATCGAGAGCTACACTTCGTAGATTTAACAATTTTACGTTTTTGCTCAGGGACTGTGGTTCAATAGCTTGAACCTAACCTTCGAATTTCAGGGGGGACACTGCTCTTAAAACAGCTTCCTTTAATTTTTAAGTAAACTTGAGGCTTTTTTCCCACCGATTTCAAATATGCCATTATTTTTTTAATCAGTCAATTAGTCACCAAGATAATTAGAGGAAATTAGCCATTTTTGGAGGAACAATAGACAAAGCAGTGCTAGTCATAAAACAGTAACCTTTATATTTTCTAATACCATGAACTTTGGTGAATGCAATAATCGAAGCAGTTTTTTATGCACCGCTTGGAACTAATTTTACAGCTCATTAATCTTTGGTGTTTGAAATGGGCACTCAAAATGGTTCCTTGCCACTGGTGCCACCAAAGTTCAATGAGCTGTAAAATTAGTTCCAAGCAGTGCATCAAAAAACCAATTCTCTTATTGCACTCACCAGGCTTCATAGTATTGGAAAATGTAAAGATTAGAGTTTTATGAAACACTGCTTTGTCTATTGTTCCTGCAAAAATGGCTAATTATCTCTAATTATCTTGGTAACTAACTGACACGCTCAAAAAATAATGCCATATTTGAAATCGGTGGGGAAAAAAGCAGCAAGACTGACAAGTTTCATAGAGTTTTCTGAACAATTAAAGGAAGCCGTTTTAAGAGCAGTGACCCCCCTTAAATGCAACCAGAGTGTGAATTCAGTGCAAAATCCGCATGTTGGTTATTGTCCCAAGAACAACCATACAGCCACTGGTCTGTGAATTGATCGACATTGCCCAGTGATTTTTCCTTGAATTCCTTCTTTTTAAACGTACATAAACAATAATATGGTGCGAAATGGGATGTGTCTGTTGTTTTATACAAAATTGTGTTTTTAAAAAGGACAATTTGGTAGGGCTGTTGTGCTTATTCTAGGCAGCAGTATTGTAGTAATATTTCAGCCTGCACCGTCTTCCATGAGCTACTCGGCTTCAAGAAGTTGATGCCGAAATATCACTGCCAAACACACCTGGTTTCACCAAAATAAGCGCACACATAACAATAAAATTGCATATGACCCAAATGTAGCGCCTGGCTAGTCAACAATCGCAGTTCATTGGCGCGTCTTTGTAACTCGGTCTCTTCCAATGCCCTATGACAGGGTGCTCAAGAGGGTTTTCAATACAACGCCGGTTACGAGGCGTTTATGTTTAAACAACGAATTTACAATGCCCTTCGGGCGGGCTAGTACCTTGGTCTTGAACTTGAACTCATACTTGAAGTTACAGAGAGCGCAGTGGGTGAGGCCATTTTGAAGAATGCGCTTCTCCAGGCAGGAACGGTGTGCGCTAGAGACGGTCCCTGTAGAGGCGGAAGTATTCACATGTGACACAAATAATCCAATGTGCACCTGCTCTATGAGGCTTGCCATGTACTTGAATGCTAGGGATTACTTTAATTCATTAAGTTTCCACCAGCATGTGGCCAAATATTACCCAGGGGGAGTAATGAGAAGGGCTTCTATCCTATCCCACATTAAATGTGCCACAAATAATCCAATGTGCACCTGCTCTATGAGGCTTGCCATGTACTTGAATGCTAGGGATTACTTTAATTCATTAAGTTTCCACCAGCATGTGGCCAAATACTACCCAGGGGGAGTAATGAGAAGGGCTTCTATCCTATCCCACATTAAATGTGCCACATTACCACAGTGAGCGCTTCAACACGGCTGTGATATTTTGCACCGTTAACAAGCATAGATGATCTAGAAAACCACACTGTTGGCAAAGGGGACTATGGATAATAGCCTTTTGTAAATATTCGTAGTGTCAAAAAACTATCGATAACTCTACGATAAACGGCAGTCCATATAGTAGTTACTGGTGATACTACTGCTGCGTTGTTGGCTCATCTGCTGTTTCATGCACGTTGCAGTGCTCGCCATTCATTGCATCTCTCTAGAGAGAGCATGCAACTGCCACAATAACTCGGCTCTTCCTTGCATCTTTGAGGATAAGTTAAATGCTATCACTGGTATTAATGGTACATCATGCCCACAATCCTTGTTTTGGGTGTGAAGATGTGAAGGTTGATTTATTTTCTTCGTTTTGTTTTCTTTTAAAGGGGCAAAATGTACGCTATATTTATTTCGGCCGTCAAGTTAGTGATTACTTGACTACTTGGAATTGTCTAAATGCAGTCGTGCAGGCCTTTTGGCAATCTGTCAAAAAACTGATAGAGTTCACTATTTAGCAATGGCATTTAAGTACTACACTGTTGAAGTATTCTGTCAACCATATTTGTATTGGTTCTCCAACTGTTCAGCGACTGTTCAGCCGTATGTCGAGATTTCGGCGCACGTCAAAGAGCCCCAGGTGGTCATAATTCATCCGGAGCTCTCCACTACGGCACACTTGAGTAGCTTCGACACACTCAACCCCCCAATCAATGTTCGGCAATTCCCAGAACTTTCCCCCAGTACAGATATTGCTTTTTGTTGTTAAAGAATTGCAGTTTGAGCCAGTTGGTTGCTCCTCAGCTGCTAAATGATAAAAGTATGCCAATTACTGAGTGTACTAATATATAGTTATGTGTAATATAACTATACATTAGTCACCAAGAATTTAATTGCGGTGTGTGATGAATAGTTTACAAATAGTTCAGTTCTGAGTCGTCCGTCAATAGTGTAATCGACCGCTTAGCATCACTGCCAGGAACCGAACCCATGGCCTCGCCAGGTGGAGCAGCTGAATGCCATGGCTACTCTGGCACAATGAGTGGGCCCGTGGGAGAAGGGGCTCTTTCTTCGGGGTACCATACCTTCGCACTGGCAGGGTGTCACCAGCTTCTCCTCCTGTTCCCCTGTAGCGCAGAAGCGGCACAGCAGGTCGTCACCTTGGTTGTTCTGGGGAGCTGGAATCATGCCGTCCTCCGCCATCTTCTGCTTCTTCTTTCTCTTGATAACGATGATGATGATGACAATGGCGGCGGCAGGAGTAAAAAAGACGTAGTTACATTGCACTTTGCGGACATTTTGGCTGCCCCAACCACGAAGCATCCTGCGAAACTGCGAAAAATGCATACATTTCTTCATATGAAGCCTACTTCGTGTAACACTTTGCTTGGGTTCAGAGCATGGGCACAGATTTCTTGTGGTTGACCCTTCTAGTGCTTGTGATTGATTCATACATTGGTTGCCCGGTGCATGCTTTAGCAATGTCTGTAGCAATGTGTGCTGCAGCAGCATACCTTGCAGCTGTTAAAGTGTCATCCAATGCCCCAAATTGGTAAACAGGTGAATAGCACGTGAAGGGAAGCCACCAGTCTACCTGGTGTTTGTTGGGGCTGTTGGAATTGACTCTCGCCATGTCTCAAAATCGAAAATGCTTTGACGTCAGGTGCACTGCCAATTTCGGCAAGGGCTAAGCACAGTCAACTATGCAAGTACACTGACAATGCCAAATCGCAGGAGGTGCGCAATACCAGCGCAAGCCACATTGTACACCTGTAAACATTGTCTGTGGCTTGAAAGCTTATGCCTGCAAGCGCCAGCCACAGACCTAAGTGCCCCCACAAATTTTAAGGTGAAAGCGTCAAGTTCCCCATTCAGTGAAAAGGCGTTGTTCAAGTTGTCCGGTCAAAAAAATTGCTGCTGCTGTGAGGAGTAAATAAATAAAACACAGATCCAACGAGATTTGAACACCGATTTACGGTAGCGGCCTGGTGCTCTACCAACCGTCCTATCTCTGTGCGTTCCCAACGTAGAACAAAAGTTTGTCGTCGTTGTTTCTTTTATCGTGGAGCATACACACTTGGGGGATTGGCAAAGTATCGGGAGCTTTGAGGGGCAATGTTCCCGCTTCACAAAATTTACCAAAATTATGAATTGTAAATGTTAAAGTTGTAGAATAGTGCATGCAACGTGCCAACTGAAAGTGATGGCACGTAAGTAGAACAGATGCACACCAGCCATGCAGAATCTTGATTCTGAAAAGCTGTGGCGTGTACTAATCTGCTTGCTGATGTGAATTGTGCTGTAAGACAAAGAAATGAAAGCAAAAGAAGGCACATCCTCAGTGTAGCAGGAAAGAAGCCTGTAGAAGTAATTCTCGGAAAGGAAGAGATGCGAATATGATGTAGCAGTAAAGGTGTTAATAAGGCTCCTGACTAAAACCTGACCGCAACCACTGCCTAATCAGCTTCAATGCACCCAACTATTCTGGCAACACTGTCATTTCTTTATAAAGTTTTTTTTTTTTGTGTGTGTGTGTGTTCTTGCCAAATGCGTGTGACCTTTTCTTTATGCTTCTCTTATACATGCCAGACCTGTCCTAAATAAATCAGTTGCAAGTAGCGCTTGTCCTGTCAGGTCAACGTCCTCGTGGTCTGTGTGCCAAAAACAAGTACCAATGCAGCTCTCGAAGAGTAGCTTAAAAGTGAAAGTGGCTATGGTTCAGCTGTTCCACTCGTAGAAACAGAAATTCTGAGGTGATTGGGTATAAAACAGCACATCCTGTCTAAGGCCAAAGACAAGTATGTAACAGTGCAGCACTGTTTACGGTGTTGTGACTATATCTGCTGGGGAAGTGGTTAGTAATGTAATTAAATCTAACACGTCTGTTTTTGGGGTATTTATATGTCTATTTGCCACAAATTGCACGCCTCTTAGTTTTATCAAATCTGCATATGACTGAAGAATTTTAATGTCATTCGGTTATCTCCTCATATACGATGCAATCGTCTGCGAATAGATGCAGTGAAGAAACTATGTTAGATCCAATGTCATTGATCTCTAACAATAATAATAACGAACCAAGCATGTATCCCTGGGAGACACCCGACTTTACTGAGCATTTTTTGGAAATAATGTGGTCTAGTTTGACTGACTGTGATCGGTTACAGAAGAACTCTTGAATCCATTGAGTTGTTTTCAGATCAAGCTGGAGGTTGCGGATTTTAGTGAGTAGTCATTTATGTCTTACATGATCGAAAGCCTTCGAAAGATCAATGAAAATTGCATTCGTAGGAACAGAGCTATGCATGGATGTACGGAAGTCTGTCAATAATTCAAATAGTTTGGTATTGCCTGAATGTTTTTCCTGAAAACGCTGGTTCTGGGTAAGAAAGTTGTTTCTGTCCAAATGAGAAATAATATGCAAGTATAGAATGATTTCGAATAACTTCCAAGGAATACAGGTTGGGGAGATAGGGCGGTAATTGTTAGGACATGACTTTTGGCCGGATTTGGGCGTATTTCCAGTCTTCTGGTACGTAGCCAGTGTTGAGCGATTGCTGAAAAATTAGCAACAGTAAGTACGCCGCTATATGGCAAGTTGATTTTAGGAATTTAGCACTAATGCCGTTGAGCTATGGGCTAGTCTTTCAGAGAAGTCGTTCTGTAGCTCGTGCAACACCACTTTCAGTTAGTGGAATCTCGTTAAACCATACCCGCATAGGCCATAGTTTCTTTTTATACGTAGTTAAGCTGAATCCCCGACTCTGTTTCCCTTTAACCTAATGAATTCGGATAAACAGTAGTGCTGGTTAGTATGATACTTTCTTAGCTGCGTCCCCATCAGGTACAGTTTAACGAGGCTGCGCTGTATTGTAATTGAAGAAAAGGAGTGGTGAATGCGAGGTTGTGACAGTGTCAGCGGGTCTAGTGAAAGTTCTTCCGTGAACACAGACACAAAATATTTATTAAAGCATTCAGCACTTTCCTCTAGTGACAGAGTTTCGCCTTGATCATTCAGTAGTGCTGACTCCGAAGGAGCGGCAAAATCAGATATTAGCGCAACCGACCCGAAACGAGACGGCCGTAAAATTATTTGATCAACTGCAAACTTATCTTCAACACCTGCTGCCAGTTGGTGGCACGCCCTGGTATTCGTAAACAAGCTCCTTCCCTGCCAATAAAGAGCTTGACACCGCCACACCAAGATGGAATCAAATACGCCTTTCCTCATTGGCTGCCACAGAATTGAAAGCAAGTGAGGACAGGCTTTCAGGAACAAGGCGACGATCAGGTAATCCCGCGCTCAGCTCGCCCTGGCCACTTCTCGACGTGTTCGGAAACGTTTCTAAAAAAAAAATGGAACGAAAATGGCAGAGGAAAATGCCAGCTTTATTTATTTATTTCTCTCTAAACAAGGCATCGTTGGCTGTTGAACAAAAGCTGAAAGGGCTATGGAACGCATGATCTTTGAGTTGAAACAAAGTTATTGAGCCATTGATCCCTTCAACCCTCGATTGAGGGTCAGGAATTTTAGCTGACATCGGAATACCTTTCTGGCAGCATTAAACTACAAAAAATATCAAACAAAAGTAGCACACAATCACTGGCAAAGAACATAAAGCAACAAAAAACAACCAGTGGATTCCAAGAAACACCACTATTTCAACAATTCTAACATTGCACTCCAATTGGTTGGTTAACCCCCACACCTTCCTGTAAGGCCTTTTGGCATGAAAAGGTTTGAAATAAAATAAACAAATAAATAAAAACAAATAAACAAACTATCAATAACAGTTTCAAACCTCTTGCATTTTCAAATGAAAGGTTTGAAATAAAATAATCAAATAAACAAACTATCAATAAAAGTTCCCAACTTTTTGCATTTTCAAACGCCAACATTTTGGTAACCAAGTCTGTTTTGTTTATGATTCAGGTGTTCAATCTTTGAATTCTTTCTAGCGTAATGTTCAGACCTTGTTGCTGGAGATCCCACTCTACAGTAGTGAAAGGGAAACCGTCACGTGCACAATAAATCACCTTTGCAAAGAAAAAAAACGAGTTTTTTGAAGCACCACTAAAATTTCTCCCATAAAGGAACTACAGGCATGCAATGTGCAGGCCTACAAATTCTGAAAACACCAAAAAACACACATGAGCCTGTTTTTTACAACGTGGGGGAACAAGTTCAACGTGGAGGCAGAGTTCACCATACAAGACAAGCGTGCAGGCCATGTAATGGCTTGCAAGACAGTCCCGACTGCGACAGCTTGTGGCCACAGCAGCCTTTTTTAAGCACAGACACAAGGCAGGTGCTTGACAGATGTACATTGGCTACAGAGCATTAAGTTACAACTTCTTGCCGCAACCTATTGTGACAATTTAGTTTGCCTTGAAGTTAGGGGACCAGCGGCAAGCACAAGTTCTTGATGATTGTGTTTAAAGGGACCCTGAAACACTCTTTAAGCAGCGCAAGTAAACCTGCGCGACGTTTAGATTACACTGCAAGGAATACCTGAGCCAAATATTACACGTTACACGTGCACATGAAGCGGTGAGCGCGCAAATCGCTGTGGAAGACGCAGAAAGACCAATTGTGCTCTCTTCAATTTTCCTCGTTATGCACCACTGGCATGGCCTAAACAACGTCATTTGGGCCATGGCTGTCCTATTGGCTGTCGTTGGTCAACTTCACAGCTTATTTCTTGCATTTCCTGTGACGATCCGTCGTTGGCGCTGTGTACCAAGCTCTTCTATGCCTGAACCTGTACGCACAGTTTTGGCGTTTTTGTATTTTGAGTGCACGCGGAGTTTGAGTGACGAGCTCAATACTTACCTTTTCAACCAGACCACTCGACAACAAACATTTATTGCTTCAAAAACGCCCTATCAGCCCGAGCGCGCTCTTGCGAGCAGGCAGCCATGCCTATTTTTTTTGTGGCGCCAGACTGGAAATAGACCTCTCCCTGTTGCGCAGAAAAGGTGAAAACTCTGCTGGCGTGTGATATATCAAAGGCCGCCGAAAAAAACGCGGCGAGCCGTTCCCTCTTCGGGAGAGAGCATGCAGCTTTCTTCGCGTCGTCCGCGGTCGAGTTGAGAGGGAACAATTATGCACGATTTCTCATCGCTCGTAGTTTCGGTGATAGTGAATGGATTTTCATAATTCTTGCGGGAAGGAGATTGCTAGGACAATAGACTTTATCCCACAAAACATTCAGAGTAGTCGACGGTAAGTGCTGCAGGGTCCCTTTGATGACGCAAGGGCTACTGGGCCAAAGAGCGCCAGACTAAGTATGCCGTGTCTCATGCGAGTTTGATGCGCCGTGTTGGGATACACTGAGTAGGTGCTTGAAGGTATGAAGACTTCAAAAATGTTTTTTTCCCAAAATGCATTCTTTTTTGCGATTTTTGACCATTCTAAGACCCACGTCCGCCCTTAAAGGGTGGTTACCAAAAAATGGTGTAGGGCCAATAATTAGTAAGAGAAAAGTAAAGATACAACAGTTTGGAGAAGCTAAAAAGAGTTGGGCTTCAAAACAGGGTGCCTTGTGTAGAAAGTTTTTGATAAAGCAAATACATACAGTAAGTCCCCAGGGCACCACGGAGTGCCAAGTGCAAGTTAACGAAAATCTCTCTTAGCAGGTTCTGCCTACAAGTTGGTCAAAACGGAGAAAATGTTCTGGAAAGTCTTTGCTAGACACGTGCATAAAGAAAAATCTTAAATTGGCAATCTTAGATATAGTTCGGGAAGTAGACAATGTCGACAAATGTGTCAAGTAAAAGTAGTCCACATTTCAGATGCGATGCTTCATCAGACTGCTCTTGAGCTGCAAAAATTGGCTCACTCGCACTAATGTGCAACTGTTTACCAGTGGTGCCCAAAGAGTGTGGATGCCAGTTCTACTTGTGCCAAAAAGACTGCACTGTCGGAGGATGCTGCACTGGGAAAACTTGGACAGGAAGAAAGAAAGAGAGAGAGAGAAAAAAGAACGGCAGTGTTTTTCGGGAATTCGTTGAACCTTGTCTTACACAAGTTTGGACACACCGGTATCGCAGCTCTTTCCATTACTCGTCTACCCTGTCGAAACTCCACCAGTGCCATTCCACTGAAGGAAGTCTCTGGCAGGCCAATGCTGAAACACATTGCCAGCCACAGAGTGACCCTTGAAATAGGTGGCTGTAGTTTTACCGCAGTTTCTCACTGTAAAGGCCAAGCTATGCAGTCCATGCAAGACCTACACAATCAAACGTCCTGCTGCTTGTCCCATTTAAGT
This sequence comes from Haemaphysalis longicornis, assembly GCF_048455015.1. NCBI lineage: Eukaryota > Metazoa > Arthropoda > Arachnida > Ixodida > Ixodidae > Haemaphysalis > Haemaphysalis longicornis. The sequence continues at coordinate 113,266,424 of NW_027526225.1, forward strand.
AGGCTGACACTTCGGATGGGCGTGATCCACGGCGACAGTTCTCTCACAGTCGCAGCTCGTCTTGGTTGAGGGAAACGGTGGTGCAGTAGTAGTGACCATCACGCACTGGACGACCGTTGTCTGCAGAGAAAAGGCGTGCGCAGTGGGGTGCGCCTCGTCAGAAAAACACAGTTCACTAAAAATGCGCAAGCAAAGACGTGCTTACTCTCACGCTCGGACACTGCATCCCGCAGTCATCTACAACTTCTGTTTACCGTATTTACTCAGGTAATGAATGCACTTTTTTTCGCCTAAAACAGAAACAAAGTTGGGCGTGCGTTTATTATGCGGGGTAATTTTCAGGAAAATTTTTCGAAGTGACGAAAGAGGGCCACAACGAAAAAAATAAAAAATGCATTAGCTAACCTAACTTTTGCAGTAAATATACGCGTACACAATTGGTAAACAAACAGCATTTTTACTGAACTACACTCGTCTTCATTTTTCAAGGCTTCACTTCGTCAATTCCTAAATGTTTATACCGGCAGGACAGTCTGCATACTCAAGTGCGTACTCCAGAACCTTTAAGTTAAAACTGGCAATGTAAGTGCCATTTCGGCCCATCGCCGACTGAAAGGTGCCAGACGAGTAGAAAAGCAAGTAAGTAAGAACACTACCACAAAAAAAAGTAGGGCTAGACGCTCAGCGGACTGAGCCGACTGCGCGTTGGTGTGACTGGCTGTCTCATGACGCCGCGCCGGAGTGTTTGTTCGCTTTTACTTCGAGAAATGGCTCTAGGTTACATGCGCGATCATCATCAGCAGGAGCGAGTGAAGAGGGAAAGCTACAGTACGGCCACTTGTAGAACTGTGGGGTTTGAAAGCTTGGGATGCGTTTATTACACAGGGAAAATAAGAAACCTAATTTTGATGACTGAAGTTGGGGGTGCATCCATTATGCGAGTGCATTCATTACGCGAGTAAATACGGTATTCGCCTTTTTTTTTGCCGGCAAAAAAAGCATCTGATGGGCCTAATGGCGAGAACTTTTTTTCTGGGTACACCATGGTTCCTCCTGGTTGCGCATTTTTAGGGATGGGCGAATATAGATTTTGAGGTTCGAAGCGAATTCGAAGCGAATAGTGATTTGGTCGAATAATTTCGAATCGAATAGTTCGAATAGTGCACATTGCAAATCACAAAGACAAATGAGCAACTTGTGACCTGACTAATGTACACAATTTTTTCTAATAATTAGAACTCACGTAGGCACAGCATTGTGTAAAACTATTACCAGTTGAACATTTATTGCAAAATCTTACACACAGCTTTCCTTTGCTGTATTCACAAGTTTTCATGAAGAAATGACTGTTGCACCACATGCTCTAGGTGCAGCAGTTTCCGCCGGCTGCTCATTCACAAGTTTAAGCGCCGCCTAGAAACTCGCAGAGTTAAGCGCCGCCAAGAAGCTCCGCTAAAAAAAGAAGTATTGTAGCCACTAGTATCCTCGGCCGTAGCCAAGCAAAGCGCAAGTGGCTGGCCGCCATTTTGAATAGGCTCGCTTAGTGCGGCGTACTGCCGCACTGTGCGAGCCTATTCAAAATGGCGGCATGCCTATTCAAAATGGCGGCCTGTACAAGTCTGCTGGCTTAGTGCCGCTATGTTCGGAGCGGTGTCATTTCAGTGCCGCCTTTTTTTTTTAACCTAAAGTGTGCTGGCGGCCGAGAGCTTCGTCGAACCTCTAGGCAAGGCAGCAACTCTGCAGTGCCGGCACTGATAATAGAAATGTCCGCTGTGCGAGCCTATTCGAAATGGCGGCATGCCTATTCAAAATGGCGGCCTGTACAAGTCTGCTGGCTTGGTGCCGCTATGTTCGGAGCGGTGTCATTTCAGTGCCGCCTTTTTTTTTTTTTACCTAAAGTGTGCTGGCGGCCGAGAGCTTCGTCGAACCTCTAGGCAAGGCAGCAACTCGGCAGTGCCGGCACTGATAATAGAAATGTCCGCGTCGGTGGGTCTTGAGCCAAGCCTGGGGTAACTCTCGGAAAGCTTGGCCGAAAAGCTTGGCTTTTAGCTGCCTATTCGGGAGCATCGAATAATTCGAAAATATCGAATACCTGCATTCGGATCGAAGCGAATAACGAATAGAGAGCTATTCGATCGAATATTCGACAATACCGAATATTCGCCCATCCCTACGCATTTTGTTTACAAGCACGTACGCTCCCACGAAAGGCTTTATTAAAGGGACAGACAACTGCTTTTTGTGGAGTCCATGCCTTCTACCTGGGAAACCACAGGGAATTTTTAAATAAATTGGCAGAAGTAATTTTAATTTGGCACTAAACTTTCTGAAATGTGAAAGGTGGTGCCATGTAGTGTCTATAAACATGACGCTACGATACATATGCAAGCAGCTACATCGGTTTCAATGCGCGATTCAAAAACCACATAAAGGATTAGGAAGGACTGCATTTTATTATTGTTTTAAATGGGGACAAGTTTTTAAATGCCTCTTTTCATCTCGTGCTCTGTTAAAAGTATGCTGCTGCACGGCCCGCTGTCATGATTGCCAACATTGTTTTGGCAGCAGGCGCAAAGCTGGTAGATCTAAACATTCAGCTTTCAAATGTTCTAGGGCCCTATCAAGAAAAGCGTTTCAGTTGAAGGTATTATAAGTGATGCCCTTTCATTTGGAATAGAGAGTGCATACTAAAACCGGTTGTCTGATGTCCCTGTAAAAGAGCAGAAATGATGGGGTCGCAAACACCAGCTGTGCAGTGTTTTTTTCCTTTTGCACACATTTTCTAGCTCTGTAGTCCTTGAAAAGTGTTTCGTAGCTTTAAAATACGATTTCCACATTCCAATTTGGACTTTGATGCACCCCAGCCATAACGGGGTGACATGATGTACGTGCGCCATACCGGAATAATCTAAACTAGATGTGATTTTGTAACTTGCAACTGTTATTGCATACGCAAATGTTTTTGCCCTACACCAAACTCGCACTCTAATGGGAATTTTCGATAAGGGGCTCTAACCCACTACTTCTGTGCAATTAATTTGTACGAATTAGGTACAACATGGCAAAATCCTACACAAGCCGAGCAGCACAGTGTCATGGTGTGCTTGTTTGTGCTGCAAAACGTACTCGTATCTAAGCGCACAGTGCTGTCACACAGTGCGAAGCAAGTGCAATTTCAGGCAAAAGAAAAACATCCATTTAAATTCAGATTACTGAAAGTGTTACGCAGTGATGCGATAAAAACTTACTTCAGGATTACATTTAGGTCTCACACATTAGTGACGCAATAGCCATTCAGTACTGCGACATTTAACTTTGTCCTGTCACAGGGGCATAACCATCGCTGAAGATTCAGAAGCTCAAGCATGACGAAAGCACCTTGGCAGTTGTGCTGCTTAGTTGCTACAAGAACGAGGGAGGAGAATTTGATACTATCTATTGCCAGCCCCTGCTTACGTTTATCTTATACTGATGAGCTAGACAACGGTCAGCAGGCATTACTGGAGATGATAAAGAGGCTTGTACAGGCATGTAGCTTGCTTCTTGCACTAATGAAAGTCGGGCATTGGTCATGCAGCGAATGGGTGATTGGCTCTCTGGCTCCCCATCCACGTCACTTTCCGCGATGTTCTGATGCCATGAAACCCAGGAGAACGACCCCACGAGTAGGCCTGACCTCACGCGGCGATTGAGGACAGGGGCGTAGGGAGGGGGAGGGAAGGGGGGCTTCATGTTCATTTTATGTGCTATTTCTTCTCATGTAGACAAAACAGAAAGTTGCAAGCAGTGATATCAATTCTGCAACAATTCTCAAAACATGCAAACGAATGTATTTATGAAATATTTTATTTTCCTTGTTCTTGACAGTTAATCAGTTATAGTTATGTATTTATTATACATACTTTTAATCCCTTGATAATAATATGGAAGAGGTCGAGGTGCAATGTCAGCCCCCTGCTAGGCCTGGGATCCCCTTGAAGCTACTGATTCTGTGGGCCTCGCCATTGAATGCTGTCCGGCGACTGTGCTTATGCTGAGGCCAGCTCGCTCTGTCGCCATTTACCGCGACTTTGTGAGAGAAGCCATCAGAAAAGGCGTAGCTGCCACTCAATTGCTGCTGCAGGATCCAGATACATCGACCGTCCAGTTTCGCTTACACCTGCACACCGTCAATCACAAGTTCGAGGAAATGGAGGCCCTCGACAAATGCATCCAGGGGACCATCGATGTGGACCAAGACTTGTCCGCCAGCTGCGAGTACGGCGGAAAGGCCATCAAGACCTGCACACAGGTCTACTTCGCCAGACTCTCCATGGCTCCTTCCCTAGTTGCTGCTCAGAGTACCAGAGCGCTAAGCCAAGACTTTGCAATTATTAGGCGTGGCAAGACCGCGGTGTCCCCCGGTGACAGCAAGATAACTGCTGAGGTGGCGACCGCGCATGCTCCGTTTGGGCGGGGTGTCTGCGACCACTACGCCCTCACAGCTGGCCAGGATTCTCAACTCCTGGACCAAGTAGCGCAGCCAGCAACAGCTGCCCTCGAGGGACAACTCAGTGCACCCAACAACGTGCCTAGCGAGGACTGTGTCATCCTTGCGGACAGTCAGGACACTGGTCCCTTCAAGGACCCCGTGACCACCATGTGCAATGATCTACCCAGCCACCAATGGTGTTCTCTGACAGTCGGGACATCTGCTCATGGAGATTCCTTGCTGAGAGAGCCCATGGGTGGGCGTCATAAGCAGGTGCCATTCCCCCTTGCATGACAATGGCCGTGCTGCCCCGGCCACTGGCTTCTCTGCTGGCGTTGGCAGTTACTAGGAGTCTCCGCAGACTTGTGAAAGGCAACCAGGCAGCTTCAATGGCCGTGCTTGGCAGCCCCTTGAAGAGATTCTGGAAGCTTTCCCATCTGCTGCTGCTATCATCATTCTGGAGGCACGGTGGTGCAGCTCACCATCCCCATTTGTGCGGTCCCCAAAAACAAGGGGTTACCTGTGACCAGAGGCAAAACAAGACTGAGCTCTTCAATGCATGACGGCAGCCCCAACGGGACAAATTCCCACATGATCCCGGTGACCACAGTGGACTGGGAGGAAACCAGGGAGGAGATCGAGGCACCGGACATCGCTCTCATAGTCTACGTTTGCTGAGCGAGTTCACAGTGGGCTACTTTGTGGTGACCTTGCCGTTTCGGCTGCCAGTCAAGGTCCACAACCTCGAATTCAAGAATTGCATTCTCTCACGGAATGAATTCTACCGCAAGATGCCCTCGGGAGTCGCCTTCATGTCTGGGAACATCGCCATCTCATACTCGCTCTGGAATAGCGACGCGTTCGAGACCTGATGAACTGGTGGAAGCAACTGTGTTATCATGGTCTCCATAGAACCTTTTTGTTGCTCTAAATGTTCACGAGGTGAAAACTGGAGATCTGCTACTTTGCCTGAAATGTGGCCCAGCAGACAGATATCTACCCGTGAGAGAGATGCGGTTTGCGGACCCCGAATCCAACTACGTGGTGCCGTCACCGGATGCGCGAAACGCCATCATCTTGCAGGTCTAGTATGTTCTGTCGCTTGAGATAATCCTGCATGGCGTTCTGAAGAAGTCGTCTGGTGCATCGTGTCTTGAAGGCTGTCCTACTTTCTACTCCCGACATCCTCTACTCTGTGGGAGAACTTGCAGTGTGTAAGGGGATGTTCACGCTGGTGCCAGCTTCACAAGTACCTTTTCGCACCTTGGGCTGCTGCACTTTCATCACTGTGCCCCGCCTGAACTGTAGTAGAACCACTGCCTCTGACAGCCCTGTAGTAGCGAAGATGTTTCGATCCTTTCGGTCGCTGTTGTCGTTCAAGAAACACCACTACTCGTTCGAGTGCAAAGGAGAACAACAGGATTTCTTTATGTAGAAGCACAGAACCAACTGCCCCCCGCTCCCCGCCGCCGTGGTCCCTTCTTTCGAGGGAGAGGGGGCTACGTTCCTTGCTGAAACAAGAACCATATGTAGCGCGCGCGGAACCCACCGACAGTCCCAGTTGACAGCCCCGCGGCGGCGCCCGCCTTGCTTCGTCTATTCTCCCGCTTCCACAGGGTTTTTTTTTTCTTCTTCGCATTCTCTGACTGAATCCGTCGCAACACACTCCCCACCGAATGGGCTCAAGCACATTCCATCTCTAGCGGGTAAATGAGCGGTGTCGGGCACGTTAACATTACGCCGCATGGCACTCTTACTGTGCACGAGCACACTTTACCATCCCGTCCCTCAAAAACCTTTTTGATCCTTCCAAGCTTCGATAGCAAGCGTGGTACCGGTTCCTTAATGAGCACCAGCTGGCCCGCTCTGGGAGGTGGAGACTCTTTCCTGTCGGTAGCATAGGCGGATTTTAGCTCTCGCATGTACTCGGCTCCCCATGCCACCCAGAATTGGTTGAACAGGTGCTTTCGGTGCCTCCAGAGCACGCGGAGTGTCTCGGGCGTCGAAGCAGGCTGCTGCGCGACTTGCGTCGGCAGTGTTGTTAGCCGCCTCCCAGTGAGAAAGCTGGCCGGTATAAGGGGGGTGCCTTCTCCCACGTCACTGTATACATACATGAGCGGACGGGAATTTATCACCGCCTCCACTTCGGTCAAAATGGTGGCCACTTCGTGCCAGCCCAAAACTTTCCTCCCGATCCCTTTCTTCAGTGCCCCTTTCACTGAACGCACCAGCCTTTCGCAAAAGCCTCCCCACCATGGTGCCCGCTGAACCATATGTAGCGCGCGCGGACCCCACCGACGGTCCCAGTTGACAGCCCCGCGGCGGCGCCCGCCTTGCTTCGTCCGTTCTCCCGTTTCTGCGGGTTTTTTTTTTCTTCTTCGCATTCTCAGACTGAATCCGTCGCAACAAGCCTATTTTGTCCATCCCACATTAGCGCATTTATTGGGATCGGCTACTGCCTACCAGTTGTTTCTCAGTGCTGGACCTGTGCACATTGGTGGCAGGGAAAATATGCTGATGACAATAAAGAGATAGCTTGCTCAGACATGCACTGGCACGGTCACAGCTCGCTCCTCAAGCGAGTGGCAGCTGGGCCCTGATCATGCAGCAGATGGGTGGTCAGCTCTCTGGCTCTTTCTGCTACGCTCTTCGTGACAGGCATTATCATGAAGACCTACGAAAAATGTCCGAGGAACAGGGGTTTGGGGGGTGTTCAGAAGGGGTGGAAAACTGGAACAAAAGAAAAGGCGGCACTTGACTGACTTGACGGTTAACACAATGTCTGGACTACGCGCTTAATCAAAACGTGACGCAGCGTTTCGGGCGTATTAAGACCTATTATCCCAAGCACTTCAGATCTGCCGCTGCACGGAGGTCTTTAGCAGCAAAGCTTCCACGAGATGCTTTCCTGCACAACAAGCTCTGCCCGGGGCCAGTCAAGGTGACCTAGAATAGAAAAAAGCCTCTCCCCCTGTCTCTTCTGCTACCCAGCAGCCTAGCTCCATACCCTTACCCACGTTCTTCTCAGTGAGCAGGTGATCGAAAGGGCAAGTGGTGCTGATGTGGGCGATGGTATGGGCAGCATTGCTTCCTTGGTGGCTCTCGATGGAGACAGTCCACTCCATCGGGGGGATGCTGCAAGAAAGCAGCAAAGAGCTGAGTGCTCCGCAAGCAGCCACTGCAGTTTGTCTAGCACCTGTAGCCTTCCACAGAACTGTAAAGAACTTGGCAAAAAGTGTTCTTCTGTTATAGCACCCAAAGGGTTTCGAGCAGGCTTCAGCCTGTTGGGGCAGCTCAGGGAGCAGAAATAATGCCGTTCCGGAGCAGTCTCATAATTCTGGAGCAAATTTTTAGGGCCAAGCCCCCCTGTCAATAGCAATTTTAAGGGGGCCCTGAAAGGCATTTCGAGCTCACTCAATGAACTAGGCGCAATCGTTAGGTTGTTAGGTCAACGTCATCTGTGCCAAGTATAACATTTTTACGGGCAGCGGAAAGCTCACACTTTCATTGCAAAGGTTGTTGCCGCTTTACCACCCTTTCCTGCATGTTTTTGGGCTCCGCCATCTCCGTGCGTGTACGTCATTGATTCTGCCATGCACGTCACAACACAGAAATCCTGCAATTGGAGGGCTTTTTGTCTCACTTCCAGTGAAGAGAAGCGTTGTCTGCTGAGTTTCAAAGGTGATTACACTCGTGAAAAGTCCAGCTGTCTAAAAACACACTCAGAAACAAGTGTTTTAGTTCCCTTTTCCGACAAATATTCATGGTCAGCTTGTTCAGCTCGAGGTAAGGGGCTGTCCCGACATGTATGCGTGCTCAAGCCAGCACATTTAAATCTCTAGTGGCCAGAAAGCAGTGCTGCTTCATTCATAATTTGCGGGGAGTTACGGTCCCAGAAAACTGCGACAGCCACAAGAACAGCATTTTGTCTTATTCACTGGTTTCCAGGCAGAGAAAGATCGTCTGCAACCAGTGCTATAAAGCACTAGTGGTAGAATGCTGAGAAAGCTGCTGCAAAAGGTCCAACCTTTGAGCTAGATGAAGAAATCATTTCACCTCTAGCGTTCCTAGTGGCCCTGGCTCTCACACAGTGGCAATCTTTAAGCATCACCCTTTCCACAAAATAGTATCAGGTACTAGGTGCCGAAATTGCGGTGCTGAAAATTGCCAAAAGGGGTTCCAAAAATTGTGAAAATAGTGATAAAGCAAGAAGCCAGTCCCGTGATAGCCTCACATCAAGCACAAACAACATGGCTATGATTTCAGGGGGTGCCAAATTTGATGGGTGTTCTTACTCGTCTAGGGCTTCTCGAACCTTGGAAACCGCGAGTGGAAACCGGAACTTGTGAATGTATTTGCCCCGTTCACAGCTGGTGAAGTATTTCAAGGCTTCTCTGCAAAGGAAAAGTGAAACAAGGACCTTTAAAACTGCTCCCGGTCAGATACGGCACAGGCTGCATGCACAGCAAGCAAACTGAAAATGTATTCACGATGGCAGTATAGACCGTTCACAGCAAGCAGTTAGGCCAGCCTTAACCAGATGGCGCTAGCACCCTTGTCCACTCGAAGTGCATTGTTAGCAAAATAGGCTAGGCACGAAGAAAAGTCATAGTTTAACTTTGTTGACGCAGTTGGAGCTTATTTTGGCCGCTGCAAATGGACCAGAACGTTCACGAAAGTAATCCAATATATGGAACCACATAAAGTACCCAGTGCACCGTCTCCAGGCATGATTTAATAATCTGCTTCCAATCGGTCAGGTTCTCTCCATAGGCCTGATGTGTCACGCTCATAATTACAATAGGTACATCGGACGAAGTAAGAAAAAGCAGCAAAAAAAAAAAAAAAAAAACTTGCATTTATCAATTACAACTGCCCTCAGAACATATGCTCAGTTTGTGCCCTCAAAGAGCATCACATGAGGCGCTCTGGAGGACAACAGTATCTGAAATCTTGAGCAATCCATTTCATCCAGCAAGTCTTGTTATTAAAGCAGTTGCTCCTAACATTACATTTTAGCGTAGTGCAATGCTGCACCTTAACTGGAGGGCTTCCACAAAAGTGAAGTCACTAACTTTAACTCTCAGTAATTAAATCCTACGCAGGGTTCCAATCAGAGGCATGCCAGGTTATCTCAGTTAGCCAATAAGTCAGGAATAAACATAAAACTTCCGGCAGAAAGTCTGACAAAAAATTACTGCACTAATTGAAAAGGAAAATAAAAACTGAGGTTGACCAAAAATTGTCATGTCGTATATGCTGCCAAACCAATTCTAATGGACGACACAAACCTGCAAAAATATGCTCGCATCAACAGCCTTGTGGGTCAGCTCGGGAAAAAGATTTCGTGAGCTAAATAAAAAGGCTTGGTCACTCGACTGCAGCCAGTATCACGTTGTTGCCCCAAGCCAAGCGGTGCAGGAGGTGCTTATGCATGGCACAAGTGGTCATTGCACCGAACAAATTCGGCATGACAATCAAGTCGATTAGTTACAGGCGAGGGCTGGTCTGCTGCCCCCCGACGACGTAGGGGCTGCGACAACGCTTACCTGGCGTACCCACTGAGGTAGTCTGTGGGTAGGTGCAGGTAGGTCTTGCATAGCACCACTATGTCCAGAACTGCCTGCAACTTCATCAGCTCGCCAAGGGCTTCCCCCAAGTCCATGCACGGGTCCAGCAACAGCGGCATCAGCTGCTCCTGGCTAGCGAGCTCCAGGCCTGCACACAAATTGCCCCCCCACTGAATAACGTACATACAGACACCTCCTTGCAACACGGTCTTAGCACAATTTCTTTATGGTGTGCTAAATCCCTAATGCCACTAAACCTTGACAAATGCAAAGCCATGTCATTTTCGTGAAAACACACTTTTTTTTTAACACATTCACACAATTAATTCAGTTCCAGTAACCCCTGCCACGATGTACAAATATCTTGGTGTTCATCTGACGTCATCTTTGTCATGGGCACCGCATATCGAATCCATCTGCTCGACACCTCACAAACACTTGGCTTCCTTCGTTGCAATCTCTAATCCACACCCGCCGATATTAAAAGAACTAGCATAGCTAACGTTTCTTCAACCAAGGCTAGAAAATGCATCACCAATTTGGAACCCCTCACAATCATATCTTTCCCACGATTTGGAAGAGATACAAGGCCGTGCCACCTGTTTCGTAACATCGCAGTGCTCTCACGCAGTCAGTGTTAGGTCGCTCAAACAGTGCATCAACTTCCCCACCCTTGCTACCCACCCACCCACCGACCCACCACAATCAAGCCAGCTCCTGCCCATCTGAGCCACAGTCATCCAATTACTAGAATCAAGTGCCGCAGATTACCAATGAATTGAATATTCAATTCTTTCCTCATGCAATAGCCATTTGGAATGCACTACCCAATGACACAGCCTCATGCACTAACTGCTAAATATTTAACAAGAAACTAAACATTGAAATTACTAACCTATCAACCTTCACGTGAAACTCCTTCCAAATTGGTTGCGATAATTCTGCAGTCATTTTTTTTCTTCTGTCCTGTTCATGTTTACGGTAGTTTTTGCTACCCCTAACTAATGCATTTTTGTGTGCGTGTTTTTTTTTCATCTTTGTTGGTCTCACTGTATATATAGTTATACCTTATGTGATGCCCCTCGGGCCTTAAAGGCCAACTGCACTCAAAATTTCGATCGCGCGAAATCACTGTTCCTGCATAGTATGACTAAAAAGACCGTGATGTACGAAGTATGATGCCTAAAATGTGCGTAATTACGCCGCAAGCGACCAGCAAAAATCGACGATTTTGAAAACGAAACTGGGCAAAACGCGGCCATTACGGGCAGGCGGAAGTGATGTATCAGCCGTCGGCGCGAGCGGCCAGACGGCCTGGCCTGACGGCGCGAGCTGTGCGGACCGGCCGACGCGGCCGGCTCGGCCAGCCAGGAGGAGAGTGAGCGCGCGCGTGCAGGGGTGTGGGAGGCACGCAGAAAAGCGAGTACTTGTTCTGCAAGCACGACACTATTCGTGTGCTCCGACAGCAGCACACCGCGTAGGCATGATGTCGCAACGACACTCGAAAAGGAGAGAACCGTACGGTTAACGAAGCCTCTTCGGAACCATGATAGCCAGTTGTACCGGCGCGAAATAAGAGTTTCCTGGATTCTCCCGCTGCAAGGCAGGCCGATCGGCCTGGACGGCTGGCATGTCACTTCCGCTATATGGCTGTTTGCGCGACACGCCGGCAGGTGCTTTCTCGTCTGCAAGGGTGTTATTTTGAGTGCCTGAAGCTGAATAATCACACATTGCACAGAGCTACCGGTCGCGTCGCAGTAGTTCTCATGGTACCTACTACACATTTCGAAGGCATTTAGCCAGGGTGAAATTTGAGTTCAGTTGGCCTAGGAGCCGTGTAGACAAAATACAAGTTTCCTTTACTCAAAGGATTTCATGTTTCATAGTGCCCCCAGCGCGCTTGTCCGGAAGCAAACGATGCTTTATTCACTCAGAAATTAATCAATTTAAGGTAAAATTTTGATTCTTCCGCCAAATCGTGCGTTTTTGTGTCTGCAATAAGATCACACAAACAGGTCTTCAAGCTGCTACGGGCCTTGTTTACTGTTAGTCAACCTAGATGGCGCCACCACAGTGTGGCTGGCCGTTTTCTGTCTTTGCTTTGTTTTTTACCGTATTTTTACCCTGCTTATTTCACGAAACAGAATAATCGTTTCGTGAAACATGGTGTTGTCGAACAAATATGGTCACGCAAGACACCGTCGCTTACGCCAATCGGCCAGTGTCGTCTGAGACAACCCCAAAGCGCCACACTGCTGTGCAGCTAAAACAAGCATCACACGTGCATACCAACAGCAGTACGCATCCATACTTGTATGCTCACATGTACTTTCGTAACTTCCACTGTTTACCCCGCCATTCTTACTGCTATATACAGAATGTGCCCTGAATTTAAGCGCAGATAGCTTGTTCGGCAAGCTTAAAAGCCCTGCCTAAGTTGCGTTTGCTTTTGCCGGTTTCAGCCAATCGCATAGCTGGCGCATACGACATCATAGGTTCTGTTGTGGGAAATGAGCTAGTGACCCGCCGCGGTGGCTCAGTGGCTAAGGCGTTGCGCTGCTGAGCACGAGGTCGCGGGTTCGATTCCCGGCCGCGGCGGCCGCTTTTCTGATGGAGGCGAAAAGCAAAAACGCCCGTGTGTACGAGATTTCGGCGCACGTTAAAGATCCCCAGGTGGTCAAAATTAATCCGGAGCCCTCCACTACGGCGCGCCTCATCGCCTGTGTTGCGTCGGCGCGTTAAACCCTACAATCAATCAATCAATCAATCAAATGAGCTAGTGGGTCGCGTGGCCATTCCATTTTTTCCTAATTATGTAGCTTATTTGAGCAAAGTTGGTGTCAAATGATTCGTTAAAATCGTTCAATGCATTAAAGGTTTGCCAGTATATTGTAACGAGGCAAGCTTTCGAATGAACCAAACTTGTGTTTTCTCTGCATGGCCCCTTTAAGGGGGGACGCGGGTCTTAGAATGGTCAAAAATGGCCAAAATATCGATTTTGAGAAAATCCAATTTTTGGAATTATTGTACCTTCAAGCACCTGCCTTCAAAATATCAACGCGAAATTCCATCGGGAAATACTCTAAAATCATGTTTTGAAACGCCTCGAGGGCCACGAAATGCCCAGAATTGGGCAAAAGTTGCTTCAAATTCCCGCGCGCCCCGCGGGCGAAGCAGCCGACCGATCGCCGCCATCTTGGTCTTGTTTTGAAGCTTGTTTCTTTGTGCGCATTTTGCGATATCTCAAAATGGCGTCGCTTGAGTAGAACGACCGGCCTTGCCAGTTTTCCGAAGGCACCTTCTCGGCCGCTGATTGGCTAGAGCGGGCGCGCGCGGTTTGAGTTCGCCATACGACCCCTCCCATTGGTCGGCGCGACTGCTGTCATGGCGGTCGCCATCATGGCGTCTGCTACGCGCGTCTGACGGAGTCCGCTCTTCTGGCGCAGCGCTCGCTTAGAGCAGTTTTTTTTTACAGTTTCTTCTAATTCTTCCATCGCGTACTTTCGTGAATGATGCCAGGAGACGTACGTTTGAAGAAGACGACCCTTCATGCGCACGGGAAGCGAAAGCGTCGTCCGCCTATCCCAAGGTCGCGTGGTGCGACTTCGGGCCGCTCGACTCCGCCGGATGAGAATCGTTCGCCGCCTCGTATTGCCTCGCCTGCCCCATCGCCTGACCAACCACCTCCGGAATCCATACCTGGTCCAAGCACGTCCTGCCGGCTTGACACGAGGTATTACACGGCGGAGGAGATCGCCGCGCGTACGGAACACGCGGACGAGGTCAAGCGCGGAACGGAGACTAAGTCAGCAACGCAGCGGAAATTCGACCTCCTTGAAGTGGATTTGGCGCACTCAGAGGAAGAATCCGGCACATATTTTGTCTTATTGGATTTTGCAATGCTGAAGGACCTTTTCGCGCACGTCAGGTGCGGCAAGTGCGGGCTGGCGGCGCCGGATTTGAGGAAGCCTGACCGGCAGTACGGCCTCGCCGTGAAGCTCGAGGTGACGTGCTCGATTTGTGAACACCGTGTGGAACGTTTTTCCTCGCCAAGGACCGAAGGATCTGGCAATATCACTCTTTTTGAAGTGAATATGAGGACTTTGAAAAGTATTCAAAGCATGGGGAAGGGGGTGACTGCTCTTTCAGATTTTTGTGCTGGTATGAACTTGTCCCACAGAGGCCTGCACCACAAGACATTCCAAGCGCACTTGAGGAAAGTGGTTCAGGTTTGCGAGGACACTGCAGCAGCCTCTGAAGCTGATAGTGTGCGTGCCATCAAGGACTTGTACACCTTGGTCAGCCGCCAAACAACATAGATGATATGTTTGATGGCACGTGGATGACAAAGGGACGGTTGTCACACATTGGAGTGGGCTGCATCATTGGAGTGTACACCGGCTTGGTGATTGATCATGTAGTCCTCTCTAACTTTTGCTTAGGTTGCACCATCAGACCCAAAGCTTCAGATGAGGGCTACGAAGATTGGCTGGCAGACCATGAGTGTCAGCGAAACATTGACTGTGGTGCAGGACGCATGGAGGTAGAGGCAGCCCTGATAATGTTCAAGCGCTCGCTCTCCAAGAATGGGCTGCAGTACACAACCGTGATGTCCGATGGAGATAGCCGCACCATGCACGGCTTGAAGGAAAAAGGCGTCTATGGGTTTATCCCCTGAGGCCAAGAAAGTTTGCCTTCCAGCTACATTTATTTTCCCCAAAAGACTCTTTTGAGGGCCAACAACATGATGCATTTGCGGAAAACGCACTGCGCAGTGTCCCACCCCTGTATCCTCTCAAACTTCCAGCATAAAAACCGCGAATGAAATAGCCTCACCAAAGAACAAAAAAGGGGGGCACCTAAAGCAAGTTTCACCCTCACACTTTTGCCGTACACAATATTCTGGGTACCACAGTGCACTGTAATAGATGATGGCACTTCACGAAGGACTGTTGCAGTTTTCACGACGCCAGCAAGACACCACCAGATTTCACAACGCTAACAAAATGCCAACAGATTCGAAGTCGATAAATTTTGCTAAATTCCTGTTGGGGTCCGTTACTTGGCCTTTTGTATCTCCAGTTCTAGTTGACATTTTTGGAATCCAAAGACAGATTTGAAAATGGGAAGAACATGTCTTTGTTACTGGGAAATTTTGAAGCTACACTACTGATGGTTCATCTCATAACACATGGCCAAACTTCAAATGCAGTTTTCTCAGTTTCATATTTTTGGTCACTTCCCTCAGCCTTACGCAGCTTTTTGGAAACTTATTTTTGCTTCATAAGGTCAATCTTGGTACCATTTTTTTCAGTACAGCCTGAGGCAGCCGATGACATTCTTAGTTTTTCTGTTTAGGCTACGCATAAATGATGACTTGCAGTTATTTTGATGAGCCAAAATATCCAATACTGCCATTTTTTGTACTTGACATATTTTTTTTAGGATGCCGTGACTTTAGAGAAAAACGAAGAATGTCATCGGGTATGGGAACTCTCTGGCTATCCATTCATGTAATTAAAAGCGACAAAATGCAATGCGAAAGTTCATTAAAGCTGCGTAAGAAATTACCTAATTGCGGTTTAGACTTTGTATGATAACTTTTGAACTAACAGCACCAGCTCAAATATAATTGCATATTTGAAATCTACAGAGAAAAGCACATCAGTGTGCAAATTTTCATAAGTTTCTACCCATAAATAAAAAAGTTAGTTTTAAGACCCTCGTCCCCCCTTAATAAGGGCAAATAAGGAGCACTCAATCACTCCCTACATTCTCTTTGCCATGTGGTTATCCCCATGCTAGTGCAGCAAGCAGGTCGAGCAGGGGTCGAAGGTCACCACCTACCTGTCGCCAAGTGCAGCAGCACGCGCGAGAAGTTGTCATCGTCATAGCCTCAACCTCACCAGGAGAAGCGCACTTACAGGGGCATTTGAGGCATGATATACTAACCGAATGTGCCCACGAACGAAAGCTCGATGCACACATACAAGCGCTATACTTTTGCACGCGATTTCCAAGGGGACGGTTAGACTGTTCGATATACACAATAATTCAATATATCCAGGTTCGACTTAGTATGCTACAAGTTCTGCTGTAATCTGGTACAGAGAGTGCAACGCTCCGTACAAACTAAATGAAGCCATTCAGAAAATTTCGACAAGCAGCTTCTTGATAAGCAAGAAATTGCAAACCTCCACCACCACCCCCACCAGGGAAGACACTGACCGAGGTAGAGGCTGAGGTAGTCCCGTTGCAGCTTCTGGATGCCGATCTCGGCCATCATGCGGATGGGGACCAATCCCTCCAGGGCGGACTCCGGCCGCTTCTGCTGCTGGCTTCCACAACAGGTCCGCAACACGCCGGCCAGCATGGTGCCATTGTCGGCTAACAGCTGCACAAGTAGCGCACAAGCGCTGCTTTGCACCTCAAGTGGTTTGCACCAGCGGGGGAAGCAACTACCTCAGAGGAGGCTCAAGGAACTGCGCATTCATGCGTGAACTTGAATCCGGCTTTTAAATGCCATGTGGCCTATACTAGCTTTACTATGAACACTAGTACTAACAAATTCACGTAGCTAATTCCCGATTCGTACAACTACAAGGCGATTTAAGCGGACTTAAAAAGAGCATAACCACACAAAGCAAGCTCTTGCTGCTCTGCAAACAAACCATGCTTTTGCGATTTTCTCTGCTTTAAGCTAGCACAGCTTTCTTTGATGGGGCGGAGCAGAAGCATGACTGCAAGCGCAGAAATCCCAGCCTTCAGCGGACGGCTCGTCTGCAAAGTAGATCACGCGCACTATCGGCGGGGCACAAAATCCCTTGGGAGTGGTGTTTCCTTGTTTCGTTTTTATTATGCACGGAAAGGGTGCATGCAACACTGCCGGCATTTCGTGGTGGCACAGCTGAGCAGCAATAACCGTTCTGAAAAACGCCATCGCCATTTAGGCTCCATCAAATGACATTATGAAGAAGGAAGTGTATGACAGCTGCACCTTACCAGTACTCATCTACGGGGCAGAAACTTGGAGGCTCACTAAGAGGGCGCAACCTAAATTGAGGGCGACTCAGTGAGCAATGGAACGGAAGATGATAGGCGTAACATTGAGGGACAAGAAGAGAGCAGAGCGGGTCAGGGAACAAACGCGTGTTAAGGACATATTAGTAGAAATTAAGAAGAAGAAATGGAAGTGGGCAGGGCATGTAATGCAAAGGCCAGATAACCGTTGGTCATTAAGGGTAGCAGAGTGGATCCCTAGAGAAGGCAAGCGTAGCAGGGGGCGGCAGAAAGTTAGACGGGCAGATGAGACCAAGAAGTTTGCGGGGATAAATTGGTCTCAGTTAGCGCAGGACCGGGGTAATTGGAGATTAATGGGAGAGGCCTTTGCCCTGCAGAGGGCGTAGATAGACTGGTGATGACGATAATGGTGATATGACATTATAACAAAATGTCTTTTTTGTTTGCTAGTACAAGTAGTGGGAGGCCCGCTGAACACTAAACAGTGGTGTCACCTCTCTCGAATGGAGCCAACCATTGTTACTACGATGCGTACGTGTTGGCGCATGTGTTAGCTTTGTTGTTCACAGGGTATACTGGTTTCTTCTATTACATTTCAGTTGCTAATTCAGTTTTGTGTTGTGTCTCGTCTCTCCTCCTATGTTGAGTCCCTTTTTCCCTGGTTTCCCTTCTGTGAATATGTACCAACTGGCCCAGCAAGCTGCACTTTTAAGGCACCTTTATCGTGCAACTAAGTATGAGCCTATGCTCACACACAGACACACAAATAAAAAAACCAGCTGTAAAACCAACATCCAGATCTGCTCCTATCGATGAGTACTTTCCAGGTGCTTTCTGCAGGTATTGCTTTGCCGAGGATACTTACCCGTGGTCTGGTTTCCCCAGCTTGCACTGCACGGAATATTAGGGCTAAGCCATCCTTCAGCTCTTGAAAGGTAGAACAGCCTGTTCGGGGGAGGGGGGTGGGGGGTGGAAGAAAGTCACAAAACGGCACCCAGTCACAAAACGGCACCCCCTACAAACAATGTACACTTTGTAAAAAATAAAACCAAGCGGGTCATTCCACAAAGTGGACCTGTAGTCTGCCCCAGCGTACTTTCTATGACGCGAGGAGCAGAAGTGGACCATGATGCATCGCACCCCATCCGCCTACTCGTTTCGGGACAGTCGGTTGACACAGTTTACAATTTACACAGTTGTGTAAATTGTTTTTGTGCACTCGCATACCCTAGCGGAGCACTCACACCTGACAGCATGCCAGTTGCACTTGTGAATGCCATACCTCAGATTTTGATTTCTGTCCTGGACAAACCAATGTGCCATAAATTTCAATAACCTTCTACAAGGCAAAATTATACTCGGGCATGAACTTGTGATGAAAGGATAATTTAATGCTGGGTGGGCTTGTCCATAGGTGAGCGGCCACAAACATTTTTTGTCTGCCGCGAAATTTTTCCAAGTCACACTACAGTTAGACCTCGTTGTAATGAAATTGAAGGGGCACCGCGATTTCCCCGTTATAACCAATATTTCGTTATAGCTGTAGCGGGCAATAATGCAAATAACTGGCACTGTACTTGCCCAAAACAAATAGCGGGTGAAATTTGCATCGCACTGCATAGCGGTACACAACACATTCACCGCATTCCAGAGAGAAAAAGGAACATTCGCGCACGTACTTTATTGCAGTTCAAAATACGTGACTCATATGTCAGACAGGCTTAGCTGCAAAGAAGTTTGTAATTGGACGCTGATGCGTCTTTCTGATTCGAACAACGAACTGCTCAGCTTTGTGCCCGATGTGGCGGCTTTTATCATACTGCCTTCACGTCTAGTATCTTTCCCTTTTTTTTTTCTTTTTCTTTTCTTTCTCAGCAAAAAAAAAAAAAAAGAAAAGAGAAAGAAAGAAATACGCACACAACTTCAACAACGCAGCTTCCACAGCGTGCATCGGCGAGTGACAACAGTTTCAGGCGACAGAGAGAGAGAGAGAGAGAGAGAGAGAAACTTTATTAAGATTCCTGCAGTAACCCCTACCCCAACCTCTTCGGATGGACCCGAGCATATTATTTATATTGTCATTATTTTGCTATAGCCCGTCTCACTACTATAATGACATTTAACTGTATATTCAAAACAAAGGCGAAACCATTCCTCGCATTACAAGATGAAGCCAGCCTGTCACTGTACCGGATTCCCGTATAAATGGGGCGACAATATAATTGTTTTCGTTTGTTTGTGACAATGGTGAATGCTGTTGTCACAGATGCTCGCAAGGGCGGTCAGCAAGTGCACAGAACTGTGTCCTTGGATAGCTATTGCTGGTGTTTGAGCACTCCACTTAATCGCAGCTGTTTTTTGAAGTGTTTTTGACATACTATTGGCTCACAGATGGTATAACTTTTTTTTTTGTGCGCACAGAAAGGCAAAAAATAAGTGAGAGAGCCAAAACACTGCATGAACTTCTATCAGCCACACAGATGCTGCAGAAGGCTGGCAGCAGGTGGCACTGCAGTTGCCGAGCTTAGGGCCTATACGTCACAATCTCTCACTTTACCCGGCTTAAGTGAGCCACGGTGCTGTGTCCTATACCCCTGTCAAAGGTGCCTATTTAAGTGCACTTAAGCTGAGTGCACTCGGGCTCCCCTAATGACACTTTGGCTGCACGCTGCCAAACCACGAAATAAAGTGCCCTTGGCCTTGATGTCAGTGACGATAGCCGGCATAAATATTGCGAAAAATTGCTTGAAATTCCCCCTCTTGATCTTGGTAAAAACAATGTAAACATTTCATTCTGTTTGCAATGTTGTAAATCGCAATCGGCGCCTCGAACAAGTCCACAAAAAACGGAGTCGGGACAACGACTGAACAGCGGCGCTGATATCTTCACTGTTATTCACTGCACAGCGAATATCAGTAGTATTATCGTTTGAAAGAAATTATCTGAAAGCGTGGAATATAACAGAGAAGGCTGAAGCGGGAACGCAATCACAGGGCAACAAGAAACCACCCACGAGAACGCCGCAGAGAACGGCCGCCATGGCGCAAAACCCCACCAGGCGGCTCTGGCATGTCGTTGAGAGAGAGGTTATTTGCTTGTTTTTCGTTGCTGCTTTTCTTTTTTGTAAAAGTTAATCAACAATACATCTATAATTAACTTTTAACATTACTTATTATCATCTAAACCCTCGTGGTTTTACGTTATGTTTCCCGATTTTCGGACTTCTGTTCACGAGATTACTCACTCGGCGAGCTGGCCCCGGTAAAGTGTGTTTGGGGAACACACTCAGCTTAAAGTGCGTTCTTTGTAAAGTGTCATTCGCGTTTGCCGTTTAGCAGCTCCAGAATGACATTTTAGCCGAGTACACTCGGTGGAAGTGCACTTAAATAGGCACGTTTGACAGGGCTATTACAATATTCTCACATTTAATTTCAACCTTAAACACCACCACATACAACTTTCATGTGGCCTGAACAACAGAAATCCTGCACAAAGTAGAAATGACAGGAACGAAACAAGCTAAGCAAAAACTGCTCTTTAGGCCGACAAAAGAAAAGAAAAAAGCCCACAGTACACAGATTTTGGTCCACTTTCCTCGAGATGTTGCAACTGCCTTATAGAAAACTACAGATAAGCGAAATCGTATGGTTGGCGCCTCTCTCCGTGCAGCCCTGCTAAATTCCCCTTTGAAAAAGTTAGTTGCAGTTCAAATGTGAAAGCGAGTGGCTTGCTGCAAAAGGCTGTGCCCAACAAAGCACAAACCAGTTCAACAAGCAGAAATCAATGCTGCTACCTGACAAAGATCTTTTAACAAGCACGCAGCAGCGCATGCGAAGCCAAAACGAGGAGGCCAACGCCTGCACATGCCCATCCCCTATCGTCTCACCTGAGAGGGTTGTCCACACGTCGTCGGTGAAGTCCACGCTCTGTCGTTTGCCCATGACCACCGTCTCAATGAAGAGGTTGAAGTCTGAGGAGTCACATCCAATGTCGGAAAACTGGTGCCCGGACTTCTTGCCACGGAAACTGCCCATACAGTGCCCTGCATCCCGTGTGGGCAACCGGCAAGGACTTCGTGAGAGCAGCAACGTCAAGAGGTCGGCAACAAAGGCGCCACTGACCCTGCAACATGCTCTTCACTCTCTCCAGGTAAGGCTGCTCAGTCGGCTCGGGAGACCAGGTCATTGTACCAGTGGTCAGGCACTCCACCAGTCGCTGCAGTCAGGCAATCACATGGCAATCACAAGGGTGAGGGTTAGCACCTTGGCAGAAACTGGTCGCAAGGGGGGATTTGAGACATTGAAGACAAACCCAAGTACAGTGAAGTCCTTACTAAAATGGACTTAGGGGGAATCGTAGGATAATATTCATTCCACAAAACAATCTCTGGTGCCAGATGCAAGATAATAGACGCACCTCGCATTGGAGTTGTTCATGAGACGACAGCACTGGAAAAAGGGGGAAGACTCCACACTTTGAAAGCATGCCTTTAACTGCACCACTTGCTGGCTGCCACTCAGACAGAACAGGGCGCGGTTGAGGTTGCACTGGTCTGCTGTAGCGCCCCCTGGACCGAGCCACAACACTAGCACCGTACCAGAAGCTTCGTCTACTTTGTCCACCATAAAGAATGCATGCAAAACTTACACATCCAAGGGTTCAAAAGTGTCACTTTGTAATCATGAGGCATTGCTAATGTTCTAGAAGGAAATTAAATAATGAGCATTATTCTGAAAGTCCTACTGCTGGAACATTTTTGCACCAACACTATAGGCCATTGGTGAAGGGCTTCGAAGACGTTTGTTAATCTAAAAAGTTTGTTGACACAGTGCTCATAAAAACGTGGTTTCGCTGAAGTTTAAAACACAGTTATCCCTATACTTCATTTCTACAAACCACTGTTTCCTTGCTCACTCGCATTTGCTTTGGCCAAGATATTCGCGAACTCGCAAATTCACCAGCAGCCTCTCCTACCTGGGACATTGGAAGTTAAAGCCTGCAAGCATTCTTGCCAGGGGAAGTCAGTGTTGTATTCTTAAAGAGCAGACAACGATGAGGAGAAAGCCCAGTCGTACCTTGAGGAACTGCAACTCTTTGTAGAGAGACCACGTGGCACTGCGCTCGTTACCAGGCACGATCTGGATGCTCTGCACACCGAGAGCCACAATTCCCCTGGTGAATCGCTCCACAAGCACTGTGGCTTTCCTCAGAAAGCCCACCAAAATGCAAGTTCAAAGTGCACACAGCCATACAGCCTGCCACTGCATCATGCATATTTGTAAGGGGCAGTAAATTCCAGCAACCTCGTTGCTGCCACGCAGTACAGTACCAGGAGTGGTAACAGCACAAGTGTTCGCTATGTTCAGTAGTAGCAGCTATTCCAAAGAAACAAAACATCAAGGCAGGCTTCATGAACAAACACAGGGACAATGCTTTGTTCATCCTCTTGCTTTCGTCCGTGTTTGTCCGCTTGCGCGGCGATTCTACGACAGTGCTATATTTAACAAACCTCTGCTGTCCCCATTAAACGCCCGAGGTATAAGAGCTGCGTTGAGTACAAAAGTGAAACACAAATAAATAAATAAAAACAGGAAGAGGTTTGTTACGAAACTGCAAGACAAAGGACAAAAGAAGGAGCACGATCCCCTATCAGATGGGCACAGCACCTGAGAGCATGGTCTATACACATTGTGCATCCACTCTCACCTTCTCTTGCGCAGTTTTTCAATTTCACATGGTACTACCAGCTAGCACAAGTTTGTGTTCTGCTAAAAGGTTCGTGCTGACAGGAAAAGGCATAGTGGTCTGTTTTGACCGCTGGGAGCGACTGGCACTTCAGCAGTGCATGTAGCGTTGGTGTATTTGCACTGCAATACGTAAATTTGTGCGTTGTAATTCCGCTCAGTCCACTGTTGCCGAAACTGCTTGCAAATGGATGTGGCAGCTTTGCAAACGGCTACTCCACAGGCTTTTTTGATTAGCACATTCTTTGTGACCTTCTCGCTGAACTCATTTCCCTTCGATTCGCTGCAGTAACGAGACTTCTTGGCAAACAATCATGACAGTCGCCAATTTTCAGAGTAACACTGCCACAGTTTCAGCAGCTGCTCTAAAATATCACCTTAAAAGTTCGGAAACCATCCTGTCATTACAACACAAATAAGCTTAGGGGTATATATTTATAATTTTAAAAATTAAAATTCTTCCTGTTAATTTATTCATAATTTTAACAAACTGTAACAAACGTTCCCCCACTACGCATAGAAAAAGCAGCCTCTCACCCAGTGCTGCTTCATGGCAGCATCTATGTGGCCTTGGTTCACAAGCACCACAGATCAAGGATACCACCCCTTGCAGGCACTACTATGAAAGTTAGCAGAGACACATAACCGATAAACAAGGCCCGAGGTGTGCATGTGTGGCAAAAATAAAGGAAGGAGTGGACGCAGACCTGCCTACGAGCATGCTACGCAGTGAAAGTATCCGAAACTCATTGTCAACAATTCCTTGCCTGTTTTGAAATGTCAGCAGACAGGTACTTCCACACTGGCCCCACAGCACCAACAGAGTGGGTACTTTTGATACCCAGTCCAGACCATGTCAGGGGTAACACTAGCTCTGCTAGGCACTAAACCACCAGCACAGTTAAAGGAACTGCCCACACGTACCAGGTGGCAGAGAGCATCGGCACTGGGCGGTTCTTGCAGTGTGGTCACCTTGTTCCAGGAGCACTCGACCACCATGATGTCCTCGGAGCTGCTCCGTTGCAAAGGGTCACAGTGCCGTAGGATGTCGTACTTGGCGTTCACCTCCATCGTGGTCTGCAGACAAACACTCGTCAGGATAGCGGCTAGCATTGCTGGTCGCCAACTGAACACTGCCTGCTGCACCATCTGGTGAAGGGCTGACACACTCGTCAGCCTTTAGCTCCCACACTGCTACAATTTGCCACGAAAATAGGCAGCAGGGAGTCTACGTAGTGTGCCGCCCTGTGTGCAGTATGATCTTTTCTTGAAAACTAGTAACAGCTGAAGATGCAGCCTTTAAAACATGACGACGTTCTCAGAGAAAACCACAAACAGGCCCTAGCATGTCTGTTGCACCGCTGCTCCTGAACAGCTCGAGTGCAAACGTTGAAAAACTTTGGGGCAGAGCACCCAGGGCTTGTTGGTCAGTAGGAGCGAAAATGAGCGTTAAGACAAAGTGTCTTTGGCTTCAGTCCACTTCAATCGTCAAACCAACAAGAGACCTTTGGCAAAAGGGAGCACCAGTGTGGTTTGGATAATAAGCTCCTTGAGGCCTTCAGACAGTCGGCCTTATCTCTTGCCAACCTCTTGTTGCAGCGCCACAGCTATATGGCAGCCACGTGCGGGGGATTTTCAGAGCATGACCCACGCCACATGCTTATATCTATTTCTGAACCTCTGAAAAGAATGTAAGGTTTGTGCTATACTGTTAAGTATACTTGTGAATGCATGATTGTTGATGAATACTAAGTTTTTTGCTTGTTTCATTTGTTGGCAGCCATGTGTTTAACATAATGACCATATTTGAAACATAATTCTTTTAATGTGTCACGTACATTTTGCTCATTAAGAGTGATGTGCTTCCACCTATCATCAGTGTGCCTTTTCAGAGCATATCAGTGCTGATGAACAGGGTGCTTCTGAAGAGTTGTTTCTTTTGCTTGTCAGCTGCCTAAGTGGTATACCATCGTCGCTTTAATTTTCCATCCTGGGCTAACAGTATCAGCAAATAAAGAGACATGCCAGGCAACGTCAAACTCATTGTACGATTGATTGATTGTGGGGTTTAACATGCCAACGCTTCACAGGCGATGAGGCGCGCTGTAGTGGAGGGCTCTGGATTAATTTTGACGCGCGCCGAAATCTCGAACACACGGGCGTTTTTGCTTTTCGCCTCCATCAGAAAAGCGGCCGCCGCGGCCGGGAATTGAACCCGCGTCCTTTGGCTCAGCAGCAGAACGCCTTAGCCAGTGAGCCATTGCGGCGGGTAAACTTATTGTACATCATGGTAGCGGTACGCTTTGATGACCTTCAAGCGTGATGTACCAAAGAGAGCGCACTCACGTGTGCGCGTGACTGGGACAGTCCCCAGAATTGGTTCCTCTGGATGCAGCCAAAGGCGGGCAAGTCATCCTTGCTCTCCATGGGACCTGCATTCATATCAATGTTAGCAATGGATTAGGCGAAATGCAAATACAAAAACGATACGATACCAACAGTTACAAAAAAAAAAAAAAAGAAGGTAAAAACGCTGAATACACGGCATGCAACATTCCATTCCCACATCGACCTGTATGCACCCAGCACCACTTACTTAGAACACTCCTATCCTTTTGTGCAACTGCTAGAAGAAAACCGCTATTCGGCACCAGTAGTCTAGGGGTACAATCGCAAGTTTTGGAGCGGGCAGTTTGGGTTCGAACCCCAGCAATGCCAATTATTTTTACAATTAAGAACCATATTTTTTTTGCTCTAAATGTTTTCTGAGGTGAGTCAAACACATTATTTTCATAAATAGGGGTGGCTTGGTGCCTTTTTGATCGGTTTGGAGGTTGAGCACAGTGTATCAACCCGTTTAACATGCCGGACTTGTACGTATCTCGGAACGAAATATCACATCCGCATTAATTTCTCCTACCACTGCCTGCATAGCGTGGCGAAAGCACGACAGCATAACTAGCCAGTGATGAAAATAAGCCCTGTGACAGTAATGCTGGGGCTGTGCTCGCTGGGCAAGTCTGAGGTAAGGTTGGTTGTGGCTGTCACATGCCTGCATTGCCCCCTCCCTTTGCTGCACATCCACCTACCTTTCTGCAGGCAACTTACAAGCCAGAAAATCTGGGTGGTCTCACGAAAGGGGCTTTACCAAATGTACGAGTTTTTGCCACTGCAAAATCACTGAGGTTGGAAAATAGTGTTTTTTGCACTGAAAGGAATACCGACAAAATTTTCGTGTTACGTTTTTTTCTGTCACTTCTATGAGCGCCTACCGGTCCAGTAATCATAAAATGGTGGAACACAGAGTTAATAGTTATTTATAGCCTCGTTTATTCATGTCACATTCGGTTTTGACAAAACAAACACTGGCGTGGCCACCATAATCGGACGGCACTCGTGACGTCACTGTTTCGTCACACCACAGCCGGTCTGGACGCGCCTGCCAGGTTGAGCAAGCACAACCAGACCAGCCGTAATCGCACGCACCTGGGCAGCATGATGTCAGCCCCAAAACTGTGACATGATATACACAGCAGCCAGTGCCGTGGCTTGGTCACAGGAGTCCTGACAATGGCAGTTTGGGGCCAGGCACATGGCGAGGAACTCAACGTGTCATGCTGATAAGTGATATCAAAAGAGTATCTGTTCTGAGCTTTCTCTTGCATGCAAAGATTATAATTGATTTGAAATATGGTGTACTGATTGGTTACAGTTGAAACTTCCTGGGACATGCCTCCATAAACAAAGGAAGATTTTCGCCGTTATCTCAGCTTTGAAATGTGCAAGTACAGCTTGAAAGAGCTTTCTCTCGCTGCATTGTACTTTCAAAATATCTGCCTATGTGCAGCGAGAGCCAAGGTTTGCTCTAAAGCATTAAGATGATATGTACTTGTTCATGCCCCAATGGCCCTGGCGAGTCCTGGGACGTATAATAGTTTGCCTAATCAGAGTGCCCTGTTCTTGTGTTCCGCAACACAGCACACTGCTCAAATATGAAAAAAAGGGGTACCACTCTTTTGAACAATGCATGCTGGTGAAAAATAGCCAGATTCTTGGCAAGCCCTTACAAAGCTTGTCCCGTCTTTTAATTAAGTGTTCTTCAAACAGGGCAACAGCCAATCAATGTTGCGTGAGAAGCGTTCCTTGCATTTCCCGATCCCTTTTCGTAGACCACTTAATACGTATGCAACAAGTGCACTACTAGGAGTGTGTCAAACAGTACAAGCCATTACTCAATGCCTCCCCAAGAGGCCGGAAGGGCCGGCACGTTCCAAGCAGCGCACAGCGAGAAACTCACCCCTGCAGGAGACCGCCACCCTGGAGCAGGTGCCGTCCCCACGGTGGTAGCCCAGGTAGGCCGTGCCCTGGGGGTCGGTGCCATCGCAGGCCACCCACATGGGCTGCATCTCCGTCTCCGAGCCGCAGCTGCTTAGCCTGTTGGCCACCGCATTCAGAAGGCTCCTGCATGACCACACAGAACATGAGCGGGCCTTACTGCAGCACCCTCGTGAATCTCGTCTCCCCACTGGGTGCGCTAACTTGATGAACGGCGTCATGGCACAACTGCCACTTCCTAAGTGTGCGCAACCGCTGCTCCTTTACTACAGTAGTGGTGCAGTGGCAAGAAACCTTTGCTGGGACATGCTTGCAGTGAGTCGAGAGCCCCGATCAAGGCTTCAAAACACTTGCTGGTCGATTGTGGGGTTTAACGCACCGTAGCTACACCTGGGTTATGAGGCACGCCATAGTGGAGGGCGCCGATTTAATTTTGACCACCTGGGCATTTTTAACGTGCACTGAAATCTAGACACACAGGTGTTTTCGCTTTGGGCCTTTATAAAAAAAGACAGCCACCGCAGCCGGGATCAAACCCGTGACCTTCGGCTCAGCAGCACAACGCCTTAGCCACATTAAAACACTTGCTCCTGGTATGAAAACACACACGCACCCACAGCTCCATATGTAAGCTTCACATGAATATGGAGCTTACAGCGGGAACAGAAGTGAACAAAATCATGCTCCCCTCCTTCAAATGACGACGATGGCTGAATGCGAAGCTTTCTCGTGGTGGATTCTTTGGTTGGCCAATCCCACACAGCGAGTATGTGCTACTCTGGAAGTATACACCACTTTTATAGAATACCCACAGCGACTGGTGGGGTGCGCTTCGTAGGCCTAACTTTTGGGGTGTACGGCGCGAATCGGTACCTGCTGCGTGGCGTTCACTTCGACCATGTCAAAATGGAGAAATCGGATAGCTGCCAGCTTTATAACATGAGGGACCCAGGTTCGATTCCAGCCACAGGAAGCGTTTTTCTCTTTCAGAGAGAGAGAGAGAGAGAGAGAGAGAGAGAGAGAGAGAGAGAGAGAGAGAGAGAGAGAGAGAGAGAAAAACTTTAATCACAGTTGAAGTGAGCATATTTGTGGTCGGGGTCTTCAGTCCGAAACTCCGTTGGTACGACCGGCTGTCTTCGCCCTTTCCGCTAGCAAAAGCTGCGTTTCAGGAGAAGAGCTGGCCAGCGTACTCTCCCACTGCTCGCATGAAGGGTTGGGGATGGGGGGAAGATCTGGGTTCAGTTGACATTCCCAGACAATATGGTACAGCGTGCCTGGTGCTTGGCAGTGACTACATAGGGGGTCGTAAAGAGTAGGGTGGATGGCGTGTAGTCGTGTTGGGTGGGGGTAGGTATTAGTCTGTAGTTGTCTCAGGATGACTTCCTGTTCTTTCGTGGCCTGATCGGTGACTGGGGGGATAGAGTTGTCTCGCTAGTCGATAATGTTGGGTGATGGCGTATGTGAGGAGCGGTTGCCAGGTTCGCTCCGACTGTTCTTGCGGTGCCCGGTGTGCGAGTTCTTAGGCCAGGACGTGTGCCGTCTGGTTGCGCGAAGAGCAGAGTGGGCCGGGGTCCAAATGATTGTGACCTGCTTCTGCGGTGGCCGTTGAAGCAGAACCCGAAGCGCTTGTCTTGAAAACCTACCTGCTTGGTATGCTCGGCAGGCGGCTTGGCTGTCCGTAATAATTACGCTGGCCTTTGTCTGGGAGAGGGCAAGGGCGACAGCCGTCTCTTCAGCCTGCTGGGTGTTCGACGACCGAATCGTCAGACTGGAAAGGAGGTCGGTTGTGGAGGTAACGACCGCCGATCTTACCCCGTACCTCGCGTATTCCGCCGCGTCTGTATATACGACGTAGTCTTGTCCTCCGTACTGTTTTTCTAGCGCAGTTGCTCTTGCTAGGCGTCTTCCCTCATGATGTTGAGGGGCCATGTTCCGGGGTATTGGACGGACAAGAATTCTGGTCAGTTCACCCACAATCATTCACCATAGTCAGAGAAAGTTGGCTTTCCTGCAGGCCGTATTGGCGTACAACGGCATCAGTGACCACACTAAAGCTTCGCTTTAAAATTATTGACTTGCATGCACATTAACGGCAGGGTTAATTTGAAGAAACAGAACTCAATATGCGTCATGTAGAAAAACGAATTTAAAAAAAAATTACCTTGCTTCAGCAGCAGGCAGTGGCCTCAACTTGGTTTTGCAAGACGACTCGGAATTTTTGCTGGAATCTTCAAAATATGAAGATTCGAAATGGGAAAAGCTGCTTGGTTCCGGTGTCCACTCTAAAGGACATCCTGTGAGTTCCAGTTCGCACTCGCGGTCGGATGCGTCAACAGTTGACAATGAAGAGCAGATAGACTTGGATGGAGACATCTTAGATCGCTGCTAAAAGAAAAAAAAGGCAAGTTTCATTAGTTTTTTTTTTTTTACCTCTTTCTTGTTGAATGCTTGAACATAACACATGTATACTGTTAAAACAACTCAAAAAGAATTTTCTGAACCTATGGAGAAGACATTTGAAATGCTACTCGTTTTCGTTGTGCCGTGCTACATTACACAAAGTTTCACTGGTACCTGGTATCGCTGGACCAGAATGACAGGTTCATCCGAAATCTTTAGCCTCTGCAGCAGTGGGTTTGACATAACCGTTCGCTGTATCTCGTATTTCTGAAAAGTGCAAGTACAGTTGGAGTGGCATCATGTGCAGTAGCCGTAATGGACCTTTTTCTAGAAGCGATCTGCGCACGTGCAGGTTGCCAGTCTGCAATTTTTAGCAGTCACCTTGGGCAATATAAACAAAAGGGCACACCCTTATCTGGCTGCTCGGAGAGCGGCTATACTCTCTAGCTCTGCACATTCCTGTTTACTCTTTTTCGCCAGCTGTGGCAGTTTCGTATGTGCACACAAAAAATGCTTGCAAAAGAAAGGGGCCAGATGTCTAAAGCTACAGCAAAGTTGGTGTTAGTTAACTTCGAGATGTTCTTTTCCCCGGGGCTTCTCCTCCAAGCCGCAGTAGCGCTGAGGATCTGACCCCGGGTATCCTCAACCGACAAACTCAGCCTTCGATACAAAACTGTACATTTATTTACAGCCCGGCGGGCGAATAAAAAACAGTACTCGCGCGGAGCCCGAAGACAACGGACCGAGCTCTCCTGCGCCCGGGCCGCGTCTCTCTTGTCTTCATCTTCCCTTCCTCCTGACGCTGACGGCCGGGGAAGAAGGAAAAGCCAGTTGTCTCCATCGGTGGCCATCGCATGTGGTGGTGGTTAAGAGATCCGGTGCGCGCAGGCGTTCGAAATGCGCGGCGTCTCAAGGCGCCGCGCGACACGTGCATTTCATTTGTGCGCTGCTCGCCCCAGGGCCCCCGCCAGTTCGTGCGTCGAAGCGCCCGACACCTCCACCACCACTGTGAAACATAACTTCAGGAATGTTTCACACACGAAACACACACCACACACACTTTTGGCACGTGCACCATCGTTCCTTCAGTTGACGACACAACAATAGCACGGCCAGTGCCCCTTGACCCTGGCTGCAGATCACCATGACAAAACAGGCACAATCCTGATCTAGCTCATTCAGAGCGAGCGGCCTTTAGAAGGTGGTATGCACCGGCCGTCGTCGTCCGAAAAGACCCTTGCCATGCGGCGCACCTCGTCGCCCAACAATATTAGGGGCCTCTCTCCTCCTCGCTTCCTCGCTCGGGAAGGGACCACTGCCGGCTCGTCAGCATACGCCGCAGCCAAGCTGCACTCAGGCGAAGCTGAGTGACGCAACAGTATCGGGAACCCCTCTCCTCCTCGCTTTCTCGCTCGAGATGGGACCGCTGCTGGCTCGTCGGCCTGCGTTGCAGCCACGCTGCACTGCGGTGAAGCTGGCTGACGCTTCCTCCCCTTTCTAGGCGAACCCTCTGGTTCGGCCGCTTCTGCGCTCGGAGCGCCGTGCTCCACTACGCACTGCTGGTCAGCGTAATCAGGAGAAGGCAGCTTAGCGGTCACATTACCCCTGACACTGACTGTCGGTTCAGCTACGCCTGCAGTCCTACCTGTAACTGCCTGGGGCTGCATTACATAAGCAGCCGTACACTGAGTTACACTTTCCTCCTCCAATTCGTAGGAGCTCCCCATGGCGATCACATTTTCGCAACATGACATTTGGGGATCTCCAGAAACAAAAGATGCAGTGTGCGCGACATCAACTGCATCCGATTCCTCCCGTGATTCCCGGGCTGCTGCATCCTGCAAAGCTCTTGGCCGCTCGGCCATGCTCCCGGAATGTTCTGCGCTTCCGCACGATGCGACGACAGGCTCACGCGCAACTGAAGCCAGCCTCAGCCCCTTGAGTACTGCCGCTTTAAGAACTGCGTAGCTCTTCCGCTGCTCCCCTGAGAGTCCAGCTAGGCACCGTCTAGCCCTCACGCTCAAGTAGGGAAGAATTACCCCTGCTCGCCATTTTGGCGGCACACAGTAGGAGTCTAGCCTGGCCTCGGCACCAGCGAACCAATCTAGCACAAGCGCTTCCTGGGAGGGCATATCTACGAGCACCCCCTCCAGCATGCTCATGCAATCTAATCTACCATCCATCTCGCTGCACCCTTGTGCTCGCTGCCCAATCGGTGAGGCGGTGGCGTTGTTAGCGCTTCTCAAACGTTCACTCCTTAGACGTTCCGCAGCTAACTCCGCCTCAGCGATCTTCAATTTCGCCTGCAGTAGGGCCATCTCGTCAGCGAAAGACATGGCTGACCTAATTCTGACGCTCGCTGCCTCGTCAGCCCTTACACTCAGCTCCATCTCACCATATCTAACCGGCCCCCATTATCTCAGGGCTGCTCATGAAGCACCCCCTACATGTCATGGTGAGCCACGCACCCAGGATCAAGTGAGGCACTGACCTGCATAGCTTGGTGCCTGTAGAGATGCCGCATCGCTGCAGACGGGGTATCCATTTATGCACCACTCCTTCCGCCGAGGTGTCCACCAACAAATCCCGCTGACTTGTCGCCTGCCGACAGCTCGCTGCTCCGGCCGCTCCTCGTTCAGTGGGCTGCTGATGCCTCCACTGACCGCTGGTCAAGCTGCTTCTCCACCGCTTAGCAGGCCGCAGAGATTCCCTCGGTCGCCGTTGAGAAGTCCGTTGAGCGCCGATCGAGCCGCTTCTCCGCCAGGCTGGCGAGCTCGCTGCTCCCGCCGATCTCGTTCAGCAGACCGCGATTTCTCCGCGAGCTCCGTCCGTCGAGGGGCCCGCCTCGCCCGCCGGCCGGCTGAGTCGTCGCTGTTGAAGATCTTGCCGACTGCGCCAGTTAACTTCGAGATGTTCTTTTCCCCGGGGCTTCTCCTCCAAGCCGCAGTAGCGCTGAGGATCTGACCCCGGGTATCCTCAACCGACAAACTCAGCCTTCGATACAAAACTGTACATTTATTTACAGCCCGGCGGGCGAATAAAAAACAGTACTCGCGCGGAGCCCGAAGACAACGGACCGAGCTCTCCTGCGCCCGGGCCGCGTCTCTCTTGTCTTCATCTTCCCTTCCTCCTGACGCTGACGGCCGGGGAAGAAGGAAAAGCCAGTTGTCTCCATCGGTGGCCATCGCATGTGGTGGTGGTTAAGAGATCCGGTGCACGCAGGCGTTCGAAATGCGCGGCGTCTCAAGGCGCCGCGCGACACGTGCATTTCATTTGTGCGCTGCTCGCCCCAGGGCCCCCGCCAGTTCGTGCGTCGAAGCGCCCGACAGTGTTCTTCACTAACTTCAACTTCGATTTTGTTAGGTGTGCCTTAGTGTCACTAGATAACGTTAAGGTATCACTTTTTTCTCCTACTGTTCCGTGCCACCACCATGATCGTTGGTCAGTTGGCATCACGCGGCATTTGTTTACACTGCTAAGGTTCATGGGCGCCGCCCTTTTGTGGTTTAAGCGTTTTAGTCTGTCAACTCTGGCAGTCTTAGCTTGTCCTCCCGGCTCTGCGGCTGTGCGCGACTGACGTCGTTCGATCCTAACACGAATTTAAGATAACACTTTCAGCAGCATAAGTATGTCAAGATGCCGTTTAGCGCATCTTTGGCAGTGCTATCGACGAAACGACCCAGTCGCAGTTAGCGGCGAGGCAGTAGATGCGGCAATCTCGCAACACTGATAAACACCAAAATGGCCACCGTTGGTGACTTGCGTGCCTGAGTGGCGGTACTGTTATACCTTACCTAGTGACACTAGTGTGCCCATCTTATCGGTAGATCACACACTGATGCTACCGAGCGCAGGCCATCACCTGCACGTCAGGGCTTACGTCATCACTAGGCGCAGCCAATGCCCGACGCACGCGCGTTTCCCCACCCGAACATATGCGCCGCGCAGTCTGCCCACACCTGCTCGTCGGCTCCTTGACTCCTCGCCACTTCCCCTCACACTTGATTGATTGCGAGGTTTAACGCGCCGCCGCTACACAGGCAGTGAGGCTCGCCGTAGTGGAAGGCTTCGGATTAATTTTGACCACGTGGGGATGTTTAACGTGCGCCGAAATCTCAAGCACACGGGCGTTTTCGCTTTTGGAATTCGTGTGAGGCACGGGTGACAGGTGGGTGCTGGAGGGACTGAGGTATTATTTTGAGCACAAGTTTTTCGACCGCGAGATATTTAAGGGGGAGGGGGGGCGGGTGCAGCTGACTGCCATTTTTCGTTCGCCGTGGCAGCCTCTCGGAGGAGCGCTACTAGAAAAAGGTCCATTTGCCACAAATCGCAATGTAGTTCTATGCGAGTGAGGTTACCTGCAGGAACTGGACTGCATTTCCATCCCACGAGCCATTCAGCACACTAAAATGAAGACCGATAAAATAAAAATTCACATGCTCCCAACCAAAAAGGGGCAGAAGACTCAACCTACCTTTCCAGCGCCTCTGCGTCGCAGTGGTCTCTACTTCCAGCCATCCCAAGTTAAAAAAAGTTCTAACAAACGATCCTAAAGACTTCTACAAAACAATCACACTAGGCGTGCAACAGGAAGGGTAGGAGGGGACTTTGGCAGGAATCACGAAGAAACAACGAGACACGACAGTTCGGAAGACCGCGCCGATCTGTAGCCCCGCTCATAGAGTTTCTCATTAACTCACCTAGAGTGGAATCTGGCGCTAGCGTCAACGTGATTCGGCGGAGGCGCTCTACGCCTCCATGAGTGCCGCCATAGTGTGTAGTTCGGCCGGAAGTTCGGCGTGGCTTGGCCGGCAACGACTTTGTGGCTACGCAAATTGAGTTTTTGTTTAAAAAATTGCTGCCAAAAGTGCCGCTGTTAACAAATTTTATTTTGTATAAGACACCGTGTTAGAGGGCTTATGTTTCCAAACAAATTTGGGTGTTACAAAGAAAAAAAAAGCAGAAGTGCTGCCTTTGTCTCACGCCACCAGATACAGCGGGCCGTCCCGGATTTATTTTTAAATTATTACATACTCCAAACTGGGTGAGCTTTTCTTTGATTTTTTTCTAATATTTTGCTGAAAAAAATGTTTAGATTGTCTGAAACTGTGCTCTTGCTTCCTCTCAATACAGTATTATTATCGTATGTTACGCGTTTCAGCAGGCGGTCGTGGGCAGAACAGATGCAACGTAGAGATACAGGAATGATGGAATCGCGTCGTATTTATTTGCTTTGTCCAAGCAGATTTAAATAAACTTAGAGGCGATGCCTATTACCGCAAGTAAGTCTTCAAGCACGCGCGATGAAATTGCATGAATGCGTTAAATGGCAAATAAATCCTGGCTTGTCGAGTAGCTATGTGTTGTCTCATTGCGCTTGGCCAAGGCAGTGAATCCTTCAAGGGGTAAGTAAACGCAGCGGCGGCGACGAGCGATGCGAAAATCGTAACTGAATGTGTGCAGAAAACGGATAGTGTGGGCTAACATAGCTTATTTAGTGGCTGTAGTGTGCGCGGCGGCGGCAAGCGGTATGAACAGGCCGCTGGGACGTTCGCTCGCTTTTTGCTGGCCAGATGCAGCCCACAAGCGAGCGGCAGCGGCGATACAGTGAACTGTGGCGACGAGCGACGACGACAGAGGACATTGGCGGCAGTGTATTAATTTTTTTTCGCTTGTCGCTGTCACCC
Source organism: Haemaphysalis longicornis (assembly GCF_048455015.1). Taxonomy (NCBI): domain Eukaryota; kingdom Metazoa; phylum Arthropoda; class Arachnida; order Ixodida; family Ixodidae; genus Haemaphysalis; species Haemaphysalis longicornis. Next base: position 113,301,652 of record NW_027526225.1, read on the forward strand.
AGTACTCTCTGCTGTTGTACCTTTTGAGTTACGTTTTCGGCGTCGCTTGTCGCCGTCACTGCATGTGGTCACCCCTTCATCTTAAGAAACTCGCCGCTAACGCGAGCACATGCGTTAAGTGCTAATCACGCTGTTATATAGACATATCTGTGATAGCCATTGAATGCCAGAAATTGGCATCCCGAAAACGGAAACGCACACCGAAAACAGAACTAACAAGCACTTCAGAGCCGAGAAGCCTAATCCATAGTCCTTTGTACTAGCCACTGGCTGCCAATCCGATTCGCACACTACCCACAATTCCCATGTCGGCGTGCGATCGCAGCGACACTTTCCGCTCTAGGTAATATTGAGAAACTCTATGGCCCCGCTGGCCCCGCCCTCTGCCATGTGACGATGCGTGACGTTGACCGTCAAAACCACTGTCAAAACATAATTATTTTTTTTCTTTTTGGGTAACAAAAAATTTGTTGTGTGAGCACCGATTATAAATAAAACAACCAATTTTTATAGTTATAAAAATATAGGAGCTTGTTTCTTTGAAACATTTTGTATAGCAATGGCAGCTGTCGCCTGCAGCGCTATTCTGATTTGTAACGGCCAGCATATGCAACAGATCACGGGCCTACACTCATATTGCTGCCCATGAAGTTGCTGCCTCACTACTGTTAATTTAGGCTACAGGTAGCGCGGGCATTTTACAGTTTACTTTCCTCAGCTCGTGCAGAATTGTTTGTCAACTACCCGTGGTGGGCGCGTTACATGTTTCATGTGCTCCGGTATGCTTAATAAGCGTTGGTTCTTGATATGAGTGACAGGGCTTGGCCAACCCGCGGTCGCTGGCGTTTCCGACGGCGTGCCGGCGGCTCGCGGTTCTCTCCGCACGGCAGGCGCGTTCGGGACCATCGGACTGCCGATGACGACGACCCGAGCGATAGCTCAGCCTCTCCCCAAGCCTGCAACCCCGCCCGCCGTCGCCCTTCTGCTAATTCTCCCTACCCTGGCTGGCAGTTCTACTTCCCGAACGAAGAGTACCCTCCCGATGCGGCCGTCTTGGAACGCCTCGTCCGTCTGGAGGCGTACTTCTCTGAGAAGATGTCCAAGCTCGTGGGACCTGCGGGCCTTATCGACCGTTCTCGGACTTCGTACGAGGTCCACCTCGAAGAATTGGAGGCAGACGAGCTCCTCCGGGAAAATTGGCCTGACCTGAAGGACTCGCTGAAATGCCGACCGGGCTACGCACTTAACGTGCTAGGTGTGTATAAGTTTTTAGTACTGGTAAATTGCTAGTTACCCTCCCAACAAGTGACCACCCGCCGTGGTTACTCACTTAGCCCTGGTTCCGCTTATCGACCACGTATGCTACAGCTGTTGTCATTGCTGCGCAAGTTAAAGGGATCCGATATACTGTGGGCAAAGCATTTCGTGGGCGAATCTGATTCTGACAGAAAGCTGAATGCTTGTGATCGTGCTATGGAATATTTCGTTTCAGCCTGAGGGTGAAGTATTTCCAGATGAATGCACAGAAGAAAGGGCAGGGTCCTCGGAGGCGTTGCCAAATCACCCCCCTACCCGGCTGGGTAAAATCAAGACAGACTGATCAGTTGCAGTTGCGAAACGACACCAGCGAGGATTGCTGTACTGGATGGGAGCAGTCTGTCTTGATTTTCACCCAACCGGCCAAACCGCTTCCGCTCACTCACTAGCCAGCGTCACTATCAGTAATTAACAGTGACGCTGGCCAGTCAGTGAGCGGAAGCGGTTTAGCCGGCTGGGTAAAAATCAAGACAGACTGCTCCCATCCATTACAGCAATCCTCGCTGGTGTCGTTTTGCAACTACAACTGATCAGCCTGTCTTGATTTTACCTAACCGGAAAAACCGCTTCCGCTCACTGACTAGCCAGCGTCGGACATGGGTCGCCGGGTAGGGGGGTGGTTTGGCAACGCCTCCGAGGACCTTGCCGAAGAAAGTTAGTACTCTTTGCCTGTGTAAAGTATTGTTCAGAAGTTTTGCACTCAAGTGCAAGATTAAAAAAAAGCACAGTTCAATCGCATGCTAGCAGAGTAGTTTCCTAAGCGTTTGGTCTCGACAACCTTTGTCTTTAAGTCAATTTCATGTTACAACCCAGTCAGCTATGCTCATTTGATTATCCTCGTAATCATTTCGGTTTTGCGTACCACAGAAAATTCGCACATGGCCACTTTTTATCCCAATCTCTTGACACCTGCTTTCACCAAAACGCGGTATGCATTCCGACCGTATTTCAAACTCTGTTTGCCCAGGCCTCGCCTTGCATCAAGCTCTCACAAAACACGATCGAGAGCTATCCGACGAGTGCGCAGACACCGTTCTGCCCGAGTTGACGGTGCGCGTCGCCGGCTTTGGACCGGTCCTGCCATTGCGGGACGTCCGCAGCACGACTTGCGGCTGCATGGTGGCCGTTCGGGGCACGGTCGTCCGTGCGAGCGAGATCAAGCCGCTGTACCGCACCATGGGCTTCTGCTGCCTCGGATGTGAGACTCGCCAGGCCGTCGCGCAACCAGGCGGCTACTTCACAACGCCCAACAGCTGCCCTGAGAGAGGCTGCCGATCCAAGTTCTTCCAGGAAGAGGTGGCGTCGCCCTTCACGCAGCTCGTCGACTGGCAAACGCTCAGACTTCAGGTACAGGCACATCGATCCTTCATGAACCGCTTCTCTGGAGAGGCACTTCTTGCTTCTTCGTATGTACTTTATATAAATCCCAGAAACCGACAATTATGGCATTGTGGTGCTGAGCACAAAGACGCGGGTTCGATTCCTTGCCACGACGACCGCTTTGCTGATGGAGGCGAAAAGCGAAAATGTCAGTGTGTTCGAGCATGTTAAAAATCCCCAGGTGGTCAAAATTAATCCGGAGCCCTCCACTACGGCGCGCCTCATCGCCTATGCAGAGTCGGCGTGTTAAACCCTACAATCAATCAAGAAACGGACAACTAAGACAGAGCAAACGATGAACACAACATTGTTTATTGCCTTCTGTGTCCCTGTGACTTTTTGTTTTGTGCTGTTCTATGCTATAATTACCTTGGAAGCAGTAAGTAGCAATTGGCGCTGCTGAGCACGAGGTCGCGGGTTCGATTCCCGGCCGCGGCGGCCGCTTTTCTGATGGAGGCGAAAAGCAAAAACGCCCGTGTGTACGAGATTTCGGCGCACGATAAAGATCCCCAGGTGGTCAAAATTAATCCGGAGCCCTCCACTACGGCGCGCCTCATCGCCTGCGTTGCGTCGGCGCGTTAAACCCCACAATCAATCAAATCAATCAGTAAGTAGCAATTGGTGTGCACAAATTTTTGTCACTTTGCACAGAAACGCTCGGATTTAAAGAAAAACTGAGTGTATATATCCGACATCTGCACAGTTGCAGTTTCATTACAACTGTTGTGAAAATTTTTAGTGTAACGGTGGGCAAGCTTACACCAAGAAAAGGTTTGACGGCACCAAACAACGTAATGTGAAGGCCTATTGAAATTGACCTTGGAAAAAGCTCAGCCTGCGTTCAGCATCCTGGCTTTAAAGGGGGACGGATGGCAACATTATGTCCGGTTTGCTGGAGTTTCCAGCAAGCTCAGTTCCAAATTTCCAGCTCAATTCCCAGCATGCTGAAGCTAATTGTTTTTTTTTTTTTTTTTCTTGTTGTTGCTGTTGTTGTCAGCAACATATATGATGTGACGGTGCTGCTTGTTGCTTTTTTTACTTCTACTGCAGCATTTCGAAAGCACACTCATTCTTGTATACACGTCACCCCCGTAACTGGAGTAGTCAATCCGTTTCTACCTATCTATGTCACACTTCTCCAACATATTCTACCGATGACAGTTTTCTCAGCCATGAAAGCAATTGTCCCTGTAGCTTCGTGTGCTTATACTCTGCTTTTTTATACACGCTGCATGGCTGCAAAAAGACTGAACGAGTACAGAAACATTAACTGGCCTAACTTTAATCGCAGCTCCATTTCACCGGTAAGATTAGTATAGTTGTCAAGTTTAGATTAATTAATGCCGCAGTTTGTGGCATGTTACTGTGCATTCTACGTCGTAGCCCATTTGTGAGCTTTGGGGCCTCGTTTCTTCGTTTTGGTTCAGGAATTGGAGGAGTGCACAGAAGGGGGTCGGATACCGCGCATTATCGACTGCGAGCTCACAGACGACCTAGTTGGGACGGCCGTGCCTGGCGACGTCATCACGGTGACAGGTGTCGTGGAGCTGTCACGCTCTGACACCCCCTCGAATGCGACTGGTCCCGTGGACTGCCGTCTGATGGCCAACCATGTCTTGGGTGAACAGCGTGAGGCTGCCGCGACTACTACCCCACTTGGACCTGACCTTGGTCGGCTTGACTACTACGCCATCGAAGCAATCCACGATGAGCCAGAGTTGTTTCGCCTTCTGGTGAACTCTCTTTGTCCTGCTATTTATGGCCATGAGGTGAGAAACCTTGCATTATTACCCTTTTTCTCTCACCGGGCTAAAGAAGTTGCAAGCCATAGATGTTCTGAGCTTCCCGACTTGCTTTTTTTTGGGGGGTGGGGGTCAATGCCTAGCCAATCAGGTGCGAGGTGGTGGATGGATGTTCGAAAGAAAGCACTGATAGGAACATCTAAATTTGCAGGCTTGAAGACCCTGTGCATGCACGTTGTAAGTTGCGATCTAATTTGCTGTTTATGTGTTGAGTTGACTTTTGTACATCCTTTCACATCTTTGTCTTTGTCATTCATGTCCTAACATGCACCTAAAAATGAGCACCGGGTGTCTTTGTAATACATATATGCTCCTTAAAGGGGCACTGACACAAAAATTTAGCATCTTGTTTTTTTTTCGTTGCGATAAGTAGCTAGTGACCTACTTATAACCTATAGAAACCTCATTTGCTTCAGCATGCGACGGTTGTTTAATTAGAGGGATTTTAAATGCGGCCAGTCGCAGTTTCGGTTTCAGCGAGTGCCGCGAAACGATGGATTTTGTGGATTTTGTGTGAACAAAGCTGACCACGTGACCGTCGGAGGGATATCACAGAGCAGAGCCGCCGTAGCACTGTCGAATCCGCATCGACGGCAGTTTCTGCGAATGCCCCCACGTACTGATCTCGTGAGGCGCTTAATTAAAAAGCGACCGTGGATGTGACGCAGGCGCTGCGAGTGCAAATGCTACCGCGGCTAAAGAACGACGCGCGACGCTCGAGGCGGTGGGTGGCAAGACGCGCGCTGGGAGCAGCCGGCCGGTCTGCCTACAGGTCCGCCTACAGATGTGTTCGGCTCAGCACTGCGGCGGATATTCGAGTGCCGCTCTCATAAGCGGTGCAGATGACAATTTTTAATGCAACCCGCCATCGCATCATTAACTCCTTTCTCATTTAAGCCACTATGGTCGGGACTTGGGGACAATTTCGTGCAGCGGTAACAAGCTATCACTCGAGCTACCTGCGCCGGCCTGGGCCACTTCGCGGCCGTGGCCGCCGCCTGCACAGCGACCGTGCGGCTAGCTCAGTGGGCTTTTCGTGCCTCCGGCGCGTTTTCGCATCCAATGGTAATAAACAGTAATAGAAACAGAGTGCCTGGAATCGCTGTAGAACTTTGGTCGCGGCCAGCTGCCCGATTAGCTGACGAAATCACGGCGCCTCCGCCGCCAACGATCGGGTCGTTCGTTCTCGAGAGCAGAAGCTCCGCCCTCCGGCCCTCCGATTGGAGCGGCGAGCCGGGCGAGCCCGCGTAAAACGCCGGTAGTGCGGAAGCGGCAAACACAAACTCGTGACGTGTTTGGATGTTGTTTATTTACAATTGCGCGTGGTCCTCTGCTGGCTGCTCGGTTGCGTTTCGCACACTTCAAAATTGATTTTAAATATGTTCTAGGCTGTATTCGCCGCTGATATTTTGCAGATGATGTATATGTGTTCCCACCAATCTATCTCCGACGTTATCTCGCCTTCAAAATTTTGTGTCAGTGCCCCTTTAAAGCAAAACAAATATTTTTTGTGCAAAGCCTCGGCATCACCCTCAATGCCGCCAAACATTTAAATTTGAAATGAAACTTTCACATCCCTCAACAGCATGTGGTTTGTACCAGAATGTTCCCTGATAACATTTTGGATATTTCATACATACAGCGAGAATTCCTATTTACCATCGACTTGAAACTGAAGTACTGAACCAAACTTTGCAGTATTTTTCTTGCATGGTTAGCCATTCTTGCTGTTGAGTTGTGTAGCTCAAGCAAATGTCACAACACCGTTTGAGGGTTAACTCCTGTTTTCAAGGGATTGGCCACAGCGGTGGCTTAGTGGCAAAGGCGTTGGCTGCTGAGCCCAAGGACGCAGGTTCGATTCTCGGCTGCCGCGGTGGATTTTCTGATGGGGACAAAAAGCGAAAACGGCTGTGTGTCAAGATTTTGGCGCGTGTTAAAGATCCCTAGGTGGTCAAAATTAATCCGGTGCCTTCCATTACGGCGTGCTTCATAGCTCATTGTGTAGCTTCAATGAATCAATCAATCAATCTTTTAAAAAAATTAATAAACTGTAAAGTATCTCTGGGGATGTATTTGTCTGGACACAAATACTACATATTTACTCCCCTTCAACCCGCATCTCATGTTAGTGAGGCGCAGATGACTTATTAAAATGACTGTCATTCGAATCCTCATTGTCTGGCACTGACCTGAAAAGCAGGTTAGTGATAAGTAAGTCATGGTGACGGTGCATTAGAACGCACGTGCAGTTCTTGCCAAAAGTTTCTATGCCACACCAGAAGTTTCTGGGTCACACATAATTCAAAGCAAAAGCTTAGCCTTCAGTAAAAATGGAGTGCTTTCACTGCCTTTCTGGCTGACACTTACCAGTATGAGTTGAGAAGAATCTTGTATGCTAAATTTTTTGTGTCCTTATATGGCCTAGAAAATTTTGGCAAAAACTGTGCGTCTTTTTTTTTTTATTTATTTCTTTTCTTTTAGTTAGCACGTGTCGTATTCTGTGATGCGAAATGCCTCCTTGCATGGTTGCAGGTGGTGAAGGCTGGCCTGCTGCTGGCCCTTTTTGGGGGCGTGAGGCGTTACTCAGACGATCCTGACCACGTGCCGGTACGTGGCGACCCCCACGTGCTGGTGGTCGGCGACCCCGGCTTGGGCAAGAGCCAGTTGTTACATGCATGTGCCCGGGTGGCACCGCGGGGGGTCTTTGTCTGCGGCAACACTGCATCCACTGCAGGCCTCACGGTGGCCATCAGCCGTGGATCGGTCGGCGAGGCCTCCCTTGAGGCCGGTGCCCTTGTTCTTGCTGACAGGGGTGAGTGTGCGTGCACCGTTGGTGAGACTAAGGGGGATTCACCTGGTCACATTCCTATGTGAGTTTATAATTCATGACCCGCAGGCTTAAATGGGCCATGAAGACAAAACACAAGTTTGGTTCATTCAGAAGACGGCCTCGTTAGAATCATGCTGACACCACTTTTAATGTAAGCTTTGCTCAAATAAGCTGTATAATTAGGAAAAAAGGGAATGGCCATGCGACCCACTAGCCCATTTCCCACAACAGAACCTATGATGTCATACCAGCCAGCTCTGCAATTGGCGGAGGCCGGCAAAAGCAAACACAAATTAGGCTGAGCTTATGAGCTTGCTGAACGAGCTGTTTGCACTTAAATTTAGGCACACTCTTTTTATATCAGTAAGAATGGTGGGACAGACAGTGGAAGTTACGAAAGCACACGTAAACATAGAAATACCGATGTGTACTGCTGCTGGTACTGCGCGCACTATGCTTGGTTTAGCTGCATAGCACTGTTGTGCTTTGGGGTAGTCTCAGACGACAGTGGCCGCTTGACGCGAGCGACGGTGTCTTACGTGACCATATTTGTCGAGTGAGCACCATGTTTCACGAAACGATTATTTTCTCCATGAACAAAAACAAGCCAGGTTTAAATACGGTCACAAACAAACCAAAGGCAGAAAACGGCTTGTCGCGATGTGGTGGCGCCATCTAGGTTGACTAACAGTAAACAAGTCTCCGCTCCACAGCAGGCTCAGCGGGAAGACTTGTTTGTATGATGTCATTGCAAACGTCGTTCAAACACACGTTTTGGCACGAGAATCAAAATTCTACCTTAAATTGATTAATTTCGCAGTGAATAAAGCATCATTTGCTTCCGGACAAGCGAGTGGGGCACTATAGAACACGAAATCTTTCTAATAAAACAAACTTGTATTTTGTCCCATGAAGACAAAATTCGGGTTTGGTTCATTAAGAAGCCTGCTCCATCTCAGTAACAACGGTATCATTTTTATCTCCAACTTCATACAAATGATATCTATTTTGTGGAAAACAGTTGGAGCAGTTTTAACTCCCCGGCCACTTTATGGTGATTTTTTTGCGACGTCGTAGAACCTTTTGTTTGTGCGATTGCCGGCCACTGGCCTAATCCGCAGCCAAGAAACACCACTGGGTGATTGTAGTTGGGCCTCCAGCTTCGCTTGATCATATCACTCGAATGCTACTGTGCAGTTAACTTGCTGTTAGTAGTAGTCCCTCTATGACATCGTTGCTGAGATTGTGTAGTGGAAAATTTGAAGGTTTTGGATATTTATTATTTACGTCGGTCAAAAACCTCTTTGGTGGCTGGAATTTAGCTGTCAGTTACCAAAGAATAGTTCTCTCAATTAAATGTAGCTGTGTTTTGTCTGGCCACTTTAATGGTACGCAACCCATGTTGAAATTTTTAAGAGCGAAGCTCCTTAGGGGCTCGGGCTGTCGGCGTCTAATCTCGTCATCGCAACTGTCGTCTAATGTAGTCACAATACTAAAACACTGCGACACTCGTCTACACCTCACGCTGGAACGCTTCGTAATGCGTAATAAAAAAAAAATACTGGGACACTCGTTTACGCCTTGCGCTAAAACGCTTCGTGCCTCAAAGACTCGAGACTTTTACAGCAAAGCTGTATACCTCCACCCCTCAATGGTTTCATTTCCGTTGGCAAAAACGCCGAGGTGCCAAGAATACACTTATACACTGCATGCTTCGCCCCTCCCCAGGTTTTACGTTAGTGGAGATGGCCCGGGATTTTTTTTATATTTGTGGATGTAAGTTTGAAAGTAAAGTATGTCAGTCAATACTGAGTATCGCACCTGCCCAATCATGTAATCTTCGACCTAGCTTCCTTAAAATACTAGTCGATGTGACTGTAGACTGGGCATTGCTCGCCTAGCATCTACTGGTTCACTGAGCACTCCTTTTATTCCCTTTACCAACTGCTAAAACAACTCCGTCGTTCGGCCTTAGTAGGCTAAGGGCAGAATCGCAGGTTTTGTCATGAAAAACCTCAGCTCAAGCCCTAGCAATGCTAAATCTATTTTTCGAGACCCATCATTTTCTTCTGCTGTAAAAGGAAATGTTCTCTTTGCTCAATTCCACGCATTATTTTCGTAAATAAGGGTGCCTTGGTATTTTTAGGTCAGTTTAGGGGCAGTGCACAGCGTACCGACACATTTAATTCACTTTCTGCAAGTGTGGGGCTTGCATGTGTTTGAACCAGCACGAAACTCTTATAGGACATGAAGTAGGGCGTGGTTCCCTGGTCCAAGCAATGACCGATGCCCGAGATGCCAGAAGTTGCTGGACGTCCAGGTGGTCGCTAGTGATCAGGTTCTCCCACAGCTCAGGGAGGGCAAGAGGGTGTGTGCACACTTTAGTAAAATGTGGGCTAGTGCGCCAGGCTTAGAGCAGGAAGTGCATTGGAGAGGAAATTGAGTGGGAAACATGTGGCGTAAGGGGGGACACTGCTCTTAAAGCAGCATCCTTTAATTTTCAAGTAAACTCTGTGAAACTTTCCAGTCGTGCTGCTTTTTCTACACTGATTTCGAATATGCCATTGTTTTGGGAGTCAGTCAATTAGTTCCTGGGGTAAGTAGAGATAATTACTGATTTTTGGAGAAACAGTAGACAAGACAGTGTTAGCCATAAAACTGTAACCTTTATATTTTCCGACACTATCAACCCTGGTGAGTGCAATAAGACAATTGGTTTTTTGATGCGCTGCTTGGAACTAATTTTACAGCTCATGAAGCTTTGGTGGCACCAGTGGCGAGGAACCATTTTGAGTGCCCATTTCAAACACCAAAGTTTATTGAGCTGTAAAATTAGGTCCAAGGGATGCATCACAAAACAGATTCTTATATTACACTCACCAGGGTTTATAGTGTTGGAAAATATAGAGGTTACAGTTTTATGCTAACACTGTCTTGTCTATTGTTCCTCCAAAAATTATCTCTAATTATCTCGGGAGCTAATTTACTGACTCCATAAACAGTGGCATAATTGAAATCAGTGGAAAAAAAGCTGCAAGACTGACAAGTTTCACAGAGTTCACTAAACAATAAAAAGAAATTGTCTTAAGAGTCATGTCTCCCCTGGTGTAAGCAAATTGGGTAAACAAATTTATTTGCTTGGATGCAGTGGAGAGTTGTTTCTTCCTACTTGTCTTTTATGTGGTAGTATCTCAGAAGGGGATATCGAGTTATGGCTTACATATGTGTGAACAGATTTTCGCCAGGAACCTGGTGTGCCCAATACTACTCTGTGGTCGCTCCCCCTCTCCTGCTTACTGAGCCAGGCTGCTGCTGCATCGACGAGCTGGACAAGATGTCCGCGGCCCAGGGGGCGCTGCTGGAGGCCATGGAGCAGCAGTGCGTGAGCATCGCCAAGGCCGAGTTGACGGTGTCTTTGCCGGCCAGAGCTGGAGTTCTGGCGGCCGCCAACCCCGTCGGGGGACACTACCGCCGCGGCCGCACCGTGGCCGAGAACCTGCGCATGGGCAGCGCACTGCTCTCGCGCTTCGACCTCGTCTTCATCCTGCTCGACCAGCCCAACGTGGTGAGCGAGCTTCACGAGGAGAGTTTCATCGCAGAATGTGGCTTAGTGTACACCAGGCCCATTCATCATGCAGCTTTGTCACCGTCACGGACGTGAACCAGAAGATGACCCTCTCGTCGGGATCCCATGATTCGTAACAGGTCGTTCAAGTTAGTGGAAGTAGAACATGGAGTGGGAATGTAATCCTGCAGTGCTTTTCTCCAAAGGCAGTGGGAGACGAGCTGACACATGCGAGAAAAATGGCGCACGCATTGCCCCCTTCTGAGAATCAAGATCGTGATCCTTCCCTTCCAGAGTCCCAATGTGCCCCATTTCTGAGGTGTACTAAGTTGGGGGACTTGGTTAAACTAAACACACTAGAAAACAGCGCAAAGACAGGGATGGTGAAAAAGACAAACACGAGTCCCCTTTTTGTTTGGTTGCGCACCTCTAGGATCAGCGTGTGCGCTGCTCTCACTTTCCCAGGACCTTGACCGACGTCTGTCCGAGCACGTCATGGCGCTGCACTCGAGGGGAACGACAAGCTCGGTGCTGTCACTGGCGCGCAAGCCGCCGGATGGGAGGAGGGACCTCGAGCTGTCAAGTGCCTCGCAGACACCCGAGCCATCGAAGTCGCTCGCAGAGCGGCTACGCGGGCCCGTGGCAGACCCAGTGCCAGCAGCAATGCTGAGAAAATACATCACCTACGCACGCCAGTAGGTCTCCCCTTGGTCTCTGGCTTTGTGCTCACCTGACCTGCAGTCTGCCGGGCCTTGATAGTTAGGTGCCTTGATAGTTACCGGGCTCCCGCCACGGTGGCTCAGTGGCTAAGGCATTGTGCTGCTGAGCACGAGGACGCAGGTTCAATTCCCGGCCACGGCGGCTGCTTTTTTGATGGAGGTGAAAAGCAAAAACGTCCGTGTGTATAAGATTTAGGCGCACATTAAAAAATCCCTAGCTGGTCAAAATTAATCCACAGCCCTCTACTACGGCGTGCCTCATCGCCCCCGTTGTGTCAGTGCGTTAAACCCTACAATCAATCACATAGTTAACTGGCGCTGCTTTTCTGATGGAGGGAAAAAGTGGAAACACCCACATGTTGAGGCTTTATGCTGTTAAAGATGCCCAGGTAGTCAAAATTAATCTGGAGCCTCCCACTACAGCGCACCTCACAGCCCAGGCATAGCTTTGGCACATTAAACCTCCAAATTAAATTAATGATCGTGAACAGGCTGTTGCAGGGCGACTTTCTGGCAACATTTCTCTGATGAACCGGCCAGGTTGAGGGAAGGATACAGAAGTGAATTTCATCGAGTCTCATTTGTGGCTGCGTTGTGCAGTTTAACCCCTTCAATCCTTTATTTCACCATTTAGCAAAGGTCAGGAGCATTATTTTTGCTATAATGGGTAGCTGAAGAGAAAACAGCACGTGGCCCTTGTCACTTGCACCAACTACCGCAATGACGTTGTACTAGTGATCTGCAGTGTGTCTTCATGCTGTCTCAGCTTCGAAAATTTTTAAATTTTTAGCCACTTCGTGGTTAACAGAAACTTTTAGTTTGTTCATGCAGAGGTCGGGCTGGTTACATCTCCTAGTCAGCCATTTTAGTCAATGTCAACAAGCTGGCACAGAGTGCGAGAAAACGGCACTTCTGAAACCACTATTTTGTGTAAAAACACTCTTTAGATAAACAGAAAAAACTCAAAAGCGTGGCCTACGAATCCTAGATTTAATCTGGTGAGGTAATCGGACATCTTTGCAATTCACCTTAGTGTCCCTTTAATCTCTTTCACCGGCACTTTCGATTTTAACTCGGAAGGCCACACACGCACACCCCATGCCACTGTTATGTATACTCGTACTGCCTCCTTAACTCCCTGCTACTCCCAAGACAACTTGCATAAAAAAAATAGTTGTGGGCATGTTGCGCCATCTATTGAAAGGTCACATAAACACATACAGCTTGTCGAGTAAATTTTAGACAACAGATGGAGCGCATGTTTCTTCATCTGCGTTACTTCGGCTTATCTCAGCAGCACACCCATGGCGGCCTCAGTGAGTCAGATGCAACCAAATCTGCAAAGGGAGCCTCGCTGTCTGCGTGTTAGCTGCGAGCTGCTGCTTTGTGTGGTGTGTTGTTTTGGAGAATATCATACTAAAAAGTTCTTCAAACATCTGGACTTCCTAACTTGCAGCTAATTATTTTGCCAATCCATTAAGTTGTCATTTGTTCGTATTCAATACAACTTTTCTTATTGCATGAGGTTAACCTGTCCTGCAAAGCCTTGTAGCAACTTACTAGGACAAAATTTCCACCGAATGAGCATGCCAGGACCAGACGTGCAAAAACTCGGCAGTGAAAGCTTAATAAGAGAAGCTGCGTTGGTATTCATTCCCTGCCCTTGGCCGAAACCGCATTCCTACGGAAGCAACACACGATATGCTACAATTCCGAACAGGCTGCATGGCAGCTTTTGATTGACAATTGAACGCTCGCCCACAGTGAGGCACTCGGTAGACAATTGGATCAGCAGCCTTTGGAAGGCCTTTGAAACGACTGTGTCGCACAGGTAGACAGGTGTGTGTGTTGCTCCGTCCAGGTACGTCCAGCCGACCGTGAGCAGCGAGTGTGCGGCGCACCTGCAGAAGTTCTACCTGCACCTCCGCGGCATCCGGCAGGCGGACTGCGTGCCGATCACCACCCGCCAGCTGGAGTCGCTGATCCGCCTGACCCAGGCCAGGGCACGCCTCGAGCTGCGCGAGGAGTGCACGGCGCAAGACGCCCTCGATGTCATCGAGGTGGCCCCCATTCTTCGCTCCCTCTTTTCTCTTGTACCAAGCATAGAGTTTCTTGCTAAACACGTGCTAGAGAGAAATCTGGCGCTGGTGTCGAGATGAGCTAACCATCACATACTGGGTAGGAACATTTCACTTGTCCTTGGCTTGGCTCATGTACAGGCTGAATAGTTGCCTGTGGCTGCAAAAAAAGGCAACGATGTATTATAGAAGATTATTTGAATTTGTTTATTTATAAAAAGGGAACTACAAAAGATTTATTTGTTGGAAATCATTTAGAAGCCTTATGCAAGATGAGCTGGAAAGAAAAATGCTACCAAGTCTTCTTGGTTTTGGCTTCGAGAATGAAAAGAATCGACGTGGCTAGCCAAGCCAAGTAGGCGAGAAACGTCGCTAGCTGCTATAGTGACGCCCACGATGGCACGCAAGTGCAGCGACAGGTTTCACTCTAGCATCTCTTAGTATGAAACTCCATGGTTCTGAAAGATTTCGTTTGTTCCAAGAGTGGTGCACGCGATTGCCATCAGTGTTGAATGTGGTTTCTGTGAGAAAAATTATCTTTGTAGGGAATCAAACGTAAAGCACTTTCATTAGGTTGTACCGTTCGATTTCTGTGGTCTCTTGTCATGTTGGGACTGCCTCTAAGCAGGACGAGTAGCTGGCGACCACATGTGCTGGGAAAGCTTTAGGAAGCCGTTAATGTTTCGAGGGAACCACAGATTATAGGAAGAATGACTAGATAGATATCAGGCGTACATTGGTATAACGATTTAGAGCAATGTAGTTCTTATAGCCTTATATCCTCATATTATCTTTTCTTATATCCTCTCATATACTATTCCTTTTTATTTATTATTGCCCTAGCCCGATGCATGAAACCTGAAAGCACATCCTTCACTTATTCAAAATATGTGCCTATTTCAGTTTAATTTTTGGCAATTTCACATCAAATTTCCAAAATTAATGCCAGAGGTGGAAGTAGCGGGCACTGCTTGCGCATGTGCCGCAAGATTCTCGCAGCGCCAGTGGTGGTGTTTTCTGGAGTGCGGCCACACGCTCCCGTGTTGCATCTAACAGTGGCCGCGCCTGCACGTTCTCAGCGGTTATGCAACTACCGTGCATAGCCAGAATTTAAATGCTGTGCTTTGCCAGCTTTCTTGCCTTTTGTGGCGACGTGATAGCCTAGGATCGAGTTATGTGGCAGCCGAGCTAAAATACAAGGGGGGACACCCAGATGACACCTTCTACAGGTATCCTGGGGCCGAATTCTCTAAAACGACGGGGTAGCGCCATGCAAATGCATGTGTTGTGGGGTTGTGGCCGTCGCTTTGGGGTTCCCTGCAGGTAGAGTGAGCCGCAGAAAAGCGCTGTGGCAAAGGCGCGAAGCGACACCCACAGCCCCCCCCCCCCCGTCGTTTCACTGCACTCATGTTCCCCTTTCCAGCTAATGAAGCACAGCATTGCCGACACTCAAAGCAACGAGCTGGGAGCTTTGGACTTTGGGCGGCGTTCTCACGGATCGGGCATGAGCAAGCCGGCCCAAGCTCGGGCACTGGTTAGCGCTCTCACGAAGGAGTCGCAGCGGACCGGCAACCGGATCTTCACTACAAACGAGCTCCGAACGACGGCGGAGCAGCGTTGCGGAATTGTCCCTGCCTCCGTGCGCGTCATCATCGACGCTCTGAATGACCAGGGTTTTCTCCTCAAAAAGGGCGCCGGTCGGTATCAGCTACAGACCACTGATTTCTAGGTTGTGAATCACTAAGTGAGGGGTTAAAAATGGTACGTACGTAACATTTTATTTCTTTAAAAACAAGTACAAAACATCCAGCTCCTGTGTTGACCATGGTCAACATTCTTTCAAGTTTTCTAACTGTTCTGTAGCCGTTCTGTTTGAGATTCACATGCAAGTGCTGTGTGCAGTTTTAATAACTTGGTCATACAACGTTTATAAAGACACTTTAGTGGAGTGTTTGACTGCCCCGCAGGCTGTTTCGGAAACATCAAACTGCGGTCGTATGCACCGCACAAGGCAGTGCACGTAAACATCATTTTCAGGTTTTTAAGTGCTTTTCACTGGAATCTGCAGCTGTTTGAACGTTAGCACTGAGGCTAACACTGAATGTTAACATTCATGTTCCGCAGAGACCGATTTCTAAGGTACCTGAAATTAAATGGACTAGCAAGTCTTGTTCCCGTTGTTGTTGGTGTAGGCTTGTGATGTTCTTCTGTTGAGCAACTCTCCAAGAGAAGTCAAGGAGATGTTTGACACAGATTATATGACAAAAGGAAATAAAATATCTATAATAATAACAATAGCTCTTTGTGTAATCTCATAAACAATGTCAGGCAGCAAAAAAAAAAGCGAGAGAACATGTTTTTTCTGTTTCAATGAGGTTCCCACTGGTGATGAATACTCTGCTTGCTTCGAAGTCTTCAGGGCATGACTTTTCAAGCTCATGGTGGACAGAGTTGGATAATTATGATTTGGCGCTTAGCTGTCGTGTGTAGGTTGTCCAATCCTCATAGCACGTTCACAGTACAGTGTCATTGTGGTCCTTTGAACTAAAAAGAAATCACATTCTGATGTTAACTGTCAATACAAGTGTGTCATAACGCCACAGAATAAGAATTTTGAGTTATGTCTGCAAGCAGTGAATCATCGGCATCAACGATTTGAATTGGAAATGCATATGTACTTCAACACATGGTACATATCAATGTTGATCACTAACTCGCCATACTTGCATTCACCAAATACTTTGCACTCTCTGGCTGGTTCGTATTCAGGTGTAGAGCTGTTAGCGTTTATGCCAAAGAAATTAGTACATTTCTCAGTTCTTGTTGATGCCCTCTGTATATTTCTTTTTACTAATTCTTGCATTTTCACGGCCTTCACCTGGTTTTTCAGTCTGGCGTTTTTTTTTTTTCCTAACCATTTTAATCTGTCGTTACCTATCTAAGCACTTTGTTTCCAGTTGAGCCGTTTTCCTCATTGTGAGGCCTTTCATTGCGATACACGACTCTTCTGAGAATGCAGGTCACAGATACTCCCCCGTATTCTGAGTCTGCCCTCTACTCCATGTGTTCTTCCGACTCGACTCGGAGGAGAACACCGCACTGCTTTTAGATTTGAAAATTGCTTTGAAGGATCTCCTTGACTGGAAACTTGAGCAGAGGAGAGAGTCAGAATACGGGGAAGTACTGCGTCCTCTGTCAGGACATCCACTCCCCCACTGTGGAAAGCACGGACGGTAGCCCCACCCGCACAATTGGATCACAGCACGCGCACCGTCTTCGGCCAATCCCCCACCAAGTTCCTCCCGCCCCTTGGCATCAGAGCTTGGAGCGCATCTCGCCCATGAGCTTGTCCAGCTTCATGGCCATGGGCAGGTCGCCCTTGAGGGACAGCTTGCCGCCCATGAAGGCGCTCGTCGGGTTCAGCTTTCCCGTGAACATCTTGATGAAGGTGTCCCGCTCCATGACGAAGGTGACGTCCGCCTTGCCCTGCGGGGGCTCCCCCTTGCCCACGGAGCCCTTGCCGTTCTTCAGGTCCACATACCACTTGGTCGGCTCGCCTGGGAAGGAAAGATGAGCATGTGTGAACTTTTGTTCCTGGGTTAGCCTACTGCAGCAGCCTAGGCTTTCCTTTTCCCTGCAGTGTTTTATAGGGACGCCAGACACCTCGTTTTTAAATGTGTAAGCATTATATCTACACTCAACGAGGGAATCCATCTGTCCATCTGTAGCACTTTTCCCACGTAAGAAAGTACTACTATTAGTAATTTCTCTAGGGCATCCACATTTTCATCGAAGACCACTTATGCACCCCTGAAAGATCATCTTCTGAGCAATGCAGTGACCTTAGCATTGAAGCTGACCTCAAAGGGGCCATGCAGACACAATACAAGTTTGTTTTATTCGAAAAATTGTGGAGTTCTATAGTGCCCCCAGCGCTTGTCCGGCAGCAAGTGATGCTTTATTCAGAGAAAAACTAATCAATTTAAGCTAAAATTTTTATTATCCTGCCAAATCGTGTGTTTCGTAATGTCTGCCATGACGTCACAAGGAAGGGTCTTCAAGCGAAATTCAAGTCCACTGTTCGGTCTGCAGCAGACTGCGGAGCCTTGTTTACTGTCAGTCCTCCTAGATGGCGTCACCATACTGCCCCACACCGCTGTTCACCTTTGCTTTGTTCTTGACCGTATTTGCACCTGGCTTGTTTTTGTTACGGTGGGTAGTAATCGTTCCGTAAAACATGGGGTATGGTTGACAAACAGGGTCACGTAAGACAATGTCGCTTGCAGCAATCAGCCAGTGTCGTGTGAGACAACCACAAAGCGCTGCACTGCTGGGCAGCTATAACAAGCATAGTGTGCGCAGTACCAACACCAGGGGCTGAATTCTCCTGGGTGCCAGAATTCCGGCGGGGTTGATTCCAGCGGGGTAGATTCCCCACGGGGTCTACGTGACGTCACTGAATTATAGCTAACACTTATTCATGTGACGCAGGCTAGGTGGTCGCCTCGCTCTGCGCCAATCGCATGAGACCCCACAGGAAATCAACCCCGTTGGATGTCTTCTGGCGCCCTTCCAAATGCCTTCCAGCACCCTGAAGAATTCTGCCCCAGTACATACTAGTACTTATAGGCTTACGTGTACTTTCGTAACCTCCATTGTTTACCCCACCATTCTTAATGCTATGAAATGAATATGCATTACACTTAAGCGAAAATAGCTCATTCTGCAAGCCTATACCATATTTTCACGCATATAACCCGCATCAAAAACAGCATCAGAAACAAGAAAATTTCAGTGGCAAAGTAGGGGTGCAGATAATGCGCAGGGTTTTTTCTTTAGTGTAACTTCACGGCAATGCGCGTTTTGCCGTGAAGCTTCTACGCAGTAACATTGACTAAGCCTTCCATGGATTGCGCTAAGCATACAAGGGCAAGAAAAAAAAAAACAAGGACAAGCGCACTCTAACAACTGAATTTTATTAGTGAATTGTGGCTTTCACCTTGCAGTCAGTGTGTTCTACTTGCTAAATAACGCTTTTCCTGTCTACATAGTATGTGATGTGTTGCTTGAGCAGTTGCTTTGGTGCAGCCTTTCCTGTATCAAATGTGCAGGCAATACGCGAGGATTTGTTTTGTCTTTTCCGGCGGGCTGAAAGTGGGGGTGCGGATAATATGCAGGGGCGGGTTATACGCGCAAATATACGGTAAGCCCTGCGTAACTTGTGTTTGCTTTTGCCAGCCTCAGCCAATCGCACAGCAGGGCTTATGACATCATAGGTTCTGTTGCGGGAAATGAGCTAGTGGGCTACATGACCATTCCCTTTTTTTCCTTATTATACAGCTTGCTTATCTGAGCGATGTTTATGATAAAAGTGGTGTCAGTATGATTCTAACGAGACTATCTTTCAAATGAACCAAACTTGTTTTCTGATTGCGTGTCCCCTTTAAGGGGGGACACTCCTCTTAAAACTATTTCTTTTAATTTTTAAGTAAACTCAGTGAAAATTGTCAGTCTTGCTGCTTTCCCCCCACTGATTTCAAATATGGCATTATTTTTTAGTTGGTCAATTTAGTTGGTTTAGTAGTTCCTTCGATAATTAAAGGTAATTAATCAATTTTGGAGAAACAATAGACAAAACTGTGTTGGTCAGAAAACTGTAATCTTTACATTTTCCAACACTATGAACCCTGGTGAGTGCAAAGACAATCAGTTTTTTTGAAGTATCGCTTGGAACTAATTTTACAGCTCATTAAACTTCAGTGTTTGAAGTTGGCACTCAAAATGGCTCCTTGCCAGTGTTGCCACCAAGGTTTAATGAGCTGTAAAATTAGTTCCAAGTGACGCATCAAAAAACTGATTGTCTTATTGCACTCACCAGTGTTCATAGTATTGGAAAATGTAAAGATTACAGTTTTCTTACCAACACAGTTTTGTCTATTGTTCCTCTAAAAATGGTTAATTACCTCTAATTATCTCAGGACCTAATTGACCAACTAAAAAAATAATGCCATATTTGAAATCAGTGGGGGGAAAGCAGCAAGGCTGACAAGTTTCACAGAGTTTACTTAAAAATTAAAGTTTTTTTAAGAGCACCTTAAACAAGTTCAGTGTTAACGCGACATTTAATAAAGCCCTAGGATATTCACACCTTGATCTTGAGCTGCTTACGCCCCCTAAGGAAATGTTTTCCCAGCAATGCACTTGTGCACAGCAGTGAAGCTGATTTTGAAATGATCTGGCGTATAAAAGAGCAGTGTGTGCTTATGCATTATCAAACAATTTGCACTTGGGAGTTTATGGAAGTGTATTGACTTCTCTGAGCATTGGAATGTCAGGTGCACACACAGCCGTGCTAGATGATTAGGCCAGACTTGAGAAAACTGAAGGAATGTGTAAGAGGATCGCTGGTGTCCCCAGTGAAAATGGCAGCACCCAGTTTTGCAGCCACTTTGTCGGCTTGAATTGCAGGTTGGAGAAGCCGCCTAGTAATCCTTTACTGGCATGGCTTAGTTTAGGCATTAAGAGCATCCTAGTTACTAATCCTACACAATGTCTGGCATGCCGTATTTACTCAAATGTGGGTTCGCCCTCTAAGTGTGGAATTACAAGGAACTCGCCGGAATTCACTGAAATGATTGCCTCACTTCACTTGTTATTAATTATTATAGCTTTATTTACTATTGTAAGCACAACCAATCATGATTGTAAGTTGATTTTTTTTTATTTGGGCGGCCTATATTAAATTAAGTGAGGTACTTCAGACACCAGACGAGTTTTGATGTCGGTGTGTTAGGCCAAAAAAGATGTGGACACTGCTAAGTGTGGGTACTCAGAAAATGCGAGTTTACAACAAAGCATTATCTATTCTCTTGGACACCTCGGCCAGTGAGTTACTTAGAACCTACTCTAACCAAACCACCACACTCAAGGTGCTGGTCAGGCTTTGATGCACAAACGCCATGCAGAAGTTTGTTAGGGAGATACGCACCTTTCACTTCAAAGACAAAGACGCCGCCAATTTGCTTGACGAGGTCATCATTCAGGTACACTTTGATCATGCTGAAAACCCCTTCCACAGTCTCTGCAGACACCACGGAGGCCGCCATGATTCCTTTCTTGATGCCTGCGTTTGGGAGACAGAAAAGGTAGATGGGTGGGGGTTCATTGGTAAGAACACAGGGTATGGTTACCTATATAACGAGCCATTGTTCCTCGTCAGAGAGGTCCTGATCCTTTCTTTGGAGAAGGACGCTGATGAGTTGTACATCTTTAGAAAGCACAACCCGAAAGGCGTTCCTGTAGACTACTCAGAAATTTAATTACAGCTTGGTCACATTAGCTACTTCCAGGCTTTGAAAACTGCTACTGTATGATACGCACTATAAAAACCATCAGCCAGAAATTTTTGCAAAATGCATGCAATTCTCCGCACGTGTCGCGAGCACAGAAAAAGCATTGCTGGCATCCGTTGAGCTTGCTTTTATTTTTTATATTATAATTCCACCATTCTGGACGGACAATCACATTTCACACCCCGAGCATCTTGTATTTGCTCGTTTAATGCCATTAGGGAGAAAGGTACTTTGCCTGAACAGTTCAATGCACGTTTAACATGCAAGTACCTATTTATGCTCAGATTTACATACCAGTTAACAGTAACTGTGCCTGTCCAGTTGCTTACAAAAGAAAAATACCTGGCGCCACATTCGACAGTTTGTAAAACATAATTTGGCGTTTGAGAGCTGTACCGTTTTCCCATGTTTAGTTGCAAGGCATCAAAGTATGGGATTGTTAGTGTACAAATCAAGCGCTTCGGTGTACATTGCATTAAACAGTGTCAATCACAAGCCATAGCAAACCTCGATAACAATCACAAATGCAGGCAGTACCGTTTACTGAGTGTTATTCATCTTTTGCACTTGATTTGCAAAATTTGATCCCTTACTAAAATATTTTAAAATTTTCCCGAATTGCTACAGATAAACAAATGAGCCCATCACCTGTGCCAACACGAACATTTGAGAACTTGGATGTGTTATGGGATACAGCAACTGCTTAGATAGGTGTCATCAACGAATTTCGCTCATAAGTCGTATGAACATGTATTTCTGTCCACGCAAAGTCAAACAAAGCGGGTTGTGTGTCCCAATCTCGATGCAAGCTCCGGTTTTCAAGAACACGTACCCGTTTACCCAATCGTGAACACGCATAGCAAAATTCTCCCCACAGTCCACTTCAGCCACGAAACACTTTGCGAGGCTTGTAAAGCTTCACTCCATCGTTAGGGCGCGTACATTACGGTGCGTCGTGCAGGCGCTTCTCCTCCTCAATAACCAGGTTATTAAAGGAAAAACAAGCTTACAGGGAGAGAGCTAACGGCGCTACCCGCGGGGTGGCTTTCTTGGAACGAAAGCAAGCAAAAACGATGGGAAAAGGTGGGCCCCGCAAACAGGTTTGCGAGCGCGAAGCAAGAAAGCGACAAGTGCTTCCGGCGGCGCTTTTGAAACAGCGCAGGCAATTGCGCGTTTGTTGTGTAACTACGGGGCGTATTGAAGGCCACATGATCGGTTATGTAAGTGGGACAGCCTGAGCCTTACGAAGCGCAAAAACTACCCCTGCGATGACGCGACATACCTTCCGTCTCGGCCATGTTCGCGACTTGTCTTGTTGAGCGACGCCGATGTGGTCAAAGAAGGCGCATTCCGTGTTTTTTTCTGAGCGTAAGCTACAGCAACCCCTTTGTGTGCGCTACGCCGCGCTGATAGTGCGGGTCAAGGACTGAGCGCGATCATATGATCTGTAGCTTGGACCTGCTACAGGACCCGTCGCCAACAAACTTCGGGCGGTGCGATACGGCGTCCGTAGTTTGCGACGCATCCGCAACGTGTCGCGTCATCCGCGCGCGTAGCAGACGACGCGGGCTTTTTCGTCTGCGCGCGTCGTTTCCTGCGAACACTAAACATTTTGTAACGTCTTATAATTTAACGTTCTGTCGTTACCAGTAACTATGGGACTCGTAACTGATCTTATTTTTTTATCTGTCGTCATCAATAGCGGGGAAGCGAGAAAACCGTCGCAAAATTTATGTATCTGTGAAAGACCAAATGGCGTCTGTCTTTTCTGTTGATCCTCCCCGCGTATCATTCCAGCAGGCCATGGAGTAAACTGAAAACGCTTCAGAGATAAAAAGTCAAATTCTGAGTGATGATAAATATGGCTAGCCCTCTGTACGTATACGAGATTCGTCAAGGTACCCCGGCCTGTGCGCAAGTTAGACTAGAGTGTAATAAACGTCCTTGAATAACTGAATTTGAGCAGCACTTTTACTGCTTAGAAAATGTAATCATGAGTAAAAAGAACTGCATAATCATTGTCCGAAACTTACAATATTTATTCATTGTTAACAATCGTCTCTAACGAAAAACGAACAATGTTGCCCAAAATATTAATCGGCGTAATTATTATATCAGTAATTATATATTCGTGGTATCACCGTCGGCACACATTTTAGTCCCTCATCGTAGCACGTACTAGGCGCTTTCTCGAAGCAAGAGATCGCCTCTTCCAAAGCTATGCACGCAGAAGGAAAGAAGTGCCGATTCGAACGGGGAAAATGACTCGTAATTAAAGCCGATATGAGGATAAAGGTGCACATCTACGTTGCTTTAACACCAGTGGAGGAGTTCCTTATAGAAAAGGCTACGACATAATCCTAGAACAAAATAAAAAGGAGACGGTGAGGGACGGGGGACGTAGTTTTTGGTCGTCCAATGGCGACAGTATGTACCATTGTGGCCGTGCGTCGGTACGCAGAATACATTTTTAGCGCACGGGTTTTTTTCTCTCTTTTTTGTTTTATGAAGCGCCGTTTGTTATTCTTGGTGCGGGACGATTGTTTCGATTGTCCGTTTAGCGAGGGGTAACCGACTTCAGAGGCGCCGCGAAGGTCGTGTTTGCGTACGCGGTCTGGCATTCAAGGTCTGGGGCAGGGGTGAACGCGTCATGCATGCACTCGGAAAGACCGTTTGCCGAGAATGACAACTTGCCAGCCTGCCTCTGGCGATTTTACCACAATGTAGACGGCGAAGCACCTAACCACTTCCTTGCAATTGTGTGTTTGTCTACGGACATCGTAGCGCGCTGGCTGAGCCGATACTGTTTATCAGCGCCTGCTGGAAGAAGCAGGAAGCGTCGCACCGTGCACTTTTACGGGGCTGGATTTAATCATTCGCTTTGTGACTGTGCCATATTGGCCGAGCAACGAGGAGCGAGTTTGTTTTCCCTACTTCTCACGCCGTCTCTCCCTGTTTTCCCTATATTTCCCCAAATCACGCAAGCATTCAGCGACTGCAGGCGCCGTAATTGCTGTGAGGCGCCTCTCGGTGTGGTGTAACGAATCCACGGATATCCCCCGACTGCACCAACTGTAACTGACTTCACTTGCTCAATTTACGGGGGCTGTGACTCCCATAGGCATGCACACAAGTATGGGCCTCTATAACCACCACCCCTCCCCTCCCGCTGCCAGCCCTGACAGGCGCAAAATTTGTGATGGCTTTTTTTTATTTCAGAAAGAATCGTTTTCACAAGAATAGCTTTACTTGTGTCACTTACAGCCCCTGGGTTTACGTTTTTTGCTGACGGCACTGCGGCGGTACTGTCGCTGATCCATTATTGTATACCAAAAGTACTCCTACCGTTGAGGTCTGAACATACATTTCTATGCTTTGTACATGATGGAAACTTCACCTTTCACACACGTACTGTAACGCCCCTTATTTTCACCTCGCCATATTTCCACGAATGTAGAAATTTGAAGAAAAAAATCGAGAACTTTTGCAGTATGCGGAAATTTTACATGTTAATATTGGAATCACGTTCGCTTCACTCGCTGACTGTATACGCTCCCTTTCCACAGGTGACTACCGAGTTGAGCGTCTACCATGTGGAAGGCACCACGTGCATCTATATGCCTTGTTGAAGCGACCCTCGGCATGGCGCTCGGCCCTTGTATACAGGACTACAACGCTTGGGAAGTTGACCCGGTTTGAACGGGAAATCGCCGCTATAGGGGCGGCTGGAAAATTCAGTTTATTTTTGCCCAACGCAGAAATCATTTTCGAAAATACCTTTTTTTTTTGGGGGGGGGGGGGGGTACGCTCTGGTGGGAACTGCCCCCCCCCCCTCATACCGTATCCTGCGCACGCCTATGAAGGCCTTAGAAACCGCGACAAGGCACAACTAACAAAAAAAACACCCCAGAAAACAGAAGGTCACGAGTGCAGCTGGCCTCCCTTTGGGCAAGCACCGCAGCTTTTAAAGCGGGCAATGACGTCAAAATACAGTTTCGTTTAATTTGAAATAACTCACTCAGCTCCAAACCAGCCGCGAAAGGCGTTTTTTAGCAGAGGAAACAAGAAATATGGGAAAACTTCCGAAGTTCGTGCTACAGTGACGTAATATGAGCAGGAGTGACGTAACACGGGCCAATACTAAAAACAGTTATCAGTGTTAAAGGGACACTGAAGTGAATTTGTCAAGCTCCCGTTTTTGCTTGCACTGCGTAGACTGGCTCAAATTAGCACACTTTTCATCGTTTATCCGGTTGACAAATCGGTAATTATTTTACAAAGCGCGAAAGAAGAAAAACTACCATGCGCGGTTTGCGGCGGCCGCACCAACTAAGGCTGTGACGTTGAGAGGAGGGGCGCCGTGATTGGACGATGCCCAAGGTTAGCAATCACACAAGTTTCGGTTTCGGTTTCGGTTCTGTAAAACATAACCAATGGCTTTGTTGGATGGGCATTCTCAATATCAGTAATCATCGTACCGCGCTTCTGCCATGTTGTCGGCTGTAAAATGCACAAGATAAGCCTCCCAGGACGGCTTGTAGTCGTAGCATTCACTAGCCGAGACCTACGCAGTGCATGAACGCCCTCCGCGTACCCGCAGACGCCCAAATGTCATGCGCTTTTCCCCCATATTTGGAGCTTGCCTCCCTCATGCCTGTATCGTAAAAAGCGTGTTCGCACCAGGCCAAGGGTCTGTTCATTCTGGCCTGTGCCCACTGCCTGCAAGCAGTCGGTGCTTATGGCAACAGCACGCCAACGAGAACTCGCTAGCGCGCCAGTGCGAGCCTGCGCGCGTTTTGTGAACTAGTTCGTGTAGCCATGAACGTTGCGGCCCCAGAAAAGGTGAACTCAATATAGAAAACATCGGCGGAAAACAAAAAAGTTAACTTACAAAAAAAAAAAAAGCACGTACCCGCGGGGATTCGAACTCGTGACTCGCAAAACATTTGCGGTGAATTCCTGGCGCCCCAGACCGCTAGGCCACGGAGCGGGACGCGAATGCCTTGCTAATATAGGGTATATATTGTACAACCAGTTTACACTTTTATTTAGTTTTGGCATTTCAAGCCGCTTAGGTGACTATTTGTTGTACTGCGATCGTGCAGTAAGCGTCGCCCGAGTTTCCACAGTAGCTCACGTCTAGCAATTGCATTTCGTAACGGAAAAGCATTCGCAGATGCGTAGTCGTGCTGCTGACCGCTGTGCTTGTTCGCCCAGCGCAAAAAAGTGCTTCCCGCGCCCTAGTTTTACGCTGTACGGTAAAAATATCAGTTGATTTTATTTGCTTAGTACCTATATTGACTTCGCTGACTCTTCTCCCGCCTTCAAGAGGCCTTATATTTTCCTACTGGCGTACCAGTCAGCGAAGCGTCGCATGTGCAGCGCTTGTGTGAAGCGACCTTGACTTGGAGCTAGATACAGTGTACAAACAAACCAAGTAAAGAAAGGCACATTCTTCCATTCAAAAACGTGTCCTGGCTTCGTTTCAACTAAGCGAACGAATTGCGACCAAGCAATTTTTTTTAACCTCCTTGATTGCGACGACCCGCCGGCGGCCGGCGGACGAAACGCTGGGCCGACTGGCTCTGTCGGCCGGGGAGCCGTGCAGTAGCGCAGCCGTGGCGCAGCCAATTGCCAGCTCATCCCCTCCTGACGTCACACGAAAACGCCACAGAAAATAAGCGAGCGTAAAGAGAGGAGGACAGCGTTTTCGAATTAGTTTTTCTACTAAATAAAATCGCGTAAACGCGCCTAGAGTGGTCGAAACATGGCCTGGGGACTCCGGACTACAATTTGCGCTAGTAATCCCGCAATGTTTACATATCACTTCAGTGTCCCTTTAACTGCACCATAGCGTTCAAGTGATACGATCGAATAGACCCGGAGCCCCCCCCCCCCCCCCCCCCCCCCCCCCCCCCCGTACAATCGCCAGCCATGTTTCTTGTAGGCCGCTATAGGCTGGCAACCGCCAATCACACAAACAAGATTCTGTGACGTCATAGACGAATCGCCGTAAAGTGACCGGGGTGTCGCCACCGCTTCGTATGTTTTCGCTAATATCTGTATTATTTGCACGAAGTGTTTCCGGCAAAATTCTGATCATTGTTGCGGAGACTTTAAAACAGTCTTTTTAACGAACCAAACTTGTATTTCGTTTTCAAGGCCCCTTTAACTTGTAAAAAAAAATATACATTTGAGGCGGAATGGCGCAGTCGTACGTGTTGAGAACGTGTTGGAAAACATCTGTGGCGATTCGCCGGCTTTCTTCGTCGAAAACTTAGTCACACCGCGCGTGGATCTAAGAGGAAAAAAATCCCCCGGGTGAGAGTTAGAGAGAGGAGAGATATTTCGGAATGACTGCCACGGGGCCATTCGGCGCCAATCCGTTAAAGAAAAAGAAAAGCGTTTGCGGAACGAGCAACCGGTAGGCCTTCGAACGCGCGCGCATGCCACGGTTCGTGCGCGCCTTTGCTTCTCTTACTCCCGTCCCCGTATTTCTCGCACAAGAAATAACCTTGCTCCTCTTTTTTTTTTCTTTTTTCTCCTCTGCTGCGTTTTCGTACGCGTCCCCCCCCTTCCATGCGCACTCTCTCACCGCCCCCTCGTTATTACTACCTTTGCACCCATTGAGGTCAACGCCGTTACAAAACGTACGCGCCAGACTGCCTCGACTCCGGCAAGTCGAAAAAAGCGAGGGAGGCTGAAAAGAACGGAGGGGGCTTCAATGTCACACGCTTATTGTGCGAGCGCCCCGAAGTAAGAAGGCCTGCTCTAAAAGAGCGGTTACATAGTCGTACGTTTAGGTTCTGCTGCCGCTTTGGTCCCGAGTGGTTATTGCCGATCATTTCTCGATTTGGCCGGTTACATGTAATAGGTTATCCTACAGAGCCAGTAAATAAGCTGTCTGTCTGTCTGTCTGTCTGTGATCACTCGATTCTACGGCCCGGCCAAAAGCGTGGTGAAAGATAATGCTTGAACACGACGCGTATATCCGTTCGTTGTGGGGTCATTGTCTATCGAGCAGTGCCGTACGAAACCGTGCCAGTGACGTGGGAAAGTAAGGTGAGAAGCAGTTCACGGGAGAGGATCGTCGTAAAGAGATCCCTGTAGACTAATATCGACGTATACCATTGAGTGCACACACACTAAACTTTTTCCACGCTTTTTGGCCCTTTTCTCGTATTTTAACGCCATTCTTCGTAGCTCTACACCCCTTTTGTGTGGAAAAAGGGTGTTGACTAACTTCGACACTCTTGGTTTTTGGTGCGGTGTTGGACGGGTGTGGAAAAGGTGTTCAGCTGTTAAGACCACGCATGCATGCACAATTGCACTGCGAAGTACAAGACATCCCCTCATACTCTCCTCCCCACCTCGTACGAAATTAATGTTCAAAAGCAAAAAAAAATGTTCTTCAGCAGTGATCGCTCGTTTCCATATACGGTGCGCCCCACGACCCAAGTTTAGATTTGGCACGTGAAACGCCAATTTGAACTTTTAAAATTAGAAAACTATATATACACACGGAACTATTTACACCCTTATTGCCTGAAAACGGTGTAGCATAAGCGGAATAAGGGTGTTGGGAAGTCATTACGCCCTTTTTCTTTGGTTCCAACACCCTAATTTGTAGCTTTACACTCTTTTTGTGTGGCGAAATAGGTGGTGACCGACTACAACACCCTTGGTTGTGTGTAGGGTGTCGAAAAGGGGTGAAATAGGTGTTCAGTTGCACAAACAAAAAATAAAACAACGGAACTTGGGGTCGACCTAGCTTCTCCCGGTGTTGCTAAGTTTTGCTAGGCTTTGCTAGGTTTTGCGATGTTCTTGCTAAGCTAGGCTAAGTGCTGAGGGGTGAGGCCAAGCTTAGCCGGATTTTACAAGGCCGTTTCAGTGTGTCCCCCACACTGACAGAGAATCCAAGGGGGGAAACAAACTAGGTCGACCCCCAGCTCTGCTGTTTCTTCATCCTTGCAACACTGGTGCAAGCTGCGCCATTTTTTGCATTTTAGTATCCACAAAAGACTAGTACCTTTAAAATGGTACACTAAGAGGTGCGCATACGCATGCACCCATTCTGCTCACACTCGAACAGGCTCTAAAACCGGCTTCACTGTTATGATACCCTATCGGCAGTGGTGCACCCTTTACAGGCGGCGCAGTTCTTTTTCTTTGTATTTTTTTGCTAACGCCACCGAGCCTAGCTCAAGCTTAAACAGCACCGCTGGTAATAAAATATGCGAATTCATATTGTTTTAAAACATCGTCAGGTACAAAACATCCCCCCGCTTGCAGAAAATTTTTAGTCCACCCATGTAAACGGGTATAAAGCACCCCCAAAGTCGAGTTCTCCTACACCCTTTTTCTTAGTTGGCGGTCTTTCGCACTCTTTTTCCTTAGTTATCAACACCCTAATTTGTAGCTTTACACGCTTGTGGGGAAAAGGGTGTTGAAAATAAAAAAAACACCCATCTTGGTGTTGAATTGGTGTGGAATAGGTGTTTGGTATTTAATAAAACTCTATAACTTATTGAATTTAATAAATACGTCACAATTCAAAATATTTTGCAAATCCGCATGCTGCCTTGTATATGCTCACATTAAATTGCATAATTCCCAAATTAGTGCTAAAATATCTGATTTTCGCGACAAGCCCACCGCCTCTAATAGGGGGCTTTCCTCTGCAGGTTGACTATAAAAGCAAGAAAAGAAGATGTATTTCACAGTAATTATGTACTCGCTCTCCTCATGCATCCCGGTGTTGTCAAAGTGCGACGTGTGCGTGTTGAATGTGTCTATATGTCGTGCTTGCATGCTCAGCCGATCCACTTTATCAGGCGCAGCTGCGCTGCCCACAAGGTTATTTTAGAGCGTTAAGCAATTTTACACCCTTATTTTGGGGTGTTTACAAGCACACTCTTTTTTTGTCCTTACACTCTTTTTTGTCCAAAATAAATTTTAAAGGTATGCGCCACGGGATAAGATTTGCCCGCCCTTTTCTGCAAAAAAGGGTGTTAAAAAAAGTTGCGTGCCGTGCTGCTTTTGCTTCGTGCATCCCATGGTTTCGCAAACGGGGTGTAAAACGGAGGCACCCAAAAACTGTGACGGGGAAGTATGTTACAGCCTCTGAAGTAATCCTTCCGCGCAGTCGAAAAAAAGGTTGCTGGGTTAATGACTCTTTTGGAAAAGACGCGGAATGTGCGTATACAGTGGAATCTCGTTGGTACGATTCGGCATATTACGTTTTTCGGCCTAATACATTTTTCTTTTCGTTCCCGGCCATCGCCCCTTAGAAATAATGCATTCTTTTTGTGAATTTATTCTGGCCACATTTTTGCCGAAAATTGGATAATGCGATCGCGAAAGCGGATCTAGACCGACATTTCCAGTAATCTTACGTTTATTCTTCGGTATATACTCGCTCAAACCGCATCCCAACAAGCCACGACCTGTACGTTGTAGAGACACCGATGGAACGGAGGCGCCAGTTCTGCGGCAAAAACATTACTGCAATGCGTTGCCGTTCCGTGCAAGGCTGACAATAAGTCCGGCGATGCACCCCGCCATGTAGCAAATCGTATAATAATCAAGGAAGAAGGCGCGCAATGCTTGCGGCAGGCGCGACATTCTTTCCCGACTTCTCCCATGGACCGTGCTTCCCTTGCAGTATTTATTATTTTTGCCTTGTTAGGCTTGTGACAACGTCAGAGAAATGCTAGGCTAAAGTGAAAATTGTACGCCAATTCGAAGAGAACCCGAAGAGGAAGTGCGTGGAATTGGCAAGCGAGCTCGCTTTTCAACGCTCAACACTCTTGTCGGTCAGCAAGAGCAACTTCTAAAGAAGCTGCAACTTTTTGGACCTGGTGTAAAACAAACGCTAGGTGCGAAGCCTGGGTAAAAGGAAAACATCCTGCTTACACGGTTCGAGGAAGTTAGTGCGACAGGAGTGAACTTGGACGGGTCAGTCCTACGCGAAACAGTTGATAACGTCGCGCTCTGACTTTCAAGCATCCGGAGGCTGCCTTCACCGATTGACGGCACGGCACGGATTGTCGTACAAGGCAGTGTCTGCCAAAGCAACAAATACCGGCAACTTCTTTTTGAACGTTTTAGAAGAATTTACTGCTGGACATTTAAAAGAAGAAAGTGTAGCACAAGTTGAGCAGTTACTTCAATGATGCTCCATATGAGTTGCTGACGGAGCATGCATATTTTCCTTCTTTTTTAAAAATTTATTTGGATAATACGATTTTCGGATAATACGTTTTATTTTACGGTTCCCGTGGAAAACGTATCAACGAGATTTCACTGTACGTAGGAGACGCGCGCGTGCGCTTTTTATGCAAGCGTTGTAAAGAAGCTCTTCCCTCTTCTGGTCTTCCTTATCGCAACTGTTTTGTTGCTGCTGTGCCTGCTGTTGTTGATTTCAACGCAGTGCATTTTAATTGGGAGGGCGCAGTAAATTGCGAACGTAACACAAGTATATTTTATTTCGGTGGATAGCGCGAGTGGCTCGATTCACGTGCACATCTTGAATTAAATTCAGGCTTCTAACGAGAAACAGTATTCAGCTGCTTGTGTTGCAATGCCTACCACTAGGGAAGTGTAATCCTTAGTTTTACGATAAAAGGAGGGTTATGTGTGTTGTCGTTGAGCTCAGGGATACCCTTCTACATGGAGAGGAAGAGTGACGCGTCTGTTTCCCATGAACTATAGGAAATAACATCGCGCAAACGGACGGGACGAAAAGAAGGGGGCGCAGTACAAGCTAGCGCTTGTGATGTATACCCCCTTTTTTGTCCCCTTCGTTTGCGCGCTGTGTTATTTCCTATGATGATGTACCAGCCCGCTCAACTTTTAGTGTTCTACGAACTGTATGCTCGGCTGAAATTGTGCACAGCGAAATGCGAAAGTCCCTCAGCTGTAAACGGCTGTGTGGGTCACTGACAGCCCGAGCAGGCGGACGCAGCTGTATGCATCTCATGCCCTCACGGGCGCCCTGCTCGACGTCCCGAAGATAAAAAAAAGAAGTTAAAGTTTAAGTTTCATTTATACGGCCATCCTGTCTCCAAAGTTTTTACCGGCCTCACACATATGAAGCGGGCTTTGGTTTCCCGTGGAAAAATCCAATTAACCGAACTGCACTGACACTTTCCTTTCATACTTTTTAGGGTGATTTTTTAAAACATTTTTGGGTGTAGGACAACCGATGTCGCGAGCTGCTGCGTGATTCGCTTAAGAGGGTGGATATCTTTGGGTAGAAAAAAGGGTTAATGCTTGAAAAAAATACTAATAAGATTAGTTTATCCGAAGAGTCGTGTGACTCAGAAGTTGTCTAATCAGCATCGTACATCAAGATTATTCGGCAGTGCTTGTAGCCCTCTCAGCACTTCCCACGAAATCGCCCGCGCAACATGAAAAGAGGTCGATGCGGAAACAAGAATTGGTTAAGTTTTGAATCGATAAGTTTAAAGTAAAGAATCGATAAACATTGCCGGAGCTCGTTTGACTCCGAAGTTGTCTAATCAGCATCGAACATCGCAAGATCAAGATCATTCGGCAGTGCTTGTAGCCCTCTCAGCACTTCCCACGAAATCGCCCGCGCAACGTGAAAAGAGGTCGATGCGGAAACCAGAATTGGTTAAGTTTTGAATTGATAAGTTTGAAGTTAAGAATCGATAACATCGCTGGAGCTGTCCGCTATATATACATATATAGCTAGTGGAAAAACACGGCATGGACTCCGCGAACATGCCGTCTCCCCTCCCCCCCCCCCCTTCCCGTCTTTGTGATAAGGCAGGGGCACATGGTTCACAAACATGCAGACTGGTTAGATTACGCGCACGCCGCGTGCGTACGTACGTCACGACGCACAATCATCAATGTCCCAGTTCTCACTATCCGGCAAAGTGATGAGTAGATAGCATACTATCATAGTCCCTCTTCTCATAACCGATGATGTGTGACGAATGCTCCCATCAGATGTCACCGTATAGTGTCCTGACGAGTGCCTTCAAAAATGGAAATAACGCTCATGTTCTTATCGCTGCTAAACGGATTCGTTAATTCGGTTCGCTCGCGTGCATTCAAACCACTGTTAACCTGGTGTCCTGGCTGAGTTCGGAGAAATGCTGTGTTCACACCTTCAGCTGTGGGAGCGTTTTGATTGGACTACTTTCAAGCATTTATAATCCTCTTCTACTTCGTCAGGCGTGAACACCTCATCTCACTCCGAGCATATTGCGCATCCTCAACTTCCATGGGAGCGAACCTCCACCTTCAACTTACCGCGAAGGCTACCCCAAAGCTAGCCTCGTACAATACCCTCAAGATTATTTCCAATCCGTCCACACACAAAGCATCGCATCAGGGTATATCTTTTTTCCCGACCAGCTTCTTCTGAAAACCCGCATTAAAAAGGCGCTCGATATCTGCACTACAAAAGGCAGTAGAACTGTCCGGACCACTTCCATTTGGTCTTGAATAAATTTGTTCACCCTCTGTCTGTGTCCCGTGTGAGCGGGAGGGGGTAAGTAACGTTTTGCATAAGCCGATTACACGCCATCTACCCACCCGAGCCAGTTACCTTCAAATAATTGCCCCCACTTCCCGATACCCCATCGCATGGGCCTGCCAAAATACCTCCCATTCCCAATCCATCCTTGAGTTATAAAACATTGCGCTCACAGCTGATCGGATTTGAACGACGAGCTTATGCTGGTCACCGGCGCTCGGGCAACGGCACAAACTTTTGCTATATTGCAATAAAAGTTGCTGCGAAGAGACGGCAACAAGCCAAATATTAGTTTGTGCAGGCTGTGCGTCCACTCCCGATCTTTCAAAAGCATTTTAGCGCCGTTTTCCTTGTGTGTGGCCACAGCGACTGCTACGGCCATCGATGCATTTTGATCGTGACTAGCAAATCCAGGGGCGCACTCAAGCGACAGCCTATCGCTGCCGTTAAAACGGTAACCTTCGCTCAGTACCCCAAGGGTCGATTTCGTATCGCCGGTGTCCAGGAAGTGTTGCTTTTTTCTCTTTTCCCCGAAAGGTCTTCATCAAGGCTAGCAAGTTGCCGTCGGATTCGCCTCATGTCGTCATGCGTGATGGCCGTGCGATATTGGCTGACTAGTAGCGCGAGTTCGGTCATTACATCCTCCAAATCACGACCTCGATTTTCTTGGAGCACTAAGCAATTATAGTATTGAGAGATTAGTGTAGTCCGGGGGTGACTATCCATCCCGACAAGGGCCTTAACATCGTGGACGAACAATGAGTTCTCAAAGAAGCATTCCATTGTTTGAGGAAAACATTTGCCGCTCACACAGGGGGTCACCGCATTGGTATGACGCGAGTACGCGTGCGCTTTAAGGGCAGCTTCGGGAGTGAATGGTCGCACAGTGCGCTCGATTGGTGGTTTACCAACTTTGTTCCCTGTGGGCGTGTTAAAACCTTTTCAAAAACAGAATTCAGTCAAGCAGTCGAATTACTTTCAAATCCTTGCGTCCATAGTTTCCCAATAATACACCAAGCACACCTTTCGCTCCTTACAACTAGGTATTGCAGTAGTAGAAATGATCCCATCCCTTCACTTCCCCCTCCCCATGCGCGGCTTCCGGTCCTCCCCTTTACTCCTATAAAGGCTTCAATCAACCAATCAATCATTCAATCAATCAATCCTTTCAGAGCGCTAAATGCTGACGCATCGTACCCTTGTCTTCCTTAATTCGGACTAACAGAAGTTACGCGGTCTGCTATGCGGTTTCGTTCGAGATAACTAAGAGGTGTGTAAAAAGCAACTTCACTTTTTCATGTTAAACTTGTTCGCTTGTAACGAAAATGATGCCGCCGGACAACTTTCCTTCAAACACAGTTAACCATCGGTATGAAAAAATCTCAACTGTAGTACAGGGAGGCCAAATCATCCCTGCTCTTGAAGTTCCGCTGCTAACGAAGTCAGTTTGCTGCCTTAAAGTCTTTCTTATAACGACGGTTTACTGCATGTCAAAACTTCCTTATTTTGCCGCTGTTATGCGTGGAAGCATGTCGCTTTTGCTTTGGGTATGGCGTTGACGGACCGTAGCCGGCGTGACACGTCACTACGTGCGTAAATGCAGTGTTGCGTATAATTTTTTTAATCGCGCAGGAAGAGGTACTTTTTCTTGTACTAGGAAACATTCATTGTGCAAGAGAAAGACAGCATGTGAAATTTGTGCGTTCCGGCGCCAATTTGGCAATACAAAGTTTGGATCATCAGAAGGGGGAAAAGAAGCGCACAAAAGGGTTGAAAAAGAGGGTTGGTGCCAATGTGACCAGCTTAGCGCAGGAGCATAGTTCCGTACTTCAACGAATACATTTGTAGATATAACTATTTTGCTAATGTAGGCATGGGAAATACATATAGCTCTACAGCTGACTGTATACATCCTTTGTGACTTGGTGTATCGTAAGAAATATAATAAAAACCTAGTGTCGTGACTACACCTTGCAATTAATTTTCGTACACTTACAAGATCTTTGCCACCGTTAAGAGCGCGTTGTCCTATACAATTCGCGCGATACTACACGTGCTTTTTGCCTTCGAATGCATTCAACGCGAATATTTCTAATTATTGCAAGATTAGATCGACCCAGACGGCGGGATCCGACGAAAAAGCAAAACACGACTATGCTGCATGGCAACGCTTCATTCTGCACCTACCCCCCCCCCCCCCCCCCCCGCCTTTTTTTTTTTTTTTTTTCGTGGCGTCGGTTTGCGCTGTTAATTCCAAAGCGTGCTTAATTGTCGCTTACATCGATAAGTCCGAACGTCCCTACACAAAATAGTTTCATCCGTTATAACAATCGATTATGCCGAACTATTTTTCCGATCGCCTTCGAATTACGTACATACATCCGGGTTCGACCGCGCAGCCTTTTTGTGTGCAGTTAACCCAAAAAAGCACGTGTCGTACGCTTATGCAATCTTTGTCATCGCGTACGGGGCCTCGTTTGTACAAACTACACAAAATATAACGTGCTTTTCGTCAGCGTATTAAATAGCGCCTCTTCGCGTACCTCGGGCGCCGCGTTGTATCGCGCATGCCGGAAAAGTCCGGCGACTGGGCAGCAGCAGCTGCTGTAACGACGTCGCTTACCTTCGCTTGGCGCAGCCGCTGATGCGATTCCTAGCGTTCTCCCGTCGCGCGTCACGCCGATCTGAGCTGGCTGCGCCGCCGTCGAACGCTCGCGGCCGATCCGACGGACGTCCTTGGAGGACGCCGCAGCGGCGTATCGAGTGTTGCCTCCCCTCCCCCTAACTTTCGTTTCTAATCTTCCCGCGTTGTCTACTGGCGACGCCACCCAGATGTCAAGGCCTGGGCGCCGCGCATTAGCGCCGTCATTGTGAACGCACCGTCCTTCGTCATTTTGATGACAAGCCGGAAGCTTGCAACATAAGAGCCGGGCTAGTCGGCTAAGAAACAAAAGGGAAAAGCGCGCGGAGAGGTTAGCGCCCTGAGGGCCCCCGGACTCTTCGGTGCTTTCAACGGGATTCGCCCCTCTCTTTCTCTTCCTCTTTTTTCCCCCTCCCTTTGGTTTTCTCATCTTTGCATGATCAGTCCAGATTTACGGTGGGAGCACGCGCACGTGTAGAGGAAAGAAATCGCCAACAGTGATTGTATGTTTTCTCGTTGCGGATTGCATAGAGGCCTGCAGGGTGTGAATTGCGCAGCTTACGCTCTTCTTTTTTAGTAGCTGCGTGGATACCCGTTGGCCAGCAGCTATTGAAGCTTTATTCTCTATGCAAAGCTGCGGAGTGCATAAAGCCATTCAACCAACGCTGTATAGGGAAAACGAATTATGAGCGAGCAAAACAACGGAGACAGTGGTGTCGATTCGATGTCTTGCAGTTCAAACTAAATTCGCCAGGAAGACAATGCATTTGTTCATTATACGGCTCGGCTATGCACGTATCTAGAACATATAACTTATTTCGCAGCAAAGTTGATCGTCACGGCTAGCGAGGGCTCCAACTGTTGCCGGATCGCGCGTACGTTTTTGAGCGTACCAAACCCGGACGCATTCGCACAAGTCGAAATCTCTAAACTTTTAACGCCAAAGCATTAAATGCCGCATCACGCGCAAATCCAGCGTCAGCATGACAGAGCCACGAACCCAAAAAATGGCCGAAGGTGCGTAGAGAATACAAACTCTGGGATTCGAACCCGGGGAGTACGGAATGCGGCGTAGAAAGGGAGCCACACAGCCGGTCGCCCGTTCGCTGGGCTGATCACGGGCAACTACTCTGAGCGCAAGGCGCGAGCTGCACCCGTGCCGCCTCTTTATTATAAACATTACGGATTGAGAGTCACCCACAAATACCCTGCACCACGGCTGATCCTGGGCTATAGCCAACTCTAAGGGGTCCGGAGAGGAGGGGGGATGGATTCACGAAGGCTCGGGCCTCCCACCCGCCCACCTCGTCTGGTCTTGACACGATTGGACAAGTTATGGCTCCAAAACCAGAAAGGAAAAAAAAAATCATGTGCATTTTATCTAAAAAGGAAGATAGTTGAAACGTGGAGCTTTCTCTTGCGAAATTGAGTTATTGGGCGTTCGCAATTGATTTGTTTGAATTCGACTTATTGAGAAGTTCGAATAGCTTAGAGTACGAGTACAGGCGTGCGCTTTGCAGGCCAACTGCTTCGACCATGTGGGAATGGCTCAGTCGGGTAGACGTCGGCTGCATAACGCGAGGGACCCAGGCTCGGTTCGTCCACGGGAAGCGTTTTTTTTTTTTTTTTCTTCCAAGTAATTATCTGCGACTCCAAAAACGCCGTAAACAATTATAACAGAGGACGAATATCAGCTGAGGCGGTCAGAATCCTTGCGAAAAGCCCAATGGACTATCAGGTTTTATTAATCTGGGCCCCGGCCCATCAGACTTCTCAGGGGCAATGAAGGAGCAAACGAGCTCGCCCGAGGACCCACTTTCAGGGCAGGCTCAGGCACCCCTGGCTTCCACAGAACACACATCGTCTGAAAAAGACAGGATGTTCACCTACCGAGAAATAACGCAATGTTATAGGTTAACAAGAAAAGAATACCCAGACGCGGACCGCAAACTCACCGTGAAGGAAGAGACAATCTGGCGAAAATCGCAGGTTGGAACCTGCCCAAATCCGCTACTGCTTAGCAAACTCTATCCGGGTCAATTTGAACCCAAATGCAAACATTGCGAAAGCCTTGCAAGTAGGGTCCACATGATATGGACGTGCCACTGCCCACAGATGTCAGACGGCACACACACCATAGACACATGGGAGGCTCTGATGCCCAGCTCAGACCTAGAAGCCCAACGGAAAATCATCAATCAAGATCAGGCAGCCGCCAAATCCCAAGGGATACTGGCCGACTCCTAGCAAGGGTTTAAAAAAAAAACCTTTGATTGATACTAAATAAAAGTTTTTGCATCATCGTCTTTAGGTGGTTCGCGTTTCATCATCATATGTGGAAACCCATTGTGCAAAGCTGGCTTTCCTGCAGTGCGTTTTGGTATCACGATCTACGGCGTAAGTGGGCATAGAAAGTTTCGCTTTAAAAGTAGCCGGAGTGGTTCAAAGCACGACGCGCAATGACACACGTCGTTCCTGCCAAGGCTAATAGGTCCTAATTCCTAGGACGCGTTCGATTCCTGGCCGCGGCGGCCGCTTTTCTGTTGGAGGCGAAGAGCAAAAACGCCCGTGTGTACGAGATTTCGGCGCACGTTAAAGATCCCCAGGTGGTCAAAAGTAATCCGGAGCCCTCCACTATACGGCGCGCCTCATCGCCTGCGTTGCGTCGGCGCGTTAAACCCCACAATCAATCAATCAATCAATCAATCGATCAATCAATCAATCAATCAGTTCCTAATTCCTCATTCGCCTTGCTTGTTTCTTTGTTCTTGTAGCTTGTTACTGTTTTTGCTGTTCCTGTGATGGCGAGTAAATGGATTGCTCCCCATAATTGTATTCACGACGGTGATTGCGTCACGCGTCGTTCACAAGTGCACTTCGAGTGCTGCGCAGATGGTATGATTTCTCTTTCCGCACCAAATAAATATTTACCTTACTCATCACATTATAAATGATGTTCAAAAGTGCATAAACTATTACTTGAAATTAGTGGTGTTTGAATAAAGATCCACTTTGGAAGGCCAGGGCCAACTTCTGTAAAAATACCATTCAGATGTCGAAAGAAAAACGCTCTCGGCGGTTTCTACAACCACAAACGGCACAAGAGAGATGGAAACGGAACCATTCGAGAAGGATCATAACAATGGTAATGGGAGCGGGA
The DNA here is from genome assembly GCF_048455015.1 of Haemaphysalis longicornis. Classification (NCBI taxonomy): domain Eukaryota; kingdom Metazoa; phylum Arthropoda; class Arachnida; order Ixodida; family Ixodidae; genus Haemaphysalis; species Haemaphysalis longicornis. The sequence continues at coordinate 113,341,007 of NW_027526225.1, forward strand.
CACAGTCACTCTACTGGATACGTTTCTGCCGTCTCTACTGCGATGGACTCTGGGGCGTCTACCCCAGCTACAGTGTAGTACACTGCACCTAAGCGGCAGCGGTGTTGCCCACAGAAGTATATGCTTCACAAGACGATGCAAATCAACACAAAAACGCCGCACGGCGAGCTGCTGTAGCTTACACCACTGCAACCTTTACGACGCGAGAATTATTCGCCAGATCTATGTCCCCCTGATGTCAAAGACAATGATTGCAACAGGAGATGACACGACAGACCTACCATTCGACACAGGGGATCGCATAGCTTGAAATAAAATCTAATGCTTCCCCAAAATTAGAGTTGTCTCTGAATTCTCCCCACCAGAGAAGCTGTTAACAAAGCCCTGTCGTCGCTATCGTGAGTTTTGCCCGGGACGAAACGGAGGAAAAACAGGAGCGGGAATGGTTGTCGACTTGTCGATGATCCATGGTTCCATGGCTTGCCCATAAAAATGTTTTACATTTTCTGTGAGGACTAATTTCACGGTAGATAAAACCTTACTATAAGCTACTAACATTTAAAGTGCCGTGCAGACAAAATGCAAGTTTGTTTTATTCGAAGATTGCGTGTCTTATAGTGCCCCCTGCGCTCGTCCGGCTGCAAATGATGGCGTATTCACTGAGAAATTAATCAGTTTAGGTTAAAATTGGGATTCTCCCATCAGATCGTGTGTTTTCGGGACGTCTTCAATGAAGTCATAAGGGCACGTATTCAAAGAAACTTCCGCTTCGTCATTCAGCTCTGCAGCCTTGCCTGCCGTCAGTCCTCCCAGATGGCGCTAACATACTCAGCCGCGGATCGTTGTCCGCCGTTGCTTTGTTTTTGACCGTATTTGCACCTGGCTTGTTTTTGTTACGGTAGAAAGTAATCTCTTTTCGTGAAACATGGACTACACTCGACAACCAGGGTCACGCATGGAGGAAAGAATGGGGTCACGTAAGGCAACGTTGCTTACGCCAATCGGCTATATATATATATATATATATATATATATATATATATATATATATATATATATATATATATATATATATATATATATATATATATATATATATATATATATATATATATATAGCAGAACAGAGAGATACGGGACGAGGGACTCGGTAAAGATACATATCAAGGTTGCAGTCGTCATTGCCAGTGCTATTCGGCTTTTTTCGAAATATATAATAGGGCCGAATGACGTGTGCTTGTCACGTTTCTTTGATTCATTGATAAATAAGCGAAAATATAAGTCGAGAAAAAATCCGCCGTTTATGCGGTTATGCGGAGATGTGGGTTCGAGTCCCGCTCCCGGAAAACGGCGGATTTTTTCTCGACTTATATTTTCGCTTATTTATCAATGAATCAAAGAAACGTGACAAGCACACGTCATTCGGCCCTATTATATATTTCGAAAAAAGCCGAATAGCACTGGCAATGACGACTGCAACCTTGATATGTATCTTTACCGAGTCCCTCGTCCCGTATCTCTCTGTTCTGCTACATGCATTACGAGGCACTGGCTCCAGCAGTTCGGATATGCCAATTGCTAACCCCGACCTCCGACCACGTTCTACGTGGCGGCCGCTGGGAAAGAAGACGTTCTACGTCTCCCGCGGTAGTCGAGGGGCGGCGCTAGTTGACCGGCCTCAGAGCTCTTGTAAATATAAACCCCCGCTTTAAGAAGTCGAGAAAGAAGCCGCTGTGGGGATAGCGTAATTGGTTAACGCACCGCATCGGTTATGCGGAGATGTGGGTTCGAGTCCCGCTCCCGGAAAACGGCGGATTTTTTCTCGACTTATTTTCGCTTATTTATCAATGAATCAAAGAAACGTGACAAGCACACGTCATTCGGCCCTATTATATATTTCGAAAAAAGCCGAATAGCACTGGCAATGACGACTGCAACCTTGATATGTATCTTTACCGAGTCCCTCGTCCCGTATCTCTCTGTTCTGCTACATGCATTACGAGGCACTGGCTCCAGCAGTTCGGATATGCCAATTGCTAACCCCGACCTCCGACCACGTTCTACGTGGCGGCCGCTGGGAAAGAAGACGTTCTACGTCTCCCGCGGTAGTCGAGGGGCGGCGCTAGTTGACCGGCCTCAGAGCTCTTGTAAATATAAACCCCCGCTTTAAAAAGTCGAGAAAGAAGCCGCTGTGGGGATAGCGTAATTGGTTAACGCACCGCATCGGTTATGCGGAGATGTGGGTTCGAGTCCCGCTCCCGGAAAACGGCGGATTTTTTCTCGACTTATATTTTCGCTTATTTATCAATGAATCAAAGAAACGTGACAAGCACACGTCATTCGGCCCTATTATATATTTCGAAAAAAGCCGAATAGCACTGGCAATGACGACTGCAACCTTGATATGTGTATATATATATATATATATATATATATATATATATATATATATATATATATATATATATATATATATATATATATATATATATATATATATAGAGTGTCGTGTAAGGCAACTCCAAAGAGGCTGTCTGCTGTGCAGCTAAAACAAGCGTATAGTGCGCCGAGCACCAACAGCAGTGCGGATCGGTAATTCTGTTTACGTGTATTTTCGTAACTTTCATTGTTTACCGCACCATTCTTTCTGCTGTAAAATGAATATGCATTACTATTAATTAATGCGCCAATGGCTCGTCTGCCTCATTTGCATTTGCTTTTGCCGGTCTCAGCCAATCGCATACAGCTGGGCATATATGCCATCATAGGTTCTGCTGCGGGAAATGAGCTAGTGGGTCGCATGGCCATTTCGTTTTTTTTTTTTTTTCTTCTCCTAACTATATAGCTTATTCGAGCGAAGTGTGCGTTAAAGTGGTGTCTATGATTCTAACGAGACAATCTTTCAAACGAACCAAATGTGTGTTTTATCTGCAGGGCCCCTTTAAAAGGATACGCAACCGCCACGCAGAGGGTCCATGGGCTTGTGACAGGAGCGTATAAATTCGCAACTCACAGGTGCTTGGGTAGTATCCGAATTTTTATTTTGTGTTCCTCATTCCAACCATCGGCGTATATATTTTGCAGAACGCGATTGAAAGCTCTGCAGGTAAATACGCTTTAGCGTTAACGACATGTGTGTGGCTCGAAAGTCCTTCTGCTTATTCAGTCCGCCCAAAAGTATTACTGCAGTTGATGCGGGACGGAGCACACACACGGACAAGCCAAAAATCAGTGCATAAAGCATTCGAATATAGGACTTCGCACACAGTTACTATAGGCCCTTTTAGTGTGCCAGCCTTTCACCCTATACCTCTGCCCGTTTCGCGGAAAATTCGGGAAGCCTCATACACGAATAATTTTTGGCGAACCGTCTTTCGTGAAGCCTCCCGTATTTTCCAATTTACTGCTCTCGCCTGTGCTCAGGTTGACGCTCGGCAGAGGAAAGGGGCGACGCGGGCATTCGACGGCGTCACGCTAGGCCTGACGTCACGCTTTGAGGTCTAACGTCATCGATTGGTACCCTTAGCTCGACGTGTAATAGGCATTATGCTTATTACACATGTCCATAAGCATAATAAGCTTAAGGACATGTCGCAAGGCTCAGCTTGAAGGTTACCTAGCGTTAAGCCTAAACACGGAACGTTAGGCCTAACGTCACTCTTTGAGTGAAGTCTGAAGTCGTACTCATTGGAAAAAGTAGAGAGAGAGAGAGAGTGATTCATCCTATACTTCAAGCTGTGGATACTTGTTGATGTCGTTAGACCTCAAAGTCAAAGCTTTGGGCGGTGCATATACGACAGTTGCTGCTGCTATTAAAGCAGAGTGATCCGTATCCACAGAGTAATAGGTACCCGCAGTGGGGGATTGGCCAACTCTGAGAAATCTGGGCTCATACTCATGGTTTTTTTTTCTTTTTGACTAACCTCGACAAATTTACCATAAAAGTCTCTCTCTCTCTCTCTCTCTCTCTCTCTCTCTCTCTCTCTCTCTCTCTCTCTCTCTCTCTCTCTCTCTCTCTCTCTCTCTCTCTCTCTCTCGGCGTACTCTGAAGCCGGCAAGAGCGTTACATACCCAATGCCAATTCTTTTCCGTGTCCTCCTTCCCCCAAATGTGGGTCACAGCACCCGCACCAACAACGCTATGGCAGGCTTACAGGCCATCGGATGTAAATGAACAGGGGCAATGAGCGTTCAAAATGTGCAATTCCAAAAAAAAATCAATAATTGAATACATAAAAACACCGAAAATAAATGGGGATGCCAACATGGGAAGAGCACAAGAGCACAACACTGGAGTGTACACTCTTAATAAAAAAGGTCGTAAAAAAGTAGTAACGGCCGTATTTACTAACTCCTTACGAACCTTACTACCCCGCGGTTTTGTACGTAGGCTCTGCCACTAACAACTGCATGGTTAGTAAATGAACTGAGTGTAGGAAGTAGTATGACTACATTAAGGTCGTGCTTATGACTAGGTTGTGCATGGCCAGTTAGTAAACGCATGTAGCTCAGAAAAGTGCTATCGCTGGGGCTTTACTAGGGGGGGTAGTGGTGATTACTGCCTGCTTCTGTTAGTAATTCTGGCAAGTGCTACATTTACTACCTCCAGTTACTAAGTACCTAGTGTATACTGGGACAAGTAACTTGTTAGTATTCCATTAGTGAATGCCCCGACCTTTTTTTTAAGAGTGTAAAAAAGGTCCCCAACCCCAACACCGACTCATATATAGTGGCAGGATCCGTAATGCACAATTCACGCACAGAGTCAGTTTCCGCAGCATAATCGGTCTCCACAGAAGCACACCACGGAGAACGGTACCACCGCGCACACCCGAGAATAAAAAAGGGGCGCCAGAAGTCGTCACAGGTGAGAAAAAAAACTAACGTGAAAGCTGGGGAGGGGCGAAGCACGCAGTGTATACAAGTGTATTAATGCGTAGAATACGCCAGCACCGTGTAACGCTTTGCATTTCCACAATATTGCAAATTTCGCCAAAGTTTCAAATGTAATCGTTAGAATAACGTTAATGAAGATAATTGGTCGAGTGAAATTTTGAAAAAAAAAAACTAAAAAATAACAAAAATGTAACAAAAATTACGGAAACTCAAAGCGTATATACCGCGTAGCATTTCTACAATAATGCAGATTTCGCGAAAGTTCCACCTGTAATCGTTATAATAGCGTAAATGGAAATAATTGGTCGGGCGATATGTTGAAAAACTAAAAAATAAGAAAAACATTTTAAAAATACGGAAAATGGCAAAACGTATAACGCATGGCATTTCCACAATATTGAAGATTTCGCGAAAGTTCCACCTGTAATCGTTATAATAGCGTAAATGGAGATAATTGGTCGGGCGATATGTTGAAAAACTAAAAAATAAGAAAAATATTTAAAAAATAAGGAAAATGGCAAAACGTATAACGCATGGCATTTCCACAATATTGAAGATTTCGCGAAAGTTTCACCTGTAATTGCTATATTAGCGTAAATGGAGATAATTGGTCGGGTAGGATTCAGAAAAAAAAAACAAAAAAATTGGCTGGAAAAAACTCACTCAAGACAGGCGGCATAGGAATGCTAGGCATTAGTAGATAATTCTCTGAATTTGTGTTCCGCTTGTAACGAATACTAAGAGCCCGCTTCAGGAAAAGCCCTGATCACGACGATATTTCTTTTTGTTTCCTCGAGGTGCGGAAATATGTCAAGGCATCGATAACAACCCGTGATATATGTCGCCCCCAAGAACCACATATGCGCTGACGCAAGGCGACCACTTGTTCTTGACCTTGACAGCGTCCGAAACAATTGTGCCTCGTGGTGACGAAACGAAGTAACCGAACAGCTTGAAGGTCGTCGACGATAAGCTAAGGTACAAAAAGGTAAGGGGACGGCAAATGCAGACGAGAGCGCAGCTCCCGCATTTCCATCAGCACCGCACAGAACGAATAAAAACGGCATCATAGATGCTGGCATCCAATACATACCGCCTTCTATAGCTGTCGTGCAGTACAGTTGAACACGGATATATCGAACACGGTTATATCGAATTATTGTCTATATCGAACAGCGCAAACATCCCCTTGAAAATCCCATGCAAAAGTATAGGGCTGTTGTGCGCGTGTATCGAACTCCTGTTCACGGGCAAATTCGATATATCGAATTCCGCGCCGAAGGTGCCCCTGAAAGTTTGCTTCCTCTGTTGGGGTGGAGTTGATGATAATGTTGACTCATCGCAGGAGCTGCCTGGCTTGGTGAGACAGAGGCGGCGTCCGCGGCATTATGTCGCTTCGATGGCCTTCAACAGCTGTTTTCACGCTGGCACGAGGGGCAGCTCCATGATAGCTAGAACGCGGATAGTGGTTGGGGCGAAAGGGCATAAAGGAGCAAAAGAAATTGACCGGTGGCACTCTTTTTCTGTGATTGAGCTGTTTGCTGGCTCGTGCAGGGGGACCGATGCGGCATTGTATGTTTGTTTTGCCCAATGCATTCATTTCGGAGCAACGAAGGCGGGAATTCGTCGGGTGCAGGCTGCTGAAAAGATGTTGGTTGAAAAGGCGTTCGGAATTCCTCGCAGTAGTTTTGAGGGCGATGCACGCATCACCGTTGACATAAAGGCGAATGCAGCACAACCCGCTCCGGCTATTCCGGAGCGTGTCGGGTGCACAGCGACTTCGTTGCACGCCTCCAGATGGGGGAGGTGTTCGGTTCGGATACTGAAGATAACGGCACTCAGTGCCTGACAACGTTCCCAACCGCCTACTGCAGCCGAGGTTCCGACAGCGTTATTCTCCTCTGTTGTGGCACAGTGTACAGCGTTGATTTTCTCATTTGTGCGTGTTTGTAATCTTGAAGACAATTTGGCGAACTTTACGACGCAGAAGAAAAAGACAGGCGAAGCTCAAAGACATTTCAATGATAAATAAAGTGCGGTGGTCATCATGCTGCGGTTCGGATTTTCCGTGCTTTGAGGGTCAAAACGGTAAACTACCATTTTCCACGACTTCAGAAAACTCAGTGATGTGCGGAGTTGTCAGATAATCTTCAGATAGGCGTATTTTATATATCGAATTATCGATATATCGAATTCTTTCACGATCCCCTTGGAGTTCGATATATCCGTGTTCGACTGTATGTGAGCGTATACTTCGCTAGCCTCGGGGGCTAGACGCGCCATATTAGGCCTAGCCTTTAGAAGTTTTGGGGTTTACACTGCAATGACCATGGAGGAAGCAGTGACCGTTTTAGGGCGCAGCCCTTTGGCGGCCGTCTCTGTACTGAGCCGCGTTGTCGGCGTAACCGAGCGAACCATGGCAAGACCGACGATTGAAAGAAAAAGCGAACGATGAAAGAAAGCAAAGGAGTAGAGTGTCGGGAAATTGGGAGGGGAGGGCTGTTCGCCGTGTCGGCGCGAGCCAGTGCTCTCCGAAAGTGTGCGGTAGGGGAGGAGAGGGGCAGTATACTGTGCTCGCATCGCAAGAGGCGCTCGACGGCACGACGCGACACAGTTCGCGCCGCCGACGCAGAGGCTCATCATCGCTGCCGTCGAGAGAACCCACGAGTGAGTGCTGCCCCAGCGCACTGCTGCTGCGCCCAATTGACGCATTATAGGCAGTATCGTCATATTGAAGTAAAATTGCGAGTGGAGCTAGTTGGTGAACATACATTTTTGAAAATTAAGCGCGAACTATAAAAACATGGTCAAGAAAGAAGGACAAAAAAGACGGTATCGTCCTTCTTTCTTGTCCGTGTTTTTAAAGTTCGCGCTTAATTTTCAACAGAGTATCGTAATCGCTAGCCACTTTTTTGACTGCTGGACCATCAAGCCGCAATTATTAATCGACGGGTTTCGCGGAGTGGTTGCTCGGCCGGTGAAAGCAGTACGTGTAAAACAGCAGATATACGTCGGCCGCTGTAACTAGCGACGGACGTGTCGATAGTTTTTCTGGCGGCAAGGTGAAGGCCCACTGGGGAGGCAAAGGGTGTGGTGATATCCAGAGCCGACTGTGCAGCCGCTATAGAGTTGACAGGTCGATTATCAGTCCCGGATCGTCCGCGGACTGCCCGAGACGCGATCCGGCGCTCGATTTTCCCATGTATTCCTATGGGACTTCCGGTCCGAAGGCAGTCCACGGACTGCCCGCGGACCGTCCAGGACTGGTAAATCGAAAAGGCCCAGAGTTGACAGGTCGATCAGGGTGAGTGCCTCAATCAGAGGGCGATGCCATCGACGCCCACCGAAAGTTTAATACCAGGTACATAAAATAGGCGACACTCAAGTGCGATGAAAACCATATTAAATATTCTCGGAACCAATACCGAACCTTGGGGCACACTGCGAACAGATACGAATCCCAACGCTTAAAGGCGTATGACAAATACCCTTCCTGGAAAGAGGGACTAATCTTGTATTTTAACTGCCCCGCCACTTGCGGTTCGAGAGCTCTCTCGCCTCCCGTACGCCGGCGGCTTTCACGCGCGTGTGTACGTGTTGTTTATGTGTTTCCACCGAAAAGAAAACGCCCATGCATCGCGCATTCAATGAAAAACAACGATTAATCCTACTAGGGGCTTCTCTGCAAGGTACGCACTCACACACGCGCGTGAAAGCCGCCGGCGTACGTGAGGGCACGAGAAATCTCGAACTGAAAGTGGCGGTAGCAGACGACGTTCCCATGAGCCTTTGCGTTTCGTATGCCAGTTCATAGCCTCCTTTATAAGTATCACGACCGGCTTTATAAATAGCGACCTGGGGCCCTATTCTCGACTGCACAAATTGCCGGCAATTCAGGCAATTTTCCGGAAGTCTTTTCTGATTGGCTTTCAATTTTGGTCACGTGCTTCCGGTTGACAAAGCGGTTGTGTGTGCTGTCGTCATTTTGACGTTTCATGTCGTCTACGGACACCAGTTCTAAAGTTTGCCTTATTTCTCGTTACTAAAGGCGCATAATTCTTGGCCGGCAATGAAAAACCAGACTAAATGCAGCGGACATGACAACGTAAGCCTGCCTTTGCTATTCAACAACAATACTGCTTGTAATACACACACCCTCTGTGATTGGCTGAGAAGGCGTGACGTAATTTAAACAGTTGGCGGGAACGATTACGTCATGCATTGGCAACTTCAGCCTGCGTAAAAGTGACGTAACGCTACGTAACAGCTTGAAAATGGCGGCTGTTTTTGTCGCAAAATACAAGCAAAATAGGGCAAAAAATTGCCCCGGCTTACGGTGCCGCGAAAGGTGCGGCAATTTGCAGCAGGCGCAGTTTCGCATGCGCACTGTTTAAGACATGTTTCCTACCGAAACAAGTTATAGTTTCAACTGCTTCCAAGTCAGCGATCATGGAACATACAAATAACATGCAGCATTTTGCTTTTATGTTTGGCAATGAAATAAAAATTATTTGTTTGGCGTAACCGCAACATAAGAGGGCAGTACAAGCCTCTCCATGACAAAGAGAACCCAATGCATGGCATTTGTCCATACTTGTCCTAGTAAGCTGTTGGTTCACATGATCGAACTCAAGAGAAAAATAACAATGAAAAGTGACTATTTGGTTCATTACAGCGCTGATTGAAGTCGAGCTTGACGAATGAGTGAATCGGCGACATCGGTGCGCTCCGTGGTTATCAGGCGTTGCGCTTCGCTGCTCTTATGTGTCATAGAAGCGATGGTCGCTGCCGTCTTTTTCTGTGATCACGCCATAAACTTGTAACATAGCAGCAGACGATGGCGTGGCGGCGGTGGCGGCAGGGAAGGTGATAACGCAACAAAGCTTGCATTGAAGCAGAGAGCCCAGCTATGTTAATAAAAGTGATTGAAAGAAATAAATGGATGCGGTAAAAAAATTGTGTGATGTTCTTTAGCTCGACATCCGCCTTTCGCTCGCTTTTGGATCAACGTTACTCGATCGCCTTGTGGTGTTGGCGCCAAATTTGACCTCCAGAAATGTGTTTTTCTTGTCAGCCTCAGCTACCGTCTGAATTTTTATAGTACATGCCAAGTGTTTTTATATCTTTCTTGCACAATATTTGATGCCTTGGTAGCGATCTTCATGAGTGACTCGTCAAATTGCACTGCATGTCGTCATAGCTATAGGTGCAGCACGTCACTGATTGCTTACGTCGTGCTTACGCAAAAAAACATGGGCGAAATGCCGGCAATTTGTGCAGTCGAGAATAGGGCCCCTGCGCACGCGCCCTTCTCCTACGGGGCTACGCGGTCCGAAAAATGCCGCGATGTTGACGACGCGCCTCGCGAGGCGGCGCTGGGTTTAATCCCCAACCTCGCGTCGACTGCTACAGCTGCTACAACAGCGGATCGCGCGACATCGTGTAAACCCCGTTCCTTTCCAAACATCAGATGTTTTCTTTTGCTCTACCTTATATGCCGTGAAGTAGGACAGTTCAAACCCGGTACCGAAATAACGAAGGAATGTAGAAACGTCAGCGCTCACAACGGCGGCTCGTTGTAGGCCCGAAACAATGGCTATAGCTTTGCTGGCAGCCTAGAAAACATTCTCAAAGAACATTACTTGCTGTGGCATGATAATTCCATCTAATGATATATATTTAGCACATTTTTAGCATGTCTGCGAGGTGCACGCCGACGTGTGTTTGTTTTGTTTGAGGCGCAGTCAGATCACACGGATTGACGCGAAGATGCGCACAAACTTTTAAAGATGAACAGGAAGTTTTATTTGCGCTAGGCCATCTCAGCTTTATCGCGTTTTGTGGCAGTGACGGGGGCACCAAAGAATAATTCATGCAGTTTTGTTTTTATTTGGGGTTTTTACGTGCTGTACCTGCGCCTGGGATGCGAGGCATCGAGGACTACGTATTAGTTCAAGGAGCCTTCAACGTGTACCGGGATGTGCACGGACGTTTACCTCTAAATGTAATCCATTAGTTCAAGCTTAAATCACGACCAAAACAGACTTAGAAAACACATATTACGAGTTGGCAAATGTTTTAATGTATTAATCAGGGGTGGGCCGGATTTTGAGGCTAGGGCCGACACGGCCGCATGAAGCCGACACGGCGGATATGGGCCAGTGTTTGACAAGGATGGCCTCATAGGTTTCTGCACAGTGATATTATTCAGCTTTGTTTTATGCCGCGCACAATTGTCCTTGAGTGGTTCCACAAATCGGTGACACGGAACTGGTAGAATACGTGGCGCACCTGGCGCAACTCTCTGCCCCCTTTTTCAACGAAACGACAACTGAAGTCGACTGAGCGAAGTTTGTGCTCTCGGAAGCTTCTATTTTTGTATATTCTTAGCTAAATCTCGCGGATATATTAAAAACTGTAAGAAGAAAACTGGGGCACGAGAATTAAGATAAGACTGCGTCGACCAACCTGCGTACAACTTGAAGTAGTGTAAGAAAAAAAAACGAAAAAAAATTTTAGTGACAGAAAAATTGCCAGTCGGCAATAATTAAGAAATTTCTGAGTGTGTAATTTCTCTGAGGGGTTTAAATTCATTATTCCGTAGCCCCCGCCTCCGGTACGGCGCGCCTCACAGGCCACGTTAAACCGAAATGATAATTTTGTAGGGCCACATCACTTTCTGAACTTTTGTGCGCAACTGGAGTCACGATATTTGAATCAATCATGGGGAAAAAAGAGAGGGGGCGATAATTTTTCCCGTAGTCGTGACTCAGTATGGTCGAGCTTGCATGCCGTCTGGCCTCAATTCAAATTTAATATTTAATAAGATCAGACTTTTTAATGCGAAGCACTGTACGAGCTGAAATAACCCTCTCTCTCCCGTTCAATAACAAATTTTGTTTTCAATACCGCGTGACGGTTTATAACATTCTCGAGGAAGGCGGCAACGTTCCTTGCGAAGTTAGGAAAACCAACCAGTGAACACGGATTAGAAATTAAATCCGTTTTTACTAGCGCACTAACAGACCTGACTGAAAAGCAAGAAATTCTGCCCTCCACTCTGCAATCTCGCATTCCACTGAGCCCTGTCGCGGGTCTGTTCCGTGTTGAACAGGATTCCAGAAGTGTGAGTTAATTTGACTACCCAGCGCAAATGCCCACGTATACTAATAGATTTTTTTTCTCACTTGCGGCCGTAGAACGAATTTGAGTAAACTTTTGCATTTAGACGTATATTTCAAGCTTGGGCTCTATCTTATTGTTTTCCTCGAAACTGCCCTCGACGTGAAAACCGTATTTTGAAGTTGGTTTGTAGGTGAACAAGTGAAGAGCATGTTTTGCATAAACATTGTTGTCAAAATTTCACCCCCCCCCCCCCCCCCCCCTCCGAACAAAAATCCTGGGTGCGCCAATGCGTGCAACGATATGCGCCCGCTCGACCTGCAGAACGGTACGCAGCAGTACACAACTGCGCACGTTGCAGTGTGTAACTATTCCACCCAACCTCTTCCAGCCATAGCTAGAAGTTGAAGTGATGCCAAGGAACAAACATGTGCGCGAAAAAGCCCAAACACAAGCAAACCCAACAAGCCGCAACGCTGACCACCCGTGCGCGGCTGCGAAGACCGTCGCGAGGAAAGGAGACGAGAGGATTAAAAGCAGCGCCGCAGCTTGCAGTGGCGCTCGCGGGAACTATAAAGAACACGACAAGCAAAAAAAAAAATCGCGGACACGGCGCCGGCGGCCGATGCGCAGGTCGCTACTTATGATAAGTGTAAAGGAGGCTATGGCCAGTTATAAAACTTTTAGCGATTGCAGCGCTACTAGTTGACTCGTGTCCGTTCCGTGCAGCATGCTGGAGCATCGAAACTCCAAAACAGGACCACTATGCTTTTCGTAATGTTCATCGCCAGCGCATCTGCCGCGACTGGACTGGGATCACAGCCAAGAAAGAGCGATATCGAAATACATATCAAGCTGTCGTTCCTGCTTGTGACAGAGTCATTGGAAAAGTAAGCACGACTAAATTCCTCGCCACTCATTACTGTCTCGCGTCACAATTCGTCTCGTGCTGTGTTTATTCATAGACCTTTGGCTTGAAAGTTGAAACTGGAACCGCAAGTGAACTGTGTCGGTCAACTTCTGTCGACTGTTTTGTCAGTCATTGTGCACAGAGCCAGCATATAAATCGTAGAACTAAATACCAATGCCGCTTGTCGCACTTTCGATCAGTACTGTCACTAGGTTGAAACCGCAGTAGTTACTGGAGAGGCCGAAAGTAACCGGCAGCGTCGGGCCACTCGCGCAGACCAGCGTCGCATTTCTCGCCTTAAATGCGTATTTTATTATTTTTTTCGCCGGAATGCTGTTCGCATATAGTTAACGGCGCTTTCCCACGTTATAGTATGGCAGTAGCTGACGGTTGGATGCGGGGTTTGGCTGGCTGCTAGAAATTATAATGTTGGACGCGATTGATCCAGCCGCAATGCATGCATCGTAACTGGCGATGCAAGGCCCTTTTGCGCCCCGGCATACCATCATCGGTGCCGATAGTTGCTGTTACATATGTTCGCTACTCGAGCCTTTAATTACGCTCCATTTTCGCGCTGCCGCATACACGCTAACGTGAGCACTGAATGTTGGACTTCTTTGGCGTGCTTCCAACTCAGTGTAACCTAATTTCTTTATTGTTAACTCGTTTATTCTTCGTTTCTTCCACAAATTATCCTGTGTAAGTGCTCTAAAAAATTGGCCGACAAGACTTTTTCAAAGATCTTTTATTGCCACAATATATAGTGTATACAGTTAAACCCAGTTATAGCGAACTGTAATATGCACCGCGATTAGTTCGATATATGAATAGTTCGATGTAGCCGAACCCGTCTATAACGAATTTTTTTTTGTTATGAGTTCGCAATACGCGGGATTCTCCCTGCAATTTTCACGTAGAAAAACAAACGCATAAATTATGCCATTACCTTACACAAAACAATCCATTTATTGCGTGCAATAACGCTACTTTCCGCCTTAACTGCCTATTTCACAAAAGAGCGGTGATTTTTGTTTTAACTTTCGTTTTGGCGGAGACGTCATTTGCACCAGTTCAAGTCCGTGTCCTTCAATATCGAAGTAATATTGGAAGAGCACATCGACTGGCGAAAGCGCTTCATTAACTTTCATGAAAGCATCGAAGAGGCTGAGGATGTCCCTTGTGACATTTTCAGTCTCTTCGGTACTTTCAGCAGCACCGGCTGCCATGACATCAGCGACGCTGCCTGTGCCTGAGGGGCTCACAGACACAGGGGCAAAGTCGTCGTTGACACACAAGGAAATCCTCAAAGAACACTCCTTTAGGCACAGCATCTGGAACGTTAGCGAGCTCTTCACGCAGATCGCTGATGGTGCCGTCTTGATCCGGACTCGCTGACTGGATGTGCTCCGTCGTGAATTCCGTACATCAGAAACAGTTACGGAAGGTGTCAGGCGTGACGACGCTCCATACGAGGCTCAACTATTCAATCGTGGCCAATCAGAATCTCAATCGCCGCTCCGAGACCATGCATTTCGGTGGCAATTGTAGGCGCGCCGAGTTCGATATATCCGATGTAAACTTCGTTATAAGGAATATGTTTCGCATGCACTTTCGTAACAGATTTTCTTTTGTTCGATATATAGCATAATTCGCTCTATCCGGGTTCGTTATAATCGGGTTTGACTGTACCCACATATAGATATGTTGAGACTTCCTTTTGTTAGAAAGCTGAAAATTGTTTTTTTAGAACAGATTAGAAATTTTAGAAACAATTTAGAAAGTTAGAACAAATATTTGTTTATTTGCCTGAGATCCAGGACCATAGCGAGAAATTTTTTCAAAAGGGGTTATGGGGTATGTGAAGGGAGGAGTTTTTCCGACCGAGTCCTGCTTATGCGCTGCTTTGAAAAACTTTCAGAGGGGGTTTGAACCCCCACACTGCGGCTCCGGCTACGTCTCTTCTCAGATCGTACCTTCCGTCATGTACTAGAGGTGTGTGGGGAACGACAATGTGTTACGATGCAACACAATTTTGCCAATTATTATCCAGACAAAATGATGAATTTTTGCAGGGAGCTGCGTAAAATGCCTAGTCTTTTTTTCAACCGTTAGTCTGAGAAAAAAACAGGTCCAGCATGCACTGGTCTGTGCTTGTTACTGGTACACGTAGTCGCCGCTTTCAGTTATACATGCAGCCATTACTCGCATTTAAACGAATCTGAATTTCATGATGCTTTCCAGCACACATTTCTCTATCAGCTGCTTCAAAATCTGTTAGTGTAACTCTTCCATGCACCCTTCAAATGATTCATTTAGCTTCTATGCGGTCATTGCTTTGTTGGAATTGAACGGGCAAATTAGCCCGAGCAAGTGTGTTTAATATCCCTGCTGCGGCATCGATTTTTGTGATAGAAGTGAAAAATGAAAACCCCTGTGTGTCGAAATTTCAGTGAATGTTAAAGTTTCCTAGGGGGCCTAAAGTATTCCGTAGACCGATCCACTACAACGTACCTCTTTAGTCGTAGCTTTGGCATGTAAAACTGGAAAAAAAAAATTTTTTTTTGATGGTGCAAAATATCTGAAAATCTTACCAGAAAATTGACTCTTGCACTGCTATTGCTTATGCGACATGCATCAGCAAAGTACGTATCGAGGTACAAAAATGTCTTGCAAGGTGAACTGAACAGTACAATATTTAAATATAAAAAGTGGCTGTGCAGAAATTTAACAAAGAGCTCAGTCTGAGAATCATCATGGATGCTTGGTTTAAGCTTGTGAAAAAAATGTATGAAATTGTTCATGCTGCAATATATGACAGCAGTCTGTTTACATTTACCTGGTTTTGACCGGTAATGTCCCGCAATTTTTTATTGCTATTTTTTTAGAGAACAATATATTAACAGATGTGTTTTTATTTTCCCTGTTCTTACAGGTAGTGCTACCTTGCAGCCAGCAGCTGTGTGTCTTCTCTCGCCGCCAGGGACATGTGATGGCAAACTGCAAGAAAACTTTTTCATGCAAAAAACTTTCTTACGGTGTGATGCATATGACCATGTGTTGAAAGTGAACTGTGCTTTAGTAGTAGATAGTGGCTAAGGCAACAGGAGGCTATTAATAGTTCTTTTCATATCAGGAGGGTAATCCAATCAACTAATTTAAAATTTTAAAAATTAAAAGATAAACAAAGGTTGTGCTGTGTTTAAGTATCTGCGTGTACAAGATTTTGGCTGCACATAACCCCTGAACCCGGGGATTATAAACTAATTTATAGCCCTCTTCTATCATGTGCAGAGTGCTGTGAATAAATTTTGAAAAAATTGTGGCACCATTTGCAGCTTGCACTTAAAACTCCAATTTTTAAAAGTTGCGGAATTGCTTCCCTTTAAAGAGGAAGGGAGACAATAATAAATAAGTGTGCTCAGCTGCTAATTCAAATCAGCCCTCTTCTACACTGGGCCTTGTAGCTTAGGGGTAGCTTCTATGTGTTGAACTCAATGCTGCGAACCCAGGTGGTGTCGAGAGCTGTGAATAAACGGCTGCCATGCCCAACTCGGAAAGCTAAAGAAAATTTTGTAATCTTAAGGTGAATGTGCTGAAGTCAGGAGGAGTGCCAGTTAATTATTCTTGGTTACCAAGTTCTCAGGGTGCAGCCCTTTGGCGCCCGTTTTTGGGCTGAGCGGCGTCACTGTCGTCGCAACTGAGTGAACGATGGCAAGACCGAAGAGTGAAAGAAGAAAAGGAGGGGACCGTCATGAAATTGGGAGGGCAGGGCGGTTTGCCGTGGTGGCGCGAGACGCTTCTCAGAAAGTGTGCGGGGGGAGGTGGGCAGTATGCTGTGCCCACACGAGACGCTCGACAGCGCAATGCTTGGGGAAAATGTGAGGGGGGCGTGCATGTGACGGTGATGTGCGTTCGCTTCCCAAGACGCAGTTCGCGGTCCCTTCCTCAGAAGCACTTGGCGCCGCCGACGCAGAGGCTCAACATAGTTTCCTTCGAGAGAACCCACGAGTGAGTGCTGCCTCAGCGCGCTGCAGCCATCAGAAGTGAGTACTGAACTGCGAGTGAGGCAACCGGTTGTTCGCTTCGTCAGCCGCTGGAGCTAAACGAGCTGCCAGAGCAGAGGCTCAGCACTGCCAACTCCAGAACTCCAAGTTAGTGCTGAACAATGAGAGAGGCAGCCGGTGCATAGGCTTCGTCAGCCACTGCAAATACAAGTTTTCTGTAACCATACAAATATGTCCGTGTGAAATTCTTTGCCTGAACATATTTTGCACAGTCAAAACAGCTAAACAGCTGCGCCCAAATATCGCATTAGGGAGTATCGCATTCGCCAGCCAATTTTTTTCTTTCCTTTTTATTGACATGTGCGATGCCCCTTGTAATTGCATAGTAAGGCTTGTTCTTACTCGCTTGCCATTTTTTCACTCTGTGGCTTTGATTGACAAGCTTCACACTCCGACAGAACGGCAGCTGCAATCTTACGAGGTGAGGCACATAGCACACTAGTGCTGAAAAAAATGGTGGGCACATCTACAATCATACCGTATTTTTGCGCGTATAACCTGCCCCTGCATATAATCCGCACCCCAACTTTTAGCCCACTGAAAAAAAAAAAAGTCCTCACGTATTGCCCGCACGTTTTATACAGGAAAGGCTGCATCAAAGCTACTGCTCAAGCAACACACCACATACTATGTGGACAGATAAAGCGTATATTTAGCAAGTAGAATACACTGACTGCAAGGCGAAAGTCACAATTCACTAATAAAATTTAGTTGTTAGAGTGCGCTCATCCTTGTTTTTTTTTTTTTGTCCTTGTATGTTTTGTGCAATTGCTGGCATGGAAGGCTTATTCAGTATTACTGCGTAGGAGCTTCATGGCACAACCCGCATTGCCGTGAAGCTGCGCTAAAACAAAAAACCCCATGTATTATCCGCACCCCTACTTTTCCACTGAAATTTTCGCATTTTTGGGGCGGGTTATACGCGTGAAAGTATGGTACATTTGGGCTTTGCTTGGCAGATGGAGGTTGGGTTCATTTCCATGCAAAGAAGTCAGTCTTGCTTAGAAAACCACCTCTTTGCTTGCTGCTTGAAGCTGCTCTGGGGAACCTCGTATGCACGTTTAAGGTGAAGTAAATAAAAAAGAATTGCAAGTGTTCTGTGGCATTTTAGCACCTCAGTCGTGCACCTTTGTTCACAAGAAAGATTTGTTCCCATCGTCCTTGCCACCTGTAGTGTGCACTCGTTCAGCTATTGCCACTGGCGCCTTTTGCCTGCTACACTGACAGTGGCCTGCCGCAGAACACGTTCAATGGGCGTTAAGTGAGCATGTGCCCTTTTTGTCAGCTGATTCTGTAAACTCTGCGGCCTGTTGTGGTGAGAACACACTGCTTGGGAAACTTCTTGAGCTTTGCTGTGATTGCAGTAGCTCAGCGGGATCAAAGGCCTTCTTGCTGAAAGGAGAAGTGGAGGTTGTTCTAGCAAGTCTTGGAAGCAGCGGAACCATTGGAATGGCTTGATCTGGTATGCGGAACACTATGGCCCAAAACCAGTGAAATGCCTGTGCAGTTGCTGCCTACTGAAGGGTATTAGGTGTAGCAGGTGTAACTGAAGGGTAACAAATGTCTCCATGTGTGTTTTTAACCTAACCAGACATTCTTTGCAGCTGCTGGATGAGATAAGCAGAAGATCCGTTGATTGCATCGTTGGTCTGAACATTTCCTTGCTGGCTGGCTAATTACAGTGTGCACCATTTAAAACTTAACCGCTTACGTGTAGGCCTGGATATAATATGTTTTTTTTTGTGATTACCAGTTTACCTTCCGTGGGGCTAAATGGGTAAGCACACCACTTGAAACTTGGTCAGACCCGCCGCGGTGGCTCAGTGGCTAAGGCGTTGTGCTGCTGAGCACGAGGACGCATGTTTGATTCCCGGCCATGACAGCTGCTTTTCTGATAGAGGCAAAAAGCAAGAACGTTCGTGTGTACGAGATTTCGGCGCACGTTAAAGATCCCAAGATGGTAAAAATTAGTCCGGAGCCCTCCACTACGGCGCACCTCATCGCCTGCGTTGCATCGGCGCGTTAAAACCTGCAATCAATCAATGAAACTTGGTCAGGTGAAGGACAATAAGGGATCATAGTGCATTTACTTGGTGAGCCAGATGAATGACTGGAACAGGGGGCACACATAGCACTCCTAAGAGTCGCCAATTCCTAAACTTGGTAAACTAGGAAGAACCTATGTAAATACAAGGCACTCTTTCAACACAGATTCATTAAAAGTAGAGTAGTTTTTGTGTGTGTATCAGAGCGTTTTTTGTTAGTGTAACTTCTAGAGAAGACGGTGTGCCACTTGTGAAGCCTGAAGTTTGGTACTGAATACGGATGGACCCATAACCGATTATTTATTCAAAAATGTTTTTGAATAGTTATGCGGCAAGAGGTTAAAAAAATTCAGTGCCATTTCACCTTGTGTAGGTGGACGATCAGCGGGTCTGTTTGCGGGTTATTGGCGGTCCACAAACTTCCACTCAAACTGTGGCGTCGCGTCAGCGAAGGGTTCAGAAAGATTGTGAGGAGGCTTCACTGCACAACAGGCGATGTGGGAGAACCAGGTTACAACGACCAAGCCTACACTGATCTCTTTAAAGGGGCCATATAGACAAAATTCAGGTTTCTTTCGCTACAAGCACCTCATTGGCTTTACGAGTGACTCCGACTGTGAGACATGCCATGTACCAGAGACTATTTCGCATGTTGTCTGTCACTGTCCACGCTATGCGCATCCTCGAGAACAATTAGCGAGAACATTGGCCCGTTTGGACTGTCGTGTGGCGTCGGAGGAAGTGCTGCTGGGACCTTGGCCAGACGCGAAGTGTTCCCGCAAGGCATTTAAAGCTGTGCTGACATTTCTGCGCAGCAGCGGCCTCTCAGAGATATTGTAGTTGAGGCAGTATTGGTATAGGCATCTTCTATACATAGCCATTTATTTATTTCTCCGCCATCTTCATCTCTCTCGTCCTCTATCCACACTCTTTCCTCCCCTTTCCCTTCCCACTCACAGAATAGCTGGCCAGATTTACTACCATCAGGCCGACCTTTCTGTGTTTTTTCATTTCAATAAAATTCCTCTCTCTCTCTTTTTAATTCAAAAGATTGCCTCATTAGAATAACACTGGCTCTGCTTTTAACGCAAACTTCTCTAAAATAAGCGATATGATTAGGAAAATAGAGGTTGGCCATGCGACCCACTGACTCATTTCCCGCACTAGACTATGACGTAATATGCACAGCTGTGCAATTGACTGAGGCTGGCAATAGCAAATGCATATTGAACAGGCATTATAAACTTGCATAATGAGCTATTTGCGCTTAATTTTAAGGGACATTCTTTTTATACCATTAGAAATGGTGGGATGAACAAGTGAAGTTACGAATGAACACGTAAACATCGAAGCAGTTAGTGCAGAACTTTGCCGGTTGACACTGCCTTACGCAG
This sequence comes from Haemaphysalis longicornis, assembly GCF_048455015.1. Lineage (NCBI taxonomy): Eukaryota > Metazoa > Arthropoda > Arachnida > Ixodida > Ixodidae > Haemaphysalis > Haemaphysalis longicornis. Next base: position 113,361,437 of record NW_027526225.1, read on the forward strand.
CCGTTGGACGTGTTGGACTTGTCTGACAACACTGACAAACTGACGCAAGCGGTACGGTCACATGCATGACCACGTTTGTCGAGTCGTATAGCTTACGTTTTAGGAAACGATTAGTATGAGACCTAAAAAAATGCGACAGGTATAGAGGTCCACCCCGAAGGAAAGTGCGAACACTGGTACTTCAGGAGTATTGCAGTGCCATCTATGAAAGTCGGCGATAAACAAGATAACCAAACGGCCATCTGTGAGATGGTAGCAGCCCTGGTCAGCAGACTATCCTTGGTTTTAAGGCCCTGCTCTGGATACATCATTGTCGAAGTCACAAAGCACACAATTGAGCTGGAGAATTGAAATTTTGGCTTAAAATGTTTAATTTCTTAGTGAAGAAAGCATTGTTTGCTGCCAAACAAGCGCTGAGGGCACCATAAAACACCAAATCTTTTGAATATAACAAACTTCTATTTTGTCTGCATGGCCCATTTAAAGTTAACTTCACTTTAAAGGCGAATGCATTGCCGGGAAGATGTATTTCCAGGGCACTATATGCCATTTTACCTTGAAATATAAAAGGCCAGGTCAAAGGGCGAGGGCATGCCGAAGTGACGGGGAGGAGAACACATTCACTCATTATACAGATGCGAAAAATTGGGGGAGCTGGCCCATAACAGCACCTCAGTAAAAAAAGATGACATACGTGCTTGGTTTAGGATCTGAAAAATGTCAGGTTAAGGGAGACACTGGTCTTGAGGTCATTTTTGTTATTATTCAACCTATGTGCCTGAGATTTACGCATGAAGTGTATTTTAACATCCTGAGCACAAATATGCAGTCAGTTTTCGTCTATGTGGCATAAGTTCAGAGTTGTGCAACATGTTATATCATTCCGTTTCGGGCAAATTTTTCATTATCTACCGGTGAGATAATGCTTTTTATCCCTTAGTGCTCTAGAAGTACCAGGGAGTTCAACTATACCACAGAAGCAATTTTAGCATTTTTTATACAAGCACTGTAAACTTATTTTAAATGTCAGGTCATCAATTACCAATATTTTCGTAAAACAAACTGCACAAAAAATTGTGCTTGCAAACATTGATTGTATATTTTCGTAGTTTGATTGCACTGTTCAGTTCATAAGCTTTCAAATGCAGCAAAAATGATACGAATCTATTCAGTACATCCCAAGATATTATTGTACCTGACATCTGACCTCGTGGGGAAAAAAATTGGTTCTGAGAAAACACGGCATGAAGTTTGGAAACGTAGGCAAAAATAGTCATTTAGAGGACGTCAAAGGGCGACAGTGTTGTAAATACTTATAATGCAGCCATAATATTTTGCAGGTACATTCTTTAGGACGTGTAGACTGCAAATAAAATTAATGCAAAAAATTGATTTTTTTTTAATAAATTTTTGGTCCTCAAGACTAGTGTCCCCCCTTAACTCAAATATTGGCATTGGTGAGTTCGAGCTGTCTGGGTTCTACTGTATAGTGGTGTCCATGGCTAAATGGAACATAAGTATACAAGACGGAACATAACATAAGACAGAACATAACACAAGACATAAACGGAACATAAGAATGCAGAATGCCTTGTAAAGGTTCCCAAACATGAATGTGCTGGTGCATAGAGTTTGTGCAGTTGTTTAGCTGAAAAGCACATTTTCAACGCACAGCCTTCTGCTTTCTGCGTGAGTACGCATTACTTGCTGATGTTCTGCACAACACGGATTATGGGCTGCTGCCTTTTCATTAATAGTCAGCGGGCTGCACTGTTTGCTTAGATCACCAAATGTAACATGTTTATGGTCTATTTCAAGTTTTTGTCTTAATTTTTCTTGTAGATGATGCTGCTAAAGAAAACCCGGAATGAGCGATATTCTGCTTGCATTGTCAAGGAAGCAACCAAGGGAAGAGTGGAGGATCCAGACCGGCACCCTACAACAGATCGCAGGGCAGACTGCTTGGAGAGTCAACTGCTCTTTCTTGCAGATTTCCGCCGAAATTTTAATTCATGCTTAGAACGCTACCCCGTGCAAAACATAACTGTTGGAAAGTTAGTTTTGACTTGACTTTTTTTTGTAAGGGTGGACCTGCAGATGTGTTTAAATCTACTGTGGGATTTTTTGTCGTCATTTACAGTAAAATATCGATAAATGGGAATCGCTTAAACGGCATTGCCACTTAAACAGAACAGTAGACTGTAAGTTGGTTGGTTTTGTATTCAGGTAATGTAAAAAAAAACTCTCGGTAATTGGAACTGAAATTTCCGCGTCATCGTGTAAATGGAACTAGAAATGGAACTTCTTGTAAAACCCATTTGCATAAGAATCAGCTTTTTACGGTTCCGGCTGTTTCATTTTTTTTTCTTCCTCCATGTTTTTTTAGCCTCATCTAGTTAGTGGTCAGCCGTGTTAGCGCAACAAATGCAACATCGCAGTTCTTGTTCCAGTCGTTCGGTCTCGATTCAAGACGCTGAGGTTACAGGGCTCAGCTCCTGCTGCCTCATTCGTGCCACCGTGGTGCTATTCGCGCTTCATTACCGCGTTGCTGTCTTCTAAACTCTGTGGCTCGTAAGCACTCACGAAGCTGAGGCCTTTAGACTCCGTGAAGATGCAGTTGCAAGGACTCAACAAAAAAAAATTGATGCATTTTGTAGTGCAGAGTGACTCATTGTTGCCAAATCAGCTTTGTGAATGCTATCCCTAAACCTCTTGTAGTTTTCTTTCTGTCTGAAAAACTATCAGCTAAATTCACTTTCTAGTGTTTACAGTTCCATGACATGGTATTAAGAGTGTGTACGCACATAAATTTGCACTTTCACACATCTATTTCAGTAAACGGAACTCCTGTTAAATGGAACTAATTTTTTTGGTCCCTTTAAGTTTATCGAGAGTCTACTGTATTATGCATACAGGAAGTAGATTTTGTACTGTTGTACGGGTGGCAAGTTCTGAAAGGCAAAAAAAGTAAGACGTACTTGGTCCTGTGAACTGGCAGACAAATTTGACATAACCTGCTTTTCATGTACTACTGCACTAGTTTTTGTTGGCTATATATCAGGTTAAATATCTACATTTTAAGTTATTTGAGGGATTGTGTAGTAGCATATGGCGTGTGATTATAGCTTCTGAATTACAGGTATTTAATTTGGATTTCAAAAAATTGCGATTTTGTCAGCGATTTGCTGTTGTCCTTATTTGGGTATGCCAATTTAGAGCAAGTTGTTCACTTAAGTCCATTGCTTAGAGCTAGTTTGCCATTTTTCATATCTGGTAAAGCATATTTTAAAATTATTTGCAACGGTTGGTTAGGCAACTTTGCTGTGTAAAACTGTATTGTTGACGTTAGTATATAAAAAATATTGTAGGAATGATGCAGTGATACTTGTAAAAATGCAATGCAGTGTGCATTGTTTTAGTGTTCATTCGGTGCTCAAAATGTGTTTTGGTCCTATTTCTTTTGGAAAAACTTGTTTTGTTGTGGCCTATAGTGCGTATGTACAGTTGCCTGTTTATGTTGTTCAGTGACGTTGTTGGACAGTTGTACATTTGCAGAAAAAAGAAAGTAGACATGATTGGAACCTTGGGTGGTTCTTTCAGTTCATCCAAATAGATGGCAAATCTGGAAAGCATTATACCTTCAATTGTATGCTTTTCATGTGGAAATATAACATGCTTTCTTTGTGTTTACATTGCTTAGCATATTTTTTGAGAAAGGTTTGTTGCAAGAGGTTCTATGTCTATACTGTACACAGTGACATACGTACAAGTTGTAGTGTAACATGTTCATGACCACTTTAATATTTTGTGCCTGTAGGTTGTTTGCATCGTAATAATTTCTTTCCCAGAAGTGCCAGATGTCGCTGAATATAACTGCAAGAGTAAGCATAATTTGTGTAATCGTTCATATGAAAGGAGGCCCAGTATCACGTCAGAGACATATTACAATGACTAAGTCCAGTTCAGCTTATTTTAGGGCTGAAGGATATTTTACTTCAGCTTTAGCTATAGAAAGAAAAAGCATAAAAATGTCTGCATGAAAAAGTCCTATAAAGTAATCCTCTGAGGTCTGTCACTAACAGAGAAAAAAACATATATCTTAGTGAGGGCTAAGGTGCATGTCATTAATGAGCACCGTTCCTATTTTTGTGAAGGGAATTCGAATGAACTCTGGCTTGTACAACCAGCGATGTCTGTTGGGTGCATCACGCGTGCATTGTGTCTGCTGTATTCATGGAGTCTGCCTATGTGCCTCTCTATTCCAGGGTTGGGGGTGCGCATTCTTCCTGAAGTGATGATCTCTGCCTGTGACGAGAGCTCTGACAGCTTTCACTCCCAGGCACCATTCAACTGGAGTCGCGTGGACAAGCAGCAGGCCAGGCTGCCGGGATACTTCTACTGTGGGCGTTGCGATTACGTCACCATTAACAAGTGAGCGAGTAGCGGCGTTGTTTAGCCGCTGCACACAGCAGAATGTGTGATTTGTTGTAGGAAGCTGGTCTATTAGCAGGTGTAACACACCAAGTTGTTACGCAGTTCATAATCTATATTATTTGTGCTCAAACATTACACATTGTACACTTGCGTTTGCGCTATGCCTCCTAAGGGCACTTGCTCTGTATGCGAATGTTGTGTAGATTTTCTTTTGAAGGCAACACATAGTCATTGTTTCACTTATTGTAATGATGATGAAAAAAAAAAAAACGGAACAATGCGAACGAAACAGGGCCTGACTGATGACTGATTGTAGGGTGTAACGCACCATCACCACGCAGGCGATGAGGCGCGCCGTAGTGGAGGGCTCTGGATTAATTTTGACCACCTGGGGATCTTTACTGTGGGCCGAAATCTCGTACACACGGGCGTTTTTGCTTTTCGCCTCCATCAGAAAAGCGGCTGGGAATCAAACCCGCGGCCTCGTGTTCAGCGAATGAAACAGGACCGAGGAATAGAAAATTGTAGAACACAAATAAGTGCTGGCTACCAACTGTTTATTTTTCTAGCATACAAGCAAATTTACACCAGAAACAGAACAAGTTGCTCAAATAATAAAATACCAGTTTTTGGTTACCAGAACCCATCTAAGAGTTGGATCTCTTTATCAAACAGTGACAAGGATGGTGTGCTTATGCATTTGTCATTCACTTTTTAATGTAATAGGCTTCTGTTATCTCTCTCAGTTTTATCTGAAGCTCGCTTTAAGGAACCTCGTTTCTTCCAGTAGTGGCTGACAGCCGCATCTTTGGCAATGGTCACTCATGTGATTGTCTGAATTGCTGCGTACTGCAAGACTGTGTTCTCTTGCCTGCTCATTAAAGCATCTGCCGGTCTGTCCGATATAGACATGGGCGCAGTTCAGTGTTACTTCGTCAACCACGTTACTTAAGCAACTGGTGAAACGGGTTGCACGTTTCTTCTTGCATTCTTCCCTGGCTTCTTTCTTTTTCGGCATAGGGCATATTTTTGATAACTTGCACGGGGCAGAAAACAGAACCGTCACCTTGTAACGTGCCGCAACCTTCTTAACATTGTGGGAGATGCCGTGTAAGTATGGATTAACATGGCTTTTGCAGCGTTCCTGCTGGGTTTTCGCTCATTTGTCCTTTTGCAGAAGAGTTCCACAAACGTTTGCGATGAATATGGTATTACAAAAGGAATTACAAATGCGCTTCGAAATGCTCTTTGACAATGTCTTATGTACGAGCATACTGACTGGGGTGTTGTCCCTACAGTTGCAAGAAAAAAAAACGTGATGTTGCTCCAATTTGTGTTTAGAGATTTAAAATTAAGTAGCTCAATTCCCAGGAGAAAATGGTAGCTGGTCCCAGCTTGTTTATGGTTAAATTCCCAGCTGGGCCCAGCTGGTCCCAGCTGGGATAGCTGGTCCCAGCTGAGACCAGCTGGGAATTTAACCGTAAACCAGCTGGGACCAGCTACCATTTTCTCCTGGGTTAAACTTGGAAAGGTTACAGTTTTATCCCATTTCGCAGTGACAGCCTCGTGTGGCACCTTCGTGTTATTTGTAATAAAACTTCAACTTATCATTATTCGTTATACTGGCCGGGATAAAACTTCCAAAGTTTATGGAGTCATTTGAGAGCTCTAACAGCATATTGTCGGGATAGTGTTGATACCACGGAGCAAGATATAAAGAGGAGCGCCGACTGTGGCCCAGAAAAAATCTTTTGCTCGGGCAGATAATGTCCACGCGCCGCCGGCCGCCCAGCTTTCCCTTTGCTCTCTTCCTCCTCCGTTCGCCCTCTCGTCGCTGTGCCTCTGTACATGGCTCTTCCCTTCTTCGCTCTCCCCAGAGGCATCTTTTCTTGCGCAGCGACGTCTGTCTTATGCCTGTCCTACTGTGCAGGAGGCATGCGTGCACGCGCGGAATTTAAACACCCGTGCGCGGCCGCAATAGACGGCGCAGATAAGCGCACGCCGCCGCAAACATGGCGATCGCTTATTCCCGGAACGTTTAGTCTGACATTATGAATATCCACTAAAAATATTGTACTAACCCAGCACATGTAAGACGCAACTGAACGACGACGACTTCAGAAGCACCAAAGAATGAGCAAGAGTAATATGGAACGCCACAACATAGTCTAGCGTGATTCTGCTTACGACGAATCGATGCAGCGCAAAGGTTACCCTCTGTTGTTATCCCGCTCTCCGGCCGCGTGCTTAATTATTTATGCTGCTTCTGCGCACGAACAACGCTTACAAGGGTCGCCCGGAGTCTCCATCGGCAAACTGCAATGAGACACATTTCTGTGCCAATGACTGAATTGGACGGCTGCCCTGTTGTATCAACTGTACAAAAACACTGTCAGCTTGATAAGGAACCCAATAATATCAAACGCATACTTCATTTTAACTCATGCCGCAACTTACCGCCCGATGTTCACTGTCGCTCTACGGTCGTGTTATCTCGTCGATAACACAGCGGTCTCCAAATAAAATGCTGCGATTTGTATGGCTGCAATTTTTTGGCCTACCAGGGTTCCCGGCGTTTTTATTTTTCGTTAAGCGACTGACCAGCAAAACAACCGGCTCGTTAAACCTTTTCTTTCGGCGAGTTATCGCGAAATGAAGGCTTGTGAAAAGACCGCACTGTCAGGGACTTGATCTTGAGCAGATTGCTACGTCGCGGGCAGTCGCGGGTGATGTTATCGCATTTCTGTTCTTTTCCGATGAGCGTGTAAGTGCCGGCCCGTGTTCTAGGCGCACTCTGTTTTGGACGCAAGTTGCAGAACTGCGAGAAAGCTGAGGGAACTTTTATAATCGCCAGTGATCAAAACCAGTTACTCCTTTCGCCTTTTGTAAAACCTGTTAAAACAGAGCCAAATTGGTATTCCCAAATTTACAAAACGGAGCCACATTTTCGGCAAGCACCGCGCAAAAGGTAGTGTTTGTATAGCAGCCATATGTTTGTATGTGGTCTCTATATTTTGTTTTCCCGCCATGGAAACCAATCCTTAACGTATCTTTGCCGTACGGCCACTCAATTCCTTCGGGTCCGGGTTACCCGGAAGGTGCTGTCGAACACGTTAATCAACTGTGCGAAGGAGGCGCGCAATGAACGCGAAGCGGCGCCGAAGCAGGGCCAAAGCAATCCGTGCCCAAAACTACCGTCGCCGAAGCAGACGACAGAGCCGACGGAATGCGTTCCGCCAACTCGCCCGCCGGCGCACGGGGAACGCCGGCCGCTTAGCCGCCGCCGGCTAAGGTCCCTTTTGCTGCGCCATCTACATTGTGCTCCGCGAGTTATGGACATTAAGAGCCCGCCGGAGAGAGCGAAGTCGGCGCTCCTGTTTATCTTGCTCCGTGGTTGATACTAATTACAGCTGTTTTCTATAGTCGTACTCCTCCTGTAGACGCCCATATATTGACAGCGGGCAGGAATTCTGAATTATTTACAACTCTACGGTGAACTAACTTACTGTGATTAGTAAACTTAGTCTAATGATAGTTGTCTTACCTGCCAACGGCACTGTGATTTTTCCCTGAGGAACCTACATTAAATTGAGAACTACAGAGCATTTGTGGTAGAGTTGGCTTTGCCGCAAAGTGCATTCTGCTGGCGGAATACATCTCAAAGAAATCCCATGGAGTAAGCCATATACAGCTTCCCGGTAAAACTTGAATTGAACGTGCTTTTAGCGACGACAGTGGTCTTCAACAGTTCTATCACACCTCTGTGTGTGGGTTCTGTTGTGTATCGTCTATGTTGTGCTCACATGCCCAACATGTTGTCGCTTCTTATCATCTACTGAAATGCGTGTCCCCCACCTCACGAGCTTCGGGAGCGAGCTCTGACCAGCTCTGATGGTGTTGAGGGCTGTTGAGGCTTGAAGTGCTCAGAGGGACTTGGACTGAGAACTCCTCCGTGTGGCTATTGGCCTCGAGGGCATACCGTGGCGCCAGCTGTGAGTGACGCCACCAGCAGCTCTGGAGAAGAGATTCGACGACAACCCTCACGTCTTGTACATGGACGCATCCCTACTACAGGGAAGCGACCGAGCAGCAGTGGCCGTAACGTCTCGAAACAAGCTAATTACCACGGCATCCACGAGGACACGAGACCCAACCACAGCGGAAGAAGTGGCCATGGCACTAGCGCTGCTTCAACCCGGCGTCGAGGTCGTGGTCACTGACAGCAAGAAGGCCTACAGCAGCTACCGGAAGGGCACGATCTCCTCCTTGGCAGCAAACATTATGAACAAGAGAGAGCCACCAGAAAGGGTAGTCGAGGTCGTATGAACACCCGCTCACTCCTTATTAATCGGCAACACAATTGCCGACTACTACGCCCGAGAGATGGCACGCCGGGCACAAGAGGAGGCGAGTGGAGGAGAAGACGACCCGACCCCCGTCACTAGCTTCAAAGAGATAACAGAAATGTACAGGGAGGACAGGCGCGCACTGCCGGCACCCCATCGTACACTAACACGGAAAGAGCAGACAGTATTAAGAATTCAAGCGGGGTCGCTGGCCCACCCAACATTGCTACACACCATGTTCCCACAACAATATGAAGACAAATGCCCCTTCTGTCGCCGAGAAAAAGGCACCTTGCGACACGTGATTGCAGAGTGTACGTCACTCAAAGCCCCCATCCCACAAATCCCATCCCCAACCAACACCCCCCATCTCCTTCCCCCAAAGAGCGATGGGAGATTCTACGGTCCAGCCCCGCCGCAACAATCCACGCGGCCCTAGTGGCCCGGGGCCTGGAGGTGCTGGCAGTTTATGGCCCCTGTGAATAAGGGACCACCCCATTGGAGGCCGCCTGAACGGTGACTTCAATGGCTCAAATAAAGTTGTTATCTATCTATCTATCGTGTAGGACACCGGGTCGTGTTGTCGTCTGCTACAACACATTTCCTGTGCTTATGCGACTGCTTGGTTTTTGTTGTGGCCACCGTGTGCCCCCTCCCCACGGTTCTGATGCAAATTACAGAAAAAAGTTGTCTACAGACCAAATAATCATGGCAACCAATTAGCAACTCGCTTGTTCCCAGCGACACCACCGCGTTTAGGTTGTTGCTACCATCGTGACCCACAGCTCATGCATACGCAGCCAGGTAACGCCAAGGACGATGCAGCTGATGCCGAGAAAAGTACGCTGTAAAGTCATTATGAAATACTTGTGACATGACATTTATAAGACTGTGTGTGCAAGGAAACACCTTGTAACAGCGACAAAAACGCGTCGCTCACTTTTGATCTCGCCGTGCGTACTGCTTGCATTGCCTGGTAAATGAATGACTCGTGAGCACAGTGATCAGATTGCTTCGCCACACATGCTTAAAAGGGCTGCTATGATCTGCAGTTTGGGTTAAGCAGTGCCTATTTTCCCTACTATGTTTTTTATAGTTATGCCCGGATTTGATGCCCAGCCTGTACTCTGCACGGCTGATAGGTTTACTTTTTGCTACAACTTGTCCGCAATGTATGAATGGTATGAACGCAAGTTTTCAATGCCTTGAAGCAGGTTTGGACATGGCTATGTTTAGTTTTCATTGGGACCTTAGCGTGGTAATTTATAAGTGAAACATGGGCTTTTTTCTGTTTACAGTGAGCCTGCATTTCTCTAGCATCAATTTCGAAACTCGCACCTGCTCACAGAAGGCGAGGCTGTGTACGAGGCGAAACAGGTCGTTAATCATTTGAGGTGATGGGGAGTGTTAGAATAGGAGAACCGAGCGTTGGGGACCCCTAAGAAGTTAGGGGAACACAAATGCAACATGCATGAGCGTGACGAGAGGGTCTTCTCCAACAGCTCGCAGCCGGCTTTGGATGCATGTAAGCGAATGTTGGAAATTGTAGGCTTATCGTTGTGGCAGATATTTTATCGCTGCTGTCGTTACAGTTGCGAATGACAGTCCCCATTACAACTTTTCGCCGCACTGTCACCCCTTTCTTGTATGTGGAACTTTGTATCTGAATTTAAATCCATTTAACCGATCGATGATCAAGATACCTGCCACGGCCTTGGCCGATTCTTGCGCGCAGGTATAGCCATCCTTCGGCCACTTGCCACACCGCATGTGAATGGGTTGGCGGTGCTGAAACCAACATTCGCGTCCAGTTGGCATAGATCGTGGCAGATATTTGAGCCTCGCTTTGAAAACCACAGCTGATGACACTACCTAGAGCAATTTTTCACCACACTAACATCTACTTTCACCAATGTGGAACTTCTTCTCCACAACTAGTGTGATTTTAAAAAGTAGTGACAAGTTGTTGCTTCCATGACCTGCGTCGGTTCGAGCTGCCCCGTCGGCCGTGTGGGCAGGCAGAGCAGTTGTGTGTGTGGAGCATTTCTACGAGCAGTTAATGCTTCATGATTTCTTGATTTATACATTTCTTGCAAACAAGGGAAATCTTGAAACTTAGCTCAGCAATCGTCGTAGTCTACCACATTGTTGATTGGGGAAACGAACTGCAGCTTACGCTTCGGTTGCATACGTCATACACCACCACGCTCAAGTTGTTTGCAGAGAATGTACCACAGTTGATATGGTTATAAAGTACCTGTGAGGTCAAACTGCGCTTGACGCACTGAGAATTAACTTCACACGACGGGAATTAACAGGAAAATACTTTCAGAACACGCGTCGAAAGGGAAGTGTCGCGCGCTGCAAGCCAACTACACAGCAAGATAGGAATGGTGATCCTAGGAGTGACATCAAAGTGATCGCAGCGCCGGCTTCTCCAGTGGTGGGCCTCGCGGCCCATAAACATGTTTACACACACTCTCTTTCCCTCCCTGCCTCCCTGGACCCTTCCTTCCTTCCTTCCATCCTCGACTATCTGTCCCCTCTCCCTCTCTCCCTCACTCCCCCTCTCTCTCCTTCCCTCCCTTCCAACCTCTCTCTGTCTCCCTCCCTCTCTCTCTGTCGTCTTAGGTCTAATCTCGTCAGGCACGAGCGGACCCACACGGGCGAGAAGCCGTTCACCTGCGAGCAGTGCCAGAAGAGCTTCGGCCGGCGCGAGCACCTGGAGGCTCACCTGGAGACGCACTCCAACCTGAAGCCGTATGAGTGCCCCGAGTGTGGCCAGCACTTCAGCAAGACCTCCAACCTGGCACGGCACCGGCTGCAGCACCTGGGCGGCTCGGAGCACCTCATGTGCCCGGACTGCGGCAGGACCTTCAACCGCTCGGACAGCCTGCAGCGGCACCGCAAGGTGCACACGGGCGAGCGGCCGTACGCCTGCCACGTCTGCGGCATGCGCTTCGCCCACGTCAGCACCGTCAGGAGGCACGAGCAGAAGGTGCACTGCTTCCCGCACTCGCCGCACGAGTCCACCCTGGGACTGTCCGGGCAGCAGGACGACGCCGGCTTCCCGCTCTCGCCCCACGACCCCACCTCGGGGGCGACCTTTCCACTCTCACCCCACGACACTTCCCCCATTGCGGGCTTTTCGTTGTCGCCCCACAGTGCCACCCCGTCCTTCTCGTCACTGGGAGAGACTTTCCCCGCATCTCCTCATGAACTGAACAGTCCTTCCAAAGGGGTGGGCCCTCACCCCCCCGGTGCGTCCCCAGTGTTGCCCCAGCAGGGGGGAGAGACGTTCCTGCCAGCTTGTCGGGAATCTGCCGGGGCGGGTGACACACCCCTGCGGGAGGGGAGAGGGACTGGTCAGCAAGCTGCCCCGTCTGCACCTGTGAAAGATGAACAGGAACAATGTGGACTATAACCAACTCCGGTCTTGTGAGAAAGGGAAACGTGGTGGTGCGGACTTGACATGGTAAGATGATCATTAAACCAGGGCAAATGAAGTCGTTGTCCTGGTTTAGACGCTTAGTGGGAACGAAATTGAGGAAATGAGTTTATTTAAACTGGAAAAAGCATGTGATAAGAGGTATAGTATGAAATAAGCGTGATAATGCAACATATTTAGGGTTGTTCGTTTTTCACAAAACCTGATTTTACCTTATTTTTATACCCCAAACGTGTTTCAGGAGAATCAAGTTAAACCTGATTTCTGCCCGAATAGACCTTTTTAAAGTAGCGATTTGCAGAATTGTGGCCTGATGGTCTGCCGTTCTCAACCGGTTCTTGCTGGAAGCAAGGCCCGCAAACACAGCTTTCGAATTTGTCGAGTATTGGCATGACTACCACTCGCTATCCCATGCTGGAAAATGCTGCACTGACATTGTTGTGCCTAGCTAATGGAAGCTGTGATGTTGAGAGAAATTTCTCCCGGCTGAGATGCATTCAACGATCGAACAGGTCTCGAATGGAGACCGTCATGTTGCGCATGCAGAGGATAAGGTACGTAAACAAGGACGTGCAAAATATCGATGACCAGCTTTTTGTGAATAAGATGGTTCATTTCTTAGAAGTTATCAATGCTTCTTACTGTCATCATTACTGATCCCTTTCCAAATGAACACCAAATTTCGGAGAGTATTTGCTAGAAAACCCTGATATCCCCCTAATTACCAGCTTGAAAGACATGGCAACTTTAATGCGTTAGAGTTAAGAAGCTCGTGATACCTAGTGATAAAATAAACTGAGTGTATTATTTAGTGCATCGTTAGAATTTACCCAAAGAAATCCATATTTCGGAATGGTTTTACAAAAAAACACTATTTCTCTCTGTTAATCAGTTTGCAAAATAGCACCCGATTTTTACACCCGATTAATACAAAAACCCAAAAACAAACAACCCTAAACATATTACAGGCTGACTGAAGACAAATGGCATGGAAACGTTTTACCTGACAGTGTTTTGGGATGATGTCTCTAAACTTTTTAATGTTTTGCTGCACATTTTTTTTTATTTCATGGTCATTTTTTCCTCTGAAATTGCACAACTCCCGAGTAAAGCGCAGCACTATTTTGAAGCTATGCTAAGTCAGAGCACTGTTCCAAGTGAGTTCAAGTGCTTCACAGGAGAGTGTGTGTACAGACAAACAGACAATAGTGTTGTATTACACTAAGATATAAACTTTCACATTTGGAACGCAGTGTTTAGTACTCGATTCTTAGAGCATCACTTCCCCACACCACAAGTGGTTGGGCTGTGGTAACCTGATTAGGCCTTTTTCTGACCAAAATTAAATCTGTGTTTCATTTTAGCTATTCTGTTGTACAACATCAGGTGCCGGTGTCCTGATACCCAAGATTCTGCTGTCTGGGCTGTCAGAAAAAAAAATTCAACATCCCTTCCTAAAGAAAGTTGACAGAAGCATGAAACCTTTTTAACATCAAAAGTGCATCAAAACCTTTGCTAAAAGTGCATCCAACCATCTATGAAATTGCGTCCAATCGATCAGCATACCTTCCAAGACCCAAATCACAAATAAAGAGCAAACCTGTGCGACGATTTTTCATGCACTACCGTATTTTCGCGTGCATAACCCGCACCAAAAATGCGAAAATTTCTGTGGCAAAGTAGGGGTCAGATAATACGCAGGGTTTTTGTTTTAGTGCAGCAATGCACGTTGGGCCATGAAACTCCTACGCAGTAACACTGAGCAAGCCTTCCGTGGCAGTGATTGCACAAAACATACAAGGACAAGGAAGAAAAAACAAGGACGAGCGCACTCTAGCAACTGAATTTTATTAGTGAATTGTGATTTTCGTCTTGCAGTCAGTGTATTCTACTTGCTAAATATAGGCTTTTTCTGCCTGCATAATATGTGATGTGTTGCTTGAGCAGTAGCTTTGGTGCAGCCTTTCCTGTATCAAATGTGCGGGCAATACGCAAGGATTTTTTTTTCTTTTCTGGTGGGCTGAAAGTGGGGTTGCGGATTATATGCAGGGGCGGGTTATGCGCGCAAAAATACGGTAAGTAAAGGCATCTAAATGATATAAAAGTATGCTGATACGTGTTTTATGAGATAAAGGTATACTGTTGTAGTCCTTCTTTATGATCGATGCGTGTATTGTCTGATCTGGAACCGTTCCTTTTTCGTAATTTTCAAGTAACCGCTTTGACACAATGGAAGCCCGGTTTCACGCATGTGCCGTGTGTCCAGAGACAGAGACAAAAGTCCAAGAAACGGTTACCCAGTTACGTGTAATTTTGTTATACAGTATGCCTACTGTAGTCACACAAACAATTAAGCGTAATAGACAGAAATGTCATGCCTTAAAGGTTGATTTTCTAACAATATGCGGGATCAGAAACTACAAGGCAACGCCCTGCACATTGGGTTGGGAACGCACGAACTTTCACATGTTCTTTCGCAAGACATATTTGCCAGCCTGGAGCTGAATGAGAAGCCCTGTGACCTTTTAACGCGTTATATTTTTAAGGGGTAACCAAATATTAAGGCGACAATTGTGAGCGACGCTACAAATGTAACTCATCGGGTTGTATATTAAACTGATTAAAGTAACGTTGCTGTCGCCGCCGCTCACATCTGCCTCGTCAGAAACCACGCCAGAAGCGAACGAAACCGATAATTGAAGCCTAGTGGCAGCGTAATTACTTTGTCGCTCAGCAATATATCTACGTAGCTTACGAAAATAATGAAACGAAAGATTTATTTATAGCTAGTGTTTATTGACGCCATCTATGCAGCCGTCACAGCGACACGTCCATCCATCGCCGAAGCCGCGAAGAGAAAGGGGGCGCGGAAGTGCACATCACAAAGTAGTCCACCGAACACCATTGCGTCAGCACACACAAATGACCCGTGCCTACATAGCGTGTAATACAATCTCCCGCGCTATTTTGAATACGCTGCACTTTAGTTTGAACAGGCCCGGTTTTGTGACACGATGCTGCGACCATTTTTGTAACTACTTTTTCCTGCGCTGTTGCCTGTTCACCCCGAAAACAGCGCCCGTCCTCATCAGCGTGCTCGTGACCTCTCCCTTGCGCTGTTTTAATCATCTCTCAGTGTTTCTAACACGAAAGTGTTTTATTCTCCCATACACCAAGATTTCAGTGACATCATATCCATCACGGAAATGACGCCAGTATAACGAAGCAAGCGGCCTGTAAAGGGTGCACCTCCCTGCACACAGGGTCTTCTTACGGGGGAAGCAACCTTTGGAACCAAAGAGTACGTTACACTTAGGGTTGTACGTTTTCAGGTTTTATATTTTTTTAGCACGAAAGTGTTTTATGCCGGGATACACCAAGATTTTACTGACGCCATATCCGTCACTAAAATTACGCCAGTACACCTTTGCCGAAGTGACCCGCCCGCAGGACGTCGCTCGCCAAGCACACCCACAAGACAGCCGCCTACCCGTAAATCATGCCCAGCTGCAGGTTTCGCTGCACATTTCACTTTTGTGTTTTACCGATTCCTATGACAGAGGAATCAACTACAGTGTTTCTTGGTATTTCTTGCGAGCTCCTCACGTGGCACAAGCCCACACACAAGACCGGACGACGCCGCTGTACACGAGCCTTTATGCCCTGTGTTGCGCAAAGACGTCCCCCGGCTTGTCAAGCCAAGGCCATGCCAAGGCTACCGGAGGGAGCGCGTAGCTATGCGCAGCTGCGCCTGGGGTTGCAAGGCAACGCGAAGTGACGAGTTTTTTTTTTTTTTTTTTTTTTTTGGTGAACGGACAATTAATGCTCGGTTTAAACAGCGCTGCTGTTAAAAGCTGCGGGCCATGCTTTAGTTCCTGCACCATTGCCGACCTTTTCCTTTTTTCATCACAAACATATTTACTTACATTCGTAAATATGAAAATTAATGGCAACGGACACGTGAGGTGTTTTTCCCCCCCGAAATGAGCCAGATCCAGAAACCGAAACTAAGTCGGATAAAACTGCAGTGACAATAAAAAATCAGCGACTGTCCCCTCAAAAGGGAGTGGCAAGAAAATAGTTGAGACAACGCCCTGAAAACGTGTACGCAGATCGTAGTTCGTATCGAAAATGAGCCACATCCTGCTGTTTTCATGGATCACAATGAGCAAAATCTATTTGCCCAATGGGAGTTTGCGTTTGGCTTTACTGTTCAGGTTGATTCGTCGGTGCTTTCATAACTCTTTTTTGCGTTTCGGAGTTGGCTTATCATGAATTCAGGACGGCAATTAGGAGATGGGCGAGAGATCTGTCCCCAGACGTTCACGGCGAAGCGAACGGAAGAAGTGAACGAAATGAAACTGAAAGATGTGAAACAATGATTTCATTTCGTCTTACCTGTCCCTACAAAATAACTCTGGTTATTTCGTAGGCCACAGTGACTAACTGTTGCCGAATAAACTTCGCGAATGTTGTGCCTAAACCTACTGTACTTTTCTTGTTTTCTGAAAAACTATCAGCTACATTCACCTTCCAGTGTTTAGAGTTCCATGAAATGTCCTTAAGTGTGTACGCACATATATTTGCACTTTTGCACATCTCTCAGTAAACGGAACTCCTGTTAAATTAAACTCATTTTTTTGGTCCCTTGGAAGTTCCGTTTATCGATAGTCAACTGTAGGATTTTTTTACTCCCATATTTACCATTTTAGTACTTAACTAAATAGCCGCCGCTTGCAAGCCCTGACAAATCTCCCCCCCCCTCCTTTTTGAGAGCACGGACCACGTAATTAAGGTGAAAAAGAAGATATGAGCAGCCTTCTTGTGAAGTGTTTTGTAAACTCATGACAAAGCAATGAAGAGCTTGCTTACTTCGCGAGTGTCTTCAGGCGTGCCCAAGAAAACTATCCTAGGGAAGAATTCAAAAAGAATTGCTCATGGTGACAAGAGGACTCACCTGCTCTCCATGTATAGTTCTACTTAGAGCCACTAAATAGTGGCTCTAGTTCTACTATTCTTGAAGCCTCGTTGAATATTTTAATGCCTTTTCCAGGAAAACTCAATCTCCCTATGCTTGAAAGTCAATTTAAATAAAGTTTTCATAAAAATGCCTCATCAACTTAAGTGCTTCCATTCAATATGAGCCAAATCCAAACTTCTCGCCCCAATATTGATAAAATTCACGGCATAATTTTTAATTAATTGTGGCCATAGACTTTGCCTAGCTGTCATGTAAAATATATCGTATAATAGCTTTGACGGTGTTGCATTTAGGTCCGGTAAAAAACTTCCGCTTGTTTCTCAAAATCGCGTTAGGTGGATTTGGCTCATTTCGAGAAAAAAAAAACCGCCTCACATGACTATACACGACAAAAGCACACATGTTCAGGTATACGGGCTGCTCAGTGCACCTTTTTTAGCACGAAAGTGTTTTATTCCCGGATACATCAAGATTTCGCTGACGTCATATCCGTCACGGAAGTGACGCCATGACAACGAAGCAAGCGGCCTGCAAAGAATGCACCCCAGCACACAGAGTCTTCTTGCGGTGAAGCAACCTTTAGTACTGACGAGTACGTTATACTTAGGGTTGTTGGTTTTCGGCTTTTATATTTTAACAGGAGAGTGTTTTATGCCGCGATGACCCGCCGCGGTGGCTCAGTGGCTAAGGCGTTGCGTTGCTGAGCACGAGGTCGCGGTTTCGATTCCCAGTCGCGGCGGCCGCTTTTCTGGTGGAGGCGAAAAGCAAAAACGCCCGTGTGTACGAGATTTCGGCGCACGTTGAGATCCCCAGGTGGTCAAAATCAATCCGGAGCCCTCCACTACGGCGCGCCTCATCGCCTGCGTTGCGTCGGCGCGAAGGGGTACTGACACAAAATTTTGAAGGCGAGATGCGTTGCATCGGCGCGTTAAAGGGGTACTGACACAAAATTTTGAAGGCGAGATAACTTCGGAGACAGATTGGTGGGAACACATATACATCATCTGAAAAATATCAGCGGCGAATACAGCCTAGAACATATTTAAAATCAATTTTAAAGTGTGCGAAACGCAACCGAGCAGCCAGCAGAGGACCACGCGCAATCGACATCCCGTGGATATTGGGTAAATAAACAACATCCAAACACGTCACGAGTTTGTGTTTGCCGCTTCCGCACTGCCGGCGTTTTTCGCCGGCTCGCCCCGCTCGCCGCTCCAATCCGAGGGCCGGAGGGCGGAGCTTCTGCTCTCGAGAACGAACGACCCGATCGTTGGCGGCGGAGGCGCCGTGATTTCGTCAGCTCGTCGGCTGCAGCTGGCCGCGACCAAAGTTCTACAGCGATTCCAGACACTCTGTTTCTATTACTTTTTATTTACATTGAATGCGAAAACGCGCCGGAGACACGAAAAGCCCACTGAGCGATCCGCACGGTCCCGGTACAGGTGGCGGCCACGGCCGCGAAGTGGCCCATGCCGGCGCAGGTAGCTCAAGTGATAGCTTGTTACTGCTGCTCGAAATTGTCCCGAAGTCCCAACCATGACAGCTTATATGAGGAAGGAGTTAATGATGCGATGGCGGGTTGCGTTAAAAAGTGTCATCTGCACCGCTTACGAGAGCGGCAATCGAATATCCGCCGTAGTGCTAAGTCGAACACATCTGTAGGCGGACCTGTAGGCAGACCGGCCGGCTGCTCCCAGCGCGCGTCTTGCCACCCACTGTCTCGAGCGTCGCGCGTCGTTCTTTAGCCGCGGTAGCATTTGCACTCGCAGCGCCTGCGTCACGCCCACGGTCGCATTTTAATTAAGCGGATCGCGAGATCAGTACATGGGGGTATTCGCAGAAACTGCCGGCGATGCGGATTCGACACTGCTCTGTGATATCCCTCCGACGGTCACGTGGTCAGCTTTGTTCACACAAAATCCATCGTTTCGCGGCAACCGCTGAAACCGAAACTGCGACTGGCCGCATTGAAAATGCCTCTAATTAAACAACCGTTGCACGCTGAAGCAAATGAGTTTTTTGCAGGTTATAAGTAGGTCACTAGCTACTTATGGCAAAAAAAAAAAAAAAAAAACGGGTCGGCGGCTGTCTTGTGGGTGTGCTTGGCGACCGACGTCCTGCTGGTGGGTCGATTTGGCAAAGGTGTACTAGCGCCATTTCCGCGACGGATATGACATCAGCGAAATCTTGTGCATACGGGAACAAAACACTTTCATGTTAAAACCCGAAAACGAACAACCCTAAGAATGAAGTACTCTTTAGTACTACAGGTTGCTTCCCCGCAAGAAGACCTTGTGTGCAGGGGTGCACCCTTTACAGGCCGCTTGCTTTGTTGTACTGGCGCCACTTCCGTGACGGATATGACGTCACTCAAATGTTTGTGTATCCGGGAATAAAACACTTTCGTGTTAAAAGATAAAAAGCCTGCACACACACAATGTCTTAGTCATTATTCTGTTTAAATGAACTCAAATACCCAGTGGTTTTGTTCACTCTAGTATCTACCAAAAATACGAGCGCACGCAGTGCTTTGAGGAACCATGGGCCCCTTCGATTATCAGTTCCAAATCGTCCGCGGACTGCCCAAGACGCAATCCGGCGCTCAATTTTCCTATGTAATTCGTATGGGACTTCCGGTCCGAAGGCAGTCCTCGGGCTGCCCGCGGACGGTCCAGGACTGGTAAATCGAGGAAGCCCCATGTTTGTCAAGAAACCAATGCTCTTCTTATTTTCATTTTTAAATCGTAATTTATCAAAGCTGTGGATACACAGCGTAGATTAAAAAAAAAGAATCGCGAAAGGAGCGACGGAACGCAGCATTCAAATATTTTAGGGGTTAATTCCTGACGTACCCCTGGCGATGTCCCTGCCACCCTGTGCACACAACAAAGCGTCCTGCTCTCCTTGGTTTATATGAAACCGTTGAGCAGCAGCGGCGCGCGAAGGCCGTTCCGTAGTCTCTACGAAGCAGCGGCACACAGGCCCTGGGCTTTAGCAAACAAAAGGTGAGCCTAGTGAATGGATTGTGGCATTCAACTGAGTAACGTGGGCACGTTAAATGGTAAGCATGTTTGCGCGTATAGCGGATGTATATGGAGCTTGTACAAGTCCAAAGAAGAAGAAAAAAAGTCTGGTGTCTTTGAAGCACGAAACGTTCTAGCGCGAGGCGTTGGAAAACGAGTGTCCCGGTGTTTTAGTAGCGTGACTACATGAAACGACGACGACGACAGTAGACGCCGACAGCCCGAGTTCCTAATGGGCTTCGTGCTTAAATGCAGAAGAAACCGATCCCTCTCACTGGCTACGCCTCACCATCCAAGGAAGAAGTCAAGAAGAAATAGAAAAACTCCGCCTACACACCAAATGGACTTTCCAAAATCTCTGTGACCAAATTTTGCTTTCTGTGAGGCCACTCATCAACAGTATACAGTACCGCTGCTTCCCGCATGTGGCTGGCTGCTCACGTGCTCTGCTGCGAGAGACGACTGTTTTTCGCTCCCTCGATCGGATGCGCCTTTTCTCCCTAACCAGTGCAGCTAGATGCGGGAGTATAGTTAAATCAGCTACAAACCCAGCCAATCTTTCTCCCTTCACTCCTAACCAATCACCTATCCGGATTTCTGGCGCATGGGGTTGCCTAGGAGGAGTTTTCTGCATACGCGAAACCGGCGATTTTTGTAGCGTGAGCTACACTGGCCAAGGTTGAGCAGTTTCGCGTGGACCCCGAAGGGCCGTGCTGCGCAAGCGCGAGGAGCATTGGATTGGATTGGATTTGGATTAGATTGGATTAAATTGCATTATATTTGAAATCCAATTCAATTTGAGTACGGTTGTGTAGAGAATTGGGTCTGCACATTCGCCGGTCTGCGCATTCCATAGGAGTGACGTCATAGCCACGGCAGACGCACTGGCGCCTGCGCGTGCCCATGGCTGTGCGCCTCGGTAGCGCAGTAGCCAAGTCTGACGCTGCACCGGAGACTCTTGATAGCCGTTTCGCGTGGCTCCTGGAGAGCCGTGCTGTGCATGCGCGAGGAGCAGTGACTGGACTGGACCGGACTGGACTGGATTGAATTGGATTGCTGAACCTTAGCTCACGCTACGTATATCCTGGCATAGCCGAGCTAAGCCACTGCTATTTTTTAAATGCAGAGCATTTCTTTAACTCACGATGTCACCCGTTCTAGTTGTCCATAAAAAAATAATACTTACCGGCGCCTGGTTTCGATCCCACGACCCTGCGGGCGGAACGCAAGGTACATGGTGCTCTACCCACTGCGCCACAAAGCCAACACAGAATGTAGGGCTACGAACGCGCCTTATATCCTTGGCTCATTCAAACTACGTCAAGAAGCTGCTGATACAACGCATTCACTACCTGTGGGCGGAACGCGAGGTACATGGTGCTCTTCCCACTGCGCCACAATAATCATACCCACCTGCTAATAAATGATGTCACGTGACCACGTAATTACGTCTCCTCATTTAATTACACTACAACAACCAACAGCAACAAGTGCAACAACATTAACGTACCGCAAACTACTTCGTCGTGCGCCCCCGGAAATGCTCTGCATTTGATCGTGCCCCTCGCGAGGGGGATGTTTAGTTTCCTGCCGCAGCAAGAACCAGGCGGCCTCCTGCGCAGTTTGTGGCGCATACCCACTTGGTGGGATTGGCCAGGATCGTTTCACTTACTACATGCCGATTACGGCAGGGTTTGACTGAGCTTTTTTTCCTCTAGTGATATTGTGATGAGGTGTCTGCAGCGATCCCGAAGCGGCCAATCTACTGAATAGTATGGGCGGGACAGACGACGAGAAGGAGGAAGAAGAGCGAGGCTCGCGAAGGAGGAACGGAAAAAACGTTAATGCATTCGCAAAGTTCTTTGAGTCCCCGCTGGCCAGACCACAGGCTGTTTTCCTCCAGCATGCAAGGTCCTTTTTTGGTATATATTGGTCTCGTCTCCGGCGCCCACAGGTCATTTTTGCCAATTCGTTGCTTACTCCATTAAACACCACCCTCCTGTCAGTTCCCGCCTTGCAGATACCATCCACAGTAGTAAGGATTTCGTTTGATAATATTTTCCCTAAAAACGCTAAGCTTCTCCCGCCTAACATACTCAATAACATTCTCCTGGCTCACCAGTCCGAATACCCATCCCACGTGGTCATTGCAACTGACGCTTCGAAAAAAGACGAAAAGGTTGGGGTGGGCATTTTCTCTCCGACGTTGAACTGGTCTTTTTCATTGAGATTACCAGATTTTATCCCAATTTTTCATGCAGAATTTCTTGCTCTACTCCTTGCAATCCTGAAACTTGATCCGGCGAATTCTTCCGTGATGCTACTCACCGACTCCTTGTCCGTGTGCATGGCTCTCTCCTCAGAAACTTTACATCCTATTGTCAAAACTTTTTATTCCTGCGTCCCCACTCATGTGCGGGAGATTCGGCTCGTTTGACTGCCCGGCCACTGTGGGTTAACCCTCAATGAAACCGCTGACCTATTAGCTAAAACAGCTTTGGCTTTACCGATCGTCGAGGTTCTTCCCCCGTTTTCTTGCGTGTTGTTGGCACGCTATCGCCAATACCTGTTCAATCAAGATGCCTCCGACCATGGTCTGAACACTTCTCCTGAACTTGAACACTTCAGGTACCGCCGGGAGAGAAGTTTATGCCAAAATCGCTTGTGCGAAGTATTGATAACTTCTTTTCGTTGTGGTGTGCCACCACTTAATCGGTATTTATACAGGGCAAATCTGATAACCACCCCTTTGTGCCACTTTCGCCAAGAAATTGAATCCGAAGAGCATTTCTTTCTTTTTTGCCGCCGATTTTCTAACCATCGGAGAAGGCTGCTGGAGATTCCCCTGCTGCGTCTTGGACTGCCTTTAACTGTACCGGTGCTTTTGTCGTTTGGGGGAACTAGGCTGGGCCGATGCCATAGGGACGTGTGCAACGCCATCCACTCCTTCATTTCGGAGACAGCTCGTCTGCAGTGTTAAAAACATTCCGATTAGGCTGACTTTTACTATAGTTTTCCTATTCTTCTCTCTGTTGTTTTTTTTTTCGTGTTTTCTCTCTCTCTCTCATTAACCTAGACCAAATTCTTTCTTCTGCTCCATTATTTTGCCTCGCATGATTGTTTGTAATGAAAACATCACTCTTCTTGGCCAATCCCCCTAAGTGGGTATGCGCCATTTTTCGGGCCACCACCACCACCACCACCAACGAGGCGGCTCGATCCCGTGTGCTTGGACCTCCGGGCCGGCGAGTGGGCCCGGCGTACCCGTTCCTAAGGAGTTCTCCGACAGCCCCGACGCCGTGTGCGCTTCGCGGTGTAGGCCCGAGGAGCACCACCGCATCACGCTCACGCCCGGTCACGCCCGGTCACGCCCGGTCACGCCCACCGCATCACGCCCGGTCACCGACCACAGAGGTATCCGCGCCTGGACCGGGGTGGGCTGAGACGCCGGCGAGACGTTCCCTGTAAACTTTCGTGACTGCAACTGTCCGCGTGTTCTGTGAGGTAGTCGCAAGTGTGTTGTTCCGCTGGGTTTTTGCGTAATCGGAAATACATGTGTGGGTGATGGATGTCGGAACGGGTCGTTAAGTCTGGTGCGAGGTACTGGCTGGACCTCTGACCCTTACATATATAAAGCCTCGCTTCACAACACAAAGACGCGTTTATCACAAGCCTCGCACGCGGCGTCGGCGGGACTTCAGCTTCTGTCGAGACAGCGGCGCAGCAGCACGATCGGTGATCCTGCATCTAGTAGCCGCAATGAGCAACAGGGTGTGGATATAGCGTGCTCGACGTAGGTGGAACACGTCGACGGAAGCCGCCAAAAGGAACGCTTTTGCGCTTTCATCCCTTATTATTACACTAAGGAAACTTCTTCGAGTGTTTGTTATTTTATACTTTGTTTGTATCCAATGTTTTCTTCGTTGAGCTCCCTTTTCGTGGCCGGCAAACCAAATGGGCACGAGCCACGAACTCCTTTTCCGGCAGCACCGCAATCCGCATCGCCTGCACGGGCAACACCGAGAATTCCTTTGGGCAAAAGTCCGCGGCCAGCGTCGGACGACCGGTCTCGCCGCACTAAGTTCAGGCGCTCGCGCCAAGGAACAGCCCAAATGGTGAGGATGATTGTGTACAGGTGATGATATTAGGAGTCATAAGAGTTAATACTGACAATCAATCAATCAATCAATCAATCAATCAATCAATCAATCAATCAATCAATCAATCAATCAATCAATCAATCAAATGTTTATTTTTCTCTTGAGAGAGAGAGAGAGAGGGAGGACAAAGGGAAAAGCTGCACTTTTGCAGCTTGCTGGAGCCGAAGACCCCCCATTTTATTTTGTCCGGTACGGTTTTGTAATATCTAACAGTTTTCACGTAGCGTCTTGAGTAGACACAATTTTATACAAATAAGTATTTTCCTACTTGGAAAAACAAGAAAAAAAGTGGTAGTTTTGGTGAATAATGCCGCGAACTATGCATTTATTTGTGTTTTGCTTTTCGAAAGAAGGGCGGCCCGTTCTTCAAAGCAAAACACAAATAAACAAACCCAATGCATGGTTCGCGGCAATGTGAAGTAAAAGACATCGTAAATAAGGGATTTTCGAAAAAAAAACTACGGGCAATGCAATACAAACACGCATACATATACATATCCGCATCTATACATTTATATACACATATATGCATATTTACAAGATATAATAAAGGAGAAAAGTATGTTTAACATACCTCGAAGAATTTGGTCAGCATATATGTCAGCATATAAATCATGGTTATTTAACGCGCATAATGTATCATCATTTCACATGTTTCGTTGTATAAAAATTGGAAAGGCAAATGAAGGCAAGATAACAAGAAAACAGTTCAACAAAACAGATCAAGAGGAAGTTCTTCTAGAAGGTTCAAAACATTCAAAACATAAGCAGCATGGTCAAAAGTACTTACTATATATATATATATATATATATATAAAGTTAGTAGAGACAGAGACAAACGAGAAAGACGTAGAAAATAGAAATAAGTTTACTGACGTTTCAGGGAGAGGACTCCCTTTCTTCAGAGAGTCCTCTCCCTGAAACGTCAGTAAACTTATTTCTATTTTCTACGTCTTTCTCGTTTGTCTCTGTCTCTACTAACCTTATTTTTTTCGCGCTCTGTGTGTTTTTATCTATTCAGACTATATATATATATATATATATATATATATATATATATATATATATATATATATATATATATATATATATATATATATATGTATATATATATATATAATTCTAGATCTGCAAAATGTGTTTACCCGTGCTTATGTACAGCATTTTTCTTTTACATTCGGGATAGCTTTCATGAATGCGCATGTAGTAGATTCTTCACAGCAGCCCAAGTATCTCTTTTGCCCCAGTTTTTGTCACGTGCTTCACAACAGCAAAGAACTTAGGATCGATTTCAGTATCAGTTGCTACCACGTATCCGGTTTGTTGACATAAATACGATTTCGTGAGTAACCCCATCACAGGCTTCAAACAGTCCGTGCACTATAAAAAACAGTCTCAAAACCACTTGGTCCGTGAGTGGAGTCGAGCAACTCCTCCAAAATACTCGCTGTCAGGAGGCGAACTTTCCAGCCCTTGCTGGAATCTGGAAGGACACTGCAGTCCGGGGATGTTGGTTCAACGTCTTGAACATTCGGCTGAAATGACGGCTCGCCGAGCCGAACTAGAGCTGTCCTGATGCAAGCAGCTCACCCGGCCTCAGTCATTCCTGGGCCCTGACGGGGCGTCAACCTTGGGCATCTCTTCGTAGACTACGGTGTCCCGATGCACTTTGGAGACATAGCTGCGAAAAAATTTGTGCATGTCATAATGAAGTTGCTAGGTAAGCGGGGTGGCTAATATGAGAGCAGACATATAACTGCGGTATTGATGCCTAAAGCACACTGGCACGCCAAGTTCGAAGAAGTGCGAATTTATGTGCTTTTGTAAAAACGCTATGAAAATGCGCTCGGTTTGTTTATCACGAGCATTGGGATAGTAATTTTTATTAGAATGTCAACTGGGCTGTTTCCGTTAACTGATTGTAATTTTAGGATTAGCTGCAGTGGCTTCTGAACCGGAGAAATGGTGATCTGCAGGGGTTTTCTTCGTGCCTGCATATATTTCACGAATGCCGACCGTGTGTGAAATGTCTCGTAAGTCATGTACAGAGTCTTGGCCAATAGTGGACTGCAACCTTGTAAAAGAGTTGTTTGATTTGAGAACTGTTTTTACGGCAGTGAATCTTTATCACCAATTGTACTTGAGACGGATGTGTTGAGAAGCAAAACATAAAAACGATACTATGCCAAGAGCTTCAGGAGGTGGTTAACCTCGCATGTACTGGTTTCATGCTTACCAAACAATTCATGGGTCAACATCAGGTAAACAGTGGAAAAAACATTCAGGGGGCAATTGCACCTAACTCAAGTCTATTTTGACTGCAGTTGAAGCTTTGTTGGGACATCTAGCCAGCATTAATGCCTGCTTAAGCAGCCTAGCAGTTGGTTTGAAGGCACGTGGGTACACTCCAACTCACAGATGCTTTTAACATTTAAGCTATTGGCAAGCCAGAATTTGGCAGAGATCAGAATAGCAGATCCCACAATGGGCGATGAGGGACTTTTGGGCGGGGAAACGCTTGGAATTAGCTGTAAAGACGGAACAATGTTTTACTCTTTCCTTTGTGCATGAAATCCATTACAACACGACTGAGTAGCAAAAGGGCGGAGTGCTTTTGCTTTTCACCTTCTTGCCAATTCTTGGCAGATGAACCGGGTCCCAGCAGCACATGGATAGCTCAAACATTGCTACTGGTGTAAGTAGAAAAGTTAGGGCCAGGTTAAAAGGTATATGCTAGGACAGTGGTTCTTAACCATGAGTGTGCAGACGCTTTTCAAACTTGCAGAAGATGTGAGGGAACCTATGATGGACTATGTCGATTTGTGTCATAATGTCAAACAATTTCCGTTTGCGGCTTAAGTCGTTCACATACTTCTTCAATACCCGCCCTTTGTGTCTGACTTTTTTGTTGATGTGTGTCATTATTGTCCAACAGTTTGCCCTTGCAGCTAGAAGTCACACTTGTGTGTCTCGCCTTTCCACATAGCTGGCATGTTGCGCAAAAAGCCAACGTTAAAAAGCACTGGGGATTGTTATACTCCCTAATGCGAAATTTGTGCCCGGCGTGAACTGCAGTCTTCTTCGTCACGGCGCATAGCTACTGCGTCTCAGGAAGTGATCACGCGATGATCGAACGCATGGCGGCGCACGCTATTCTGCCGTTATCTCTAAGCGCGTCGCCGCCGCCGAGCATGTTGCGAATCGTGTTTGAACCTCCCGCGCAAATGTCACGTGGTTATGATGAGCCACAAACGGAGGAGGAGCGTCTGCCGAAAGATGTGAGGGGAGGGCGCTCCTAGGCGGTGGCGCATGACGACAGTGTGAGAGATGACGCCATTGTAGCGTGTGCCGCCCTGCCCTCACACTTTCGCCGGACGTTCCCCTTTGCTTTCTTTCTGCCTTCGGTGCCGCGTTCGCTCGCTCCGCTACGCAGACATCACCGCCCCCGCCGCCAAAGAGCTACGCACTAATACATGCTACACAAAAAATTAAATGTGCCAGTCACGCAGCGAAGCCACCTTTTTGCATTGCCAGCAAGTTTTGAAGTGGAAAAAGGAAAAGAAAAGGAGTGGGAAGAGTTCTGGGGAGGGCATTGCGGAGCCCCTGGCGTTCGTGGACCCCCATTTGAGAAACGCTGTGTTAGGACTGTAAACACTTGTTTTGCTTGGTTTAAATTAAGCTTTGCAGCTTAATTGAAGGGTCCAAGATACCTTTCGCGTAGGTTTAAACTAGACTTTGCTATTAAATTAGCAATTACACAGACCTTTATGATACAAATGAAAAAAAAATTATTATAGATGTCGCAAAAAAATTAAATATATTTGTGTTTCCCTCCGTGCTTCACAGAGCCCCTTGCATTCCTCTAACTTACTGCAGTTATCTCAAATACAGTCGAACACGGATAAATCGAACACGGGTATATCGAATTGTTGTCTATATCGAACTCATAAATTATCCCCTTGAAAATTCTGTGTAAAAGTATAGGAATTCGTACGTTTATATCGAACCGTATTTTTCCCGACATTGGGTATATCGAACGCCGCACGAGCTGGAAGGTCCTCTTCGGCGGTCGCTGCACCCCCGACTGAGGTTGAGGAGGATGTGGAGGAATGCGTGGGCATGGCGAAGACTGGCTCGCGGAACTAATCCCCCCGACCGGAACGAATTTGCGCTTTCCCAGTCGGGCCCCGCTACCGGCCGCCGTAGCGTTAGCGGACGGAGCCCGGTATGCTAAATCTCTCTAGGCACAGAAGCCCGAACGCTCGGAAAATGTGACAGTGCGAGGTAGGGATACCCCGACTGCGCACGTCCTCTTTTTTGCGGCTGTGTACGTTCCCCGGCTTGCCGAAAAAGGGTTTTTTTTTCTCTCTCTCTCTCTGGGTCTGTCTTCCCCCGGTGTCGTCTCGGGAAAGGGAAGAGGGAACGAAGGCGCTGGCGGCCTCTTCCTTCTTTTGCATTATGCTGCTGTTGCTGCTGTTTGGCGAGTTGTCCCACACCTTTTGGAGATCACTGTTTCTCTCGGAGATGACCATCACGAGCGCTTTGTTGGAGTCGATTCAGAGAGCCTTGGTATTGCTACCTTCAAAGTTCTTGTGGTACGTGCGCGCTGTTCTTCTTTTGCGTGCGTGTTGTGCATGGTGTGCGAAGGCGCGGCGTACTGCTGGAATTTTCTAGTTGTGCAGCCTCGAGAACATCGAGACCAGCGTCTTTAATTTTATTTCCAGGACGAAGAAGCTGGCCAAGATCAGCGATTTTTTTTCACGGAAATAAGGCGTCCTCTTGCGTCGTGAGTGCGGAATTAGTTGTCATTCTTGAATGCGACGATTGGTAAGTGACCGTCCGCCATAGGTGAGGTCTCAGAGCCCATATTTTTTTATATCGAATTTTTCATATATCGAACTTTTTCGCGATCCCCTTGGAGTTCGATATAGCCGTGTTCGACTGTATACCTAACCTGCGCGAGCCCAAACCCAAATATACATAACCTGCCGTTTTCAAAACAGCATGTTGGTAACCGCTTTTACAATTGGTGTTTTTCAACACAAAGACATAGAAAAATTTTAGTCTATGAAAGAGTTAATCTTTATTCTTGACAACCAAATAAACTCATTTAACCACTCGTTACAGCTGGAGATATGAGTACACGTAAGCACACAGTGACTCCTTCGTTGGGAGCATATTTGCGAGGATGTCACAACAGTTTGTTTAAACCCGTAGAAACGAACACGAAATGTGGAAACTAACACGACCTTTCAGACGAATAATTTTTGCACCGAAAGTCCGGAAAAGCAATCAAACAATGGCAAGCTTAAGCTTTACAACCAAGAACTCTGTTTCAGCGAGCTCACTCCAAAGGAAAGCTCCTGTAGCGGGCACCATTTTAATTTGTTGTCGGCCGGATGCCTGATGCCATCAACACAGAGGTTGAGGTGACATTCAGATGGCAACAGTGAGCTTGTTCTGCTCTTCCACTACTTTCTGATGGGAGTGTGCGGCTGCGGCTGGAAGTTGTGGTTGGTGACGGGAACTCGCTGCTCACCCTAGTAGGACGATTGCAATGCAGGCGATGCAGCTGGCAACCAGGTATGGCAGGCCGGGCAGGAAGCCGATGGACCAGTTGAACAGGGAGGTGAGAACCACCTCGCCGAGGATGGGAACCACAGAGACAAACAGAGAGAGGAACGCAAACACCTTGCCTGCAAGTGGACCAGCAAACAGACTTGCGCTCAGTCTGGAACAATGGGTGGCTCGTGTTAATCAGTGCACTCTTAGCAAACAACAAAGCACTGACAGAGTTTAGGTTTAACGTTCCGTCTGCACAGCTGGTATCACAGAACCGGGCGAGATTCGGCGAGCAGCACGAAACATGACCCAAAAACGTAAAAAGCAGCAATGGCGGAAGAAAGCCAAACTCAGAGAGCAAAAAATAATGGGGGGAGGGGAAGAAGCGGCAAAGAGAAACACAACCCCAAACCGAAAAGGGGCGCAAGTCGGCAAGGTCGAGGCGAACGCTGCTCAGAACAAAGAAAAAAAAAAAGAACTCGCAACGAAAAACAACAGCCATGCTCCTCCCCCACTCCCCTTATCTACTCCTCCTCCGAGAAAAGCCCGCATGGGCTACTGAAAATACGAGAAAAACAGGTGCAAAGTGTGGAATCTCGTACACGCTGTGAATCCAAAATGCAAAAGGCAAAATATTCGGTTACTGCGCATTCAGCCGAGAGCATGCAACGGACAGGTTAGCTTTGTTTAAAAAACTCCGAAGGAGAACCGCTCCGCATGACTCTTTGGATGATAGAATTTTTCCTATAGGACATTGGATAGCCAGGAGAGACATCTTGCGCCTGATCCACGGGCTTTTACGTGACACACGCCTCAGTGACTCCTGGTGATTTCCCGCGCATAGCGGCTAGAAAATGTTGATCGGGGAAGCATTGGCCGCAAGGCTAGATACACCCGTTAATAAGCGTAATCACCACCACCACCAGAATGTTTAAGGAGCCATGCTACTCATCTCAGGGAGTCTGGCCATTGGCCTTACGGAAGGGTGGAAGTCAAGTCAAGGCATGCTTTTCGAGAACTTGCTGGTTGGCCTACTGCAAGGAAGCAGAATCAGCTCTTCCTAGCGATCCATTGGAATCAACGCACTGATGTCGGTGAACCCTTTGGAACACCACATCAGAAAACACATCAAGCTTGAACTCAGTCGTCGTATCCAATGCCGCACAATGAACACACTCCTACAGGCCAAACCATTCTCAAAGCCATTCATGAGGAGGTAAAATGGCAGTGTGAGAGTTGAACTGTACACATTTCAGCAGGGCCCGTAGTCACAGAAAATGCTCGCACAACTGAAACGAGGGGGCAGCACGATGAGGCTCTTCTGATTAAAACATTCCAGACATAGCTTTGGAGCCTAAGACCGCTGATTAAACTTTTCGAATACGACCGAATCTTGAAGCATCTGCAACTCACCGACTTCATCCGGTCCCACCAGCTTGGAGATATGGGTACGCACGCCTACTTGGCCCAGAAAGGACGGCAGGCCCACCAAACACTCTGAAAAAAGGAGAGAGAGAGAGAGAGAGAGAGAGAGAGAGAGAGAGAGTACTACTAAGCACTTCATAGTATGTGCTACAAACAGCACTGGACCGAGACAATCATGGCTATGCACAGCGAATGGGAATTTCTAAAGCTGCAAAACTGGCAACGTAAACACAGTGAGATTATCTAATTTTACTATGTTGCTACACTGCAGATGGTATACGATGAAGGAAGTCTGGAAGGATTATAAAAACCATGCATATTGTCTCATATTCATGACTTCTCACATAACTCATTAAAATTAGAAGGGTGGAATTTTCAAGTACACACGTTGTGTAATAAGTATGTAATACCCCGAAAGTGGCCTTTAAGGGAAAAAGAAATTATGATGATGATGATGATTCATTGTTAATCAGGCTGGCGCAAACCATACCGCACTACTTTCTATGGTTAATAAATTAGACTGAAATAATCAAATAATTACAGGAGAATCTAGCAAAAAAAAGCTTTAAATTACAAAGGGGTAGAGTGCCCGAGAATACACGGATTGTCATTTGAAGCTTTTTTCATTCGAGCGCCTTAAAACAAATACCATTCAAAAAATAAAGTCATAGAGCGGCCAAGAACACGCAGATTGCTGAAGTTCCCACGAGAATTTTTTCATTGGGAGAGGATTTAGGGAGAAGGATGTAGCCTTTATTGTGGCAGGAAGACTCTACGTCAAGTGCGGGAAGGAACTCCATAAAAATGCAGGTGTGGCGCCAAATTTCATCGGTGCGTCCGTGGTGGTGCCAAGTGCGAGAATGGGCTGAGCAACACAAGGCTGCATCCTACCAGCCGGTTGCTTGAACCTGGTGCATTTTAATTGAAACACTGAACTTCACTTGACGTTAACCAAACTGCTGCATTTGGGACGACTTTTGACACACTGCAGTTAAACCTGGACATAACGAATTTGATGGCTCAGCGATGGCTCAGAGCGCAGTGATGGCTCAGAGGTACAGCACTCGCCTCGTATGCGGGAGGTACTGGGTTCGAATCCTGGTACCGCCGGACACCCACCGGTTTCTTTAATGGGTACAGGCGTCCCTGGTCGAGTGCGGACCCTTGAAAGGGGAATCCACGTCTGGAAAGCTTCCTTTACCCTATCGAGGGGCCCCTGACCCTTGTTCATCTGGCGGGGCCCCCAGCCATCATGCCGCGTTGCGCCATTGCCGGGGGTGAAAGAGTCTGGCGGCATGTCCTGCCACAGGCGGTTGCGAGTTGAGCGTCCACCGTGGCTGTGGAAGGCACCATGTGAATTCATGTTCCTTGGTGGCGCCGGGCACCTACCGGTAAAATAAGTACAAGTGACTCCCCGGCCTCGCGCTCGGCCCTTGTGTGGGACTACAACGCTTGGGAAGTTCACCCGGCTTGCACGGGAAATCGCCCCTATGGAAAGGGGCGGCTGCAAAAACGCAGGAACTTTTTTTCCCCCTGCAAAACCGAGGTGTACGTACGGATGTAGTAGAGCCACTCTTTATACGCGAGTCCCAGAATGATCAGCTGTGTTGCGTAGCAGCACGTTCCGATGAGCGCCATGGCCGGGTCGCTGATTCTGAACACTCGAGCAAGGAAGTGGGCGAGAGGGATGTTCAGAGCCACCCCCACCACAGCCGCCACAGACTGCACCGTCGTGTAGTGTGGCACTGTCCACGAGTACATCTTCCGCGCGTAGTAATACGCGATGCCCACGGCTGCAGGGTGAAAAAATGATAAAGATTATTCCGTTGATTCCACACCACGTGAATTGGAAAATGTTATGACTGCGAAATAATTTAACAGCGTATATTGTACTCTGGTAGGCCAGCCGCCCAAAAAAGATGAATGCGACGCAATATACACACACAAGGTATACATACCACGAGTAAAGTATGCGACCCATTCATCAGGCTTTGAATATGGTGCAACCACAAGCGCTTTGGGGATCAGTTCTGGGCCCGTCACTCTTCTTGATTTTTATCAACTACATGTCTGCAGGAGAATTCCGCTTTTATCTCCAGTAGTATGAGTATGCTATAATCATCCTAATTCATAATGCTTCACCTCCCCCTCACCACCATTTGGCGACCTACATTGGGGCCCCTGGGCATGGTGCCAGACTATATCTTGCTTGCGGCAGCGTCATGAGGTTCTCGGGCGACTTCATATCTTCGTACCTGTTGTACATGTGTGCTCTGCCTGTGCGCAATCACATTTTGGGTAAAATTAAGGCTCACTTGCAGTCTTTACTTCACCCCTTACATCACAAGCGCCGTAGCCACGGCTTGCCGCACGCTGAGTTTCATTTACTCTGCTCCTAAACCATGCGGCCCAGCAACGTCAGCGACACCTTACAGCTTCAATTTAAAGCGTCCAAATGGGCACCACACATGCTAGGTGCATGCACTGGCTCTGCTGCATACTCCACGGCACTTCGTTCGCAACTCCTGCGGCATTCATAGTATGTGTAAACAAAGGATCTGGTCCACATCAGGCATCAGAAATCCAAGCTGCTGTGCGCGAATTCTATTAGCTTCTCTAACTGACACTGCCCCAATTCAAGCATCAGAAGAAGGAATCAAAAGATACCTGTTCAGAGTATGGCCAGCGCATTTTTGCACAGGATGGCCTGTGAAGACGCTTTTGGCATTGAGGATGTTGTGGCTCCTGCCTTAGTGAACTTGTGACGTGTACTTCCCCCACATTTGTTGCACTTTGTGTATTTACCCGACTTCTTTTGTTGTTAGGGAATGCTCTTCAGTCACTAGGAGTTGCACAACTTAAAGGTAATAACTTTTCTGTCTAGCCTTGCACGCTGCCAAGGCGGTACACAGTTTTCTTTGAACGTTAGTATTGTTATTGTAATTACAATGGTAGCTCGCAGTAGAGTGTAGGGGGACACTTCTCAACAAAGTATTGCTATAAGGGGTATTTATTGCTAAAGTTACGTGTTGCCTGACTTGCTGTCCGCTGGACTCTTAACGCCCCATGTCAAACTGTCAACATCGAATTTCTTCATGCAGGCATGTGACAAAGCACTTCAATGTCTGGGTACTAAGTTGGATATGCTTACAAGTTTGGTCAAACATCCAGTAAGTCAGACATACTCACAAGCGTGGTCGAACAGGACGCAGCATACAGCAGCGAAGAGGCACCACAGTTGTAGCCTTCCCCTGCTTGGCCTAGACTTCACCACCGTCCCGAAGCTCTCGCGCAAGTTCCCCAGCTGGAATAGGTTTTGAAGCTTGACTCTTAGGCCGTCTTTTTCGTAAGCAGGCTTTGCAAGATCCTTGATGGTAACACAGGCCCACACAAGCGCAACGGCCACCGTACTGAGAGCTGTATAGAGTACCGCTTTCCAGCCGTAATGACCATACAGCTGCCCTCCGACGTAGCTACCCAGGGGATTCGACAAGCTCATGGTTGCCGTTACCGCGAAGAACCTGGCACGTCTTCTCTCTGCCCGCGTGATCAGCGTGGCTTCGCTGCAGACAGACGTGACTACACAGATGAGGCCACCACTGATGCCATTCGGTATGGCCGATAGAATGTTCACGTACAGTGGAAGTTCCATGTAGTACACAGTGACAATGGTAATGGAGAAGTTCGCTGCAAGTCCCAGTGAGGAGCTGATGAGTGGAGCCCTGTAGCCGTACTTGTCGCACCAGGGGCCGATGAAGATTGCGAGCACCGAAGACGGCGCCAAGGCTGCGACGATCTGCATCAAGTTCGTGGTGCTGGCCACCTTCTCGGCTGCGTTCTTCACGTCCTCGAAATCGTCCAGTCGCGAGCACACGCTTGCGTTCAGGTGCAATCGGTAGAGGCAAGCCTTCTGGAGCAGCAAGTCCTGGAATGCGCGGTAGTGCAAATAAAACGCTCAGCGGAGAGCTTGGGATTAATAGCTTCTAACTACACATTCCATCAAAAAGGCTTAGTTCTGCACACTTGCATGCACGACAAAGATCGAGACCTAATAATCTATTTTGTTGAAACAATGGCAACTATGGCTGGAGCCCAGTCTAAAATCACAAAAGGAATACCACAAAAACCAAACAAGAATTTCTGTCGTACACAAAAAAACTTTGTTGTGACAACAGAAATCCTGTTGTTACGACAAAGCCATCGGTTGTTACGACACACATTTCTGTCGTAACGACAGTCAATTTTCTCAACGACAAACATTCTTGTAGTGACAACAGAAGTGCCATTTTGCACAATGGGAAATTACATTCAAACAATGTGCAATTACTGATGGAACATCGGGATCACGACAAGACAGGAATTCGGCACGACGGAACATCAAAATGAGGACAGGAATACCACACACGACAGAACATCAAAATACCGACACGACAACATTATGACATGACGACAGCACCACATGCGAAAATACGAGAAGCTACAGACATTTTTCTGGTCATCTTCGACTGGGAGTACTTTATCATCGAATTACATTTATGAGTGCCCGTTTTCTGCATCAACAACGCAACCCTATGGTATTATCTATTCAGTTGTGAATTCCAGGGGAATGAGGTGACTGTCCCCCAGAAGAAGAAGGGAAAAAGAAAAGATAAAAAAAATTGTTCATTCCTCTGTCATAGGAATCGGTAAAACACGAAAGGGAAATGTGCAGCGAAATCTGCAGCTGAGCATGATTTGCGGGTCGGCGGCTGTCTTGTAGGTGTGCTTGGCGAGCGACATCCTACTGGCGGGTCACTTCGGCAAAGGTGTACTGGCGTAATTTTCATGACGGATATGACGTCAGTGGAATCTTGGTGTACCCCGGCATAAAACACTTTCGTGTTAAAATATAAAACCAGAAAACGAACAACCCGAAGTTAACGTACTCTTTAGTTTATAAGGTTGCTTTCCCGCAAGAACACCCTGTGTGGAGGGGTGCACCCTTACAGGCCGCTTGCTTTTGTACTGGCGTCACTTCCGTGACGGATATGACGTAAGTGAAACCTTCGTGAATCCCGGAATAAAACACTTTCGTGTTAAAAAGCCGGGAGGTTAGCTAAGTGTAGAGACCGGTTTGCTACCCTGCACTGGGGGAGTGGGGTTTAGGGGATAAAAGAGAGGGCGGGAGAGGAGGAAGAGGTACGCGTGAGAAAGCGCGCACTCTAGTCCCGTTTTAGGTATAATGTCTTTCATGCAAATTCGTTTCGCTCAGGAAGCGTAGAAGTCTTCGCCTTCTGTGAAGTCGATGGTAGAGACCGATGACTAGATAGTCTTTGCTGTCTGCTGAGCGTGGTGGCGAGCACGCTTCTCTCCGACGAATATGCGGGGGCGCATATAGGTGTTTCCTAGTCAGCACAGTACGGGGCAGCGACACAGCACATGCTCTATAGTCTCTTCGGCCCCACAGCCGTCACAATGGGTGCTGCTGGCCATCCCGACGAGGGAAGAGTAGGCTTCCGTGAGGTCACTCCCAACCACAGTCTATAAAGTAAAGTCGACTAAGGTCGAGACACCCCATACCCCCCCCCCCCCAATTAGGAAGCGACAATTAGGAAGCATACCGACAGCGGGGTGAGTTGGTATCCAATTATTCTTAAAACAGCGCATAAACGCGGACGAAGAAGAGAGGGCGCACGAGAATCAACACAGGTTAACAGGAAAAAAAACGCGCCAGAACACCGCATGCAGGGCGAGGCAACTGTCAACGATATAGGTTTATGGACGGGAGATACCGGGCTTTCGCATGCCGACGCGATGGAAATAACGCGTTGATTGATTGTAGGGTCTAACGCGCCGACGCAACGCAGGCGATGAGGCGCGCCGTAGTGGAGGGCTCCGGATTAATTTTGACCACCTGGGGATCTTTAACGTGCGCCAAAATCTCGTACACACGGGCGATTTTTGCTTTTCGCCTCCACGAGAAAAGCGGCCGCGGCAGTCGGGAATCAAACCCGCGACCTCGTGCTCAGCAGCGCAATGCCTTAGCTACCATTACACGCTAATGAATTACCGAGAAGACGTTTTTTCAGTGGAAGCGTAAGCGATCGTACGTGAAAATGGCCCTAGAGCCTTTAATTATTAGCATTCTAATACGCGGCCAAGTGTGACGTATCAAGCGTACAGACAGGTTGCTTCGTTGAGTTCGCGTAGAAATGCTTTAAAGGGACCGACAACTGATTTTTGTGGAGTATATGCTTTGCGTCCGAAATAAACGGTGTCACTTAAAACACCTTGAATTGAAACGGCTTCCCTGATGAAGCTCTACGACGTTTGAAACAGAATGTTTACGTCTACCAGCCTTACGTATGCTGCCAAAAAGATAACAGTGAGCCTCGCAGCAAATATTTTCACTGTACATGAGATGAAAAGAAGCGTTTAAAAACTTGCCTCCAGCTACAACAATAATAGAATGTAATGTTTCCTATTCTTTCATGCGGTTTTTAAATCATGCATTGATTTGCATGCGTACGATAGTGTCACGTCTAGACGCTAGATGGCGCCACCTTTCGAAATTCACAGATTTTAGTGCCAAATCAAAATAATTTTCGCCAATTTATTCAGAAATTCCTTGGGTTACCCCACTTTATAAAACGCTGGCTTTCACATGAGCTAGGGTACGCATTCAGCGCATAAAAAATTAGCAGTGGCTTAGCTCGGCTATGCCAGGATATACGTAGCCTGAGCTAAGGTTCAGCTGGTTATTCTTAGCTTTCCTGGTTGTCGTAGGATTAGCCTGATTATCATGCTTACTGCTGCTCCAGTGGCACACACACATGGCATACGCATTATGTGACACATGCATATTTATCAAGCGGCTCCGGCGCGGCGTCACCAATCTCCCCAGAGCTAAGCTGGTTCCACAGGCGCGCGCCGGTGTTTCTGCGACGCACGAGCCATCGGTTCCCCACGCGGCCACTCCTCGCATGATCATCAAGTGGACCGGACCGCCACGTGCGGAACGGAGGTCGGCGAAGAAGCTGGGCGCGTGGGGTGTGGGAGAGACGCCGGGCAGCGAGAAAACTTCTGTGCGCAGTGTGACGTCACTGCTCCTCGCGCATGCGCAGCACGGCTCTCCAGGAGCCACGTGAAACTGCTCAACCTCGGCCAGTGTAGCTCACGCTATAAAATCGGTTTTGTCCTTTTAAAAAATTGGCTGTGGCTTAGCTCGGCTAAACCCTGTTATGCAAGCGAGAGCTTGCATAACCATCTCGCCACAGATGGACCAGCGTAGAGCCACTATAGATGATGTTTTAGAGTATCGGCACCCTTTTCTGTCATTGTTGTATGCGCCGACAGCGGCCATTAGTCCCACTGCGTCACGTGACATTTGTTTACCCCGGCAAGACCCATGGGCGCTGACATTTTGGTGCATCTGTGTTACCGCGCGCGCGCTTTTAGATAAGTCGTGATTTTCGGAGCGCAGTGCGGCTGTATGACACGCTGAGAGTGAGTTTTCAAGCCCGCAGACAGACTAGCGATGCCGTGATGCTCTGTACTGGGCTGTTTCAACCGGCGAGAAGGTGGAAAACGCCTGCATCGCTTCCCGCTGGGAAAGAACGACAGTGGCCTAGCGTAACCTACACCCACTTAAAAAGCGTAGCTTAATTAGTGACTCTAGCGTAACACCCGCCGCGGTGGCTCAGTGGCTAAGGCGTTGCGCTGCTGAGCACGAGGTCGCGGGTTCGATTCCCGGCCGCGGCGGCCGCTTTTTTGATGGAGGCGAAAAGCAAAAACTCTCGTGTGTACGAGATTTCAGCGCACGTTAAAGATCCCCGGGTGGTCAAAATTAATCCGGAGCCCCCCACTAAGGCGCGCCTCATCGCCTCATCAACCCCACAATCAATCAATCAATCTACTCTAGCGTAACATAGAACCACTAAATAGGCCACGCTAGCGTAACCGAGCATGACTCTCTCGCACCGGCGCGCTGTCTCTACATCTTCGAAAAGTAAACACAGCTGTCATGGTTGTCAAGCGGTGCCCAGACCAATTCCGCCCGCCAATGGCAGCTTCCATAGGGTGCATAAAGCTGGCCACCGTGGCGTCAGGCACCAAAATGGCTGCCGCCGTCCTTCAGTGTCGTTTCTCTTAAGCGTAGCTTTTAAGTGCGAATGCACTTCTTAAGCGAGCCTGAAGCGTCCGCCGCCGTCCGCATAGCAACAGCTGCGGGTGCGCGCGCTCCTCGTCTTCCTTGGCAACGGGGGGAGATGGGCGCGCGCTGCCTGGCCGCTGACATGGCACATACCCACGTGGGGGATTGGCCAGGAATCGGGCGTGAGAAGGGCTAATGCACCCGCTTAAAGGAGTACTGACACGAAATTTCAAAGCTGAGATCCGCTCTAGCAATCAAGTACAACGACAACACAAATAGGTGTCTGTGAATAAATGCATCTTTCTTTCTTTGTAGTTGTGTGTGTGTGTGTGATCTCTCTTTCGCGAACATTACCGAACCGCGCAAATTCAACTCGTGCATTCGCACTTTCACATTCTTCCCCTCGGGGAAATGCGGGGAATTTTTTTTTAGTGGTTCTAGACCAGCGTCCTCGGTCCTTCCTCATATCGTACAACTGCTAATTGAAGCATTTACCCGGCTAAAGCAACTTACTGCGATGCGGCAGAGGAGCGGTCCCTTTCAAAAGATCGGTGAGTCGCGTTGTTGGTCACATGGACACGGTAGGAAGGCGGCGGCCGCCCAATACGAAGGACAGTGTGCACGATTTTTGATGTAGCTGGTTGGGCACCGCGGCTGCGGCGAGTCACGATCACTTCAAAGTCAACGCACGGTGAAACTCGCTGTACTAGGCCAGCAGGGCTTTCGCCGTAAAATGTACTTACCTGGACGGGAGTCATGGTCATGAACCGTGAGATCATAAACAGCGCCAGGAAGATTTCCAGTCTGGCCACAAGGACTCCATCGAGCACTCGGCGGCCGAAGGATGGCGTCGACGTGCCGCTGCCGACGACGTCGCCGACTTGCCTCGAGTCAGAGCTGGACGTGTCCTGGCTAGACGTCGTCGACGATCGACGACTATTACCCGGGTGCATGCCTCCACTGCCGGAGCCGTCACCGCTGGCGGCAGGCCTCGAGTCATCCTCAGTAGTCATTTCAGTGCATGAAATGGTGTTTCGATCTTCTTACGGGCCTTCAACCTGCTCGAAAACGTGGTGAATTCCAAAGGGATATAACTCCAGACACCTGATTCCGGCGAATCGGCACCTGTTCAGGAAATACATCTTATGGCGAGAGCTAATTAGAAGCCTGTTGAAAAACCTCCAATTAAGTTTACTGCTTCTACAATAAATTTGAACTGTGGAAGCAAAGTTTAGGCTTGACTTCTAACTTTTTTCTTCAAAATAAATGTCGGAAATAAAATACTCTAAAGTGCTCAGAATGCTTGATTGATTGATTAATTGTAGGGTTTAACGCGCCGACGCAAAGCAGGCGATGAGGCGCGCTGTAGTGGAGGGCTCCGGATTAATTTTGACCACCTGGGTATCTTTAACGTGCGCCGAAATCTCGTACACACGGGCGTGTTTGCTTTTCGCCTCCATCAGAAAAGCAGCCGCCGCGGCCGGGAATCGAACCCGCGACCTCTTGCTCAGCAGCGCAACGCCTTAGCCACTGAGCCACCGCGGCGGGTACTCAGAATGCGAACAGATCCATATAGGTATGTCATGCTTAAAGCGGACAAAATTGGTATCCTAAGATATGTCGCAAAAGCATCTCTCAATCACTGAATTTGCAAAACTTGCGCGAGCGTCCAGAATGAAGGTAGTCCGCGGAAACAATTCCGTCCAGTTGAACTTAGCTGTGAATCCCAAGCCGTACCTGCTTATGACGTCGCAAACGTAGCGTTCTGTACTTTCTTCTTGTTTTTGTATTTGGCGATAATAAGCTATTCGAGTGCAACTATAAATACATACAAAATAAAATACTGGATAAAATATAAAGACTTCTTTTGACTCCTTGAATACTGCAAAAAATTGCTCATTTTTCTTTCTTCTGACACGTGGCCTCACGCTAAATGTTTCCGAACAAAGCATCGTGAATTTCGCAAAGTTGGTTGTTTGTTACGCACGCTAAAACGGATCCGACGCCAGCGAATCGGTCGCGACGCAGCTGGGCGAAAACGAGGAACACTTACGAGGCAGCGTGTACGAGCGGATGTCAAAAACGGGCAGAGCGGAATGTTGCTGTCTGCCGCACGCTCCCGCGCAGACTGAAGCCATAGATACACGCGCGCAGCGGACGCTCATCCGTTCTGGCAGCACGCGGCGCGGGCGATAACTTCTCCTGACTCACTCCGTCCCTTGACGCGAATGCACTCCGTGCCATGGAGCAGGTGCAATTTGACGTTTCGCCCGGACTCTCTTGTTATTAGCACTTCTACACGCCTGCACAAAAACAAAGAGGACGACACGCAGAGAAAGAAACGCTTAGAGGTTCGCAGTTTTCACAAACAGTTTTTTGCAATACTGGTTTGACAACCTATCAGGGGTTCAGCCAGCTTCTGTTCAACATCCGTGAGCCCGCTCGAATACACTGCTTATAATGTACGCTTATGACGAGACAAGTGGCAAATTGAATTATGGTAGTCATCCGGTTCTGACGAACAAGTGACGCGGTATTGGTCATCTCACGCCACTAGCCTCTTGCATGCGGGCTTGGGGTGTCACAAAAACAGGTTTCAGATGGTATAGTAACCGAAGTGACGGTAACCATGAACCGGCCGGGGTGTGAACCGCTAAATGTTTAGCACGGCATTGCAACAAGGTATTTGAAGAGCCCGAATGCTCCACATGAGTCTTCTTCAATACCTCATAAAACTATAAATAATGGGATACCTGAACGCTGTGTCCCTGCTATCACACGCTGTTTCAGGTTTTGTGAAGTAAGAAATCTTTCTGCCATCACAAAGGGCGCCGTTATACAACGACAGCTGCGTTCATATCGTCCCGCATGTCTGAGTGTCGGTTAGAGCTTGAGGCCTTCGTAATGCGCATGCGCGGAAACAGTGGACATTCATTCCGAAACACATGGTTGCTGGATGGCAAAGACACGACGGCGTAAGTCGTTCTGTAAATTATGTGTCGGTAGGGCTACGGCGAGAACGCGACAGCGCTTGTGTGGTGCATCAGGGAGCTTGTCCATGGGCGCTGTTGCAGTACGCACATAGGCACAGCCACAAACACAAACAAAATGAAAACTACTAATTTTTTTTCCGAGAACGGGGGACCCGGTATACATGTACAGTAAAACCCTGTTGATACCCCCCCCCCCCCCCTCCACGACAGCGTTTCTTTACAAGTACCATAAAAAAAACGAAGTTCGCAAGAACGGAGAATTTCATGTTTGTGCTCACGATGCAAACTTATGGAGGAAGTCACTTTCCCTATCTTGCCACTGATGTACTTGGTTTTAGGTCATCCCAATTCTCTTTTTTTATCTTGGATTTTAGTTTCGAAACGGATTTTCAACCGCTCTAAATTTCCTATTAGAGGAGCCTGTAAACAAATAAGATCTTTTTTTCATACCCCTGATGTTTGGACGATCTCCTGTTTGGGTATGTGCCATTTACCGAGGAGCATATTCATCAGCATCTCAAGCGAACGGCATTTAAGCACGACCAACAGAAGATGCAGGCCGCCAGCAAGGACCTGGAGGTTAGGAGACGCATCTCATCTCGCTTTTATTTGTTCGCGGCGAATTGTTAGCTGGAACTGGTTTAGGTTTTGGGAACTGGTTTTCTTATTAACAGCACGCAGTTAGAGTGCCACCCCGACTGGAGATATTGATAGAGAGAGAGAAGCATTCATCTCCCAGTCGGTGACTTAGGTCCAGGACAGCTAAAAGGTGCAGGGCGGCGCATCGCTGTCTTGACAATGGCCAGAGTTTCCTTAGAAATATTTTAGGCTTGAAGGCAAGGGGCCGTCTGCGCGGCCGGAACGTTTTTTTTTTTTTTTTTTTTGTTTGCGGGGGAGCCAGGCACAATCTTTCCGAGGAGATACGGGCATGGCAGTTTTAGAAGGAGGTGCAAACCTGATAGAAATGGCAGGAGTGGGTAAGGGGGCACTGCAGGATTCTGTAACAAACAGAAGCAATACTGAATTGCTACCGCTCTCAAATTGTGGTTTAGCGTTGTTCCTAGTTATCGGCTCTGTGAAATGTAGGGTTGTTAATGTTTTATTTTCTTTCAATGTTCGTTTTAAACAATTCGGATTACGACTCCTTTTGCAGCTGTTTTCGGGATCGCAGCGTCAGATGATTTGTTATAGAACTTCGGTGGGAAATATTCCGTAGTAATAAATGATATTAAACTCTGGACAGTATTAAGTCCCCTTAGCGGTAAAAGGTAAAAATTTCGGATGCATTTGTGTGAAAACATCAGTTGTGGCCGTTTTCCGGGAAGGTGCTGTTCCTAAGAAAACCATGTGTATTCAGAACAGCATAAAAGCAGCTGTAGATTTCCCAAATGTATTTCTTAGTGGGAAAGCAGTATACCGATAAAATTGTTAAGACAAAGAATCACCTCAGTGGCTAAGGTGTGCTGACGCGGGTTCAATTCCCGCCCGCGGCGGCCGCTTTTCTGATGGAGGCGAAAAGAAAAAACGCCCGTGTGTACGAGATCCCCAGGTGGTCAAAATTAATCCGGAGCCCTCCACTACGGCGCGCCTCATCGCCTGTGTAGCGCCGGCGCGTTAAACCCTACAATCAATCAATCAATCAATCAATCAATCAATCAATCAATCAATCAATCAATCAATCAATCAATCAATCAATCAATCAATCAATCAATCAATCAATCAATCAATCAATCAATCAATCAATCAATCAATCAATCAATCAATCAATCAATCAATCAATCAATCAATCAATCAATCAATCAATCAATCAATCAATCAATCAATCAACGAGCAATCACAGGTAAATTTTGGCAAACAGTTCTTCGTGTTCATGATGCTGGGATGCTAGTCGTCACTGCTGCATTGTTGTGATGCTTTTCGGACACGCTGATGCAACTGCAAAGCTTCAATGTGTTAGTGTCCTGTTCAGGTTTTCCTCTTTCCCAGCTGACTTCAGAATAGGGGCATAGCGATGCCGTAGTGTTGTCACGAGAGGGAGGGCTGGGTGAGGATGAAGCGTGTGAACTGCGGAATTTCATGTCTTCCATCTCTAAACGCCACGCGATCGGAAGACAGAGCTATGTGCACCTTATGCGTCTATAACAAAGCTGTGCATCTTGTGAGTGAGTGAGTGAGTGAGTGAGGTGAGTGAGTGAGTGAGTGAGTGAGTGAGTGAGTGAGTGAGTGAGTGAGTGAGTGAGTGAGTGAGTGAGTGAGTGAGTGAGTGAGTGACTGGGTGAGGGAGTGAGTGAGTGGGTCAGTGAGTGAGTGAGTGGGTCAGTGAGTAAGTGAGTGAGTGACTGGGTGAGTGAATGAGTAAGTCAGTGAGTGAGTTAGCAAACGGGCGGACCTCCTCTTGCGATGCGTGCCGGCAATTTCTCCGCCCGAGTGGCACCGAGTGGCACCCGAGCCA
This sequence comes from Haemaphysalis longicornis, assembly GCF_048455015.1. NCBI lineage: Eukaryota > Metazoa > Arthropoda > Arachnida > Ixodida > Ixodidae > Haemaphysalis > Haemaphysalis longicornis. The sequence continues at coordinate 113,406,392 of NW_027526225.1, forward strand.
ATTATTAAGAATCGCAGAGGTTAGTATCCTTGAAAATGTTCAGGACGAGGCGTAAGATGTCCCTCCTAGCGATCAAGTGTCTTTTTTGGGACAAGTATTTCGTCAAAGGGTGAAAGCGGGGCGGCTCTTAGTGCACTGGGCCGTCCATGAAAAACGTTGTGATGTCACCAAGCACACCGCATGTTGGACACGGAGGCGATGAGGTTAGATTCAGATTATAAGGCCAGGCTGGTGTTCGGGCTGACTTTCTTCGGATTCGTAACAGTAACGACGCCTCTCCTCCTTTTATTCCTTTAGTCAAACATGGTAAGTACCGTTAAGTGCACAGCCTGGTGTTTTTTTGCTGGAGTTGCTTTGACCAGGTGACGTCCTAACGTAAACACCTACCTGAGTCCGGCTTTCACAAAGACTGGGTACGTGTCTATAAACGCAGGATGTGCCGGACCACAGACGCGTTTTCCTCGACGAAGAAGGCGCGCCTAGGGTGGGCGACGAAGTCGAGCCAAAGCAGCTCGGAGTCGTTGGCGCTGAAGAAGCCGGCGCCAAAACGATCGTTTGTGTCTCTGTTGCAACCCAGACAAAAGGTTAGTTGAGCGCGCGGAGAGACGTGCTATCCCGAAACGGTACAGCGATGGAAATTTCTGTGCGGTAAATTTGCGGCACCATTTAATGGCGCGCGTCCTGAGGCTGTGTTAAGAGTCTGCTTAAAAAGGTTTTGTGGTCATAATTTCGTAAGATGGGGGTAACAGTTTGTTCTTTGACCGGGTTTTGATATCACGGGTATTTGTGGAGTATTTTAGTTGCATACTAGGCTCGCCATAAATGTAGTCACCAGGAGACACCTCGCGGCAGGTCCCTTATTAGATGCGTGACATGCTTTGTATGCATGATGTGCCATATAACTGGAATTCACGTCAAGCACTCGGTAATTCAAATCGTGGTTCTCGACAAGAACTGTCCGAATATCGTACGTAACCTAAATTCGCGTTGTACTACTGATGTCGGTATTCTCAAGGTCTGTGAGCCGACCTATTTTAAAGCGAAGCTTCCTAGGCATCACTGATGGCGACGTTAGTCGCGGAAAACGCACGGCAGGAAAGCCAGCTTTACACAATGGCTTCCACAAAACGACGACGATGACGACGATGATGATGGTGATCGAAGGCGCTAGAAGCGCGGCAAAAAAAAAAGGCTTCCCGCGGTCGGAGTCGAAACTGAGTCCCTCGCGATATGAAGCCGACGTCTGTCCGACTGTGCGCCATTCCGACACGGTCGAAACAGTTGGAATTTTGGACTTTGACTCAGCTTGCATGGGAGAAGGCTTCCCGGTTTACGTTTTCACCACCTTTCGCTTAAGAAAGGGGCTTTGGTTTCTTGCACATGTATTTCTGACGCTAATTTCTCTGTACCGTATAATATCTTCGGGATGTACCCCGTTTCCGTGGCTGGTTAACAAGACTTGTGGTATGGTAAAGAATGCAAGGTTTGTGTACTATTATGAGCAATATGAAAGGGAACACAGGAACGCGTGGCAAACAGCCTCGAAACAGACTCGGAGCGATACGCGGATGGCGCTGTAAAAAACGAAGGGGAAAGGAGGGCGCTGTGCCACTAACTGTTGGCACTCCCACCGCGCTGACGTTTCTACGAAGCAGCAGCTTAAGTAATTTCGCCGATGATATGGTGTCGTCCGAAAGCCGATAAGACGCACGGCGGGAATGGGAACAGTTGTTAGAACAGCGTCCCCCTTTCCACCTTGTTTCCGACGGCGGCCGCTGCGTATCACTGATAGCTGTGTCTGAGAGTGTTTTTAACGGGTTCCTGTGTTCCCTTTCATATTGCTCATAATAGTACGTATGTATAAACTCCTCCGGGCCTTGAGCACAGAAAGGCTCGGAAGAGGCCCGTGGCCATCCCGCCCATTGGAAGAAGTTTGAGAGCTCTCACTTTTTTATTTTGGCGCACAGAAGAGGGCTATGCAGGAACAGAGTCTTACGAATAGCACTGGAACATCCATCCACACCCACTGGGTGAAAAGAGCAGACCGAGCAGACAACCGAACTGAGGTTTCTTGGGGTCGAGGGTGGACATAATAGCATTACCAACATTACGTCGCGGCCTCTGCTAATCTTTTCGTTCCTCCATGCCCCGGTCATGTAAGGCGAACGCCTTAGATGTTTGGTTCATAAAACGTCCTGTGAGGTACAGAAAGCGGGAGCAGGAGTAGGAATAAACTTTTATTGAGCACACGACGATGTGCACAGCCTGCTATGTCCAGGAGGCCGCGAATCCGAGCTGCGTCCAGAGCTCGTTGCACCAGGGCTTGCTGCCGCTGTGGTGCTGAGCTGGTGAGCTCTGCCTCTCGCTGCACAGGGTTGAGGAATGGGATGGGGACAGGATGGTGAGGACAAGAGAAAACAAGGTGGTAAGTGGTTAGCGGCATAGTGACAGTGCGGGCATGCAGTTGTAGCGGAAAGGGGATGGCGAGATGTGGTGTAAGATGGGGTGATTATGCAAGGTTTCAGTTTGCAGGCGGCGGTAAAGCGTGGTGTGGTGTGTTGGGAGGGACGAGTGGGGCGGGGGTATATTATTCGGGCGTATCTGCAGTGGGGCAGTATGAAACATAGGCGGAATCAAGGGGAGGAAGCGTTTCTTCAATGGTGGGACGGTGGAACCCTGTGTCGGTCCTTGAGGTTGGAAGCGCCCGGTAGTGCGTATCGCGGGCTGCGGTATGAGCCATTTCATTCCCAACAAGGCTGGCATGGCCAGGAGTCCAGACAATGGTGACTTCTAGGCTAGGTCCGGAGGCAGGCAGCATAGCATGGGGAAGGCTTACTGCGGGGCGAGACCGGCCTGATTAGGGCGTCAGGCCTGCCGTGAATCGGTAATGACGGTGGAGTGAGGCTGATTTTGATGTGCAGTAATGGCATGGGCGATGGCTAGGGCCTCGCCTTCTGGTGTAGGCATATTTCGGTGAGTGGCCTTAGTAAGGATGCAGCCAGAAGTGTCCAGGATGACTAGCGTAGCCGGAGAATGGGAGGAGAAGCGTGCAATATCCTTCGTAGAAACTTACTCCACCTTGGGGATTTCCCCTTGATCTGGTCGACTAACACCTGTCCATCACATCGAGTTGTTGATCAATTCGCTCTCGCGCTACAAACTGCTAGTCTTCAGGTTAGCTTAGTTGGTAGAGCTACTGCTCCGGTTAAGCGGTGGTCCCGGGTTCGAATCCTGGACCAGGACGGATTTTTCTTGAACTGCAAAGTTTGTGAGAAAGCTGTATAACTTTCCTTTCTAGCCTTATGACTGCACTCAGGTGAATGTTAAACTTTCCTACATAGAAAGTTACTTCACCTTGGGGATTTCCCTTAAATATGGTCGATTAATACCCGTGTTGCGGGTATGCGGGTCGTTACCGTAACGCTTCTCGTGGTGGCGTACGCGAGCTTCTCTGCCCGCCTGGCTGTACGTCGGGTGCATGTGCCTGGGTAAAAGCGCGGTTCTGAGTTTTTGCCTAATGGAAGGTGGGTTTGCTGTAGGTTCAGACGAGCAGGGGGCGGGCTGCGGCCTATATTATGAAGAACGTGGCGGCCTGTGGGGTTGAGGGCAAGTCTTTGCAGCTGAGATACGCGCTGGGTGTAGAGGTATTGGTCCAGCGCGCGCATGAAAAGAAAGACAACAGCGCCGAAAGAAGGTCGAAGGACGGTTTTGAGAAAGGGAGACGCAGCGTGTGCCGGGAAGGAGAAACAGCAGCACCGGGCAGGGTGGGCCGCTGCCGCAGGTGCAATACTAGCCACCTTGAGAGGTGAGGCCGACGGGGGAGTACAGAAGGCTCCGGCGATGCCTCGCGAGCGGAACGGGCTTCGACAGGTGCTGTCCTGCTAGGGGCCGTTCAAGTGGGAACGGACGCGGCCGCAAAATTCAACAGGAGGTTCAACAGCAGATCAACATCTGGAAGGCCACCCAAGTTTTCGCCTTCACAATTTGAAAAATCTAGGCATCCCGCGTAATCGTTCATTGGGACGATGGGGATAACGGTGGCTATCGGTATATCGTGGCCTACGAACGTGCGTTGTACATAGAGCCATGGATGGATCCTATGCTAGCATTTTGACGTTGAAACGGGGACTTGGGTCGTGCAGATGGCTTCCTTGGCTCGCACGGGCCTCTGGTGCCCCAGTCGCCCATCAGCCCCGGCTCGGTGTGCAAACAGGCGGCCGTGAACTTGGACGTGAACCCGCTGGTGCGCTACCCGCTCATCCTGATGAACTGCGTCCTGTGGGTCATCGGCATCGTGCTCATCGTCACCGGCCTGTACGCCTACTTGGGCACGAGAGCCACCTCGCGGCCCGTGTCCTCGGAGCCTGTTTTGAACATCTACAGGTGGGCACGCTCCCGGCACTACCGACAACACGCGAGACAGCGCGCGCCTCGTAGCACATGCTGTCGTGACAAGCTTATAACTTTTCATGCTAGAGATATAGGGGAGTGGCTGTCAGCTGGCGCTGTACCGGCTCTAGCGATTTCATTTAATATCACTTATTTCTACGTTAAGGTTAAAATACAACTTTGTTCGATCGTAAGGAACTAGTCTTTGTTAACTAAGTAAGCTCCTTTGCAGCTACAAAAGATAGTTTTTTAGCAAAAAAAAAACAGAAAATACAAAAAAAAACTCTCAAACTTCGCGCTACAGGGACGTGAGGTGGACCCGTGTGGCGTTATATGGGTAGCACTAAAATCAAAGTACTGTGTTAATTCTGCTGGTTAGCATTCATATGATACGACCAACATAACGGAACTAGAAGCCTCACGGCAATCACCCGTCGTGTTTCCTGGTGGTGGATTAGGTAGGCGGGTCTCAATCGCACAAACAAGACTCATCACAGAGAAATCACCGAAAAGAGGGCGGGGAGTCGCCACTGCTTCATGTACTTTCCTTAATATCTCGATTATTTCATTAAAGTTTGCTATAAAAAGGTTTTTGTAGGGACAAAGGCGTCCTCTAATGAACCAAACTTGTATAGAGACAAAGCCGTCTTCGTGGCCTCTTTAAAAGCCCTCGGGCCTTACATAAAGAAGTTTTTATATGGTTATGGCCTTCGTGGCATCTGGGTTTGCTACCTGTTATGCGCATCAAAGGCGAGGGCACGCTGGCAGTTCCTGGTATGCCATTTCGAGATTTCGGGTCTTCGAGCAAAGAAGCTTTAACTGAACTTCATGTAGTGCACTGCATGGAAGTTATTAAAGACTATGGTCTTTTTTTGGGCTACTTAAATACAGAAAGTTTGTTCTGTCTGTATGTCTGTTTGTCTGTATGTCTGTTTGTCTGTCTATCTGTCTGTCTGTCTGTCTGTCTGGCTGGCTGGCTGGCTGGCTGGCTGGCTGGCTGTGACTCGATTCAGCCTACCGGCCAAAGTGAAGTAGAAGCTGCGCAATAGTCATATATACTCACAGCCTAACCTAAACGTCTAAGTCGGTGTCAGTGCTCATACTTGTCAACATTGTTGAACAAGAACAATACATTACGCAACGATAAAGTAAGAAATCAATACACAACTGATATTTGCAGTGTTCCTTTATTTGAAAAAAAAATCATGGATGCTTCGTTTTTGCGATAGCAAATGAAATGCTACATCAACTGCAGAAAACCGTCGCCTGCTGTTGTCCGCGCTACGTGGCGGCATTTAAAAAATCAAACGGCAACACCAACGAAAGGTTCCACTAGATAGGTTCCACGTTCCGCTTGGAACGCTCGTGGAGTAGGGCAACGTGGTTCTATAAGCGTTGTAGTTGGGAGCCTTGATTCGCGCGCGTCTCCGCCATACGGCCGCGCTGGCGTCGAGGCACCCGATTTGAAGCAGTGGAACGCGGTAAATTTAAATTGACTTGAGCATACCTCTCGCGTGTTACCTTGGTAGGAACGAGACGGGAGAGGAACAGCACGAGAGGCGAGCGGGAAGGAGAAGGGAGGCATTTACGTGGCAGGGACACCACTCGACTATCGTCTTTTGTCGACATTTGCAACGAGAGGAGCAGATACGCCACCATTCTTGCGAATTAGTTTTTGTGGCAAAAAGTCATCACGAAGGCAACGCGGGTCCGCACATTTTAAAAGAATCATCTGAAGGGAGCACGAATATTTCCTTGACGTTTCCATGACGACCTTACGTCATGGGGCTAGGCCGTATCGCGAATGCATGCTTCGTCGTTTCTAAGCAGAGCTCTTTTTTCCAAAAACTGCACCAGTGCAGAGTGCAGTAACTGCGGTAACGTGCATACAGGTAGGTCTTCGGAAACAAGCATACGTGATATTTCTGTCACTAAATGTATACACCTGCATCACGTCCAATATAATTAAGCTATCTCTTGTAACACCCACGTCAACCCTCCCTCCGATCCAGATTGTTTCGTTCCCTTTGACATGTTCGGTCTCACATTACCCGATACGTGGTGCTTCTTCCAGGAATCCAGTAGAACCGCTTTATGGGGTCGGTATTCGCATCCAGCTAAAGCCTTGCCCTAAATCTGAAGGAGATATCTTTGCATACATGATTGTGACTTTTAAGAGCAGAGCTGTTTAAGTGTCGAGTTCCTCCGTCCAGCGTTACCACGAAAGAAAAGAATGAAGGAAGCTCACACCAACGCACAAGACTCGAAGGTAGCGAAGCTCTACGCAACCTTCACGCCCATCCCGAAGGTTTAGGTCCGCGATTGAAGCCCATTTGTTCTTTCTTCGCTGCAGCAACGACTTGTACTCAGTCATTGGTACTATAAGTGCGAGCTTCCTTCATTTTTTTAGGGAAGTGTTAGTCATTGGATTTCACCTCGGAGGGGCATACGCTATGACGTGTTTTTCTCTTTCCGAGCTAGTGTTGTCATGATTACGGCGAACGCTGGAGTTCTTTTGGCTAATCTTGGCCAATCTCCTAAAGTGGCTTTGCTTGGCTTGACAAAAGTTCGCCGGGGACGCTGGGCGGTCACCGCGAACCAAGTACCTGCGAGCGCTCGGCATTTTCTTGGTATTTTGTTTTGCTGCCGGGCGGTCGCCACAATTTTGGCCAGTCTCCTAGGTGGGTATGTTTGGCTTAACAGACGTGCGCAGGGGACTCTGGGAGGTCATCGCGATCGCACGCACACACGAGCGTTAGGTATTTTCTTGGTTTTGTTAAGTGTCGGGCGGCCGCCTCGAGGGCCGCGCTGGCGTGTGCGCGCTGGGCAGTTTCTTGGCATTTTTGACTGCCGACACGAAAAATTGCGATTTGCTAAACAGTTCCGCTGTTAAAAAATACAAACAAAAAATACCGAGCGCACGTGAACGCGCGCCCCGTGAGGAGCACCCGGCGTCGGCCAGCTCCACCTTCGAGAACTCTCTAGCCAGCGTTCGGTGCGTAATAACTCGCATGCTGTTCTTCACGTCAGTTCACGTGCGTTCGTTCCTGAAGTGGGGAGCACAGACGCCGAGTTCGCGAAGCCGGTTGCCGCGAGACCTAGCGCGTGCTAACGCAGCCCACTTTGGGAGAGACGTGAAAGGCTGCGGACAAAACGATCCGGGCCTGCCAGTCATGGAGACTTTTCAGCGGCAAGTTCGGAAATCTAGGTGAGGTGCGACAGCTGGGTCTCCGACGAAGGAAAAGGGGCTGCCAGCTCTGCTGTTTCTCCAGCCTTGCACTACTAGTGCAATCTGCGCCAATGTTTTTGGAAATTAATCGTGCAAAGGTGCTTCTCGTACACTTACTCTGGATTACTTTCATCTGTGTGAAAACAGTAGAACTATTCCTTAAGCCTGATTGAGCGTAAATATTGGATAGTTTTATCGCTGATGCAAAATGTGTATGTAAACACCACAGGCCACCTAGTGGCCCTCCCCTACCACCCAAACCCAACCCCTTCCCGCTCCCTGGAGCAGTTAGAGAGGGTGACGACGTTCCAGAGACGTTGGTAAACCCTGCGTCTCCCGCAATAACGGCTGCAAGGCTTGCGGGTTTCTGGACTCGGAAGGCCACCCACATTGCCACCTAGCGCTGAGATAGCCGTCACAGAACACGGCTGAACACTTTGTTGTTATAGGTTGAGAAGTAACACTACGGGCCGAAGAACCAGGCGTTGGTGATGCTAGCCGGGTGATAGAAACAATTTACCATGCCTTGCTAAAGTAAGTTGAAAGAAGCGCGAAGGCTTTCTAACATCCAAAGTGCCTCAAACCTGCATCAAAACCTTCGCTAAAAGTGCGTCCAACCTTTGCTGAAAGGGCATCCAATCGACCGTCATACCTTCCAATACCCACATCACAAACAAAAAACTAACCTGCGCGACGATTGTTCGCGCACTAAGTACACGCATCTACGGACGATATAAATGCTGCCGATACGTGGTTTATGAGATAAATGTATACTATTGCACTCCTCCTTCATGATTGATGCGTGTATTTTCGTATCTATAAGCATTCCCTATTCGCTATTTTAAACTAACCGTTTTGACAAAATGGAAGCCCGCTTTCACGCACGCGCCGTGTGTACAGAGATCTTATCAGAGATTTTCGGTCGACCGATCTGTCTATGGGGAAATTCATCAGTTTTTTGGTGGGACTTCATCCGTCGCACTAAGAAAGCTTTCGCTTTAAGAGGACAGCCCTGCTGTGCCAGACACTCGGTGCCAGTACCTCCTGCAATGTGGACCCCCACTAAGGCGGCCAGGTTGGCGGCTTCGACCTATGGGGTCCTGGAATAGGGACTCCACCTCGAACGTACAGCCCCACTATTCGGCTCACACCTGTGTTAGCTGTAATAATTGCTTTTAACCACCACCATCACCACCGGCCTCTTTCCTACGGTAGTCGGGAATCGTACATTTGTAGTTATGCTTTGGGAGAAACCAGAGGACTGCGCTGCTGCTTTCGCCACCGCAGCCAGATGATCGTTCGGCTGGAGCTGACCGTGATGGCGGTGGGCGGCGGCCTGTTGGCGCTGTCCTTCTGCGGCTGCGTGGGCGCTCTGCGCGAGAACACGTGCCTGCTGAACGCCTACTCGTCGCTCATCACGGCGCTGCTGCTGCTCAACCTCATCGTGGGCCTGCTCGTCTTCTTCCTGCCGTCGCAGCTCAAGCGCATGCTCAGGGCCGCCGTCAGCCCGCACCTCATCGACCGGTACCGCGACAGCCCCGACCTGCAGCACTTCATCGACTCCGTGCAGGCACGACGGGGGGCCCTTGCATGCTTGCTCAGCATCTTTCTTAGACCAACGACGCGATGGTTTCGATTGCGCCTGATAAGACACTGGATAACGATGAAATGTATACAGGACAACAGCAGATTGGTCCTGTCGGTTTTTAACACGAAAGTGTTTTATTCCGGGATTCACAAAGATTTCATTTACGTCATATTCGTCACGGAAGTGACGCCAGTACAATGAAGCAAGCGGCCTGCGAAGGGTGCACCCCTGCACGCAGTGCATTCATGCGGGGAAGCAACCTTTAGCACTAAAGAGTACGTTATACTTATTGATTGATTGATTGATTGTAGGGTTTAATGCGCCGACGCAACGCAGGCGATGAGGCGCGCCGTAGTGGAGGGCTCCGGATTAATTTTGACCACCTGGGGATCTTTAACGTGCGCCGAAATCTCGTACACACGGGCGTTTTTGCTTTTCGCCTCCATCAGAAAAGCGGCCGCCGCGGCCGGGAATCGAACCCGCAACCTCGTGCTCAGCAGCGCAACGCCTTAGCCACTGAGCCACCGCGGCTGGTTACGTTATACTTAGGGTTGTTCGTTTTCGGGTTTATATTTATACACAAAAGTGTTTTATGGCCGTGTACCCCAAGATTTCACTGACGTCATATCCGTCACGGAAGTGACGCCAGTACACCTTTGCTGAAGCGACCCGCCAGGAGGACCTCGCTCTCCGAGCACAGCCACAAGAACGCTGCCGACCCGCAAAACATGATCAGCTGCAGATTTGGCTGCACATTTCACTTTCATGTTTTACCGATTTCTATGACAGAGGAACCAACCACAGTTTTTTGCTTTTATGTAGTGTCTTCCGGTCGCGGTGGCCGCTTTTCAGATGGAGGCGAAAAGCAAATACACCCGTGCTTCCAGATTTCGGTGCACGTTCAAGATCACCAGGTGGTCAAAGTTAACCCGGAGCCATCCACTACGGCGCACCTCATGGCCCGCGTGCATCGTTCAGTGTTTTTTTTCTCGCGCAGTTGAAATCATGATGCGTAAACTAGCCAAACAATGCGCTTCAACGACCTGAACGTGAGACGACTGCAGCGCACTTTCAATAGACATTCTTTCAATAGACAGAAGGTGTGCGTTTGTGTAAATGTGTGGAGCTAATCATGCATTACGAATTTGGAATGGGTGCAGATTATGAGACATACAAAAGTGGGACACTCTTAAGCTTTTTTTTTTTTAGCTTAGACAGAAGTGGCGCTGTCAGTTTAGTGCGCAACCCGAGAATATGCTCTTGTCCAAATGTTTTCAGCAGACTGAGCAGGCCATAATGCGAGTGCGTGCGTGAATGGCAAAAAAATCAGTGAGTTTTTTTTTACTGAAAACAGTGCCTGCGTTCGTGCACCACCTAATTCTGCGCACAATTATCATTTTATAAGTTGTTAATTATGCTGTTGGGTAAGGCTGTGAGAGCAGTGACGTGACGGGACTACTGGTTCGAAATTTCACGCTTATTACCTGATTCTAGCGGCGTCATCAATTTGCGCTGCCACAGCTTCAACGTAGTTTTTTCTGTTCTCGAATTTAGCTATTGCCACCTTTTTTCGCAGATGGACCTCCAGTGCTGCGGGCTGACCCAGAGGAGCTTCCGTGACTGGAACAACAACATGTACTTCAACTGCTCGCGATCCAATCCCAGCAGCGAGCGCTGTTCAGTTCCTTACTCGTGCTGCAAGCGGAACAGCACCGATGAGGCGAGGCAGCAGTACTACCATTTGCACAATCTAGCAACATGCATTTAAATGCAGAATGGGTGTACGCTCGTGGCCTGAGATTAACTTTTAAAGCGAGAGCATTTTAGTGGGACCGATGGCGTTCTGTCAAAAACTACTGCATTTCGCCATATACCGGTTGGTCGACCGAAAACCTCTGATGAGATCTCCGGACACACGGCGCTTGCGTGAAACCGGCCTCAATTGTGTCAAAATGGTTACTCGGAAATCGCGAAAAAGGAACGGTCCTAGATAAGACAATACACGCCATCGATCTTGAAGGAGTATACAGTGTGTTGCGACGATAATTGGAACACTTTTAAAATTTTTCCTGAGCGAACCGCCGCTCTGTTCGCGCTCCAACTTGCCACGAAGGTCGCATTTTGGGGTCTATTTTGTTTGACACCGGGAACAACGATGGTAATTACCTGTGTATTCTGAAAATAAATAAATACGATTTTCGCCTATGGGAAAATGGCGGCGATTTGGACGTGCGAGCCCGAAAACCGGGTTTTCTGATCGTCTGTTAGCTCATTTCTAGGTGCATTTTCTGATCGTCTGCTGCACCGTTTGGCTCCGTACGTGAATCCCAAACATGCGTTTCACTCTGCATGTGGTTCCGTCGTTCCAACATCAACTTGCGCTGGCTCGCACGTCCAAATCAGCCGCCATTTTCCCGTAGGCGAAAATCGTTTTTATTTATTTTCAGAATACACAGGTAAGTACTATCGTTGCTCCCGGTATCAAATGAAATAGACCACAAATTGCGACCTTCGCGGCAAGTTTGAGCGCGAACAGAGCGGTGGTTCGCTCAGGAAAATTTTTTAAAGTGTTCCAATTATCGTCGCAACACCCTGTACAAATGTATACCTTCATCTCATCAACCACGTATCGGTACACATTTAGATCGTTCGTAGATGCGTCTACTGAGTGCGCTGGAAATCGTCGCATGGGTTCCTTCTTCGTTTGCGATTTGGGTCCTTGAAGGTTTGACGCTTGACTGGACGCGATTTCGGCGAAGTATGTATACGCACTCGTAGATTCTGCGCTTCTCTCACCTTTCGTTAGGAAGGGGTGGTGAATTTTTTAAAAACGCTTTCGCGCCCTATTGGAAATTGCAAGGTTTTGTGCACTGTGAATGGCGTTAAAACAGCTAAACAGCTTGCCTTTCAGAGTGTGTTCTTGTTATGAGGCGTCCTTACTGAATTTCAGGACGCGCTGCGGTGTTGACGCGCGTATATTATCGCTGCCGATAGTTTGAGAGAGTGATTGCGGGCACCCAACGCAGCTGTGTTGCTAAAAATATTGATTTAGCGGGAGCTAGTATTCTTGTTTGAAATTAGAATAAATTAATTCCCGAACGTAAAACCACAACCAGTAAATCAAGCAAACATAAAATGGAAGCAACAAAAATGTAAAAATGAACAAAAAGGAAAATATAGAGAAATATGAAAAGTTTTTTGTGACCCTTCCGGGTCTGTTGATATAGGTTTCACATTGGTTAACAGGCATCGACTGCTCAGTCATGGTCCGTAAACAGCCCGGTTCCGCCTTAACCGACCCCGCGCTCCGCCGAGAGAGGATGATGATTATTATTATTATGCGTTTACACCCTTTTCCCGTGAATGACTCCATTAAATTGAGAACTTTGTAAAATCTAGACTGCTTTAAGCCTATGGGCAACCGGTAGAAATAAAAAAATCAAATTTCGTAAAGGAGAAGTTGAACTGTTCTACATAAGGCCGTAGAAATTGTGACATCTGTAGTCAAATATACCTGCCGCGGTGGCTCATTGCTGCTGGGAACGTGTTACAACGAATTATGGCACCCAAACACTTAAACGGCAAATTTCTGATCTCCTGAACAGTCATCCTGTACTGTTTGGCACGATTGAACGCACTTTCTCGGTAGCCACTTTTAGACGGAAAACAAAAATGTATTTTCTCCATAAAGTGCAAGAATTTTTTTTTCATTTTCGTGTTATTTTGTGTATATGTGTACTCTATTCTCGTTTCCTTCGCAAAAGCGGTGTGATTGCACGGTAATTTTATTTTATTCTGGTTCTATATTAATATATATTATTCTGTAGCGCAAAAAACGTGTATCTACGTTCAGTTATATATCTCTGTAGTACGCAATGTTTTTGTTTGTTATTATGCTAAAAGTTTGTATGTATATTTGTATTTATTTGAGGCATGTTATTTGAGGCCTGTATTGAGGCATTTGTGGTTGCTTCGTTTCCTGTCGCTTGCGCTGTCGGGCGCTAGGGGCCAAGTCTGGCGACCATTACAGTGGCCTAAAATAAAAAAAAAATGTCACCCGCACAGGTGGCGAATTTGAGCTGCGGACACGGCGTGCTGAACAAGACCGACTACGACGCCTGGTTCACTGTCCACACGGCCAACTGCATCGACGCCACGCACCGCTTCATGCGCGAAAACGTCACCATCATCACGGGAACGTGCCTAGTGTTCGTCATACTGCTCGCATTCGTGCAGATGGTGACCCAGGCTCTGGTCGACGAAATATCCATCATCCGACGCATCTACGAAAAAATCTACGACCGCATCTACGACGTACAGCAAAGCGCGGAAAACACCGCGGAATGACAGTTAGCGCTAGAGCTTGGTTTCTAGAGGCAACGATTTGCTGTTTATAGGATGAAAGAGAAACATCTTCACGCTTTTATGCTTTGTGCCAGTTTATGTAGTGGTGAACGCACAACTACTGCAGGTACTCTCATCCGGAAGCGTAGTTATAGAGTTCATATCAATACATATTGCCGCGAACCACGCCTTTTACTGCGTCCAGCCTCGCAGGTCATCCCTCTTCACTGGGTGGAAGGGCACTATTTTTTAGGGAGCAGCCCTTTGCCGCCCGTCCCTGAGCTCAGCCGCGTCGGCGTCGTCGGGACCGAGCGAACGATGGGAAGACCGACGAGTGAAAGAGAGCAAAGGAGGAGAGTGCCGCGAAATTGGGAGGGGAGAGCGGTTCGCCGTGGCGGCGCGAGCTAGTGCTCTCCGAAAGTGTGCGGTGGCGTAGGGGAGGGGACAGCATGCTGTGCCTGAACGAGGCGCTCGACTACACGATGCTTGGCGAACACGTGAGGGGGGCATGCGCGTGACTATGATGTGCGTTCGCTTGAGGCGCAATTCGGGGTTCCTTCCTGAGACTCACTTCGCGCCGCCGACGCAGAGGCTCACCATAATTGCCGTCGAGAGGACCCATGAGTGAGTGCCGCGTCAGCGCACTGCTGCTGCGCCCAAATATCGCATTAAAGAGTATCGTAATCGCCAGCCTATTTTTAAACACATTTCTTGCGTTCTTTTAAGTAAAACAAAACGTCATTCGTGGTCGGAGTGGAGCTGATTGAGTTACCCAAGGCCGGCTCTTTCAGGTTGGACAAAGTTATATTTTGTCTTCATGTCCAATTTACGTACTCAGGAGCCAGAGGTGTAGCCAGTGGGGTGTTTGGGTGTCAGAACACTCTGCTGCGGAAAAGGACAAAGAGGGCTTGCAAAGGGGGGCATGATCATAATCATGAACTAGTAGAGAAGGAAGGGGAGATCAAAGCACGTCTTTAGCAGAGCCATGGCCTTGGGTCCTGTTCCTGAACATTCTGGTGCCGAAACCCGGGAGATCGAACCACGAGCAGACTCGACTTCACGGGGCGCATGCGCCGAGGTACACTAGGGTCGGGATTCCTTTGGTTCGAGCTGATTCGGGAAGCCTCATCCTCGAGCTCTGCTCGCCGCTCGTGCTCGTGCCGGAGCCACCCGGTCGCACGGCATCTCTGCCGTCTGCCATGGAGGAGCTACGCCGCCACCGTGACTTCGTGAGGCAAGGCGTCACAAAGGGCGTAGCTGGAATTGAATCGCTGCTACTGGATCCAGACGCACCGAATCGAGCAGATCCACTCGTACCTGCGTGCCCTCAACAGTAAGTATGGGGAAATGAAGGGTCTTGACTAGCGCGTCCAGGAGACCATCGATTTAAACAAGTTAGAAGGTGACTTCTTCACTAGCTATGGATACCACGAAAAGGTCACCTTCATCCGCTCTCAGGTATACTTCGCCAGACCCTCCGCGGTTCCTTCCCTGGTTGTTCATAGTAGCCAGCGCCTTGCCCCGATTTCCCCGTCACTTGGCACGGCAAGACCGCGGCGCTCACCGGTGACAGCAGGAGAACCGTGGTGGTCGACAATGTTGCGTACGTGTACTCTGCGTGTGGGCCGCGAGTCTGCGACCTACACGTCCGCGCAGCTCGCGAGGACTCTGATCGCCCTGAACAACTGGCGGAAGGCGCGCCAGGTTCCCTTGAGGGAGAACTGGGTGTACCTAGCAGCATCGCAGTCGTCCTCGCAGACGCCCAAGAAACCAACCTCTCAAAGGACCCGGTGACTACGATGTGCAAGGAAGCAGCCGACCCGGACCCGCCCAACCTGATTTTCTTCGGCTGTTCGGACGTCGCGGCCGGTCGTCGACGTTCCCTGCTGAAACACCGCGTGGCTGACCGTCGCGAGCGGGCGCTGTTGCCACTTGAAAGGCGGCGGCCGTGGTTCCCCCGGCTCTGGCATTTCCACTGGCACCTCCGCTGGCGTTAATGCCTGCTGGTGTCTCCATCTCTGATCGGCGCACCGGCGTCCCGATTTGCATCGCGTGAACTGTCAAATCAACCTGGTTTCGGATAGCTCGTGAAAGGGCACCCGGCAGCTTCAATGGCCGCGCTCGACGGCCCCCGGAAGGGTCCTGGAAGCTCCCCTATCTGCTGCTTCGATCGTCGTCCCTGAGGCACTGCGGCGCAGCTCGCCATCCTGATCCGCGTTGCAGCTCACGACAAGTGACCGCAGGCGACCAGCTACACCCGACGGTAAATTTCGCTGGCTACGGAAGGGCATACAAGGTTCAGACGACGCAGCTCGCTAACCGAAGAATTTGCACCAAGCAGGCGGGATTTACGTATGACCCCGGTGGCTACGGCAGGCCAGGAGGCGACAAGGGCAGCTATCAACGTACCCAGCATCATCGTGCCAGCCCCGACCAGGATGACCCGCGCAACTACACTATCACCTAGGCCAACATCTTCAATGAGGATTGTGAAGAGGATGCCGTAGCCGTGAAGGAAGCTTGACGCACAAGTTGAACAAGATAACGGCAAGTGGATTGTCCCTGCGGTGCCTGGTGCTCTGATTAGCTACGCAGCAGCGTATCATCCGCGGCTGGCTGAACTACACCGGTATGCGACTTATGAGCGAGTGGACTGTGTAATACTTCGTGGTGTGGGGATCCTGACATTTCTGCTGCCCCAAACTTCCCAAATTTGGAGCTCAAGAACGGAATTCAACTACGTCATGCCGTCGTCGGGCGCGCGAAGCTAAATGCCTTGCTCGTGTGGCCCTTAGAGAGATCCTGAATTCTGATGAAGGTTGTGTGCTGATTCGTATACTTGAACATCCTCGACTGCGTGGGTGAACTCAGTGTGCGGGGCGAAATGTCACGCCAGTATCAGCGCTACAAATACTTTTGTTTCCCTTTGGCTCCTGAATTCCCGTCGCCGCGGGCTACCCCTATACTTTGTACTGCTGCCCTCGACTACCCGTTTGCCTATAGGACATGATGGCACCTACTGTGGTCGTCTAACGCCTAGTAGTTTCTTTCTCCTGCTGGAGCTTCGCATGTTGGCGGCGAGAGGTGTGTATGAATGATAATGAAGGTGCGGCTCGCACGGGCACGGCATCACGGGCCCAGCTCGCCCCTCGCGCTCGTGGCAGTCGTTCGTGTTCAGCCCCAGGAATCGGGCGACCGGCCGTGTGGCCGTGTGGGAGGGTGTCGCGGAAAGCTACACCCTCGAACACTCTCCCGAAATTTTCGAAGTTCTGCATTTCCTCCCTCCTTCAAAGGTTTTTTCTCCCACATTACGTCCACGCCGAATCGTTAAATATAGATAAAAACGAAAATAAGAGCGTTGGTTTCTCGATAAAAATGGTTCCTCAGATCCCTGTGTGTACTCCTATTTTAGTAGGTATTACAGTGAACAAAACAACTATCCAATTGGCTTTATTAGAGCAGAAAAAGGACTAAGATGTTGTGTGAAGGCTCTCCTTCTTTTTATTGTTTTGCCGGTGGCGTATAACACCCCCCGAAAAAACTGTGGTTGATTCCTCTGTCATAGGAATTACTAAAACACGAAAGTGAGATGTGCAGCGAAATCTGCAGCTGCGCATGATTTGCTGGCCGGCGGCTGTCTTGTGGGTGTGCTTGGCGAGCGTCGTCCTGCTGGCGAGTAGCTTCGGCAAAGGTGTACTGGCGTCATTTTTGTGGCGGATATGACGTCAGTCAAATCTCTGTGTATCCCGGCATAAAACTCTGTCGTGTTAAAATATGAAACCCGAAAACGAACAACCCGAAGTATAACGTACTCTTTAGTACTAAAGGTTACTTCCCGGAAGAAGACCCTGTGTGTAGGGGTGCACCCTTTACAGGTCGTTTGCTTCGTTGTACTGGCGTCACTTCTGTGATGGATGTGACGTAAGTAAAATTTTCGTGAAGCCCGGAATAAAACACTTTGGTGTTAAAATATTGCTGCCACGCAAGTGCCAGCAGCCATAGCAAGATGTTCCGCGTGGCCGTGCCTTTGTCGGTGAAACTGTGCGCTCTCCTGGTCTTGGCGGTGCCTGGGTCCCTGTGCTGCCCTTGCCCCAGCTGGATGTGCACGAAGTTCAAGCACCCGTGCCCACCGCTGCCTAAGCACTGCAAGGGGCGAATCACGTTTGGCGCTGGCTTCTGCGGCTGTCAGGCAGATCAGGCAGATCAGTGAGTATGTTCTTCGACTTACCAACTGTCCGTAGTTGGTAGGTAGAGTTCTACGATTGGTGAGGAAGCAACCGAGGAGAGAGTTGTGTCTTTATTGAGACGAGGAGAAAGAATATGTGTTTATTGGACCAGCCAAAGTTGTTCGGTTGACCACTGCTGGTTGGGGACCCCATTAGACCAGGAAGCACTGGGTGTGGGCCGCTTCTCTAGCCCGGTCAACCAGATGTGTTTGGTGATCCGAGTTTTAAGCTGGTCATCCGACCTGTCCACTGCTCAACTGAAAAAACAAAAAGGAGAGACAATGACAGATAGGCCGAAAGGAAAGGAATGATAGTTTCCATGCTGATGACGTCTGTTCCCGCTGATTGCGTCTTTAACGCGAAAACGCCGAAGCGAAAGAAAAAAAAACGCTTTCGGTGGCCGGAATCGAACCTGAATTCCTCGAGTTCTGAAGCCAGTGTATATCCGATTGCTTCATTTCGTTTTTTTTATGTACTCGAGCTCCATTTCAACATGGCCGCAACGGTTTGGAAAACTCAGAATGGCAATCAAAGAAGCCATCAAGAGAAAGCTCTGCCTTCAACCATCGTCGTCGTTTGACGTAGAGCTGCATGATTTTTATATATGTTCAATGTTTTTGATAAAATTAAGACCCTTGTTATTGGGACAAAGCACTCGTTGTAATGAGCTAAACTTGTAATTTGCCGTCATGTCTTCTAATTATTTGCATCGTATACGACTGCGTGTGTAGGACACCCAACAGTTCGACAGAATTCGATGAGATAACGTTAGAGAGCCTGTAGCTGCAATTATCACATGAGTAGAGTAACTAAAACTTCCCTTCAATTTTCGAATCGCTCTTCTTTGTAGCCATCGACAAGTGTCGATGTCTACAGCTTCTGACAGCTTCTGTAGGATACCGAACAGATCGACAGATGTCGATGAAGTAAGTATCGGCCCAGGCGGCACAGAAAGTGCGCCCCAAGACCGGCCCGTCTATGGCCGCTTTCTGGCATGTCCGGCCAGCATCCAGGTTCTGGCAGCCACTGATCATGCGTTGAACGGCCAAAATTCGGCAACCAGCGCTTCGGCATTTTTCCGTCCGCCCGTGTCCGGACGCACAACGGCAGCTAACCGGCTGCCAGATATTCAGTTCTCTTACGGCTGCCGATGTTGAGAAAGAGAACGGCCGAAGTACGGCCTTAGGGCATCCGTTTTTTCTTCGGGAAGCGGTAATCGGCCGAAGCACGGCAAGCGACCGGCCACAGAATATACGCATTCTTGCGGCAGTTGGTGTTCGAAAGGAGACCGGCCGGAGCGCGGCTGCCGTGCATTCGTTGTTTCAACGGTGAACCGCGCGTCCGGCGGACGTGCGGCCCCAGAATATACGTTTTGCATTCGGTTAGCTGTCTTCGGCCGAATTACGGCCAGCGAATGGCCACAGAATATTTGGCAACCGGTGTTCAAGAGGAGACCGGCCTACGTAAGGTATCTGGTTATACGTCCTTTTTTCGGCAAACGGCATCCAGCCGAACAACGGCTCGCGCCTGGGCGCCGAGAATTCATGCACAGACGTGTTTGGAAGGAGACCGACCGGTTTTTTCCTGGGGGGACAAAGAGCCGTTAGGGAGCCGAACGACGGGGACGCGTTTTTCATCCGCTCCGTGTTTCTACGTTTTAAATGAACGAACATCGTTTGTCAAACAGTAATGAGTGTTCTCGGTGAACGGGCAAGGTGCAAGGACTCACTGGACATTAGCAGGGAACCTTTTAGGCCATCGAAATGTCATTTATTGCCACAAGAAGACTGTGCCACACCGACGGGTGAGCTAAGCCTCGCCAGTCATCGCCGCTACCACGCTTCTGCCTCCGGCTTCGTCGACGCATCATCTCGAGGCTATTCGCCCGCTCAAGAAATGGAGAGCATTGGAGACATCGATCCGCCAGAGATGTCCGATCCGAGATGGAGATGGTTCACCAAAATAACTGGCCTTCAAGGGCGTCGAGCAAGCGGCAACCACGCAGGAGCTAAACCGCCACCATGTCAAGGACTCCCCACCAAAGAAAGGCAAGTGCGAGCAAAAGCGCAAGTTATTCTGCTTACAATTAAACTGCGACAAGCAATGTTGCACTATGTTGTTGGTGATAAACGTAGAAGAGACTCGCTCGTGCATTGGTAGGATCAACTTCATGCCCTGCACTATGTTACTTCAGGGGATTTTACGACTGCCTATTTAGAAAAAAAAATTATTTTAAATTTGCGATAACAACAGAGCCTTGTCACTGACGAAGCCTAGCTGTTAATTTAGTTCCGATGTTTGAAGGTGAGCTTAGCTACTCTTGGGATATGACTCATTTGGGTAAACATAATCGCCAGCATCCTAGCAAACACGGATTTTGTCAGGATTTTCTTGCTCAACGCAGATTGTTGAGTTCACGCACGATTTGGCTCTTGCAATAGATAAGCTTAAAGTGGTTGACTGTATATTCTTGGACTGCAGAAAAGCAAATGATGGTGTTGCATATCACCTTCTGCGTAGTACATTTCATCCTATGAACTGAATGAATCGGTTTTTGCATTGTTATTACTATTGGCCCTATAGCTTTGTTCAAACGTACTGTGTAGTTAACCGGACTATAGCGAATGAACGTGATTCCGTATACCTGCAGCTTTATTCGCATTTAATAACATCCTGGTGTGCTGATTCAGAAAAGTTTTTTGATGCTAAACAGTGTGTTAACGGCACCTTTACAAGAAAACCTTCATTCCAATGGGATACGTATACCGTAAATTATGCTGCTGTGACAACGGCCGAGGAATATAAATACCTAGGAGTTTATTTAGAGAGTGGTTAGAGGTTAAATAGGGAGGTTCACACCATAAAAGTTACGGCTGCATATGTTTTTGGCTTTCTGAGACGAAATTTCAGTGAACCTCCATCTAACTGAAAAGAACAACCGTATTTCACTCATGTGCGCTCAATCTTGGAGTACGCATGTGTTTTCGTTGATCCCTACACCAAAGAGCTCGTTGATACGCTCGAAAACATACAGAATATGTCAGTGCAATTCGTATTAGGTAATTGGCACGCTCAACTTAGCATGAGAGAAAGTAAAAGTAAACTGAAATGGCAGGACGTGAAAGATCACAGACGAAACCACAGGTTTAACTTTTTTCGTAATATCTATCATTCGAAAACTGTTGTAGAAGGGGAGAAGTATGTCCAAGCGCCATTCTACATATCGCAAAGTGGGACCGCTAGCTTAAAGCAAATTATTAACTTTCCTTTAAAGGTGACGCCTTGCGCGATTCATTTTATTTGACATCAATACTGCAGTGTAATTATCTTCGACGTATGATTGCATTAACTGTTTATATTGACGATTTTCAGCGCGCTTTGTAGAATTGTTTTGTTATTTTGTCTCGTATTTAATGCTTAGTGTTATGTATCTCCCTTCTGTAATGCATGCAAAGGAAAGCGGGCATCAAATAAATAAATAAATAAATAAATAAATAAATAAATAAATAAATAAATAAATAAATAAATAAAACAATGAATAAATAAATGAATAAAAATAAATAAATAAATAAATAAATAAATAAATAAATAAATAAATAAATAAATAAATAAAAACAATGAATAAATAAATGAATACAAATAAATAAATAAACAAATAAATAAATAAATAAATAAACTTCCAAAGGCGCAAGTTTGCCTCCGACGGGTTGAGAACCCTACGCATTCAACCTTGACCAATAAAATATTTATTGCCCTATTCGTTGGAGTATGCAAGGTTTCCTGTATACATGCTACCATTGCTATGTTATTGGTTTGAAACAAATTATGTAACTCTAATTTTACGCCTTTCCTTGCCTGAACACAAAGGGTGACAACTGCAGCCACCTGAAGCAGGGCCTCATTCGCGACGCGTCTAGAATTTTTTGAACGTAGTATGACATTAGAAGAAAATTAAGCTCTTTTGGACTATTAAGTGGTGTGGGCGTATACTAATGAAAACAACATTAAAATAGATTGAAAATGAAAGTACCTGTTCGCTCCTTCTTAGGATCAGCCCTGCGCAAGATCACCAGAAAAGTTAATCGAGTAGAAAATGTCTTTGCAAGAAAAATGGGCAAAAACTGGACATACTTTTTTGTGAAGGAGTTATATTAAATGCTCCTGAGTGTTTTGTTGAGAACCAAAACGCTTCGTAAAGGCATTCACGCCGGTTTTATATACATCAAAATTGGTCAAGCAACTGTTATAAAAATAGTTTATGTAGTCATAGCATGAAAGTGTTCCGGAATATTGCCTAAAAGAAATTTGCTAAAAGCGGCGCAATGTATCTCTCTGAAATTCAACCCACTATGCGCCCTCCGCCCCCCCCCCCCCTCCTCTTTCCCCGTTTATTACAGGTAAGCCGCCCCACAGAGGATATGAGGATCTGGACAATACATCTATTCAAGCTCTACAAAGAACTGAATATTTTCTGTGTTCGGCAGTAAAAGAGGCACAGCAATTAAAGGACCGACAATTTGTGAGCACTGTTTAATAAATGAATTTTGCTGTCTACTGAGGCTGGTAATTAAGCAAAGCCGCGCTGAAAGCTTGACGGCTGGTGCTTGCGCGCGAACTCACTTTGATGTGGCTGCATTGGACCCAAAATGCTGGGTTTGTGCTGCTTCTGCACTGCGCGAATGAGTCATCTGCTTGCGCGACATGCAGTGACCGGCCTCAGTATACAGCTAACGTACTGTGGCTGAACTCCAATGCCCGTAGCACGGCCGTATTTCCGGTAGCTGTAGTCTGGCTGGAGTCCGACGACCGCATCTCGGCTGTCCTCCGGCGGACGTACTTCGGCCGTACACGGGTGGCTTTGGAACGGCCGGAGCCCTACGGCTGGAATCTGGCCGTATGACCGTAAGCCGGTCGACTGGCCGACGGACACTGGCCGTTGGACAGCCATCGGAGTACGGCCGTATACGGCCAAAAGGCCCACATTTGGACATGGGCCGAACATGGCTGCCGGAAAACGGCCGGACAGAAAATCACCGGCCAAAGTACACCGGCCTGTTTTAGGCCGAACAGTCCTGTGCTGCCTGGGGGAGTTCTTCTATCAGATACCGAAATGTTCAGATACCGATGCGATTAGGTTAGAAAGCCCGTAGCTGCAATTCTCAGGCCAGTAGACTCATTAAATCTTCCTTTCAATGTTCGAATCGCTCTTCTTTTCAGCCATCTACAGGTGTCGATGTGGTTAGTATCTGACTGCTTCTGTACGATACCGAACGTATAGACAGATGTCGATGAAGTATGTATGGGACTGCTTTTGTAGGATACCGAATTAACAATTCGACAGATGTCGATGAGAAACGGTTAGAAAGCCTGTAGCTGCGATTATGACGTGGGGGGGGGGTCATTAAAACTTCCCTTCAATGTTCCAATCGCTCTTCTTTGCAGCCATCGGCGAGCCATGCACAATACCCGGGCGTTGCCCCGGCTCATCTGAATGCGGGAAGCATCTTTACTGCGATCCGGCCCAGAGAGTGTGTTACCCGTATCCCAGGCTCAAGGGGCAACTGAAGCCATACTACAGCCGTGAAGATTTTGCGAACGACGGGGACCCTGATATTCTGAATTCCTCCTCCACTCGCGAGCCTCCCGCCGAGGAGATCCCTTAAGGCGATTTTCGCCTGTAAAAGCATTGCCTGTATCCTCCGCTCAGCCCAGTCGAGGAAACACATGGAGTGAAGGAAAGGCTCGGAACACGGCCAGGGGTTCCACAATAAATACATAATAGCGCAAGACCCCCGCCTCGCCCCAATTTTTTGGACCAGTGTGATTCCGGACGCAGTGCCGGTTAAGTTCCGGATTGGAGGGAGCCCTTTCGAGATGTGTCCAGCGGAAAGACTTTACGGTGCACTGTGAAGTCATATACAACCTTAAGGTGTGAATCACTGTCTACAACTAACACCCTTGCACATTCGCAAAATACCCTTTAGGGTATTTTGTTGTTTATAGCACCCGTTATGAAATCCGCCTTTTTGAAGGGTGTTCTATTGTTAATTACACCCGTACAAGGAGTGGCTTTTCTTTGTTTTTTTATAGGGTGTGAGGTTGTTAGTTATAGACAAAATGGGTGGAGATCATTTTACCGTGTGTGACGCTCCTATACTACGCTTCTTTCAACACACGGGTGCTTTCGATTTTTGCCTCCAGCAGAAAAAAATTACGTCCACCTCCCCTCGCGGGAACCCTGGTGTGATGCGACGCTGAGGGGAGTTCAAGCGCAACCGGAGAGCAACCGTCGACCGAAAGGCCGCCGGAGAGCGGCACACCGGTTATATGCGCAGCGTGCCCGAAGGAGAGGAGACCGCGGGGAGAGAGAGTACTGCACATGCGCAGCACCGCGCGCAGCGCCGCCCACCGGCGGAGTGAGAGCGCGCTGGGCCGCACACCCGCAGATGTTGAGAGAGAGTGTTCGCTCTCACCTGGGCACGCGCCGGCGCCAGTGCGTCTGCCGCGGCTATGACGCAACACAATCCACTTTAATCCAATACAATCCAAATCCAAGCCAAGCCAATCGAATCCAATCCAATGCCCCTCGCGAGAGAGTGTTCGCTGTCGGAGAGGGGAGGGGGTGAGCGGAGGAGAGTGCGGACGCCGACGACGACGACGGACGCACGCAGGAAGGACAGGGCCGCCGACAAGAGATGCTCTCAGCGTCGCATCTAAAAATTACCGGTAGCTTAACTCGGCTATGCCATGATATACGTAGCGTGAGCTAAGGTTCAGGTGGTTATTCTTAGGTTTCCTGGATGTCTAGGATTAGATGATTATCACGCTTTCTGCTGATAAAACGATTTCAAATCCAATCCAATCCAGTCCAGTCCAGTCGAGTCGAGTCCGGTCCGGTCCGGTCCGGTCCGGTCTAGTCGAATCCAGTGGCTGCTGCTCGCGCATGCGCAGCATGGCTCTCCAGGAGCCACGCGAAACGGCTATCAAGCTGGCCAGTCTCAGCGTTAGACTTGGCTACTGCGCAATGGAGGCGCACAGCTGGGCACGCGCCGGCGCCAGTGCGCCTGCCGTGGCTATGAAGTCACTCTTCTGGAATGCGCAGACCGGCGAATGTGCAGACCCAATTCTCTACACACCCGTACTCCAATTGGATTGGATTTCCAATACAATCCAATCTAATGAAATCCAATGCTCCTCGCGCTTGCGCAGCACGGCCCTGCAAGGTCCACGCGAAACTGCTTAACCTCGGCCAGTGTAGCTTACGGTATAAAAATGTCCGCCGAGCGGCCACGATCTAACCTGCGTCCTCCTATTCAGCAGTACAACGCCTTAGCCACGAATCCACCGGGACGGGTAGCACTGAACGGCGCTAGGGCGTTGATGTCGGCTTCCATCGGTTTCAAACCCCGCATTGGGCGTCATTTCGTTATGAGTCGATATGACCGTCACTTCAAGAGAAAAAGAAAATACCCGAGGAAAATACCCGGAATAATACATGGCTCTTAAAGGACGTGACTAGTGCGAATATGAATTTATTGCTTTGAAGTGGATTGTAAGCGGAGGTTAAATCCCTACGAGATAATCTTTCAAGCACCCGAAATGACAGAAATTGAGAATGGCGTGTTGACACGCTGTCTAAGGCATTTGGTGCTCGCTGTCAAAGAAAACAAAACGGGAAACTCAAGCGTAACGGGTTATCATGCAAGAACACAAGCTGTTTCACGAGTAGCCGCAGTGTCAATATTTTGTTCGCACTTGCTGTTTCACTCGCAATCTCGCACTCAGCCCACTAAGGACAGGCATGCTATTTAGCCTGTCTATAAACATTTTTTACGCATCTTTATCCAATCACAACACATCTGCACGAGTTTTAAAGCAAAGCTTTATAGATCTACCAGCCAACTTTTCAGATATACCAGCCAACGCGGCATAGGCGGCGGCGGGGGGAGGTGGGGCGGAGGGTTTCATTCACGGAGCAATGTAGAAATGGCGAGGCGAATTAACCCAGCATTCCCCGCGCGGAAGTGCCTGCTCGCCGGTGGTGGCGTCGGCGGCACGACTTTGTCGTCTGCTGTAGGGATGGTGGTTTTGGGCCTACTTTGGTGCAGCGTCGCGTCTATTGCGCGGTGTCTTCGCACGGCTTGATTAACTTGTTCGACAGCACCTCCAGGGTAACCTGCACCCGACTGAATGAAGTGGTCGTACGGCAAACGTGCGTTGAGGATTGGTTTGCAGGGCGGAAAAAGAAAATGTACAAACCACTTACAGACATCTGACCGCCACAGAAACGCTATATTTTGCGCACTGCTTGCCACGAATGGGACTCCGTTTTCTAAATTGGTAAATACCAATTCGGTTGCATTTTAAGAGGTATTACAAAAGGTGAAGCTAGGAACTGGTTTTGATAAATAGCGGTTATAAAAGTTCTCTCAGCTATTTCGCAAATCTGAAACCTACTAAGCTAACTAATTTAAATCTGTATAAATGGGAATCACTAAGCTCACATGCCGTATTGTTTCGGTGTCTGCGCTTGTGTCGGCGGTGGTGTAGCCTCAAGCTAGCACATAAGGATGGCTAGGTTCCGCTGTCTTATACCTTCGAAAGACGCTCCTCTCCATTTTGTTTCTCCCCACTCACGGCCGCGCTACAGCGGCGGCGTCCGTCGCTCTGGCCCGGCCGTGGCCGACGCTGCTGCTGCGTTCGGGACGCCGCCCCCGCGTATTGCAGGTAACGGCTGGCAGAATCTCTGGTTTCGCACTTTGTAGAGCGGCGTGTGTGCATACAAGTGACGTCGTGACGTCGCATGGCCAATTTTCGGGGGTGTCGTTTTTAGAGCTTTTCTTTACAACCGCATTGACAGCGTGGATTGGAGCCAGTTTTTTAACACCGAAGCTGTTTAGCGAAGCAATGTTTTGTGTCCGCAGTTAAAAATACCACGAAATTGCCGAGGGCGCGCACGGGAGCGCGGGCCTGACGGCAACCGCCCGGCAGTTAACAAAACCACGAATGTCGAGCGCTCTTGCATGCGTGCCTCGCGACCAGAGCCTCGCGACGACCGACCAGTGTCCCCTGCACGCGTTTGCCAAGCAAAGCAAGCCCGCTTAGGGAGATTGGCCAAGATTGCAGCGACCGCGCGGCAGTTAAAAAATTAGCACTGGCTTAGCTCGGCTTTGCCAGGATATACGTAGCGTGAGCTAAGGTTCAGCTGGTTATTTTTAAATTTCCTGGTTGTCTAGGATTAGCTGATTATCCTGCTTACTGCTGCTAAAACGATTTCCAAGCCAATCCAATCCAATGCAATCCAGTACGGTCCAGTCCACTCCAGTCCAGTCACTGCTCCTCGCGCATGCGCAGCATGGCTATGGTGGCTGGTCACCAGGCGCGTAGCCAGGATTTTTGTTCGGGGGGGGGCTAAGGTTGTTCTCCGCCCCCCCCCCCCTAAAGAAAAAAAAGCGCGGTAGTTTGCAAGCGCCCTTGAAGGCTATGAAGATAAAATACATGTTTGGTTCATTAAAAAGTCTGCCTTGTCCCGACAACAATAATACCAGTTTTATCGCAAACTTCAAAGGAATATTCGATATATTAAATTAAACGTTTGAAGCAATGGCGAATCCCCGCCCACTTTCCGGCGGATATTTCACTGTGACAGTTCAGGATCTTGTTTGTACGATTGGCGCCCAACGACTTAAGTCACCGCCAAGGAAAATGATTGCGCGATTGTAGAGGGGCCTCCATTGATGTTATCATTTGAATTCAAACGTGCAGTTAACACACTCATAACTACGTTTTAGTGTCCGCCTATATATATACCACTCCTGCCGATATTACTTCACTGCAGCGCTAAATTTGAAGATTTTCGACATTTGTTGCATTGCTTCGGCTGAAAAAACGCCTGTGATTGGAATGGAGCTGTGCGAGTTACCAAAGGCTAGTTGCTATTCAATTGAACAAGGTTGTATTTTGTCTTTAAAAGGCCCTTTAAGGTTCTCTCATGATATTGGTGTTTATTATGATTGTATTTGTGCCAGCTGAAGTTGTAAACTGGGTGGAAATCCGCAGACCGCGTGATACAAATCTCTGCCCGTGATACGGGACCAAGGAGGTTAACCTCCTTGTACGGGACGCACATTGCACGCACGGGAACCTTGTGCAGGCATTGCATTAAACGGCCATAGTTTCATGCAATTACTTGCTCTATTTCAACGTGTGGAGTATGATGAGTGTGACATCCACAATAAAATGACGTAGGCCGTAAGAATTAGATTTTTTATTTAGTTGTTTTTGTTCACAATGCAAAACAAATTTTTTTTGCATTCAACGCCCGTACAGTAGCAGCCAGTGTAAGGCCAATGGAGCTCATTCTGTGCAGTATACATGGAATCTATGCGCTTGCGTTATGTGTAGCGCAGGTCTCACCTTTAAAAAAACGAGAGGCTATGAATTATGCATACAAGAAGCGTTATATATCTCGCAATTATAATTTTAACAAATATCAACCTTAAGCACACAGACATCACGCGCAATAACAGCGCTGTTAAGGTCGAAAATTACACGAACATGGCAGGATTAGTCCACACGCAAAGCGGAATAATTCAGCCATCGGTATTTGTTAAGTCATGCCAGTTTAAATTTGCGCTTCTGTTTTGAGTCTCAACGCAGTCCATTTCGTAGCTTGTATCAGGTCTCCGGGCGCACATGAGAAGCTTGTGCTTTAAAATAATGAATCTGGTTTGCATTTCGGCACAGCCCAAATGTAGAGTCTGCTGTAATGAGTTTGGTGTTCTCAAATAGTTGCATTATTACCTGTCAATTTTTCAATGCTTCGTGCATGAATGCCCTATAGTGTGCCTGAAGGGGCGTACTATCCAGTAACTTTTCTGGAGCAGCCACCCCATTTAGTTACCACTCCCAGATGAGGTAGAGCAAGTCACTGCAAAGTTCACTATTCGATGCTGTATCGAACTTTATATTTAGCAAGAAAAAATAGTAACGCGCGCAAAGACGACGATGTATGAATATACTTTGCGGTGAGGCATGTTCTGTGCAATCTGAGCAAAATATTGCCGTTTTGAATTTTGTCGTGAGATCTGAGGAAAGAGTTATAATGCGGTCCTACCATTTTGGTTTCAAACTTTAATGAAAGGACATACTTTTGTAGCTGACGCGTGCGCTGCCATTTTTCAGCGGAGTACACACTGCCGGTTTTAAAGATAAACGATAAAAAGTATCAGTGCGTGAGCATGGGCGGCTTTGGAATGTATAGGGCGCACTTGAGTTTTGCAGTTTTCGTTAGAGACGCGGGAAATGAAAATTATGTTGGGAATCTCCTTGGTCCACCAGAAAATGGAGGATTGGGAAGCTGTGCAGAGCCAGCATGACCTTCGGGCATGGTGCGATGCCCGAAACAAGTCAGCATTTTGTTTTCCGGAGTGCACCAAGAAAACATGCGTATTGGCATGGCCCCGCATACAGAAAGCCCAAAGTCTACCATGCTTCAGCATGAAGCGGACAGTAATGACACAGTTAAACTATTTCCTTGGTTGACAGCGACCGTGATGTTGAAACGGAAGCATGGTTTCAGGCTACGACAGGATAGATTGGCTAAAAATTGCAAATTTTAAGTTGTTTACCGTGATAATTCCTCGGTAATTTCGGTTACTTGAGAAATGCTGACGATTGCTCAAAATGTCCTTCATGCAACATTTTAGAATGTATACGTAGCAGTTGTGGATTCAGGAAGAAAGACAACAGCGCGCACCCGTATGTAGGGGGGCGGGGGGTGGAGGGGAGGACGAGGGCGGAGGTGTGCTGGTGCTCTTGAGAGGGCCTGCGGTCTGTAGCCCGTTTATTTAATTAGGGAATTCTGTCGTCTTGCACGACCGATCGAGCCTTGAAAGAACGATACTCCTGCGTCCACAGAACTTCAAATAAGGCCAGGAAGAGTTAAAGGAAAATTCTACCAGAAAGGCACGTTCGTTTCTTCGCCACCAGTAAGAAGGTCCTTCACTTGCGCTGTGCACGCTGCTATGGGTTTAAAATTGGGTGTAGCAGTGGATTCACGCGTAGATATGAAACGCGGTAACAAAAGTCCCGATAACGCGCGCACAATGCGACAGCGGCTACCTCACATGAAGTTTCGTCCTAGTAAAAGCAAACTATTAAAACTGCAGCCAAAACAAATATATTTTTCACTCTTCATGTACTCATACTAACGCTGTCCCGATACACTCTGAGTAACCCTCTCCAACTTCGTGCATAATAAAATATTTAGGCGTTTACAGGGGTTGAATATATGTTTTCCCTCATTAAAAATCACGTATCCGCTCCACCGTGGGCGCTTTCAACGACCAATTCAAACGCAAATACTGCATTCGAAATAAAACGAGATACACGTTTCTGGGTCGCAGACATAATGTACTGTGGCATCGTGTAAATATAAGGAAATGATTATTTAAATATCAAAGAATGCATAACTGATCTGCACTACACAACTTAACGTACAATGCAACCTCCATCGCCAAAAGACATCAGTGATCATGCAAGGATTAATCACCGGAAGAAAATGACTTACAATTCGAGGCCTCTTTTGGGTGTTGGCACTTGGAACATGAGCTTCTCAAAACCAGGGCGTTCATATCGCCGTTGTGTTTCAGGCCCCTGAATATACACTGCTCTGGCAGCCGCCGTCCAGGGAAAAAGCGGCCGTGGACGCAATGGAGGGGCTTTAGTTGTGATCAAGGTAGAATATGGCCATCTGATCGTTGTTACTGTCGCGACGCCGTCTGCCTGTGTCAGGGCTGGTGACCGTCGTGCCTTCACATTTAGGATAAAGTCTGGGACTAGCTCGGGGAGCCCCAGCGCGCCTTTTTTGTCGACCCGCTGTTCTCCAGATTCCTAGGTTAGGGGAGAATACCGCCGAACAAAGCTGCCTAATCGCAGGGGTGAAATTGATTGTCGCAACATCGCCGTCGGAAGGGGACACTCAGTGCGCGCAATTTTGAGCCCACTCCAACAATACCCTCCCGGCCTCGACAGAAACGTGAAAAAGGAAGAATGAAGGGCTGACGCGAGGAAGAGGGGCATACCTTGCTTTGTGTCTCATTCGCAAAGTCCCTCTGCCCGCGCACGACATTCATCCAGCTAAACTGCATGTTTCATTCATTACGTAGCCCCATGGCATTCTTCAGTTACCTTGCACGAGTCTTGAATGTGTGCCCACTGCCGCTTGATCTCCCCCTTTCTAGGAGATGGAGCAGCCGTGGTCAGCCACCGCCGCTTGCACGTTGTTCTGCTTAATATACAAAGATCGACTGTTCTCTTTCGGGCCTGCATCGTACCAGTCTTGAACCATCAATGGCCGGCGTTAATCTCCTCTGCTGAGAACGACTCAGCCGGCCAATTATTCTCTGTGTTGCCACATGCCTCGCACAAAGGGACACAACGCATGCCTTTGGCGTCCCGTGCGCTGAGCTTACCCGAAGTCGTCGTGGCTTTTGGGGCTGCCCCTTCGCGATCATGACTCATCGGTTCGCACCCCTCAGGCGCATCGTTTTGTCACGGCCGGACTCGACACCCTTTCCGCAGCGCGGAAAAAGAGTCGAGTCCGGCCGTGGTTTTGTGTAAACACCCTTGGGTAGGGCAGACATTGAGTCTTGAATGCTTCTATGAGTGGCACTTTCGAAGGATATGCAGCTTTGTTCACAGGCGACGTACCAGGCCTACAGGCAGCACGGCGACGGCCGGAAAAATTTCGGGGGGGGCTGAAGCCCGGTCAGCCCCCCCCTGGCTACGCCACTGCTGGTCACCCAAGCACGGCTCTCCAGTGGCCACGCGAAGCGGCTATCAAGCGGCTCCGGCGCAGCGTCAGACTTGGCTACTGAGCAACCGAGGCACACAGCTGGGCACGCGCCAGCACACGTTACTCATGTGGATTGCGCAGACCGGCGAATGTGCAGACCCGATTCTCTACACACACGTACTCCAATTGGATTGGAATCCATCTTAATCCAATCCAAATCCAATACAATCCAATGCTCCTCGCGCATGCAGAGGACGGCTTTTCAAGGTCCACGCGAAACTGCTGAATCTCGGCCAGTGTAGCTTAAGCTACAAAAACAAAGTAACTGCCAAGGGCTCGTGTGTGAGTTGTTGTTGTTAAATCTTTTATTCAAAAAGGGAAGGCCGGAGGCCCTGTGGGGGAGTTGGGAGGGGAGGATTCATGGTTGAAGGGGGCTCGTATGAGTTCGTGGTCTTCGGGAGGCGGCATCAGTTTTTCACAGGACAATTGTTCAGCATTGAATGGTCCATTCACTGGTGTAGGCCATCGCTACATAACTCGCGCTAGACCGCTCTTAGTGGCGAACCGTATTATAAGGTTAAGGGTGTGTTCATCTAATGTGAGGGGATCGATACGGGTTGAGGGATCTGGGTTTGGGGAAGTGAAATTCCGGTATCGAGAGAATTTGGGGCATATCCAGACCAGGTGGTGCAAATCAGCTGTGACGGCTTGCTGACAGTATGGACATTTTGGGTTGATGTGGGGGTAGTACCATTTGCGAATTGTTTCCGGTGAAAATGATTGTCTCGCGGCGACCACCCGGCTTCCTATGCGCATGCTTGTCAACCCAAGTATGCCCACTTATGGATATTGGGCAAGAGTGTGATGACTGCCCCGCACTAACAGAACCACGAAAATGTCGTGCGCTCGTGTGTGCGTGCCTCGCGACGACCGTCCAGTGTCAAATGCGCACGTTTGTCAAGCCAGACATGCCCACTTATGGAGATTGGCAAAGATATCGGCGACCGCCATGCAGTTAACATAACCACAGAAATACGTAGGGGAACCCGCACTCCCCTCGGCCTCCTCCTGCGGGAGCGAGGGCTAGGGGCGACAGCGGCGGCACTCCAAGTAGCCCGCGCCGACCAGACGCAGACCTCGGGGTCGGCCCGACGCCGCGGTGAGCGGTGAAGACTACGGGACGGTGAAGCCCTGCGTGGCCTGATCCGTCCCCGACTGTCGGTACCTCAATAAAGTCCTTTCTCTCTCTCTCTCTGTGTGCGTGCTTCGCGGCGACCACTCACCGTCCCCTGAACACGTCTGTCAAGCCAAGCACACCCACTTAGGGAGATTGGCCAAGATGGGCCAAAGAGAACTAACTCTAGCGTTCGCCGTAATCGTAGCAGCACTTGATCGGAACGAGAAAGTCCCCAGCGTTCGCCGTAAGCGTGGCAGCACTCGCTAGGAACAAAAAAGACTTGTCATAGCGCACGCCCCTCCAAGGTGGTGTCCATTGATTATGACTTTCAAAAAAATGAAGGAAGCTCACATTTAATAGCAACAATGATGGAGCAAAAGTGGTTGCGGCAGCGAAGAAGAAGAAATCGGGTGCAATCATGGAGTTGAACCATCGCGTTGGTCATCAAGGTTGCCTTACAGCTTAGCTACCTTCAAGTCAAGTCTCGCCGACATAGGGAGCAAAATACCCCCCAAAAACTCCTAATCCTATTTACTCCTTGCCCCAGGGCTTGAGCGAGGAGATATTCCTGCCCCCATCACAAATAGTGTACACGATTGTCGCACCTTCTATCGCGCTGTTTGCGCGCCCATTGCAAGTTCCCCTTGGTTTTATGTTTGGCGGCCACGTGTAACCAGTACAAGTCTGACGGTGTCCTCGCTACTCTGAAATATAGAGACGTTCCTGGATCGACTGTACCGGACTACCGGCTCACCAGAGAAGCTGCTGTATATAGTGGCCCAGCGAATGCCCTGTTGTATGTGTGTGTACGCGTTTCACTAAGAAAACGTTTTTGTGGATTGTTGGAGAAACTCAGGTAGCATTCTCTTATCTCGTCATGGACGTGAATACCCACTCACAAGTCCATAGTTGAAGCTACTTCCGTACCAGACGGGTACGCGAATCGTTTTGTTGAACTGAAAGCTCGTGCTAGCGAAATGTAGCCACCCGCACCTTAACCAAACTGGTATATATTTTCTATTACCGTGCGACACCCTGCCCAAAAGGCATTGTTGAAGGCCTACGCTGTAAGTAAAACTGTGAGTATAGTTGCGAAGGAGCTCTGTATTCACGTTGGCAAATTGGTTCGTGTAAAATTTGAATGACGCTGTCTATTAAATGCTGGCAGTGTGTCACTTTCGATAGGTTTGCCGAATACCTGTGCAAATGGCAGTCTTAAAAGGCACGCATCCAGCCGTTGTTGCAATATACTACGTGCTTCACATTACAGTTGTCCGTGTACAGACGGTGGTCAAATATCATGGTTACCTTCCCCAGCGAACTCAGAGCTTGCATACTGCTACGAAGCATTGGCTATAGTAGTTTTCTGGTAGGCTCTGGAATGACTGCGCTCTAGATGCTGATTCTAATAATGCCTAAAATGTAGACCATCGGACTCGTTAGCATTCATGCTTTATTTGTTTCGCGAAAGATAGTGCTCGTGTCCTCGTTAGTCAGGCCCCGCCATGCGGTGCTTCGCTTTCCCGCTGTAACGTTCGCAGCAGCGGCGCCTGTGAAAAGGTCAGTGTCATCACAACCTCTGGCCTCGGCGATGGGGAACAGAGAGCGCCACGTCTGCTTCAAGTCCTGCGGCGTGAAGCCGTGACTCGCCACTATCCTAGGCCTCTTGCAGGGCCTGAAAAGCTTCCTGTAATTGAGGAAACCCTCGTCGTGCACTCTCTTGATGCCCATCTTGCCGGCCACCATTCCCGTGAGGAAGACGTCTTCGAGGTACACGAAAGGCACGGCGGTGCTACCACGCAGCAGGAGCGGAGCGCAGTCTCGGGACCAGAGGTACGACGGCCCGGTCAGATAGTCCGGGTATGTCGAGTTGCGGTACTCTCTGACCGACATGTACCACTTGCTCGTGCGGTTCCTAATTGGCGTCCACTTATGGGTCAGCATGCCCCACATGGTCCGTTTCACGCCGTGCAACCTGCGTACCCGATCCGCGAGGCCCCAGACGTTGAGCAGCATGTCGTCGTCGATCTTCAGGACGAGCTGGGTGCCAGGACAGTACTCGTTGGACCATCGGACCATCGTCATCGACTTGAGGGTCTGGTTCCGGTACGTGTCCATGAAGTCAGCCTGAACGAGGTCTCCGTGCTTGGCATCCTCGTATAAAATTTTGCTCTGGTCCGGTTTGAGGTTAGGCCTGCCGAGGAGAAACACGAGCCGATAGCCACGTCGGCGCGCCGCTGCTCCCCACGTTTCCCGGATGGCCTTGCGTTGGGCAAAGTTGATGGAGCTGCTGATGACCACAATGAGGACGGTCGGTACTGGCGAGCCAGAGCAGATGTTGGGCTTGTTTAGGATGTAGGTGAAGGTGTACCAATCTTCGGCGTTTCCAGCGCGAGAAGATTTTGGGGGTAGACGGTCGTTGGCCAACACTGGGGGGCTGTCTCGTCCTGAAGGAGGTTTAGCTCCCTCGAAAGCCGGTGAGGAAAGGTTGTGTCCTGTTCTCACTGGTGTCATGCCCCAGCCGAAGTGTATCCGGGAAAGGTGCAGGTACCACGTAAGGAAGACCACGTAAGCGGCGACGCCGCTTGTGGCGCACACAAGCTGCTTCCTCGACAAATTGCAGAGGACGGTATCACCTGTCGTTCTTCCCGTCATCAGGGAGGGCCTGAAGAAAAGAAAATCCGAAATTCAGAAGAGGGTAACTTACGCGCTCTCGCTGCAAATATTAAATGGGCCATGAGGACAAAATACATGCTTGTTTTACTCGAATGATTTCCTCTTTTAAGAACTCCTAGCGCTTGTCCGGCAGCAAATGATGCCGTTCTTACTGAGAAAAAGTAATGTAGGTTGAAATTTTAATTCTCCCACAAAATCGTGCGTTTTTGGGACGTCAACAATCAAGTCATAAGGGACCGGGCGGCCGTTGTATGGCACCACCATCGCTTCAGCGAACAGCGCCGCCCGTGGCGAACCGCTCGTCAGTGGAATGCCGGTGGCGGTCAGCGCAGTGTTATTGAGCATGGCTTTCTGTCGTTTTTTTTTTGCGATGCGGATTGCAAAGCCAACGTAACCACAAGGACTTTTTTCAGATCGGTAAATCTTGAGCGCGGATGTGACCTTTACGAGGCATGCCATGTGTGTGATTTACGCCCATACTCAGTACTTACCAATAGCAGACGACGCTCCATGCGCCAAGCTAGAAGCCAAGGTGGAAGTGAATATCCGTTCCTTCATGCAATTTTTTCATGCCTGCATGCAGTTTCGTGTATCAAGGAGTATATTGCAGCGGAATGCTTTCACAAAGCCGATGTGTGCAACCGATCCAGGAATGCTGCGGCACTGGCCTTTGGCAGTTGATGACAAAACGGCATCGACGTCGTGCACAAGCGAAAGACAAAGTTGGGGGATGCCTTCTAAGATTTACCTCAAAACAAATTGTGATGGACGACGATTCCGTAACTTCATTAACTACGGCTTAAACGTGTTTAGTTTCACAGAAATGTTCTTACTACAGTCATCGGGAATCGTTTATAGAATTATTACCGCAT
The DNA here is from genome assembly GCF_048455015.1 of Haemaphysalis longicornis. Taxonomy (NCBI): domain Eukaryota; kingdom Metazoa; phylum Arthropoda; class Arachnida; order Ixodida; family Ixodidae; genus Haemaphysalis; species Haemaphysalis longicornis. The sequence continues at coordinate 113,442,691 of NW_027526225.1, forward strand.
GACAGTAGAACGTTATGCTTGTCGTGGAGAAGCATTGCTCTACAAGAATTGCAATGGTTGCTGGCTAGTTGGTAAATGGTTTTTCAAAAACAATTCCTGCGTGGCTGAAGGACGCGAGACAGGAGGGTGCCCTAAACCTGTCTCAGCTTCACAACTGAATGCTGCGGTCGGTTTACAAGCTGCCACCTACGCTTGAAAAATCATGCACTCCTCTGTCTAACTACGATGATGGTTTATCGCAAAACCTTTCTCGTGTGGGTTTTTTTGGTTGCCTTCTGGATTTAAACTTTGACTAGTTGAGCTTCGAATTTGACCAGCACGCAGTTTAGTCTTTTGATCGCAGCGTCTTTGACCTTTTCCAATTCGATTTCGCATGAAGCAAGCTGTGCGTTTAACCATCGTAATCATTAGACGGAGGGCTAGATGATTTTGCCGTTTAATTTTGAACTTCCATGCACCCCTCTCCAATTCTAAACTTTTTCCAGCGTGTCGGAAATGTGTCTGTGCAGGAGGACTCGGGCTGATGCACCCATATTTGAGGCAACTAATCCCGCGTTTTTGGTGTTTTCACAAGGCATTACACGATTTTTTAAATACTCTGTAAAGAATACGTAAGCATTAAAAAACACCGGCTGACGTTAACGTTGCCACATTTTTGAACTATCGGTGCCAGCGTTTATTCCACGCAGGTGGTAAAACGGGAAGAGGAGGAGGGATGGTTTGTAACTTGGACTGTTGGGTGGGTGAATAACTTTGGCTCTTGATAAAATGACCACCACAAACGTGGGAGTTCCACTTCGGCTTTCAGGCTCCCATGCTGTCACAGTGTCGCTCACCAAAACCGAAATCACAAAGCTCACGGTTACAGAAAGTGTAAACTACCGCAACATTTCTACGGCTACACGGTAATCCATCTGGTACGCAAGTGTCTTTCTCTTCAAAGCACACGCATCGAGGTATCCCATCGCTAAGGCTGGCGTGGAAACCGTAGTCATTGAAACCAGTGAGACAATTTAAGGTTGTAGAAATGAATACTAATATTCCGAATAGTTTTATTCCTACTCAGATCGCGCGGAGCTGGCGGAGCCAGGCGCAGAGCCACGCAAAAAGCGCTCATGTCAATGTAGCCCATTCCCTACCTTAGAAGCATCCAATAAGTTTAAGTAGCCATTAGGGCATTTAAGGAGAAATGAATACCAATAATAATAGTTTTATTCGTACTCAGAACAGGTGGAGGCAACCGCAGATCACTGCAAAAAATTACGCCCACCTCCCCTTGCGGGAACCCTGGTGTGATGCGACGCTGAGGGGGGTTCAAGCGCAAGCGGAGAGCAACCGTCGACCGAAAGGCCGCCGGAGAGCGGCACACCGGTTATATGGGCAGCGCGCCCGAAGTAGAGGAGACCGCGGAGAGAGAGTACTGCACATGCGCAGCACCGTGCGCAATGCCGCCCACCAGCGGAGTGAGAGCGCGCTGGGCCGCACACCCGCAGATGTTGAGAGAGAGTGTCGCTCTCACCTGGGCACGCGCCGGCGCCAGTGCGTCTGCCGCGGCTATGACGCAACACAATCCAACACAATCCACTTTAATCCAATCCAATCCAAGCCAACCCATGCCAAGCCAATCCAATCGAATCCAATCCAATGCCCCTCGCGAGAGTGTGTTCGCTATCGGAGAGGAGAGGGGGTGAGCGGAGGAGAGTGCGGACGCCGACGACGACGACGACGGACGCACGCAGGAAGGAACGGGCCGCCGACAAGAGATGCTCTCAGCGTCGCATCTAAAAGCGCTCATGCCATAGGCTTCCTGCGCTGCCCTGGGGGCGCTGCGCAAGCGGCTTCCGGGCAGTACTTCCGGGTAGTACAAAGCTGCGCGGGTCCCATAGGATCCGGTGTTGACAGAAGCAAAATGAGCTCAATGCCCCCGATTGTTTTGCGACATGGCCATAAGCCCATCCCCAACGAGTCCGATCTCTTCTGGCGATCAAGTTGGCATAAAGCCTTGCAGCGCTAAATACGTTTACAGCACCGACGAAAGTGCCGGGACGGTGACGGCGCTCTGCCACAAGCAGGTTCACCGATCGATGGTTGTATGAAATGAAATTTGAAGTGAGTCTTCTAGTTTAAACTAATACTCTAGGTGACAAGGACTTTTCAACAACAGCCGATTAAAAGAGAAGAGTGACGAAATCGGTGATGATGGCGCTTTAAAAGCCAGCGAGTCCGGCGGACCGCTGCTCGCCTGCTGCGGTGCGCCGCTGTTTTGCGTGCCTGCGCACTATGCGTGCACTTTCATTAAACAGTGCTCGTTTGCGTCGCCGTTACGAATACATGGTGCAGCGTTAGCTTGCCGTTTTGTTGCGTATCTCAGTGACAAAATTCAGCGAGCGTCAGAAGCGTGAAATCTGTTTTGCGATTCCGAAATTAGTGGCCGTAAAACAAAGTGGTAGAGCGAACCGAGAGGCCGCTCGCTTTCCTTACTTGCGCTCACTTTACTTAATTACGCTCTGTTCGCACTTAATAGGCTAGAATAAGGGTAAATAACGTTTTGAAGTGTAGGGCCGAGTTGCATCCAGCCGACACGGCGGAGGGCTCGACGGCAAATCGGGTGAGAGGGAGAGGGGGGCTTTGAATGCAAGGCGAAAAAATTCAGTGAATCGCCGATAATATTTGAAAATAATCTGGCGAAGTGTGACGATGGGGGACAATTCAACTTGAAGCGACCAATTTTCTGTTCTTATCTCGCTGTCTAACTCCAATTTGAGGACAAAACGTGTCGGCGTTCAGATTGTTAGCGAAGATAACTAAAAGAGTGTGATGATCGTATGTAAATATTCGGGGCCGCGCGCCATGTATGAGGCTGTGTTATGTTGTTATGCTATACAAATATAGAAGTACACATTTATGCAGGCAGCGGGCGTGCGATTTGGTGATTGTATTGCGTCCTATAATAGCGCTTAATTTATTTCACGCAATGCCTCACCTACTCGCTAGTATACATGTACCCTGCCGTTTGTAAATCCCTGGGCGTAAAACGTTCCGCAAGGATCATTTAGTTTGCGTAAATACAATACAAAATTTCCGCTCGTTTTCAAGGCGGTGCCAGGCCAGCAGAGTCAGCTGAGTCGGCTGCGCAATTCTTGGGTTCGCTTGCATGCTCCCGCTGACGCAACCTTTTGCAGTTACCTCAGGATATAGGATGAGCAGCATTACGTGTTTATGCTACTCGTGAACTTTCCTCTGTCGACCGCACGCAAGAAGAAAGAACGGTAATCGTCCTCAGGAAGTTAGACCACCCGGCATGGCGATACTGTACCATCCGCGGCGACCGCGACAGCTCGCTGAAAAGAAAGCCGATAAATCGGCTTGTTCGAGCAGATATTATTTTGTTTGGCCTCTAAAACTACTTTAAGGGCTATTTCATACAGTATGCAGTCATTTAAACACACCATAAAGCGATTAAAGTAAGTACAACCAAGTTTCACTCTGCCTTGTAATTGAAAACGCATGGAGGGCGGCGAGGGTCGTCTTCTTTTGTACTACCAAGAGGCGTCGGCCACCAGGGGCGCTGCACGTCGCCAAAACTCCAGCGCAGGAGCCCTATTGCAGCCGATACCCAACTTTAGAAGCGTCCGACAAGTTTACGTAGTCGTTACTGCATCTAAGAACACAACACATCTGTCTAGACTTCGTTTCATCTCAAATGTCCGCTCACAACACCACCAAAACATTCAAAGCACCGAAGCAAACACGACAAAAACAATGGGAGGCTGTATAGTCCATTGCACGGCTCATTCCACTAACGAGGGGAGCGCCGAGCGGTGGCGCCACCCATTCAACTGCCCGGTCCCACTCACGTACAACGTCGCTTACGCCAAACGGCCAATGCGTTTAAGGCAATTCGAAAGCGGCGGACTGCTGGGCAGCAAAAACAAGCATAGTGCGTGCAGTACCAGCAACAGTACGAATCGATACTTTTATGTTTACCCGTGCTTTCGTAACTTCCACGGTTTATCCCCCCATTCGTACTGCTATAAAAAGAATGTGGCCTAAATTTAATCGCAAATAGCTCGTTCGGCAAGCTTATAAGCTCCGCCTAATTTGCGTTTGCTTTCGCCGGCCTCCACGAATCGCAGAGCTGGATGGTATGACGACATATGTTCTGTTGCGGGAAATGAGCTAGTGGGTGGCAGGGCCATTCCCTTTTTTTCTAATTATTTAGCTTATTTGAGCGAAGTTTACGTTAAAACTGGTGTCAGCGTGATTCTAACGAGGCCGTCTTTCGAATGAACTAAGCTTGTGTCAATGCGGCTGTCAATGCGCAAATGGGGGCTGGCCACCTGGCTGATCATTGCCGTAGGTGTAAGGGGTGCACACCAGATTTCTGCGGGACGCGCATCATGTACAGGTCACCCTCCCAAACCGACCGAGAAATTGTGGAAGCCTTTTTGATAGGAAGAGAGGGGGGAGGATGCGTCAGCGCACCGTCCTTGGAACTATCCGCAAAGGAAATCAATTTTTTGGAGAGAGGAAGGTGATTGAGCGTGGGCGAAGGACGACGGCTGTTTGCACGTGTCGGTTAGAAAAAAAAAATTCCGCCATGCGATATGAACCGGCGCTGTAATGTGGCCTGTGATATGAGTGATAGTGTTTCATTATTATTTTTTTTACGATAACCCATTCCTTTTTCATGTGCTCATTGGTGTTTTCCTGTTTATGTGGCGTAAACCGAGTTGACGTTCTCTAGCGTGTGTTTCGTCTTCTCTTTAGCTGTGTCCCTGTCTTAATGTTCGCTAGTACGATGAATTCCTTAGTATACAGTAACCAACTCACCCAAATTAGCGCTTTAGTAGTCCTTATTTCTGGTACAGTGGGCCATGTCAACCTGTTTCAATGTGGTAATCCTTCTGTCACTTACATTAACCTCATCGCCATTGCTTCGTGTTGCGCACAAGTCTACAGCTTCGCCCTTGGCAATCACCTGGTTCCTCCGGATGTGCAACTGTTTTTCCTTCCTGCGATTTCTTCATGGCGAAGAGCGAGAAGATTCATGAGAATGGCCCACTCGGAACTGTGGAGACAAATTCGTCACCTAAAGGACTGTTTGCGTGCTCTGTCTGCTCACCATTCGGTTCATCTTGACGACAGCCTCAGACTTTCAACGTTGGATTCGTGAAAGTGAATCTGTGAAGGTTTTTCTGTGGTCCCAATGCCTCCCGACGCTATGTTCCTGGAAGCGAGCTTCTTCGGGGAAAAAGGGTCTTCCACAGAAGGTAAAGTGCTTTGGGGATGTAACTTTGACGAGCGAAGCAGAGTCTGTGTTGAATTGTGGTCCGAAATTCTGTTGTGAACCGAAGATGCATCCTGTTCGATTGGTGTCAATGGTCAGGAAAGTAGCATCTTGTGCCGGTCAGGACAACAAGGAGCGGTGCATAGCGGAAGGAGTAGAGTGCCTTGTGGGTGGTAGTGCGAGAGCGCAGCGGTGTAGTCGTCGTGTGAACAACACCGTAGGATTCTTGCGGGACAATAACTTGGCTTTGACGCTGTCCGACAAGGAGGGTGGTTTTGTTGTCATGACAAAAGACTTGTTCAAGGAAAAGGCCGAGAACGCCCTAAAAAAGAATTTTGTGTTAACCCCAGCCAATCCTGTTAAGGTTAAAAGAGAAGCGCTGCGCCATTGTGACGATTTGAATTTACCCAACTTAAGAAAAGAGATTGCGGGTGCAAAAGCGAATGCCCTAGAAGTGTTTTATACAGCAAAGACACACAAGGATTCTGTACCTTTTCGTGCGATTTTTACGGAAAAAGGCTCCTGGCAAGGTGCGCTTTCAAAGTTTCTGCAAAAGCAGTTGAATGGTTTAAAGCTTGGGACCCGTTTCTGGTACGCAACTTGGAAGAAGTCATTAGTTTTTTCTCGGAGCGCGAAGAGAGGGGGGCCGGCCTTTTAGCCTTTTCCATTGACGCGGAAGAACTGTTTTACTCCATTCCAAAGGGTGGAATACTAAGTGCTGTACAGGAAAGCATTGACGCTAGTGGTATTGTGTCGTTCCGGAATTCTGCGGGCATGCCTGCCAGTAGCTTTATAGCTTTACTAGACTTTTATCTGTCATCTACTGTGGTCAGGTTTAAGATAGGCTGGTACTGCAAAAAGAAGGTGTGTGCATAGGTTCGTGTATCGCCCCAGTCCTGAGCGACTTGTTCTTGGCAAAGTGTGACCGGCAGATTGCTTGCCGCCCTGAGGGCAGCCCTATTGTGAAGATCTGCTGGTATGTAGAGATGATTATCTTGCGGTGTTGAATGAAGTTGTGCCCGGTGATAGAAATAGCATTGTTGCCCATGGGCTAGGCGTTTTCACTGAGTGTGCAGGTTGTTTGAAGTTTACGTACGAGTTGCCGGAGATGGGTGTCTTGCAGTTTCTGGATGTGCACCTGCACCTTGGGAGTGATCAGCCTTGTTGGCAGTGTGCTCCGCGTAGTAAAAAGGGCATCCTACCCTATCAGTCAGCTCATTCGAAGCTTGTGAAGCGAGGCATTGCAAAGAACATTCTGAGGGCGGCGCTTACCAGGTCTTGCCAGCATTGAATGCAGGTTAGCCTGCTGGAGCAAGCGTAAAGACTGAAAGCGGCAGCTTTTCCACCTGAAATGGTGGCCTCTGTGGCAGAGAGCCTTGTGAAGGACCTCAAAACAGACCACGTGTCCGGTTCTGAATGCCAAAGGCAGAGAGTTCCTGTGGTAGCCTTGCCTTACGTGCACCAAGTGTCCCACCGCCTGAAAAAGGTTGGTGAGAAGTGTGGTGTTTTTTTTTTTTGGCACCTGAGAGGCTGTCAAAAATGGTGCGTAGGGTGAATAATCCCGGCACCAAGCCCAGCTGTGCCGTATGGCATACAAGCAGGTTTGTGAATTGCGCGACGGGGGTGGTCTACAGAATCCCCATGTCGTGCAAAAAGTGCTACATTGGCCAAACAGGCAAGTGCCTCAATGTGAGGCTGAGAGAGCGTCAGGCGGCTGTCAAAGCGCAGATGGGGGCTGGCCACCTGGCTGATCATTGCCGTAGGTGTAAGGGGTGCACACCAGATTTCTGCGGGACGCGCATCATGGACAGGTCACCCTCCCAAACCGACCGAGAAATTGTGGAAGCCTTTTTGATAGGAAGAGAGGGGGGAGGATGCGTCAGCACACCGTCCTTGGCACTATCCGCAAAGGAAATCAATTTTTTGGAGAGAGGAAGGTGGTTGAGCGTGGGCGAAGGATAACGGCTGTTTGCACGTGTCGGTTAGAAAAAAAAAATCCGCCATGCGTTATGGACCGGCGCTGTAATGTGGCCTGTGATATGAGTGATAGTGTTTCATTATTATTATTTTTTTACGATAACCCATTCTTTTTTCATGTACTTATTGGTGTTTTCCTGTTTATGTGGCATAGACCGAGTTGAAGTTCTAGCGTGTGTTTCGTCTTCTCTTTAGCTGTGTCCCTGTCTTAACGTTCGCTAGTACGATGAATTCCTTAGTATACGGCTACAGGCCGGGCTCCTTGATGCCAGTGCTGCAGTACGGCGGAGACGCGCATGAATCGAGGTGCCCCATTTCAACGTTTGAAGAACCGCGTTTCCCTAGTCCACGTGCGTTCCAATGAGAACGGGGAACCTATCTAGTGGAACCTTTCGTAACTGTTGGCACTTCATTTTTTAAAATGCCGCCAGAAGGTATAGTGGCGCGGGCGACAGCAGGCAACGGTGTGAAATTGTTTTTCTGCAGTGGATGTAGTACTTCATTTCGCGCAAATCAATCTATGAATTTTTTTAAGGGGACACCGTGTGGCAAGAGAGAGACTTACAATCTTTGAATACACTTAAACACTGCATGCTTCGCCCCCTCTCCAGGTTTCACGTTAGCGAAGATGGTCCAGGATTTTTAAATTAATTTTTTTCCATACTCTGAAAACAAATGCCAGAGTTTCTATTACACACGCCGAATTTTCGCTCCCACGGGCACTAGAACAGGGTGGCCTAGACATATCCAGCTTCGCTGTAACAAACAAAAAACGACACGGCCGTATTGTTGGGTGCAGTGTGCTGTGCTCATCAACAGGGAGCGGTGAGACCCGCTACAGAAAGCAGTCTTTCACCACGACAAACCTCGCGCATGAAGGAGCCTGAGACACAGACGGCTAAACTTTCACATGACAGCGTTGTGGGCTAGTTACTTTTTGCACTTGGTTCAACGCCTTATAAGCAGGGGAAAAGGTTCGACGAACATGAACGAAAACCAGCCACCCGAGCCTGTCATTTCTGCGCAAATTCAAACACTCCTGTTAACAACTGTTCTCACATAGCATAAACGCTAAAATGTCGCGTGGAGGGTTACGTAAAGCATCAAATGAAGGTGGAGAATCTTCATTCATCTGCCTTTTTCATAGAAAAGCTGTCATTCAACACCGTATAGATATCGCGGAAGCATTGTTTTTCCAACGTCTAAAGCAAGACGGCCAGTAGAGTATTCCTAACCCGGATGCCCTTTACTTCGTTCTGTGTTTCCTTGCTATACGTGTCCTGCCTGGCTGCCCGTCCTTCTAAAACCGATTCGACATTCGCCATCCCGGACATTCCACTCGGACAAAAACATTGTGTACACTTCGCATTCCTCTGGCGGCTTCGGTGGAACGGCTTTTGCGGAATGCCGCCCAACGATCATCTGCGTTACCTTTCGGTTGCTACATATTGCTTCGGTTCTGCCCGTCACCGCTTTGTATGTTGCTTCCCGTCGACCATGTCACGCCCGGTGGTCACGCGTTCTTCTATTTTATTACAGCGAACGCGACCGCCGCACTCGTTCACGCCACGTCCTCCGGCACAAAGGCGAGTCAGCCCTCCTACAGTATCGTGATTCCTCCTAGATGAAATGCCTGCCTAACTTACACATTATTTTATTTCTCTATTACAGTCAAACTATTTGTGCTCGCTAGGTATTGGTGTTCGTGAAGGATAAGTGCTTGATAACGTGTTCGCTTCACTCGTATACTTCTCTCGGTGAAATAACCTTCACACACTGCTGTCTTGGTGGTGCTGATAGAACCACCCGCAGTGACGGGCGTGGAAATAATGGACTTCAAGGCTGAGGGTTAAGGGTAGTGGGAAAGAAACAAGGTTCGGCAAAATGATGCACTAATGCAACAACGTTTTAACTTATTCATCGAGTAACGCTAAAATATCATGTTGGGCCCAAGGTGTCAACGAGAAAATGTGCGATTGGACGAGGATAAACAGAACCTTAGTGAACTTAAACAACAGCGCAAACGACAAGGACTAAGAAAGAAGCACAGACAAGCGCTGTCTGTGCGCTGTTGTTTAAGTTCAGAATGAACCAACTGGCCCCAGTCGAGACGCTAATTCAGAACCTTAGTAACCGGCTGCCAGTTCAGCACTATTTGAAAGGGTGCAGCGTGATAATATTCACATGAACGCGCAAAATATTTTCCTTCGTTTCACTGGTGCCGAACTGAAGCGCAGCTTATCCATAGCAGTAAATGAGCCGGTCGGTTAATGGGCTGAGGTTAAAGTTTTCTCTACCGAAGTTGACGAAAATATTGAAGCCTGTGTGCCCAAGCGCGCGCGCGAGCGCGCACACACGCACACGCACACACACACACACACACACACACACACACACACACACACACACACACACACACACGCACAGTCGAAACGTCAGTACACCACTGTTTGTTTTTAATCGTGCGTCTACCAGTTTCTCAAGTATTCATTCTGGCTCCTCGAGTATTTATTCGAGTATTCAAGTATTTATTCTGGCTCGTTGAAAATAACACAGAAATAAGAGTTGGCAGTCAAGAAAACCTCGGAAAGCAAAGGGGTGGATGTGGTAGGTCATTGAAATAGATAAAGAATTTGGAAAGAAAGAAAGTGGAGAAAAAATGCCCGCCAGGAGGGATTCGAACCCACGACCTCCAGAATACCGGTCTGGTGCGACAACCACTACGCTACCGGCGGGGCGATTTTCCCCTCCACTTTCTGGGGTATTTATGTTTAGGTATTTTTGTTTCCTGTGCTTGGGGGTGGTAGCCAGCGCCACTCGGACTACTCGGGGTGAAGGGGACCTTCTTTTTAACCCCCGGGACGTGACTCGAGTGTCTACGACATGTCGAGAGTGGTCGACCGGCGTTAAACCCTCTTAAAGGAGCCATGAAGACAAAATACAAGTTGGGTTTGTTAGAAAGATTGCTTAGTCCCGATAACAATGATACCAATATCATCGCAATCTTCGAACAAATAACGGAGATATTAAAGTAAACGTTTGAAGCAGTCGCAACCCCCTAGCCAATTTCCCGCAACTTTTCTATGACGTCACGGAACCTTGTTTGTGCGATTGGCGGCAGCCTAAGAGACCTGTCGCGACGACACATGACTGGATGTCTGTAATGGGGCCTCTAGTTCCATTTGACCGCATCACTTGAATGCTAACGTGCACTTAACGCACTGATAATTATGATTTATTGTTGGCCCGTATGACGTCATTCTTGCTCATAACACGTCATTGTGGCGCAAAATTTGACAGTTTTTAAATACTTCTTGCTTTTTTTTTCGTTAAAAAAACATCTTTTGTGGCTCTAATGGAGCGGAGTGAGATACTGAATCCTCGTTCTTTCAAATTGAACGAAGTTGTATTTTCTCTTCATGGCTCCTTTAAGCATCCTATGGCACCAAGACTGCCAGAACAGAGGCCCTCGCTATGCGTGCAGCGAATCAGAATAGGAAATGAGGGGCTCGTTGAAAATAACACAGGAATAAGAGTTGGCAGTCAAGAAAACCCCGGAAAGCAAAGGGGAGGATGTGGTAGGTCTACAACGCCCTCTTTGGCGTTGTAGACTGCCGGCTTTTCTTTCTGTATTTCCTAACGAGCCCCTCATTTCCAAACCCTATTATTGTGCGGTTCTGGCCTCGGTTCTGGCAGCCTTGATGCCAAGGTAGCAAAAGACGGTTTCCCGCCAGTTACTCGCTTATGACAGGCTGTAGACGTTCGCGTCACGCCCCGAGGGTTGAAAAGAAGGTCCCCTTCTCCCCGTGTAGTCTGAGTGGCGCTGGCTACCACCCTCAAGCGTCAGATACAGTTGTTGTAAATATAAATACCCTAGAAAGTGAAGGGGAACACAGTCGCCCAGATAGCCGAATTGGTAAGGCATTCGAGATGTAATCGAAAGGAGTGGGTTCGGTCCCCACTCTGGGCGCGTGTTTTGCTTTCTTTCTTTCTCACGTAATTTTAATAAAAGAAAAAATAATGTAACGTCACTAACGGTAAAAAATAGTCTAACAATTCCCCTATGCCTTCTTTGGCGTTGTAGACTGCCGGCTTTTCTTTCTATATATATATATATATATATATATATATATATATATATATATATATATATATATATATATATATACACACACACAGAGAGCAATAAAACTTTGAAGATGGTAGAGAACACAAGGAAAGAAAACTTCGAACAAGGTAGAAACTACGACTGTTGCCAACGTTTCAGCAGAGAGACTTGCCTTCAGGGCAAACCCCCTCCTCACTAGCACGCTTTATATAGGGGTAGGTCCCTAGGTGAGAGGTGACAAGTGGAATGCAGGAACCGGATTGGCTTGGGAGTATGCTGGTGGAGAGATTGAGGGGGAAAGAAGGTCGCATAGTTTGAGCCGCGAAGTCAGTAAGATGGAAGTCAGGTGTGGTGCATATTCAGGGAAATTCTTGGAGAGAAAGGATGAGAGGGTGTTTGCTGCCACGCCACGTGGCCTGCAAAAAGGTTCTCAGAAACACCGGAAGCAGAACAGGTGGTGAGAGTTCTTATCAGAAGGTATCTGCAGGCCCCAGGTCAAAAGAAAAGAAGAGAAGTGGGAAAATAACTAGGTCAAGGAAAAAAGAAACGAAAGGAAAAACCACACACATGCACACACGCGCACACACATACACACACACACACATACACACACGCGCACACACACACACACACACGCACACACACATACACACGCACACACACATACGCACGCACACATGCACACACACACACACACACACACACACACACACACACACACACACACACACACACACACACACACACACACGCACGCACGCACGCACGCACGCACGCACGCAAAAAGGTTTCTGGTCGACTGATAAGACGGGAGTTACTACAACGAGAAGAAAACGGAACCGCAAGTCCTCTGGCAGCGCGCTCAAGAATCCGGGTCTCTTTAGCAGAAGTCAAGACTTCTAATGACTGTAGCTGCTTAATAGAAACCGCCCGATTGCTTGTCATGAACTCATAAAGCGCTGCTTCATTTTTAGGATTCGAAAGAAAGTCATTGAGATTTATAATGTAATCCATTTTAGCTTTAGCAACTGCATGTTTGAACACTGCTGCGTACTTATAGATTATGCTATTTACCGGACAGTGTTTGTGCAGTAGAGACCTCAGAGCTGCTTTTCTACGGCGATAATGTCGGCTCAAATCAGTGTTCCATCAGTTAAAGACCTTTGTATGTGCGGAACAATTGACTGTGAACTCCGCGCTTTTTGCTGCTGCTTGCAAAGACTCCATCGTTCGCTGAGCATCTACAGTGGAATCAGTGGTCCGCATTGATGTAAAGCAATCCCGCAATGCCCCTTGATAAACTCGAGCGTTAATAAATTTTTGCTTTCAAACCTCAATTCTAATTAGGGGGATACCTACTGCAAACTCAAGAGGAAAATGATCACTGCTTGAACCGCAGGGTAATGTACCCCAGGACACGACTTGTACATTGCCTGAGGAGAAGGTAAGTCCAAGGCCGATCGAGATCTCGCATAAATGCAATTTCCCAGGAATTATGACAGGAAAGACCATTCTCTTCCAGCCAGTGCGAGAGCTCTAAATGATGAGAATCCGTTCTGAAGCCCCAAGAAACGTGTAGAGCATTCAAGTCACCGCCAACAATAACTCTCGATTTACTGGCTATATAACTGTCCAGTTTCTCCCCTATACGGAAGCCTACCGGAAAATACACATTGACGAGGGAGATCGGAGGTCTCCCAGGGAGAACCAAGTCTACCGCGAGAACTTCGCCACTGGGGTACATCAGTTTCAACGATGCAAATGCTCTGTGACAAATTTTGAAGAAACTAAGGTTAGCAACCCACCCCAACGATTTCGCCCAACGTTAAGTAAAAGTTCACCCCTGGCCAAACACCCACTCACGGTATCGATGGGCAGTCGTAGCAGCCTCAGAAGACGCAGCGAGGAATCGAAGCAGAACGACAAGCCGACGTGTCAGCGCCTTCCGATGCCGGGTTATCTCGCGCACCGCTCAGTTACGATGATGATGATGATGACCTCAAAGATTTTAGCCCGTACCCACAAAGGGGAGGGGGGATTGGCCAGGGATAAATCGGTTGTTGAAATGCAGGAGGACCTCAAAATACTTATTTATTTCCGGAAAGAGGCCGTAAAAGAAAACTTAGTTATGAATAAAACCCGAATAACCCATTAATTAGCACCCTTCAGCAATTCAAACGCCCTGAAGCTAAAAGAAAATCTTGTATGCAATTATATATATCCCTTTTTGCAAACCCCAAAATTGTTGCGCCAATAGATAATATAAGTGGAATCGAAAAAATCAACGCCAAGCGCTTTCTCAGGCGTTCTCGTCTTCTTCCTTCACTAGCTGATGGTGATAGTAGCGTCATTACTCCACTCATTAGAGGGCATCGACTCGATGCCATGGAACACAAAACGTCAATGTTCAACGCGGATCAACATACGGAGCACTGCGAGTTTTATTCGTAGGTGCGTAGTCCATGCCTCAACGTTTGTAGCAAGTCTTGGGCCGTACGACGTGTACCACTTCGGTCTTTGGACTTCGACTGGAGGCTGTGCGCGCTGCGTCAGGTTATACATCACAGTTGAGCTTAGCAATGCAACCATGCATCTTGTATGGGTCGAAGTACCACCTGTGGATCTTTAACGTGCGGCGACATCTCGAAGACACGGCCTTTTCGCTTCTGGGCTTTATCAGGAAAGTGGCTGTCGCGAGATTGCTAGTTCGGAACGGAACCCCCAAGTGCTCTTGCTGGCGACAGCTACGGCCACCATCCGCTAGTGCAGCAAAATGGCGAGCTAGTAAATATGTACGTCGAAACCTTCAGAAACAGAACAAACAGAACAACAGGAAAGCTACCGACCTGTTGCTCTGTTCATGTCACGTTTTCAGCGTTGCGCTTTTTGAAGGTTACGTCCTGCATTCGAGACTGCGTGTGTAACACCGAGACGGCTGAAGAGACGGCTGAACCTAGGCACTTTTATTTGTGAATATTGTTTTCACGTGGAGACGAAAAATCCACGAAAAGCTACACAGCGCCACTGTAAGACTACTCAGACGCCGTTGGGAAATGCAGTCTGGTTTCTAGGACCACCAAAGGCAAAAATAAAATCTGAAAGGTCGGCGCGCATAAAACCCCAGTCACACAGAAATGCGAATCGATCAAAAGATAAACAAATAGGCTAAAAATATCGCCTTTATTCATCCTTGTCCTCTTTGTCATCATCACAATATCCACACTCATCATCATCATCATCATAGCCATCATCGTCATCACGCCGTCACGGTCGTCGTAACCACAACCATGAGCTATTTCTTGCGCACCCCTTTCAAACGTAATTCCGAAGCGTACCCGGGAATTCCCTGAAGGCACAGAAGACCCACCGGAATCCCTCATTCACCCCCCAGTCCCAAGTCGTTACACAGACATCTTGTACCACTACCGTCCAAATCGCCTCGTCTACCCTCCTCCTCACCCATCTCTCAACATCAACGACGCACGCCTTTGGCGACGACTACAAACCCATACATACTACAACACAACAATTCTACACAACATATCACCAACCATGTATCCCTACGAATGCCATTCCTGTAAAACCCCCAACACCACATACCACCTTGTCTGGGCTTGCCCCTACCACCCAAATCCCATCCCTTCCCCCTCCCTGGAGCAGTGGGAGTGCGAGCTGACCAGCTGCCTGCTAGAGACGCAGGTTAACCTCGTGTCTCGGGCAAGAGCAGCTGCCATGACTCGTGGCTATCCGGACTAGGAAGGCCACCCACAATACCACTTTCCGCTCCAATAAACGTTTCTCTCCTCCTCTCCTCCTCCTGAGCACGAGAGATACCGTCGAGCCCCAAGCACGCGAGTGCGAGAATGGAACAGCAGTCGTCAGTGAGTGCTTTATTGACGCAGAAGTGGAAAAGAAGTCGACTGGGGATATTTGAACTCATTTGGGAGTTCACCAGAATACAACCCAGTTCGGGGGAAGGGGAGGAGGGGAATGAAAGGGGATTGGTGACAACAAATGGGGACAGAGAAAGAGAAAGAAAGAGATAAGGAGAGAGAGAGAAAGACTTTATTGGTGTCCTGCGAACGTGGAGAGGTAAGGGCCGCAGGCCCTTCCTCCCCCCGCGACTTAGGTCGTCCTCAAAGCAAGGGCCCGCTGGCTTGTGCGTAAGGCTGGCCGGCAGGCATTGGCTACAGCCGTTTTATGAAGTTGGTCTCTTCGAGGAAGACCAAGACAAGTCGGAATGCTTCTCGCCGGATGGAGGTGGGGCCCGTCGGGAAAAGCAGGTCCATCAGGGTGTGGCTGGGCAGCCCGACACGCTGGAGTGCTGCCCGAAGCTCTGATCGCGGGACATCGTACTGGCGACAGGAGGAGAGCAGGTGCTCCGGGTTCTCGGGTTCTGGGCAGTCAGGACATGTGGGCGACGACCGGTGGCCTTGTCGGTGTAAGCGGGCTTCCACGTTGCAGCAATCGAGCCGCATGCGTAGGAGTATGGAGAGGGCGTCCCTGGTGATGCAACCAGGCAGGACCTGTGGAGTTTTGCCGCTGATGACTCTGGGGTCCGGGTGCATCGTCTCCACCTCCCGCGTCAGGAGGGGTTGTGTGGCGTGGAAGGGTCTCAGGTCGCTGGAGGCAGGGACCCCATCCTGACGAGCAGCACCTCTGGCCAGGGCGTCAGCCACCTCATTGCCGGTGATTCCGACATGAGATGGCAACCAGTGGAGCCGTAGGTCTCAACCACGGGACCCCACCAGGGGTAGCTTCGTCGCTAGCGACCACTCCACGTAGCCGCTGGATGGCTGGTACGCCGCTCGCAGTCGCAAGAGAGCGGGCCGGGAGTCGGTGAAGATGGCGGCCCACTGAGTCCGGTTGGCCTTTTCCAGAAGCAGGTCTGCAGCAGGGCGCAGCCCGGCCAGCTCTGCAAGGGAGGAGGAGGTCGGGAAGGGCAGGCAGCACACACGACTGGTGCCAATCTCCACTGCCGCGCAGACGGCTCCAGCTCTGCCCATGAACGGTTGCACGGAGCCATCTGTGTAGCGCTGCAGGAGGCCGGCCGTCTCGTCCTGCAGCAGGGCAGCAAGCGCCTGATGGATAGCCTTGGTTGGTGTTAACCGCTTGCTGTGAATCCTCCGGAGCGTGGTGCTGATGCGAAGAGCTCGCCCGGTGCAAGGTGGTGGTGTCTCGAGTGGGGGACGCTGCGGCAGCTCAATGTGAGCCTCGTAGATGGACGGCAGCATGCCCATCTGCAAGTAGGGGCGGCTGCGGTAGCGCTGCAGAAAGGCTGCCCCGTCCGGTGTGCTATGGAGCCGGTGGATGCGGTGTAGCCCCGTCTGCAGGGCCCGCATCTGGTTGGTCCAGGTGCCATCCTCTGTGTATGTCGCCGCCGCCGGGGATATGCTCGGTAGACCCAGGCAGAGGCGTATGGCCCGGCGCTGGGCCATCTGCAGCTCCTTCCCCCGCGGTGGCTGCAGGTGTACTAGTGGAACAGCATACAGGCGCAGGGAGTTGCCGCAGACATTGGCCTCGTGTAGCGCCAGCACTTCAAAGGGCTCCCACAGCCGGTGTTCAGCCAGCTCTGCACAGCGGCGGCCCAGGTGGTTGCAGTTACACTGGAGGACGCGTGGCCATTGGCCTGCGCTGCAGGGTCTGCTAGCCATGCTGGAGGGGAGGGGAAGGGCTCAGATGGGCAAAGACGGCAGTTGCCGCCAGGCGTGCGGGGTCCTCAGCAGGAAGTCGTCCCACCAGGCTGTGCACCAGAGCCACCAGGACAGATACCAGTTGATCCGGCCCTGGGGAGCTGGGCCTGCTGGAGGCTGGTGCATCCTGGTGCGTGGCTGAGGGAGGCCGGGCAGGTGGCCGCCTGGCTGGCTGCCACTGGGTGCCAGTCTGCTGCTGGTGTTGGCGTCCCTGGGTGGCAGCAGGCTGCGTCTGCCCCTGGTGCGCGGCTGAGGGAGGCCGGGCAGGTGGCCGCTTGGCTGGCTGCCACTGGGCGCCAGTCTGCTGCTGGTGTTGGCGTCCCTGGGTGGCAGCAGGCTGCGTCTGCCCCTGGTGCGCGGCTAATGGAGGCCGGGCAGGTGGCCGCCTGGCTGGCTGCCACTGGGCGCCAGTCTGCTGCTGGTGTTGGCGTCCCTGGGTGGCAGCAGGCCGCGTCTGGAGGCTTGGTTGCTGCTGCTGGCGGGTGCGCCGCCTTACCACTTCCACGTAGCTCAGGTGCAGTCCCATCCGAACCGACGCCTCGGCCTCAGCTCGGGGCAGCGGCTGCGGTGCCCGTGCCATGACCGAGGCCACTTCCCATTCGAGCTGCCACCGAGAGCAGCAGGGATCCGTCACCGAGTGTGGGCCACCACAGGTGGTGCAGCGGGGGGCTGAGGCAGCGCACTGCTGGCTGGGCTGGTCTCCACCACAGCATGCGCACCTCTCCTTGCCCCTGCAGCAGGCCATTACATGGTCCTGGTGGCCGCAGCGACCACACTGTGTGGGTCGCGGTCGGCACCCTCTCACGGGCAGCAGCAGTTTGAACACTGCCACGTACGTGGGTGGGGAGGGAGCGGCGAACACCAGCAGCACCGCCCCGTCGGGTTTCTGCACTGCACTGTTCACTGCCACCTGACTCTGTCAATGTTTGGAAGGATCTCCGTGGTAAGTTGAGGGTCCATGCCAAAAACGAGGCCACGGCTGGTGCCTCGACTGGCTGATCGTCCGTCGCGAACAGCAATGCCAGCCACGATCCGAGTGGCCTGGAGGGCCGCCAGGCACTCGTCCGTCTCGACGTCGGCAGCAACCACACTCAGACGGGCATTTACCCTCACTTGGGATACTGCGGGAGTGGCAGTGAGCTCGCGACCGATGTCCTCCCGAGATGCGAGGCAGCTCGGACCGCCGGTCGGAACAGACGGGCGCCGCGGCGGCTGCGCGATTGGGAGCCGCGCGACCAGTTTCTTGGCCTTCCGTCGCTTTGCCTTTCAGTGCTGGAGGATCCATAGGCCCTCACGTTTCTCGGGACCAAGTTCTGAGGCCGAGGAACCATCCGAAGGACCGCCGTAGGTGGCGATTTCCACGGGGAGCGGCCCGCTAGGCCGGAGTGGCTAAAAGGAGGAAAGAAATCCTTGGGTCACGTGATCAAAACGTGAGGTCATTTGGATTGTTTTTGATCGCTTAGGGACAACGCCGAAGTAGGCGCAGCACTTCCCTGTGTCCCCTGAGTGAACGATTTGCGCTGTCAGAACCAGCGTGCAAGTTTTTGTTGATTGCTACTAAATGAAGTTGCAGATGCGTGATTATACCGTGAATGCTAGTATTGGTGCGATCTCCTTATCCGATTAAGTGTCTTACATACCTACTGCGACATTTGAAGAGAGACTTGCAGCCTGAGCTCAGCGTAGATCAGCCGGATCAGCCATGCCGGTCTCCGGAGAGAGAGAGAGAATCAACTTTACTGAGCTCAAAAATTCGATGGTGCGCGCAGGCACCAGACGGGGTGGTTCCCTATCCACGGGACCCATATGTCTCCAGCAACTCCTGGCCCCTGGCCGTCAGTGCTGGCTGAGTTGGCAGGGCGGGGCTGGACAACAAGGTCTCCCATCGCTCGGGGGGTTGGGGATTGGGGGTGTTGGGGGGAAAGGGAGGTGGTGGGTTCTTGAGGTCTTTGCACTCGGCTATGATGTGTGCCAGAGTGCCTCTTTCCATTTTGCAGAAAGGGCAGAGTGTGTCGTGCTGCGCCGGGTACATTCGGTGTAACAGAACGGGATGCGCTAGCGATCCCGCCTGCATGCACCGCAGGATCGTTTGCTGTTGCCTGATTAACTGTGGGTGTGGTTCGGGAAGTTTGCACCTCGCGTTTCTGTACATCTGAGTAATGTCTTTTTGAAAGCTGGTCACGGGATACGGTAGCTCAGCCGGCTCGTCCTCGGCCCGTATGGACAGTTCTCGGGCGTGGTGGTCGGCGAGGGCGTTGCCTTCCACCTTCGAGTGAGCCGGTACCCACACAAGCTCGATGGCTCGTCCCGGAGGCTTGTGCTTGGAGAGAATGGCTCGCGCCGCGGTAGAGATCACTCCCCTTCGGAAGCTTCCGTAGGCTGACTTCGAATCTGTGACCACGGTGTCCACGCTCCGTTGCACGAGTGCGAGTGCCACGGCTGCTTCTTCCGCAACGGCTGGGTCTGTCGTCCTCAGCGACGCGCTGACGATCAGCTTGTCGATGGACGTGGCTACCGCCGTTGCTCGGTCGTCGTGTTTTCTGAGCGAGGCGTCCACGTAGAGTACCCCAGGGTTCTCCTCCAGCTGTCGAGCCAGGGCCTTGGCTCGCGCGGTCCGCCCCCCTTCGTTCTTCCCCGGTTGCATGTTCCTGGGGAGTGGCTTGGTTTGAATGGCCTCTTTCCACTGCTCGGGAAGGGCTGCCTTGGTTGGCAGTGGTTCTATCTGCCATCCTATTTTCCGCAGGACGACCCGGCCGTGCTCCGTTTGGCTTAGCCGTACCCTTTGGTTGGACAGGTGAGCCTCGATCAGCTCCTCCACCATGTTGTGGGCCGCCATGTCCAGCAGTTTCTGCGTGGACGAGTAGATCGGCAGGCCCATTGCCTGCTTGGTTGCTTTACGCATCATCGTGTTCAGGGTGTGTCTGTTTGCCTTCGTTAGCTGGAGGTACGGGGCAGAGTAGGTCACCCTCGACACGATGAATGCCCGCACTAGGCGCATTGCGTCGTCTTCCTTCAGGCCTCTGTTACGGGTAGAGACCCTTCGGATCATGCTTAATATCTGTTCCAAGGTGTTCTTGATCTTCGTCTGTCTTCGTTGATCTTCGTCTTGATCTTGGTCTGTGCAAACGCCGGTCTCCGGCGTTTGCACAGACCACGGAAGAGCGGAAAAGAGAGCATCTATACGCTCATTTTCACATCAAGGTCTGTAACGTCGTTAGTTTATGTTTGTTGTAGTTTTTGTGTTTATACCACTTTACTGTGTACCTAAAGCTGCATGCGTGAATTCTTGTTTGCGTGGACGCTTCGTTCTCCTAGCTGTCATTCTCGTTCCCGATAGTATTGTGACGTTAACAATTTATGTATAATCTTGAATTCAAATTTAGCGTGCGCTGCATACTTGGACGAGGAACGGAGACAGTGGAAAAAGACAAACCAGACGTTGGCGCACAAACCAACACCTGCTTCGTGTAGCCAACTTGCCTGTGGTTTGTCTTTTCCCAGTCCCTGTTTCTTGTCCAAGTATGCAGCACACGCTAAATTCAAATTACGATGCTATGTCCCCACACACTCCGGCCGCAGTTTCAAGCGTTTCGTTGTTCCTTTTGTGTTGGAGCCCATTACATTGCTCAAGTTTGATCGAACCGGTGGCGTGTACTCCCCGAAGCGCCGTCCTGGATGTGTGAGGTGCAGTCCCTCGATCGTAAGTATGCGTGTGTTTGATAGCGTTAATCTCGCGATTATGTCGTGTGCACGCATCAGAGTTCTAGCTCTTCGGGCAGTTAAGTTGCGTTGCGGGAAGTGAATGGGAAACGTCGCTTCTGTAAAGTGAACGTAAGGATATTGTCACGAAGACAAGGACGACACAGTTGTCTTGAAGGAGAAACAAGTTGATTGGAGCGAACTTGTGCTCCCCTAACAACTCAAAAGAATACAGAGGCGGCGAAGCAGAGGTCAACAAAGTGACTTGCGTCGGCGAGCGTCGCAGAATCGAATGCCGCGGCGTCTGCTGTGCAGGCTTTTATCTTTCGGTGCGAGAGTTTCTGGAACCGTCGATTCAAATCCAGAACATTGTAGATCACAGAAGGTTATTCTGGGCTAGCGGCGTTAGGGCGAAACACTCTGCTTATCTGAATGAGATAGCCCGTGCGGCATAAAAATAAAGAATGGAACACGCGCTTCGCATGGGACACAGATAAGAGAGCCAGGCGCGTCCGGACATTAAAAACAAACAATAAATAAACAAACCCGTACATGGTTCGCGGCAATATCGCGGTCAAAGGGAAAAAAAGGACGATGCTATATGTACTAAGTAGTGGAGTACTACCGAAAACTGCTATACGCACTACCCATATAGCGCTATCTATGAGGCGCTGTCAGAAACGCTCCCGAGCTTCCTTGGTGGCGGGCTGACGCGACCTTCGTATGAACGGCAAAGTACCTGGTTTCGGTCACAGCAAAGTTTGCGCTGTAGTCATAGGCGGGAAATAGGTTATGGCTGCTCACAGGGCCGTTTACGACACGTTTGAGAATTTAATTGAGGCAGGATCAGAAATTACGCGGGCAGCGGGTGCATAACATACGGTGTTGATCAACATATCGTATGTTGTGTCGGGCCGCCCGCGTCATTTTTTTATTTTACTTTTGAGTTTTGTGTAATCAAGTATGTATCTATAGTAGCAGGCACTCCCAGTATCAGGCACTCCCACTGATCGTGCCTACCCTCCCCTCCGTACGCGTTCCCTCCACCCTTCGCCTATCACCGCTACCCCCCAAGCGCCCTCCGCAATAGAGCAGCTACTAGCGGAAATTAAGCAGCAAAACGCCAAAATGCTCGCGCGCATAGAAGCTCTCGAAGCAGCCAACCGCGCCTCCCAGCAATCCCCAAATGAAGCTCCAACCCCCGCACTTGCTACCATCTTCCCACATCCTCTAACGCCCGACCTGGCTGCGTCTCTCATCAACGCGAAAATCACAACTGAAGTCCGTCCCATGGTAGAAAAGCATATAGCGGACGCACTGCTTATCCTCAACAAAACGTTCAAAGAAACCACCGACTCCCTACTTCGTCTTAGAGAATTCATCACCCAACGTCTTACTCCGCTCGAGCAAGCAAACCAGACAACCGTCCATCCCCTGGTCAAGAAAGCCAAGCACTCTCCAGAATACGATGCCGACTTAGCCGCCAACACCCCCTTACCCCCTATGGCCACTAATCTTAACGCAGTGATCATATATCAATGGAACTGCCGCTCGTTCAGCAGTAAAAAAGCCCAACTCGGTCACTACGTCACCCTGTCCCCACCCGACATCATCGCGCTTCAAGAAACGGATACCCCGAAACCCAAACTAACCGGCTACGCCACGTTTACCCATGACACCGGACGGCGGTTCTGGTGGCAAAGGCATTAACCGAACAAGAACATCCCATATCCTCTCTGATTGCCCATACTTTTGTAGAAATCATTCCTATGCGACCCGGTAAACCAAGTCCATTCATCCAGAATATCTACAGTCCTCCCCAACATCCCCTCCTATCGATTCGCTCCTGAACGAACCAGCCAAGAGAGCTGGCACAAACCCCCTGCTTTTTCTCGGCGACTTCAACGCCCTCACCATTCATGGGGGTACCCTCAAGCGACCAAGAAAGGCACGGCACTCCTTCATGCAGCCCGACACCGCATGTTTACACTATGCGACGACCTCACCCTTCCAACTCGACTGGGAACGAGTGTCACTCGCGACACAACGCCTGACGTCACATTTGCCCGCAATGCACCCCATCTAGAGTGGGCGCGCTTACCAGACACTCCTGGAAGCGATCATTACATCCTAGCCCTCGCCTTGCCCCATCTTCCCCTTCGAAAACACATCGGACAAGCAACCCTCGTAGACTGGTCATCTTTCCGCAAAGATCCTACATCCCTTCCTCCTACGGACGAAGACCTCGAACGATGGACGGCCAACCTAACTGCTCTAGTGCGGAAACATACCAAAATCATTCCCCTCACAACTGCCAATACTTGAGTCGACTTCCATCTCGCTCATCTATGGGAGGCTCAGCGAGGCCTTGTAAACAGTCGGAAAACTCGAACACATAACCGCTCCATCAAACGCAGGATTGCGGAAATCACCCAGCGGGCCGCTCAATACGCTGAGGTGGTGAGAACCCAGAACTGGCGATCTTTCTGCGACAAACTTGGAGGCAGGTTGAGCACCAAGCGCACATGGCATATTCTCCACCACCTCTTAGGGTCCAAACCCTCCAAAACAACAGCGCATCAGCAGCTACAACGACTTATTCACAACCATCCGCTTCCACATAACCACTGACTAGATTCAGTCCGCACAAAACTTTCTGCTTCCCCTGAAAACTCGCCAATTCCTACGACCTTACCATACTTTGGCCTTCCTAACCCCGATCTCGACGTTCCCTTCATGATCCAAGAATTGGAACAAGCCCTCTATCGCTTGACGCGCAACACCACGCTGGGAAAAGACCGCGTAACAAACAAAACGCTCCGAAACCTAGACGATGAACTCTCTCATGCATCGTTACCCTCTTTAGAAAACACTGGGGAGCTGGAACCCTCCCGCAACAATGGCGGCATTCAGACATTATACTCGTACCGAAGCCCCACAAACCTGTAGCCATCGACAACCTCCGGCCGATTTCTCTTGCTTCGTGCCTGGGCAAGCTGTCCGAACATATGGTGAATTATTGCCTAACAACTACCTCGAAGACAACGATCTCTATCCCCATACCATGTTCGGCTTCCGTCCCCACCTATCTGCTCAAGACGTACTCCTCCAACTAAAGGAACAAATTATTGATAACCTAAGCAAAACCCAGCCCAGCACCATCCACGCTCTTGATGTCCAAGGGGTCTTTGATAACGTCACGCACGAGGCCATCTTGCGAGGCCTTCGAACAACGAACTGTGGAGCGGCTACTTATAATTTAGTCCGAGCCTTTCTGAGAGATCGTACAGCCACAATACGCCTGGGTACCATACAATCAGACCCTTTTCCCACGCCAGCAAAAGGCATCCCTCGAAGATCTGTCATTTCCCCCTTACTTTTCAACATCGCCCTCCTCCAACTTCCAGCCAAACTCTCTACAATCCCCAATCTCCACCATGCATTCTAGGCTGATGACTTAACAATCTGGACCAACACCGGATCGGCGGGACAACAGCAAGACAATATACAGCAAGCCATCGACTACACGCTCGAATATCTACGAGCCGAGGCCTCACCTGTGCACCCCAAGAATCTGCATTGTTCTCCGCACACGCACACGCGGCCGTCCTGCACAACCAACCCCTGACCTGTCCGTCAGTCACCATATCCTCCGTTCCCGTCCCGCAAGTGACCAGTCTTCGAATTCTCGGCGTTACCTTGCAAGCCGTCGGTTCAGGAACCGCTCTTCTTCCGCAACTCCATCCAACCATCACGCAGCTTACGCACCTCATCCGAAGAGTCTGCACCCCGCACCACGGCCTCCGAGAAAAAGAAACCTGCCAACTTATTCATGCGGTCCTGATAAGTCGTATCATATATGGGGCACCGTACGTCCAACTGAAACGAAAGGAACACTCCAAACTTGACGCACTAATTCGCAAAACATACAAAATTGCCCTTGAACTCCCTGCATTTACTCCTACCACGCATCTACTCCGACTCGGCCTCCACAATACACTGTCTGAACTCCTAGAAGCACAGCAAGTCGGCCAGCTCGCTCGCGTATCCCTCACCCCCACGGGCCGCACCGTTTTGACACACCTGGCTCGTTCCGTCCCTACTTCATTGGACGCACCACAACGCATGCCCCCCCAAATCCGCGCACACATCAGTCTCGCCAATTCCGCACCATATGCACCCTACTTAGAACGTGGGTCAAAGACAAGCACGCGTTCATCTCCTAGAGAGACGATACTCCAACGACCCCGACACCCGATACACGGATGTCGCAACCTACTTGAACCGAACAGCCCATGCAATGGTTACCGTCAATGCTCAAGGCTCTATCCTGACATCCGCCACCATCGCTGATACTAACACCACTACTGCCGAAGAGACAGCCATAGCCCTCGCCGCCACCACAGCACCTACCGGCTATGTAACCACAAACTTGCCGGAAATTTCTGACCGGATTCATTTCACCTCCCGTCCTCAAGCTTCTAAAGACAATACAGACCCTGCCCTACATCCAAATTGTATGGACCCCAGGTGATGCCTCACTCCCAGGGAATGAGGCGGGGCACGCCGCTGCCCGCGATATCCTACTCCGGGCATTCACTTCGGGGGCGGGCGACTTGGCAGCACCGTCCTCCAACCTCTCCGTTCCCAGTCGCTACACCGATATACTGTACCACTACCGTCACGGCCGCAGCCTTTATCCACCCCCTCATCCCTCCCTCAGCACTTGCGACGCCCGATTATGGCGCAGACTCCAGAGGGAAACATACTTTAACACCCCTATTCTTCACCATATATCCCCCAACACAAACTGCCCTACCTGCAAAACTCCCAATACGACTTACCATCATATGGGCATGCGCCGACCACCCGAACCACCTTCCTTTCTCCACCCCGGAGCAGTGGGAGTGTGGGCTGACCAGCTCTCAGCTCGGGACTCAGGAACACCTATCTCCCGGGCTAGAGCAGCAGCAGTCGCTCGCGGATTTCTGAACTGAGAAGAGGTCACCCATCCTTTTTTCTTTTCTTTTTTGTGGGCTCAAATAAAAACGTTTTTTCCATCACCACCATGCGACACTCCTCAAGAGGCATTGTTGAAGGCCTACGCTATAAGTAAAACTGGGAGTATAGTTGCGAAGAAGCTCTGCATACAGGTTGACAAATTTATTTCATGTAGACTTAGAATGACGCTGTCCATTAAAAGCTGTTTGTGTGTCACTTTCGATAGGTTTGCCGAATACCTGTGCAAATGGCAGTCTTAAAAGGCTCGCATTCAGCTACTGTTACAATATACCACGTGCTTCTGCTTCACCTTACAGTTGTCCGTGTAGAGACGGTGGTCACATATCACTGCTACCTCCCCCTGCGAACGCAGAGCTTGCGTCGTTGTATCGTTACGAAGCATTGGCTATGGTACTTTTCGAGTATGCCCTGGAATGACTGCGCTCTAGATGTTGATTCTAATAATGCCTAAAATTTAGGCCATCGGACTCGTTAGCATTCATGCTTTATTTCTTTCGTTCTCGTTGGTCAGGCCCCGCCACGCAGCGCTTCGCCTTTCTGCTGTAACGTTTGTAACGGCGACGCCTGTTATTACAACCTCGGGCCTCGGCGCTGGCGTACAGAGAGCGCCACGTGTGTTTCAAGTCCCGCGGCGTGTATCCGTGGCTCGCCACTATAGACCTCGTGCAGGGCCCGAAATCCTTCCTGTAATGGAGAAAACCCTCGTCGTGGACTATCTTGATGCCCATCTTGCCGGCCACCATTCCCGTGAGGAAGACGTCTTCGAGGTGCAGGTAAGGCACGGCGGCGCTACCACCCAGCAGGAGCGGAGCGCAGTCTCCGGACAAGAGGTACGACGGCCCGCTCAGAAAGGCCGGGTACGACGAGTTGCGGTACTCTCTGGCCGACACGTACCACTTGCTCGTGCGGTTCCTATGTGGCTCCAACTCATGGGTCACCATGCCCCACATGGTCCGTTTCACGCCGTGCAACCTGCGTACCCGATTCGCGAGGCCCCAGACGTTGAGTAGCATGTCGTCGTCGATCTTCAGGACGAACTGGGCGCCAAGACAGTACTCGCTGGACCAGCGGACCATCGCTATAGACTTGAGGGTCAGGTTCCAGTACGCGTCCGTGAAGTCAGCCTGAACAAGGTCTCCGTGCTTGGCATGCTCGTACACAATGTTGCTCTGGTACAGTTTGACCTTAGGCCTACCTACGAGAAACACGAGCCGAAAGCCACGCCGGCGCGCCGCTGCTCCCCACGTTTCCCGGATGACCTTGCGTTGGGCGAAGTTGATGGAGCTGCTGATGACCACAATGAGGACGGTCGGTACTGGCGAGCCAGAGCAGATGTTGGGCTTGTTTAGGATGTAGGTGAAGGTGTACCGATCTTCGGCGTTTCCAGCGTGATAGGATTTTGGGGGTAGACGGTCGTTGGCCAAAACTGGGGGACTGTCTCGTCCTGAAGGAGGTTTAGCTCCTTCAAAAGCCGGCGAGGAAAGGTTGTGTCCTGTTCTCACTGGTCTCATGTCCCAGCCGAAGTCTATCAGGGAAAGGTGGAGGTAGCACAAGAAGACCAGGTACACGTAAGCGGCAACGCTGCTTGTGGCGCACACAAGCTGCTTCCGCGACAACTTGCAGAGGACGGTCATCACCTGTAGTTCTTCCCGTTGTCAGGAAGGGCCTGAAGAAAAGAAAAAACGAAATTGAGAAAAGAGTAATTCACGCACTCTCGCTGCAAATCGTAAGGGGCCATGAGGACAAAATACAAGTTCGTTTTACTCGAAATATGTCGTGTTTTATAGTGCTGCTAGCCCTTGTCCGGCTGCAAATGATGGCGTATTCACTGAGGAATTAATCAATTTAAGTTGAAATTTGATTCTCCCGCTACATCGTGTGTTTTCGGGACGTTAGCAATGAAGTAATAAGCGCGCGTATACAAACGCGCACTTGTTTTTTGATCGCATTTGCACCTGGCTTGTTTTCTGCTACTGTAGAAAGTAACCGTTTCGTGCAACATGGAATATCCTCGACAAACAGGGTCAGGTAAGACAACATCGCTCACGCGAAACGGCCAGTGCGTGTAAGACAACTCGAACGCGGCGGACTGCTGTGCAGCTAAAACAAGCAAAGTGGTCGCAGTACCAGCAACAGTACGGATCGGTGCTTATATGTTTACCTCATTCACTCGCTTAGTGCACGAATGCACTCACTCAGTGCATGAGTTAGTGCACTCATGGTTGCCTGTGTGAACCTTCATATCTTGATTATATATCTTTATGCATGGGCATTATTGTATGTAATGTGGCGTGCACGCAGTTTTACTTGTACGTTTTTAATTTTTCAACTTCACTATCACTTTCTTGGACCACATCTTACATTTAATAGTGACACATTGGTCGTATGTTCCTGTTGCTGTCTTTTCAGTCTGCACTGTCATTACTTGTGGTTTGTTGCACTAAACCCTTTCTTTGCAATCTCCTTTTCCTTTTAGCTTGCTTCAGCCATGAATGAAATGTCACTGTGAAACCCTGTTTTGTTTTGATATTGCATCGCGCATCATTCTTAAACATTTATCCGCTTTTGCTTGTGCACTTGGGTTTTATTGACGAAAGCTTGTCCCAAGCTAAAACGTGAATAAGGTGTGTTTGCTTGTCACCAGTTCCTGTTCTTTTTTACCGGGCCCATTGAATCAACTTCTGACGTATATATATATATATATATATATATATATATATATATATATATATATATATATATATATATATATATATATATATATATATATATATATATATATATATATATATATATATATATATATATATATATATTGTGAGGCCGTAGGTAGGAAGCGACCAGACCGTGGCTTCGTAGCTCCTTTATTCGGAGGTGAGTCGAAGAGACCCCAAGATGGCGATCAAGCCCAAGCGCTGATGATGAGTATGTACAAGGAATGAAGAAGTGATTCCCTCAAGCCGGTGGGGATGATAGTGAGCAATTGCTGCCTACAGGTGGCAGGCAAGCTGTAGCCTCAAACAAAGCTCACAATATATATATATATATATATATATATATATATATATATATATATATATATATATATATATATATATATATATATATTGCTTTCCTCATATATATATATGAGGAAAGCAAGTTCTCTTTGCTGAAACGTAGGCCACAATCGTGCTTTTACCTTGTTCGAAGTTTTTCTTCTCTTATATATATATATATATATATATATATATATATATATATATATATATATATATATATATAGAAAGAAATGCCGGCAGTCTGCAACACCAAAGAAGGCATAGGGGAATGGTTAGACTATTTTTTGACCGTTAGTGAAGTTATATTTTGTTAGTAATTTAAGTAGAAAGAAAGAAAGAAAGAAAGAAAAAAACGCGCCCAGAGTTGAGACCGAACCCACGCCTTTCGATTCGATCGCCTTACCAATAGCCCTCATTGTATACACACACACACACACACACACACACATATATATATATATATATATATATATATACAGGGTGTCCCAGCTATCATGCACCAAGATTAAAAAAAAAGAGTAAAAGCGTAACTCGAAAGAAACCAGGTGTATAATGTTTGCAGTACTGTGAAGAAGCGGACAGTATTTTTTTTCTTTAATGAGACTTAATGAACTAATTAAAATTAATTATCTAACTCGAGAAATACTGTCCTAATCACTAAAGTGTCAATGAGGCACTTGTAGGTAACCACGAGGGGCATCTAACTGCGGTATTTTCAGCGATGAACTAATTGCGTACACATTTATTTTGACTGATAAAGGAAACCCGCGAAATATGAAAAATACCACGTGACGGCGCCTCCGCGCGCACCGTAAAGACGCGCCCTCAAACAGGCTGCCTCTGAGTTAGCCAGAATGAAATAGACAAAAGAAAGAAAGAAGAAATCGCGACCGAGTTTGTTCCTTATCTGCACACGCGTCCCGCGAATCTTGCTGCTGCTGCTGCTTCCATGCATGCTATTATCAAGGTGATGCTATGTCTCTTCGGGCGGGTAACACGCGAAGCAGTTGTTTTCAATCAGCTTTGTTTGGGGACGCTGCTTTACAATGCGCGCGTAAGCGTCGTCACGTGGCATTTTTCATATTTCGCTGGTTTCCTTTATCAGTCAGAATAAATGAGTACGCAATTAGTTCGTCGCTGAAAATAGCGCATTTGGATGGCCCTCGTGGTTACCTACAAGTGCCTCATTGACACTTTAGTGATTAAAGCAGTATTTCTCGAGTTAGATAATTAATTACAATTAATTAATTAAGTCTTATTAACGAAAAAAATACTCTCCGCTTCTTCACAGTACTGCAAACATTATGCACTAGGTTTTCTTCGAGTTACGCAATTTCTCTTTTTTTAAAGCTTGGTGCATGATAGCTGGGACACCGTGTGTGTGTGTGTGTGTGTGTGTGTGTGTGTGTGTGTGTGTGTGTGTGTGTGTGTGTGTGTGTGTGTGTGTGTGTGTGTGTGTGTGTGTGTGTGTGTGTGTGTGTGTGTGTGTGTGTGTGTGTGTGTGTGTGTGTGTGTGTGTGTGTGTGTGTGTGTGTGTGTGTGTGTGTGTGTGTGTGTGTGTGTGTGTGTGTGTGTGTGTGTGTGTGTGTGTGTGTGTGTGTGTGTGTGTGTGTGTGTGTGTGTGTGTGTGTGTGTGTGTGTGTGTGTGTGTGTGTGTGTGTGTGTGTGTGTGTGTGTGTGTGTGTGTGTGTGTGTGTGTGTGTGTGTGTGTGTGTGTGTGTGTGTGTGTGTGTGTGTGTGTGTGTGTGTGTGTGTGTGTGTGTGTGTGTGTGTGTGTGTGTGTGTGTGTGTGTGTGTGTGTGTGTGTGTGTGTGTGTGTGTGTGTGTGTGTGTGTGTGTGTGTGTGTGTGTGTGTGTGTGTGTGTGTGTGTGTGTGTGTGTGTGTGTGTGTGTGTGTGTGTGTGTGTGTGTGTGTGTGTGTGTGTGTGTGTGTGTGTGTGTGTGTGTGTGTGTGTGTGTGTGTGTGTGTGTGTGTGTGTGTGTGTGTGTGTGTGTGTGTGTGTGTGTGTGTGTGTGTGTGTGTGTGTGTGTGTGTGTGTGTGTGTGTGTGTGTGTGTGTGTGTGTGTGTGTGTGTGTGTGTGTGTGTGTGTGTGTGTGTGTGTGTGTGTGTGTGTGTGTGTGTGTGTGTGTGTGTGTGTGTGTGTGTGTGTGTGTGTGTGTGTGTGTGTGTGTGTGTGTGTGTGTGTGTGTGTGTGTGTGTGTGTGTGTGTGTGTGTGTGTGTGTGTGTGTGTGTGTGTGTGTGTGTGTGTGTGTGTGTGTGTGTGTGTGTGTGTGTGTGTGTGTGTGTGTGTGTGTGTGTGTGTGTGTGTGTGTGTGTGTGTGTGTGTGTGTGTGTGTGTGTGTGTGTGTGTGTGTGTGTGTGTGTGTGTGTGTGTGTGTGTGTGTGTGTGTGTGTGTGTGTGTGTGTGTGTGTGTGTGTGTGTGTGTGTGTGTGTGTGTGTGTGTGTGTGTGTGTGTGTGTGTGTGTGTGTGTGTGTGTGTGTGTGTGTGTGTGTGTGTGTGTGTGTGTGTGTGTGTGTGTGTGTGTGTGTGTGTGTGTGTGTGTGTGTGTGTGTGTGTGTGTGTGTGTGTGTGTGTGTGTGTGTGTGTGTGTGTGTGTGTGTGTGTGTGTGTGTGTGTGTGTGTGTGTGTGTGTGTGTGTGTGTGTGTGTGTGTGTGTGTGTGTGTGTGTGTGTGTGTGTGTGTGTGTGTGTGTGTGTGTGTGTGTGTGTGTGTGTGTGTGTGTGTGTGTGTGTGTGTGTGTGTGTGTGTGTGTGTGTGTGTGTGTGTGTGTGTGTGTGTGTGTGTGTGTGTGTGTGTGTGTGTGTGTGTGTGTGTGTGTGTGTGTGTGTGTGTGTGTGTGTGTGTGTGTGTGTGTGTGTGTGTGTGTGTGTGTGTGTGTGTGTGTGTGTGTGTGTGTGTGTGTGTGTGTGTGTGTGTGTGTGTGTGTGTGTGTGTGTGTGTGTGTGTGTGTGTGTGTGTGTGTGTGTGTGTGTGTGTGTGTGTGTGTGTGTGTGTGTGTGTGTGTGTGTGTGTGTGTGTGTGTGTGTGTGTGTGTGTGTGTGTGTGTGTGTGTGTGTGTGTGTGTGTGTGTGTGTGTGTGTGTGTACTGAGGGGTATTTACAAAGCTTCAGATGTAAAACACAGGATGAAAGTGAACGGCTAACCCATCGAGCCGGCGGACGACATAGTCTTGCTGAGTGAGACTGCAGAACACATGCAAACAATGTTTGAAGAACTACAATATCAGAAAGGACAGCCGTAGGACTAAAATTAACTATATGAATAAATCTAAGGTAATGCGGAATGAACATGCCAAAAACATCCCCTTCAGCTCAGGAAACGAAACGCTAGAAGTTGATAAAGAATATAACTACCTCGTACAGATGGTTAGTGATGACCCCAACCATGAGAGGGAAATCCGGAGCAGAATTGGTATGGGTAGGGGAGCACTCTGCAAGCCCTCCAAAAAAATAAAAATTAAGCTACCTCTGTCACTCCAAAGAATAATCTACAACCAGTGCACACACACTGCCGGTGATGACATACGGGGCTGAAACTTGGCGCCGTATTTAACAACTAGAAAGCAAACTTAGATCAGCTCAACGGGCCATGGAACGAATAATGTTGGGAATAACACTCATGGAAAAGAAGTAGCCACCTGGATCAGAGAACAAACTAGAGGTGAAGTTATCGTAGTTAAAATGAAGAGAGAAACGGACTTGGGCTGGCCTTGCAGTGAGGCGAACCGGCAACCGGGGTACAATTAGGGTAACAGAGTGGATACGGAGAGATGGGTAAACGGGAAGGGGGAGGCCAATAATACGATGGAAGGCTGAATTGGGGAACTTCAGGGGAAACTGTGGGCTCGAGGAGCGCAGGACAGGAGCGGTTGGAGGGGAATTGGGGAGGCCTTCGTCCTGCAGGGGTGATGATGACGATGAGGATGATGGTGACGATGACGACGGTGATCTGCGCAAGAATGACGGCATATCCATGCATAAAATGACCCCGTTGGAGCTGCTTTGCACAATTTTCACCCTTCCTTGTGAACTTTTGCACAGGCATACACGAGCGAACGCAAAGTTTTTCTACGTAAGGTCACAGCCGATAAAGTTTCCGAAAATTTAAAGGAACCGAAATTCTCAAAAATAAAGAATGGTACTCGAGCAGGCAGGTATGGTAGCAGCGTGGTTTACTTGTTTACGTTCAACATTTCATGGCTAAAAATGGGGTCGTGGTAACCTCAAATTCTCAGTGCTGGCTGGTAGTCGGATAGTACGATAGTCATTTGTACTGACTAGTAGACGTACTGATTGCTGATTGGTATGACTGCTGCATTTTATGCGAGAAGTCACACGTCGCACTGGAAACGAAATGCAGCTGCCAAGGTGGGGAATAAATTTAGCACCACGTTGTGAAGCACGCCTGCCCTACTCAGCATTTTTTTGGCACGCTGGCTCCCATTGTCGCCGGCTGCTATGGGCACGTCGATATCAACATAGCCGGTGGTGGCTTAAGCTACGCGCACACTAGCGTCGAACTTGCCGTGCCGCAAGCCGACGGCTGCCAGCGTCACGGCGACGAGCCGTCGGTAAAGGCATGGTGAAGGCGACACCAACTCCCCGCCATGGTGGTCACGTGGTACACCCGTCCCGCGCTAAGAATGCATTCCACCCGAGAGCTGCTCTCGAGCGAAATGCATTCTTCTACAGACGGCGTGCGCTCGCGGATGCGGCGGTGGGGAAGTGGGAGCAGGTTGGCCCGCACGTGACCAGCGCGTCATCCCACTCTCTACCGCTCATTGGCCTTTGCGCTCGGCGGCACGGCAAAAATGGGCCTCGGATCCGTTTGCTGTGCGGGAGGGAAGGCGCGCCGCCCAACAGGTTTCCAAGTGGGCGTGTGGTGGCGGAAAGAGTACGCGTGGGGGAAGAAGGCGAGGAGGACGAGGAGTCCAGACGGTCGTGGCACGAAAGCTGGAAAGAACGAGGTTTTGGGAGCGATCTGCGGGACGAGAACGTTCGGAGAACCCCCGTTGCGAGCCCGAGAACGTTCGGGAAACCCCCGTTACGAGCGGCATCTTCCCCGTTGACGTCGAGGCAGCTCAGCCGAGACTGGCCACGGAGCACCCGGGCCGAATCGCTCATCGGCCGCAGCACCGGCTCCGCGGAAGCGCCCCAAGCCTAGCGCACAGGAAAGGGAGGCCCGACTTTGCAACGGCCAGCGGGAACGTCAAGGAGGCAGTGCCTGCCGCCATCCCACCGAGCAAGTGTACCGCCGCAGCTCACTGACGCCGTGTACTACCACACGTGAGGGCGAACTCTTGTGAGTTAAGAACTTCGTTTTGTAGGACACTCACTCTGGGCTGGATTAGGTTACTGTTCATTTATGTATCTTGTCAGTTATTTGTCCCTTCAATACATTGTCCTTGTCTGAGGCCACGGTCCTCGCTTCTTCTCAGTCAGTTAAACTTAATTCGGTCAAGGTCACTTCGCATTGCCGAGAACAGCAAAAATGAACATTACATCCGAAGTTTAAATGTTGATACTCTTCAAATGATAAAACTGAGTCTGAACGAGTAGCGTCTGAATGCCAATATCGTCCTAATCTCGAAGATGCAAAAAGAGCCAGATTAGGTATACCGAATTGAACGGGAGCTGCGACAGCGAGATTAGGTAAATGGTCCGCTAGCTCGTTGATCCTGATGGCCGTATGGCCCAGGGACCCACGACAAGCGTACCTCCTTCACGTTCCTTGGAACAAGAAACAATTCTGTGCGGTAAAATGGAGTCGGAAGAGGAAGTTAATGCCGATATAACTGCCATCGAATCGAATAATATGATGATTTCTGATACATGCTGCGGTACTTTGCATAGAGTGAGAGCTATTGCTAAAAATTCTGCCATAAAATGGGTGTGTAATCCGGGATTCATAGCGAATAACCCCAATCTAGAGATTGTGAAAAAATACCTATTCCAGCTTTCTTGCCATTTTGAGATACTTCAATATAAATCACAAAAGAAGCAGGATACGTGGATAAATATTCATTTAAACTAGCAACTAATAGAGAGCGTGGGAGAATTTTTCAGCTGAAGGGATGGGGTTTTGAAAGAAAAGCTGTTTCTCGCTCAGTAGTGGATACCGGAAAAACTTCATATATTTTAACAGAATTACAATCCATGCATCTTTGAACGGATAGCACTTGGGAGGAAATACGTTTAGGCCACTGAGATGGAAAAAATAAACTCGGATCACAAATTAATACAGGCTTGTCAGCTTCAGAGGGGGCTTCGTGCATGAGGAGGTAAGTTTGAACCGTCAGCAAGAGATATCGGACCCTGAGTTCAGCAACGCGTGCATCAAAGTACAAGACTCGGTTCGAGACGAACCGGGGAAGCCAAGGCAAAATCGAAGAATGCGCCTCTCCAACAGGTATTACGGTCGCAGATTGTAGATAGAGCAACTGCAAAACAAGAAGAACCCAAACTCCATGACTGGCGGGACGTAAGATCGGTACAACAGCAAAAGTGTGTCCCGACACATTCCTGGTCGTTTCCCACATATCCTTTTCATGTGACGAAATGCTCTCTCGGCTTGTGTGACTGATGCGTTAATATGTGTATGCCAGTCAAGAGCAGAAGTTTTTGTAACGCCAAGATACTTGAGCGAATCCACCAGGGGAATGACTTATTTTTGTATGCGAGAGAAATTTAAACTGGCTCTGCAACCGTGAAGACAAGTGATCACTCTTCGACACATTTAACGTTAAATGAATGCTGTTAAGCCATGTTTCCGACAGAGATAAAAGGCCTGCAAACGTTCATTTAGCGATTGAATGCCGACTGCGGCCGCAAAGATCGCTATATCGTCCTCATAAACGTAGGTTGTTAACATCTGGGAGTAGGGGAATGTCACTCATAAGGATGTTGAAATGTAATGGCGATAAAACCGATCCTTGAGGCACACCTCTAGTTCGTGGAAATCTTCCTGAAAATAGCCTTCCGTTCGCAAAAAAGAATTCCCGATCGGCCACAAACTCCATAATCCAACCAAAAAGTTAGGCAGGCAGGTTTATACGGGCTAGTATGTTAAGTAAAATACTATGCTAGACACAGTCGCAAGCTTTAGCTGTATCTAAGGTCACTAAAGGCGACAGCATTTTCCCTTTTTGGGCTAAGCGGATCCTCGGCTCTAAGTCCACATGAGCGTTCCAAATAGAACATCCCCGCTTAAAACCAATCAGTACTCTCCTGTCGTGAATAAAAGAAGTCATCCGTTTAAAAACTATTCGCTCTATTAATTTTATCATAATCGAGGTCAGAGCAATCGGCCTTAAGTTGTCTAAATCCAAACGCTGACCTGGCTTTTTTTGGAGCAAAATTATCTTGGACACTTTCCAGTTGAGTGGAATCGAACAAAACCTGAGGGATGAATTTATTACATTCAATAGAACCGGTTCGAGTTCCTCAGCCAAAAATGTAATAGCACCAACAGTCACGCCGTCAAGCCCCGGCGCCGCTGATCGTGTGATGGACAACGCCTCCATCAGATCCAAAGATTAGACTGGCATAAATCATCCGTTTCTATAGGACTAATAAGACGGGAGTTACTACAACGAGAATAAAAGCGAACCGCAAGTCCTCTAGCAGAGCGTTTAAGAATCCGGGCCTCTTCAGCAGAAGTCAACACCTCTGATGACTGTAGCTGCTTCATAGAAACCGCCCGATATCTTACCATGAACTTATAAAGCGCTGCTTCATTTTTAGAATTCGAAAGAAAATCATTAGTTTTTAATGTAATCCATTTTAGCTTTAGCAACTGTACGTTTCAACATAGCGGCCATGTACTTGTAGTTTGTCCAATTTACTAGAAAGTGATTGTGCAGAAGAGACCTAAGAGCTGCTTTTCTACGGCGATAATCTGGGCTACAATCAGAGTTCTACCAGTTAACAATTTGTGCGGAACGACTGACTGCGAACTCAGCGCTTTTTGCTGCTCCTTGCAAGGACTCCATCTGTAAGGATTGCTGGGCCGGACTGCGTAGAAAGTCGCGAGCCTGGACTACGCTCTCGCAAATGCACACACACACAAACTATAATAAATGGATTTGTTGTACAAAGCCGGAATAGACACTACAGCACACAGACGGACTACACGCGGAAACACAAAGGTGCGGATGATTGCGGACAAAGTCATGAGGGGAGTCATACGCACACAGACGGCGATCGAACGGACGAGACGGTCTGGATGGGACAACTCCGAGGTGCACTCGTCTGGCTGGCCACGGGCAGGTTACTGGAGTCGTTGTGGAGGTGGCTCGGTGGGAAACCACGTGTCGGTGGCCGATGGCTAGGGGCGGAACGGAAGGGCTTAGGTCTGCGCCACGGCGAGGCCTCGCTGCCCGCGCTCCACGCCACCGGAACACCACTCACTCCGACAGGCGCAACAGCTTCTTGCGGCCGTCGGCCGTCGTCTCGTTCACAGCCCGGGCGGTGACTGGGAGACCAGGCGATGGTCCTCGGGCCTACAACGTGAGGGTGGCCGTCCTGCTGCCTCCGAGATCGAACCGCTTCCTTTCTTCTTTCTCCTCGTACATTGCGTCTTTCTTGCCGGCTACACCCGTGGAATTCGGTGGATTGGCCTCTCGATTTCTTGCAGTGACACCTCATCACAATACCACCCCCCCTTAAGAATGTTCCCTGGATAACTATTCTAAATGCCGTATTCGGCAAGCCAGTCTGTGCCCATCAGAGGCCATGAGGGGTTATGATTGCAGAGTTGAAAAACGTATCAAATGAGAAAAGTCCACGAAGTGCACAACACAGTCACTCAGGTGAGTTCGCAAAGGTTCATTAAAACAGTTCCTCAAATAAAGGTCCTTTTTGTACGGTTAGTTATACAATACAATATCGTAAAACAGGAAATGTCTACGGTGTATTTTACTGTGCCTACGGTCACTATCAGAACAAAACAATCCTAGAAGACATCACACCCCTACCAGTCCTAGTGCACAAAAAGGTGACAGAAAATTTTCAGCTTACGCGCGAGTATTCCGGGGAGAGCCAAAGGTTGTTCGGAAAGCATATCGGTGCCTCTTTCTCCTTGGGTACCATCCACCCCTGCTGTGAAAGACTTTGTTGTATCGGTGTCTGAACCTTCTTGAACAGCGTTTTGGATCAAGTCTCGAGCAAATTAAACTACCACGGCCTTCCTGAAAGTTAAAAAACAAGTGTTTTTTTCCGCTTTCTACGCTTTCCCTCCTGTTTCGATCTGCATTCTTTTCGCTTACGCGAATATTTGGCTCGAGATTTCACAAGCACAAGGACCTTTCGCCCGGAAATGTGGATATCGGAGGGTGGGTTGTTGTAAGGTTTGTGGAAGTGCAGATTCGAATAGAGCAATAAAAACCGTAGTCTTGATTGGGTGTTCAATTCTGCTTGCCATTCAATTTTTAGCCTGAATCTTTTGAAGCACCAAGAATTGCGATGGCTAAGGAACCGACAGCACCCTCGGGGTTGGGCCTCACTGTAATGGGAACCACGGGAACTTTTTCTGGACAATACAATCGCGCTTTTCTTTCGGGTCTCTCTTTTCCACAACAGCTTTTCTGAGCAGGGTAAGGGCTCAGATACATTTGGAGGTCCTTCCGTATTGATGAGCGCTTTGTTGCTGGGATATGCCCATACTGTAGTCAAACACTGGGCCTCTTGTGCCTGATGACCCCTATGGCAGTGAAATTAAAATTGTCAGCTTTGGGGGACCTAGAGAGAGGTAGCAGACTCGCCTCTTCATGTGGTACATCTTTCGATCCTCGTGAATCTTTTCCCGTCCCTTGGCTCTCTTTTACTTTCTTTTGCAAAAGCAGCCTGTTACTCTCAGGTTCACTTGGACGAGACGCAATTGTAACAGATATGTGACCAGGTTTGGAGCCTGTCATATTTTCAGATGCGCCATCAGGAGTCACGGGACGTAAGCGAGATTCAAGAACAGCAATTTGTTGCTTGAGTGCGGCTATCTGTCGTTCCTCTGCCTTCTTTCTCTGCTCGTACTCCCTGAGGGCTTCCCTTTCCTCTTCATCTCTCTTTTTCTTACATTGCTTGAGGATATCATATTTGGACTCACCTCTTTGTTTCAATAGAGCAACATCGACACCAAGTCGCCTGGCCTCTGTTCAGAGCTAACTCTGCTTTAAGATTCTCGCGCTCGGTGTCGAAATAATTCGGAAGCTCTGCTCCAGTCAGACCTAGCTATTGTCCATGTTTCATCATTTTTTCCAATCCGGCTATATACATTTTGATGTATCGGCCAAATGCGAACAACAGTAGTAAGGCTCCTCTCTACAGATGGTAAACCGCGGGTCCTGGCAGGGACGCCATTTTTGTAAGGAATGTTGGGCCGGACCACGTAGAAAGTCGCCAGCCAGCACTACGCTCTCGAAAATGCAGACACACCAACTATAACAACTGTATTGATGTACAAAGCGTGAATAGACGCTACAGCACACAGACTGACTACACGCGGAAACACAAAGGTGGGGATAATTGCGGACAAAGTCATAAGGAGGAGGAGGATAAGACTTTTATTGAAGCCCAATCCGATTCCGTGTGTGGAGGCAGACCAGAGGGGAGACTCCTTAGTTCAGGAGTCTCTGGCTGTGGCTGGCAGTCCAGGCCCGTCTCACCAGGTTAAGCTGAGAGCCGGGTTAGAGCTGGACAGCTGCACCGCCCATTTGAAGGGGAGGGGTGGGGATTCAGAGGGAGGTAGGGTGTGTGGGAGCATTTTCATACTATGTGATAAAGGGCACCCGTTTCGGGGCAAAATTTGCACTGTGGCGAGTGAAAGGTGGGGAAGATCAAATGCCAAAGTTTATTGTGAGGGAACGTCCGGGTTTGAAGTTGACGGAGAATGATTTCATCTGCTTTTGTTAAAGGCGGGTGACGTGGAGGGAATGTGCGACAAGAAAACTTGTAGTGTGTGAGGATATCGTTGTACGTGAGTAGGGGGTGGGCATCCAGGGTGGGAGGAGGGGGTCGGGGGCAATGGCCCGGTGTACCACTTCTCGGGACGCGTCATACGCCGCTTCATTGCCGGCCAACCCACAATGGCCAAGGGTCCATACCATAGAATGTGGCACTCCTCAGGGAGGTAAGTGGAGTGTTCAATGATGCTTATGGCAGTGCGAGGACGTAGACCTTTTTGACGATGTCGACAGGCTTCCTGAGATTCCGTTATAACTGTCACGTAGTCGGGGCGAGTGGAGGTAAAGGAGAGCGCAATGGCTGTCTCTTCAGCTTCAGTTTGTGTTGAGGCTCGCGTGGAGGCTGTGGCGACGGTGCGTTTTTGGCTGTCTACAGTCGTGACGGCGTAAGTCAATCGGTTGGGGTATGGGGATGCATTGACGTGAAGCTTGTCCGGGAGATGCTGGCAGTGGGTGCGGATGTAGTTGGTTCGGGCGGTGCGAAGACCGTCATGCAGGCCTGGGTGCATATTTCGGTGTAGCGGGGCGACTTTAATGCGAGCGCGCAGTAGCGGAGGGAGGCGTGCCAGGTGGTGAGGCCGAGCCGGGGTCGGATAGCACAGGTGAGCCAAAGTACTGCAGCCAGGCGTAAGCTTGAGGCGTTGAAATTGCGAAGTTCGTTGAGCTTCACACAGCTCTGTCCATGTGTTCTGTATTCCCAAGCGTAACAGCAAGTCATTAGAGGTGTGAGTGGGGAGGCCGAGTGCAGTTTCGTACGCTTGTCTAATTAAAATGTCCAGTTTCTTATGTTCTGCTGGTTTGAGGGACAGGTAAGGAGCTCCGTATGTGAGGCGACTGATAAGGAAAGCTTGAACCAGACGGGCAGTTTCAGCTTCTTTGAGACCAGTACGTTGGTGGGTTATGCGCTTAACTAGTTGTGCCAATTCAGCAACTGTTCTTTGAAGTCCCAGGGTGGTGTGTGAGCCTGAGCCGTCTCGTGAGATTGTGAGTCCAAGTACCCTGAGATGGGTTACTACAGGAACGGGGCAAGTGTGTGAATAGGGTCCGGCGTCAGCGCCTTGTGGTTTCCCCGAGTTCTTTGCTGAAGGGTTAGCAGTACGGATTTTCCCGAGGAGCAGGTCAGACCATATTTAGAGAGATACGTGCTAGTTATGCCTATGGCTCGTTGAAGTGATTCTTGTTCGCCCATGGAACCTGAGTTGGTCCATATGGGGAGATCGTCTGCATATAGTGCATGGTGGAGGGATGAGACAGTGTCTAGCCGGAGGCAGATCTTTGAGAGCTATGGTAAATAGTGAAGGAGAAATGACGCAACCTTACGGTGTTCCTCGGCGAAGCGCTGGGAAGGAGGGTGTGCGTAAATGAGAAATCCCCACTGTAGCGGTGCGGTTGGTAAGGAAGGCTCTCACATAGTTGTATAGTCATGTCCCAACATGGAGAGTTACCAGGTTCTTTATTAAGGCGTCGTGGGAAACGTTATGAGACTCGCTTTTGATGTCGAGAGCGAGGATACAGTGCTTTTGATGCTTCGGAAGGTTAGTGAGAAGATCTTCTTTGAGCTGCAGGAGGACGTCTTGTGTAGACAGTTGAGGTGGAAGCCGTCAATCTTCTTTGGGAAGAGGTTTTTATCTTCTATGTACGCCGTAAGGTGATTGTAAACCACGTCTTCAGGCAGCTTCCCGAGGCACGAAGTCAATGAGATAGTACGCATGTTGGGTATCTCGGTTGGTTTGCCAGGTTTGGAGATCAGTGAGATGTCCGCGTGTTTCCAAGCGGGCGGAAGCGTCCCTTGTGTCCAGTGATCGTTGATGAGATTCAGGAGGTGGTCGAGGCTGGCAGGAGGAAGGTTGCGTATTAGACGATTCGTGATTTTGTCGTGTCGTGGTGCTGTGTTGCGCGTGAGGTTGCGGATCGCTGCCTCGAGTTCTTCGTAGGTAAAAGGCGTGTCCAGCGTTGCGTTTGTGTTACCAGTATACTTTGAATAGCAAGAAAGAAGAGTCTGGGGAGAAAGTTCGTACTATTGTCGTAAGGTAATGCGGAGGATTTGTTCATCTCCTGGGAAGGCATGCATGAGTCTGCGGATGTGGTGTTGAGTGGTGTTCTTCTCTTGGGTACCCATTAGCGATCGAAGTAGGTGCCAGGTTTTGCGCGCACTAAGCGTTCCTTGTAACTGCGTGCAAAATTGTCGCCAGTTCTGCTGACTGAGTTGTTTGGCGTAGTCTTGCGCTTACTTCGTGAGGCGAGCTATGCGTAATTTGAGGCGCCGGTTTGTTTTGTTACGTTTCCAGCGTTTTACCAGGCTGTGCCTGGCTGTCCAGAGGTGATCGAGGTGCGGATCTACAGCGGGGTACTCGGTCATGAGCGTGATTCGTTTGGTGTGTTTTTAAAGAGCACGTTCAATTGTGGTCGTTCATTCATCGATGTCCGAATTGGCGGGTGGAGTAGCTTCTAGAAAATCCCGGAAGGCTTTTAAGTCTGTGAAGCGGGCGACGCCTAGTTGGCTCTTGGTTATGCCTGAAATGGTGAGGAGAACGATGCTGTGATCACTTCCGAGAATGTGGGCGAGGCATTGCCATGTGTATTGGGAGACGTTGCGAACAAATGTGAGGACCTGGGTGGTGTCCCGGGTGACGCTGGAGCCGAGGCGGGTCGGGATAAGGGGAATGTTGCAAAAAGTAAAGCTGTGACGGTGTGCTGCATCCCAGATGGTAGTTCCTGATTCCGCATTGCGCGCGTAACCAACAACGCACCGCTAACTGACACGTTCTAAAAAACGCTAGAAGTAAAACTGTCGAGCGTTCTCGCTACACGTGCTCACAGAATTCGAGTTATTCTCTCGTTTTCTCGCACGTAGCTGCAAGCGCCTGGTGCTTTAAATGGTACTTCTGTTTTCTGCACTTTTTTATTTCAAAGAACCCCGGATCACAGGCAACTCACCCGCAAGACTCTTTGTGTGGAAAGTACGCCAGACATTAGAACAGGCTGTTTTTTTTCTTGCAGGGAAGCCAGCCGCCTGCATTTGGACGCTCGACTTTCCATCTCCTTACGAGCGACAGAGGACAGCCGCTGTCGGGTAAGTCGGTATCCTTAGTTGCGCTAAAGTCAGCGTTTACTAACATAATATCTTGGCGGAATTGCGAGCTCCTTCACGGAACAGCAGAGCGTCCTTTGTGTTCATTTTATGAAGATCTTGTTTAGTGTTACGACACTGGGGGCGGGAGTAACCAGGCCCTGGACATGTTTTTGTTTCATAAATAAGGCGCGCAATAAGAATACACCGGCTTTCTCCAACTGCGACATTACCCGTGAAAGGAGACTGACAAACTCCCGTTACCAGAGCTTTCACTGCTCCTATTAATAGCATATGGAATTATTGTGTTCAGATTAATACTGAGCAGCGAGTTTTATGCTGTGTTGAAGGTTGAAGTGATATCAACCTGGCTAGGCGTAAGGTTTACAGCCTTTCGTGCATTTTCCTAAACATTTTGACAGTTTCCTGCAATTCTTAGCTTGATTTGTGAACTGGAAAAAAAGAAACGCTGGATGAGGAAACTGACAGATGGCAAGGTATCAGTAAACTAGGAGTAACGGAAATTTTCTGATATAAACGCACTGGCAATGCTGCTAAAATTGCAAAAAAAAATGAAGGAAGCTGGCAACAATGCGTAAGTCTGGAAGGTAGCGAAGCTTTACGCAACCTTGACGACCATCTCGACGGTATAAGTCGAGAATTGCACCTTTCCTCCATCATTGTTGCTATAAGTGTGAGCTTCCTTCATTTTTTCGGAAGTGATAATGCTCGGACATCCCCTTGGAGATGCGCGCGCTATGACGTGTCTTCCTCGTTCCGAGCAAGTTTTACCACCTTTACGGCGAAGCCTGGGTTTTTTTTTTTTTTGGCCAATCTTGGCCAATCTCCCCAAGTGGGTATGCTTGGCTTTACAAACGTGCGCAGCGGACGCTGGGTGGTCGTCGCTAGGAATGCACACACGAGCGCTAGGCATTTTCTGGTTTTCGTTAACTGGCCGGC
Organism: Haemaphysalis longicornis; assembly: GCF_048455015.1. Taxonomy (NCBI): domain Eukaryota; kingdom Metazoa; phylum Arthropoda; class Arachnida; order Ixodida; family Ixodidae; genus Haemaphysalis; species Haemaphysalis longicornis. The sequence goes on from NW_027526225.1 coordinate 113,486,510, forward strand.
GGTCGCCTCGAGGCTCGAACACACGTATACACACGCTCACGTGTACGCATTCGGTAATTTCTTGGTATTTTTTACTGCAGACACGAAAAATTACGATTTACTAAACGGCTGCGCTGTTGACCTAGTTCCCATCGAGCGGCCGTGCCCAGGCTAACAAAAACTTGGCACTGTGCCGTTTTTATGCGCGGGTGAGCGATAAGTGACTGTGATAAGAACGAACAACATGGGCGGCTCGTTGACGGGTGCTTGACACACTTGTGTTCTCCTTGCGCTATGTTGAGCGAAGTGATCGACATTTTCCTTGTCTTTCAAGGTTTCTCAGACACTGCGTTGGTATTAGCTGGCGCATGCGTAACGCAGCTCTTTATTATAATGCTGGGAGAATTCATAAGAAATCGTCGTGCACAGTACTCGAACACAAAGAGTTATTGGGCGGTGCTTAACTTCCAATAAACATCGTATTGTTCAAAAACGAAAGCTTTAGTAGGCCGAGATCAATCGTAAAAAAACAAAAGGGAACCTGGAATTTGAACTGATCCACATTTCACATGTTTTATGGGGGCTTAATGTTTGATTGAAACGACCATGATCTTCATTATGCCTCTAAGATGCTGTCAACGGGCGTTACGAAGGCGATGGTGCAAAAACCCAAAGAGGAGCCACGCCAAGCGCAAGTACCAACCGGCAAGCACAAATAACACGGCTGGCATCCACAGTACTCATCCTCGCTCAGACCTAAAAGCACACCGCTGCTACCACTCGTCGACAAGCAAAGGAGTGCCTCATCATTAGCAGCCAAGCCCTCATCAGAGTAGAAAATGCCTTTAAGCTGATACGCTTACCTGGGGTGCAGCATTTCAGTACCACCGAAATTGCCCCCGGCCAGCGGTTTTGGTGATAGAAGCGCGAATAGACAGAATAAACACAAAAAATGGCCGCGTATCTACTCCTTTCGTTGCAAATGTCGAGAAAAGACGACAGTGTTTGTCATAATTTGCCAAGTAAATGACTCCCTTCAATTCCTTGCTCACCTCTCATGCTGTTCCTCTCCCGTCTCGTTCCTCCCAAGGTAAACGCGCTAAAGGTTTGCTCAAGTCTATATAAAATTACCGCGTTCCACTGCTCCTGGCCGGGGGCCTCGATGCCAGTGCTGCCGTACGGCGGAGACGCGCGTGAATTGAGGCACCCTACTACAATGTTTATAGAACCGCGTTGCCCTAGTAAACGTGCGTTCCAAGCAGAACATAAAACCTATCCAGTGGAACCGTTCGTAACTGATGCGGTTTGATTTCTTAAAATTCCACCAGAAGCTATAGTGCTATACATATGGAGCACTATACATAGTGCTATACATATACAAATTCCACCAGAAGCTATACATATGGAGAGACCAAAATTTCTGGGTTTAAGTAGCCCAAGAAAGACTATCGTCTTTAACAGAGTAATCTTAGAGGGCAGCGCACGCGAAGCACAAAATTAATCAAGCGCGTAAAGACGCTCGTGTCAGTGATCCTTAGTTAGTTTCGTTAGAGAGAGAGAGAGAGAGAGAGAGAGAGAGAGAGAGAGAGAGAGAGAGAGAGAGAGAGAGAGAGAGAGAGAGAGAGAGAGACTTCATTTTATGGCTGGGTCAGGGGGAGGAGGTGTAGGGGGCCCAGAGGGTCTCCGCGACCTGTTGGTCCCTGGAGACGAGGGTGGTCTGGGTCTCCAGGGTCGAGCTCCGCAGGGCCTGCTCCCAGTGGGTGGGTGTGGGGAAAGTGGGAAAAGGGGAGCGCTAGCAGTCACAGGGAGAGTGTTGTTGAGAGTCCCGGGCGCAGCAGAGTGGGCAGAGTGGGGAGGGGAACAGGGAAAGGTGTGAGTGGGAGAGGAAGGCTCTACAGGGGAAGGAGTGCGTTTGGAGGAGGCGCCAGGTTCTGGCCTCCTCCTGTGGGAGGCTAGTGTGCGGGGGGGGGGGGGGGGCGGAGGGGATAGTGGCGGCGGAGGAGGGAGGAGGCGGTAATGTTGTGTGCTCTACCGGTACTTAGATGAGAATGTCCCGGGAGCTGGGAAGGCCGCTGCTGGTCTCCAACGAAGGGCCTGCTCGGGTAGTCATAGCTCGAGCTTCTCGGTTGGCCGCCTCGTTGGCACCTATTCCCGTATGGGCGGGGACCCACAACAAGATCACGGGGTGGGGAGGTAGTTTTCGGGGTAGAATGTGGAGGGCAATTTTGCATATCCTGCCAGCTTGGACATTTCTGATTGCAGATTGCGAGTCTGACAGGATGGTGTCTGGACAGGGATCTTGGGATAAAGTGAGGGATATGGCCGCCTCCTCCGCCGCTGTGGCTGAACTCGTGAGGACAGTGAGGGAGTCCTGAGGTGTGCTATCCTCGGAGAGCGCTACTATGGAGAATGCAGCTGGAGAGGGGTAGCTAGCAGCGTCTGCGTAGATGGTGTGAGGGGACGGGGGGTGCAGGTGTTGCAGGTTCGCTGCGCGTGCAACACGTGTGGCCGCATGTAATGTGAGTGAGAGTTGCGAGGTAGTGGCTTAATTTTTATGAGTTGGCGAAATTCTCGGGGGATGGGGACGGAGGATGGGGGGAGGATAGGGGTTGCGATGGAGAGTCGAGCGAGTATGGAACGCCCAGTGTGGGTGCGGGCCAGTCGGTGGATTTGGGCCGTGCGGTGGGCTTCGATCAATTGAGACGGGGTGTTATGTACGCCAAACTGAAGTAGGTGGTCGGTAGGCGCATTCGGTGAAAGCAAAAGAGCAGCCCTATAGACTTTGCGGAGAAGGCAGTCCGATTTGGCTTTGTCGGTTACGATGAGCCTGCAGTATGGGAGGTGGTACGTGAACCTGCTGATTACGAAAGCATGGAGCAGCCGAAGTCGCTCGGGCTCCGTCAGGCCGTGCTGCCGAGATGCAATACGTCTGAGGAGTCCTATGGTCTGAAGTGTGTGTGAGCGGAGTCGTTGCAAGGTGAGCGAATTGACGCGGTTAGCTTGTATGGTGATGCCAAGTATGCGTATGGAGGGGACGATAGGCACTCATGTGTTGTCGGCGATGGGGGGCGCAGTGGGTGGGCGTGAACGTGTGGGATGTAGGATGAGAAGTTCTGATTTGTGCGGACAGTACAATTCTGTATGGGAAGACATTTTGACTGTCTTCAACTAACGTCAGGCACCCATGGGTCATGGCAATTAATGCGTAGGGGAAATTAGCACACCTGGAGAGCGACCGTGGCTGTCTAAGCAGCTGAATGGCGTGACGTCACACCTAGCAGCAGCCGTGGGGTCCACGTGGCCTGGGACACGGCGGCAGCGCGGGTCGCGCGGACGGCGGCAGTTCTATTTTCCTTTTATCTTCCACTCTCTTTTTAAAAGCAGAGCTGCTTAGGCCGACACAAATCCGTCCGTCGTAGAAAGAAAACCCCGATGACGCAAGATATCATAGTTAAAATGAAGAGTGAGTGAGTGAAAAAGACTTTATTAAATGCCGGCAACAGACGTAGTGTTGCTACTACGCCCGGACGGAGCCACTCGTCGGTCCTTTGGCCACTCTACTAGACGGGCACCGTCGCTACTCACTGCAGTGGTGGTTGCCCCCTCCCCCGAAGGAAGGATGGCGCCCCGCAGCTTTCACTCCGGTGCTGCCGTTCGAGAGCCGACAGGATCTGCTGGACAGCTGAAAGTTGGTCCTCCTTGCTGTAACTTCGCGTGACGTCTTGATACCACGGAAATGAAGAAAAAGAAATTGGGTGGCCACCTGATCCGGCGAAATGGCAATCGGGGAACCACCACGGTGACAGAGTGGACACCCAGAGACGGGTCTAGAAGAAGAGGAAGGCCAAGTGTTCGGAGGAAGTGCGAAATATGGAAATCGGTAGACAAAGAATGCACTCGAGCGGCGCGGGACAGGAGGGGTTGGAGGTCGATGGGAGAGGCCTTCGTCCTGCAGTGTACTTAGTAAGCTGTCGCTGCTGATAAAACAGCCGAGTGTCCGACGAAGGGAGGGGGCCGCCAGCTCTGCTCTTTCTCCAGCCTTGCACCAATAGTACAAGCTGCGGAATTCTTTTAGTCTTTCTTGGGCTACATAAGCGCGCAATTTTAAATGCAGAGCATTTCTTAGCCTCGCCTGTTCCTGCGTCGGGCGGTGTCAACAGTTCCGCGTCCGCAGCAGGTGCACCTCTCCTTCCCTCCTCTCTCTCAACAGCAGCTGGCGCGCGCATGCGTCGTAGTCAGCCCGTTCGCTCCGTGGCGGTCTCGGCGTAACAGGTGCGTGATAGCAGCGCGGTGGGGCGTGAAAGGGCGCGCGCTGCTTGCGCATGCGCGCTCTCCCCCTCCGTACTGCTCTCCCTCTACTGCGCGCGCTGCAAATATTCGCCCCGAGCGCGAACACAGTCGGCCCCTGGCGGCGGCGGGACGAACCGCTCCTAGTGTGGATGGCGCTCTCGCGTCGTCTGCTGTTTCACGTTGCGTGCGGCGCAAGACGCGTGCAGCACACGACCAAACAACCAATATGTGTGCTCGTTTGGCAGTAAGCAATGACATAGTTAGCTCTGCTTGCGCATTTCCTCTAGAAACGCAATAATCAGCGGCCGTTGCGGGTTAATGCGCTGGTTTAATTCCACGAAACATATTCGCTGTGGTCACCGCTTGAGTGTGAAACGTGTTATAAACATTGCTTCCACACATTGCACTTTTCTTATTGTTAAGTGCAGTCGTCTGCTGTTTCGGGAACGTCGAAGGGTGCTTTTGAAGGTGGCGTGGTGATTATTTAAAAGATAAAAGTTTAGTACGCGAAACGGGCCCGGTAAGAAGCGACAAGACCTGCGCATACGCGTGCAAATTCCACACCCTTGTAAAATTGCGCTGTCCCCTTATAGAAAGACGAAACAAACAAAAACATTTACACTGCACACGACCCGTGCGCTATCGCCCATACATTACCGGACACATATTTTACACCCGCAAGCGCCTGTGTGATCGTGTCCTTCCCGTACCTTTTCTAAAATAAATACCATTTTTGGAGAGTCGTTGTTTATACTAAGGAGGAGGAATAAACATTTATTCAACTGTATCGAGTTGCTAATTTTACGTATTATTTAAAATACGTTTCTATGGATGCGCAAGAGTATTTAGGGGGGATTTTTCGGTAAAATTAAGCAGTTGTGAGTTTGCGTCTGTCATGTGGCATTCCGTGTGTCATTGTCATATATATCCTTTTCAAATCCGACATGAATCACCTTGTCCAGAAACGTGTCTCACTCAGCATAACCAAATGCCTAATATTGTCACGTCTTAACATTTTTTCCCACAATGATTGCTTTCAATATTTGAAAATATTCAATGCTTGCTTTCAATTTTGAAAAAGGCGAGCCACAATTCCTGGACAATCTCGGACCAAAGGGGGGTTAATCAGTTTTGAAAATACGTGTTAAAGTACTGCTTTTTCACCGTTACAGAACACAACGCCTAGTGTAGTTTCGATTGTAAGTAATAGTGATAACCATATTTTGGCTTTTCAGGTTACATGCGTTCTCTTCTCGCTGCTCTTGCATCGTTGGCAGGACCCCACCCCCCCCCCCCCCCCCTTCCCGAAAAAAAAAAACGGAATGCACAGAATTTTATTTTTTAACCAATCCTCAAGAAGTAAATGCCAAGACAAAGGCAATATTCGTTTACAAAACAAAGTAATTACCGGGAACCCGTTGCGCTGATTCGCAAGGAGAAATAAAAAGGAAATGTTTTACTACATCTGCAACAGCGCAACTTCATTTATTGCCATCTTTAGGGTTTGTAAGCGACCTTATACGCAAGAATGCAAACACATCTTCGCTGTTGCAGGCACCTGTTAGATTTTAAAAGTAACGCAAATAATCAACAGAGCAGCCGTAACAGAAAATTTGTGCTCACTGCGAGGTCCCAGAAGCTTGGTTTGCACACTGGAAACCTGCTTGTCACTTTGCGAAAACCTAGCTAAACATGAGATGTCGATTGTACTGCGTGCGTTTACAATTCAATTCGCAAGTTCACTTGCGACGAAAGCCGTAAATAAGTGACCCGAAACCGTTATTCATCAAAACTTTCTTCAGAGTCGCTAAAATTTCATTTAAAAGACCCGTTAGAGCGGTTACATTTATATCTCTGCGCTGATCAAAATTCAGTAATCTTATGTTGCCTTTTGAACACACAAAAATATAGTAAGCTCTTAAAAGGAATTTCGGGGCAGTTAAGTAGTGTTACCATTTCAAGGCATCCCACAAATGCAAGAATGCGTCATGCTACCAGTGAAAGCGATTGAGATTGTCGTTGTAAACTGAATTTCAGAGATCAAGGCTTCCTGATTTGTTTCTATTTATGCTTTTATTGAAGGCTCAAAGCCATAGACTGGAAAGATCGAGCTTGCTACGAGCCACAGCGTACAAGTTCATTGTCACAATTACGGCCATTCTGAGATTCCCGATGAGTCGTCGCTTTTTTTGGCGTAGTATTGAAAACTGACTGCCGCTTTCATGCTATACATTGAACGTTGAGGAACCGAAATACAGCATACCACTCTTGTTTGCACCTTTCGTGCGCACATACGGCAAGAAAAAGGCACGAAGCGCGCCGCCCACAGTGTGCATTCTTACGGGCCGCTCAGCGGAGCATCCACACTAGCAGCGCGACGCTGTCGCCACCTACATGTCGAGCTCGCGGCGAATAGCGGCTAGCGGTCGCTCGTGTTTCAGTCACTGCGTTGCTCCTTCCTTCCTTGGTTGACGCTCGTGCCCACGTTTACTCGTGTCTGCTACTCCAGCATCACGGAAGAAGCGATGGAAGCAACACTGCCTTCAATCAGTACTGAGGCCCCAATGCTCTGCATTTACTCGTGTTCCCCTCGCGGGAAGGCGCGGGAATTTTTTTGGTCTGTCTGTCGATTTAGCAGCATGGCCAAAAGTTAAAACAACTTTCGAACGAAGGTCTTATATAATCCAAGCATTACCAACTACTAAGACAAGTAGCATGGCCCATAGCTATCCACACTGTTCAGCGAAAAGAAAGCATTAGGCATGATTGAGGCAAAAAAATCAATACGCAAGTAGGTATTTGGGTGTTCTTTTAATGAAAGTAGATGTGGGCGCAATCTTTGAGATGCAAATCAACAAATGCACCATTGAAGCTCTGTGACGCCATTGGTCCTTGGCACTCAACTGCCGCAGCAACACGGAGTACACGGGCTTTGGTGTCATTTCTCCGTGACTCCGGCCTGAACGAAACTCTGTGAATGTGTGCCTTAACTTCACTTCTGTTTGTGCGCCGTGTGCGTGATCCTGCATTTGTGAGTTTGTGTGCTTATTTGATTTCTTAGTGTCTTCGTTTCCCTTCACTTTCGCACATCATGTTCATGTGGAGTAGCAAGCCAAGCTCGCTGCCAGGCTGACTTCTCTTCATTCATTAAAGGCATTCCTCCTCTTCAAATCAACAAATGCGTCGAAAAAAACATTTTATCCTAAAATGCAAAAAGGGCTCACACTCAGTCCTCCAGCTCGTGGCTCGAATGCCAAGCGCAACAGTAAATCCGAAAGCTTTTAACAGATGGCGTGCCAGCAGCGCGAACGCGGGAAGATTGAATTGAAATAACTAAACCTCGACTGCGTTTATCATTACCATCGGAAGGCTGAGACAGAAAGAGCGTGAGAGGTGGGCGAGGGAGAGAGGAAAGGAACCCACGTTGCAGGGGCGCCAGAAGACTATCGCCTTTCGACGACATTTGTCGTCAAGCGAGCAGATGCGCGGCCGTATATATTTTTCGTTTATTGAAACGTCTACTAGGCGCAGTTTACTGTATCTGCGTGGTGGAATCAATTCGAACATAGTTACTAGTGTCACTAGAGCCGAAAGTTGAAGACAGCGTCTCGTGATTATTGCCTCTGTGTTCCAAGCGCTGATTTAACCTCCAGGCCAGAAAACAAGCGAAAGAATGCTTCAACGCAAAGTACATTAAGGTGAAACCTCCCCAACACACAGAAGCGGATCCAAATCTGTTCGTTATTCAGTACAAAGGAAACATCAGGCATATTTGAGGCAAAGTAGAGATACAGAACCGACAGCCCCAGTGTTCTTTCATCTTAAAAATACACGTTGAATTGGTTTTTACAATAGAAAATAGAAAAGAACTCGTAAAGAACGGTGGCTCAGGGAGGAGAGATAAATCAAAAATTAGAACAGAAGAGCTCGAGCTCAAGCTTCGGCAAGCGCAAAAAAAAAAAAAAATGGCGCAGCTTGCACAGGGGTGCAAGGATGGAGAAACAAGAGCTGGCGGCTGTTGGATGGAATGCTTGCCCAGCGACTCGCGCATGACGTCAGGTGCATGACGCGAGGCGCGTGGCAGGAGCGCTTTATTCTTTTCACTACGCCACACGTGCGGTTGTAGCAGATTGTCCGACATCCTCCCCTTTCAAGGAACCAGCCGCGGTGGCTCTGTGGCTAAGGCGTTGCGCTGCTGAGCACGAGGTCGCGGGTTCGATTCCCGGTCGCGGCGGCCGCTTTTCTGATGGAGGCGAAAAGCAGAAACGCCCGTGTGTACGAGATTTCGGCGCACGTTAAAGATCCCCAGGTGGTCGAAAATAATCCGGAGCCCTCCACTACGCAGCGCCTCATCGCCTGCGTTGCGTCGGCGCGTTAAACCCTACAATCATCATCATCCCCTTTCAAGGAAGGTTACTGCTCGGAGTCCGACGCAGCCGGGTCTCCCTTTCCGGAGGTGCACTGGGGTACGGGGGAGGAGCCAGAATGTTTTGTTGTATCTTTGTTTCGTGACGTCATTTCGCCATTTTATTTTGCATCTTTAGCTTTTGCCAGCTCAGAAACGGTACAGTCAAGTACAGCTGAGCCACCGCACTGTGCGCACTGGAGGCTGCCTGGAAGATGCACGTATGTTGTTGGAAGAGCACTTAGTTGACGGGACGCGCTAGAGGGCTGGGTAGACGTCGTCACTGCGTGACGGGAAAATGTCGAGCTTGGGCCAGCCGAACCGACATGACGCAAAGGGAAGACAACACGAGTGCTGCCCGATAACTCGGCGATCGTGTTGTATCCTTCACTGTGTCGCATCAGTTCGCACTGTTACACGGTTGGCTTGATGAGAAGAGGGGTCGTTAATGCGACCCGAAGAAAATAGCATTTTAAGGAGACTGTGTCGAATTTTGGCCTCACTCTCGACTCAAGGTACCCGTGCAGTGCACATTCCAGCAACTAAAAGTATGTGCCGTCGGCGGCTCGGAGGGCACGTGTCATGGCCAGTGTAAGAACGTTTCGTGGATGACGGCTAAAGCTTGTGCTCATAACAGAAATATGGGCACCGATATCAAAAAAGCGCAGACAACAACACCATCGAGAAGTACGTGCAGTGACGTGTGTAGTGGTCAAAGTCAGTGGAGGATTTGTGGTCTGGGTGGTTGATGCAGCGTGACCTCCTTGAGCTGCATTACCTTTCCGACAAAGGTTGGCAAAGACGAAGGGCGGTGAGGCATCGGAGAAAGGGACTGATGTTGCTGGGGCGACGGAGAGTGATGGCTTAACTGGGGGTGTTGTGTCACAAAAATAAACTGCGTAATCACGATACATTCTCAGTTATAGAACTAGACGTGTAACTGGGACACAGCAGACCTTCAGGATCCCGTTGAGCCGATTGTGTATCGAGTGCCCCCCTTGTAAATGCGTAGGGAGCAGTTGTGACAACTGGGAGAAGTCAAGTACAATTCTCAATTGAAAGTTACCGTGTAGCACACGCATAAGATCACATGCATAGCTTACCCGTCTTTTCCATTTTATCGCGCGCTTTTTGCGTGCCCATTCCTGCCTACGTTCCCCCTGGTTTCATCTTCGGCGGCCACGTGTGACGGACCGGACGCTAACTGACGGATGGGACTTTGCCTGCCGTCTACACATGCTCTCTGCGTCACGTGCTGGCTACATAATTGACGACGACTTCATGTCTTACTTAGTGAACAAACAACCCGTATGCGGTTCCGGAACGTCAAATATATATTTTATACATGGTCAGTGTTCCCTTTTCTTTTGTACGTTCTCATGCCTGAGCAGGCGACATTTCGTCGAACCCTTGATTACGTGTGACGAGTACAAGTCTGACGGTGTCCTCGCTGCTGGGAAATATAGAGACGTTCCTGGATCGACTGTGCCCGACTACCGGCTCACCAGAGGAGCTGCTGTATATAGTGGCCCAGCGAATGCCCTGTTGTATGTGTGTGTACGCGTTTCACTAAGAAAACTTTGTTGTTGATTGTTGGAGAAATTCAGGTAGCATTCTCTCGTGATGGACTCACAAGACCATATTTCACGCTACTTCCTTAGCAGGCGGGTACGCGAATCGTTTTCTCGAACTGAAACCGAATCGTAGCGAAATGAAGCCACCGGCATGTTAACCAAACTAGTATATTTTTTTTATTTCCGTGCGGCACCCTGCTCAAAAGGCATTGTAGAAGGCCTACGATGTAATTAAAACTGTGAGTATAGTTGCGAAGGAGCTCTGTATTCAGCTGGACAAATTTGTTTCATGTAAAACTCGAGTGACCCTGGTAGTATGTCACTGTCGATAGGTTTGTCGAATACCTATGCAAATGGCACTCTTAAGAGACACACATTCAGCCGCTGTTGCAGTATACCACGTGTCTCACCTTACAGTTGTCCGTGTAGAGACGGTGGTCAAATATCACGGTTACTTCCTCCAGCAAATGCAGTGGTTGCGTCGCTGTATCAGCCCTTATTCGCACAGTCGCTTTTCACCCCGTAACGTCACCGCCACGTCACCCTCTTCCGTCATGGGCGACGGTTTTTCGGGAGATTTCTCGCCGAAAACGGTGCTTCGGTGACGGGAAGCCGAGCTCTACGTTTCCTTTCGATCAACGCGACGGGACCATGCCCGTGGTCAACCAGCCAGTCAGAAAACAAATTTTTAGTGCTTAATTAGGCGTAAAGTTAGCGCACGTGAAAATGTAAGCCATTTTCTTTACTTTTTAGATTAATCATGCTCAATTCTAGGCTAAACTGATTACTAGGCAGACGACCCTGTACTCTGATGGAGAGCTTCAGTACGAACGCTACTCCGTTTATGTCTCCGTCGCGGTTTTTTGACGTGACGGAGAAGGTGACGGCTGTGTGAATGAGGGCTCACACTGCACTTCGTCACGAAGCATTGCCTATGGCATTTTTCGAGTATTTTCATTTGCAGCCGTTTTAGCAGTGCACAAAACTGAAGTACCGTCGAGTTGCACGTCTGCGGTTCCACCGTTCACCCCGTTGAAGTGCCTGGCAACCCCGGACATTCCTCTCCATGCTTCGGGCATTGGAAAGAAGTCCGACTTGCCACCACTGGCTCTCAGAAAGTTTTCCATGCAGTCACTGCACGAACAACACAATGACCGGAGACACGCATACACAGATGGTTCTGTGACGTTCTCGAGCTCGGCAGTTGTGGTAGTTATACCATCAGAATTAACCAAAATCCGATTCCGTGTTGGTCATGTCATGAGCTTGGCGGCTACTGAACTCTTGCAGCCATCCGTGAAGCTCTTCAATACATTGTTGGGGCTCCTCCCCAAAAGGGGTATATTTTTACTGACTCCAAAGGCGCCCTGCAAAGTTTCCAAGCAGTCCTGTGCTACGGTCCTTTCCACCAACTTGTGGCAGAAATTCGAGAATTATTTCACAAGGCTGTCATAAAGGGTCATAATATTTTATTTCAGTGGCTGCCAAGCAACTGTGGAATAACCGGCAATGTTTTGGCTGATTCAGCTGCCCAGACAGGCCATGCCAGTGAAAGCACCATCTTGCTTCCGATTTCAAGGACCGATGCAGGTAAGGTGCTTCGTCAGTTCGCGTGCCGGACCTCGATTACTCAATCGAATACGCCGGTTTTTGTTCATCCGCGCCTCCACAACCAGGACCCTCTACTCCAGCGCCGTCTTTTGTGCGGGCTGTCTCGATCGCAGTCTACTTTACTTTGTCGACGTTGTTTGGAGCGGCCTTTACGAGAGCCTCCTCCTTCCTCATCGGGATGGCCAGTAGTGCCCGCTGCGACGCCTGCAAGGTTGAACAGACAATCGAACACGTGCTTTGTTGTTGCCTCCAGTATTTATCGGAAAGACGTGTTTTGGCCGTAGAGCTCAGCCGATTGGACAATCCACCGTTCAAACTAGAGACTATACTAGGACATCAACCCCTACAATCCACTTCGCAGAAGGCAACAAAAGCCCTTCTGTGTTTCATGAAGGACACACGCTTGGATGAGAGACTGTAGTGCTCACAAAGAAACTAAAGTGTGTGTGCGGCCCCGCTCCTATTCCCTCTTTTTCGCCTGCCCTCACTTTCATCCCCTGAACACCATTTCTCCACTGTCGATCAGTAATCCGGGCTCTAAGCCTGGATAACCTCTGTGCCTTTCCGTTCGTTCTTATCCTCCTCCTCCTCTGAAATGACTGCCCTAGATGCTGATTCAAATAATGCCTAAAATTTAGACCATCGGGATCGTTACCGTTCATGCTTAATTTATTTCGCGCAAAATCGTGCTTGTGTACTCGTTAGTCTGGCCCCGCCATGCGGCACTTCTCTTTCCCGCTGTAACGTTCGTAACGGCGGCGCCTGTAGCAAGGTCAGCGTCATCACAACTCCGGCCCTCGGCGCTGGCGAACAGAGAGCGCCACGTGTGCTTCAAGTATAGCGGCGTGTAGCCGTGGCTCGCCAGTATCCTAGGCCTCGTGCAGGGCGTGAAAAGCTTCCTGTAATTGAGAAAACCCTCGTCGTGGACCCTCTTGATGCCCATCTTGTCGGCCACTATTCCCGTGAGGAAGACATCTTCAAGGTACAGGTAGGGCACGCCGGAGCTCCCGTGCGCGAGGAGCGAAACGCAGTCTCCGGACAAGAGGTACGACGGCCCGGCCAGAAAGTCCGGGTACGACGAATTGCGGTACGCTCTGGCCGACACGTACCACTTGCTCCGGGGGTTCCTCTGCGGCGTCCACTTCTGGGCCAGCAGGCCCCACATGGTCCGTTTCACGCCGTGCAACCTGCGCACTCGATCCGCGAGGTCCCAGACGTTGAGCAGCATGTCGTCGTCGATTTTCAGGACGAGCTTGGCGCCAGGACAATACTCGTTGGACCACCGGACCATCGTTATCGACTTGAGGGTTAGGTTCCGGTATGAGTCCGTGAAGTCAGCCTGAATAAGGTCTCCGTGCTTGGCATCCTCGTACACAATGTTGCTCTGGTACGGTTTGAGCTTAGGCCTACCGACCAGAAACACGAGCCGATAGCCACGTCGGCGCGCCGCTGCTCCCCACGTTTCCCGGATGACCTCGCGTTGGGCGAAGTTGATGGAGCTGCTGATGACCACAATGAGGACGGTTGGTACTGGCGAGCCAAAGCAAATGTTGGGCTTGTTTAGGATGTAGGTGAAGGTGTACCGATCTTCGGCGTTTCCAGCGCGAGAGGATTTTGGGGGTAGACGGTCGTTGGCCAACACTGGGGGACTGTCTCGTCCTGAAGGCGGTTTAGCTCCCTCGAAAGCCGGTGAGGAAAGATTGTGTCCTGTTCTCACTGGTGTCATGCCCCAGCCGAAGTCTATCCGGGATAGGTGCAGGTACCACAGGAAGACCACGTAAGCGGCGACGCTGCTTGTGGCGCACACAAGCAGCTTCCGCGACAACTTGCAGAGGACGGTCATCACCTGTCGTTCTTCCCGTCATCAGGAAGGGCCTGAAGAAAAGAAAAAGACGAAATTGAGGAAACAGTAACTCACTCGCTCTCGCTGCAAATCTTGACGTTTGTTTTCCAGTTAAGGACAGTAAACGTTTTGTGCTTGCATGTTCCTACAATATGGCGCAGCATTGCAGTTCTGGTTGCGCCTCACTTCAAGCCGTCCACCGGGACAAAGCTTGCGAGGCTATCGTCCTTACATTGTAGCGAACTAGGCTTTGAAATCACGCCTACAGTCCTTTTTTCCGCACGGAAGCATCAGTTTGTTAATTTCGAGCATGTATAAACACTTTTCATACTTTCTTCATAGTTCCCTGTAATTTTCCGGACTGCGTTGAGCATGCGGAGGCGGACGATCGTGTCGAGCAGGCTAATTATAGCGCCGAAAGCATTGTCGCACGTTAAAATGACAGCTGCGCGGATGAAGTCGTTGAAGAGGTCATAATCACTTCACCTAATGGTCCACGAAAATGGTTCATTGTTCGTTGCGGTCCGTGCAGTCATAGCGAGCAGCAGCAAAATGGCGACCGATCTTCAGATGTCTCGTCTATTCCCCACGCGTCGTGCGTGATAATGAGCCTTTCTGTATGCTGACCATCCAGGGATATATAATAGCGGGCGTTATGATGCCACCTAACCGGTGTAACCAGCCGTAACTGCTGAGACTATATGGCGTTAGGCTCTACACGGATTAGGTTGCAACATTTGGCAATGAATCCATTGGTGCGCCCCCGTCCTCCTCGACGTCGCATAAATGGCTGTTTTGTACCCTTAGCTACGTACGTGACTTCACTGTGAACTTAGAGGCGGTGAAATCACTGAAGGAAGCAAAAGAAGCAACCAGCTGGCAGTTTCGACTGGGCCTTTCACCAATTTTACTTCCAGATGTATGTGTAGAGCACCTGTATACGCAAGACTCAATCGCGGAGCGGTGAGGAAGTAAGATCAAATGAACGGTTTTTTTTTCTGGCGGAAGCATAAAAACCTACCGAATCATTCAGAAAAGCTGGAATTTAGCCTCAGAAATATAGCGCAGAAACATTTTTAACACCTAAAGTATAGTTCACTATACCTAAAGCAAGAAAGCCAATGGAGTGTTTCTACCCCGGATGCCATTTTCTTGCTCTGTGTGTATTTCTTTGCTATGGGTGTCCTGCTTGGCTGCCCATCCTTCTAAAACCGATTCGCCATTCGCTATCCCGGACATGCCACTCGGACAAAAACATTGTGCCGCGTTTTGTATTCGGATGGCGGCTTCGGTGCAACGGCTTCCGGAGAACGGCGCCCAACGATCATCTCCCTTACCTTTCGGTTGCTACATTTTGCTTCGTTTCTGCCCCTCGCCGCTTTGTATGTTGTTCACCGTCGACCATGTCACGCCCGTTGGTCACGTGTTCTTCTATTTTATTACCGCGAACGCGGCCGCCGCACTCGTTCACGCCGCCTCCTCCGACACAAAGGCGAGTCAGCCCTCCGGCAGTATCATGACCCCTCCTAGATGAAATGCACATGCTTTGGTTTTTCTAGTACCGTAAATGTATTTGTGTTCGCTAGGCATTGGTATTCGCGAATTATAAGTGCTTGATAACGTGTTCGCTTCACTCGTATACTTCTCTCGGTGAAATAACCTTCACACACTGCTGTCTTGGTGGTGCTGATAGAACCACCCGCAGTGACGGGCGGGGAAATAAATGGACTTCAAGGCTGAGGGTTAAGGGTAGTGGGAAAGAAACAAGGTTCGGCAAAATGATACACTAATGCAACAACGTTTTAACTTATTCATCGAATAATGCTAAAATATCATGTTGAGCCCAAGGTGTCAACGAGAAAATGTGCGATTGGACGAGGATAAGCAAAACCTTAATGACCGGCTGCCAGCTCAGCACCAAATGAAACGCTGCAGTGTGATAATATCCCTATGAGGATGACGATGAAGAAGTTGTGGTTTTTTTGGCACAGCAATCTTTCGGTTATAATGCGCCAAACACAGGGTAAGTGAAAGTTTAAAGATGTTTTCACGGTGTTGTGAAGATTACAACCATTTTTAAAGGAACTCAAAGATGTAAATAGCTAAAACCGGTGTATAAAGCCGGTGTCTCTAAGTACTTGAAAAATATCACTCACATTCACCAATGGTTCATCACTAAGTAAAAGCATGGGATGTAAAGGTATGCAAAAGATGTATCATGCTCTGAAATGTCTGATGCATGCTGCTTCAAGGTGTGGGCAGCTTATTAGAACATGTAAGAGGACCTCCTCAGTTATCACACCCGGGTTTCTGGTCTTTTTGGTTCTGGAAGCCGTTGTGTGAGCACGGTGTAACCTATTCGCAGTCGACATAAAATACCCTAAAAAAATTCACGCATCTCCATGAAGTGAATCATGACGAGTGGGCGAAGCACTGGAGATTGTTCTGACCGTAAATCACCCGTGAGAGTGCTTACTGCTGGTAAAACTATTTCCATTCGAATCCAATCCAATGCAATTCAATTTAATCCAACCTAATACAATCCATTTCAACCCGATCTAAATCCAATTCCATTCAATCCAACCCAACCCAATCCAATCCAATCCAAACCGATCCAATGCTTCTCGCGCATGCGCAGCACCGCTCTCCAGGAGCACTCTCTCTCTCTCTCTCTCTCTCTCTCTCTCTCTCTCTCTCTCTCTCTCTCTCTCTCTCTCTCTCTCTCTCTAACCTTTTTTGAACCTTTTATTTTGATCTTGCTAACCGTTTGTGAACCTTTTGTTCACAGATGTGTCGATTTACACGGTAGTGTGCCATGAGCACGGACGCCGGACAAGCCTCGGCCTTAACGTGCTTCGCCCCTAAAAGCAGTTTTATTAAGGACGGAAAGTTGGGCTAGTTGGTTAGACGATACTGGGTACATTGTAGTAGCGCAAAAGACAGACCACACGAGTAAGAAAATCACAGAACGAACGCTAGGTTTTTTTTTTAACAAAGCTCTCCGCCACACTGGCAATGGTTTCCTGGGGGAAACCTGCGCTTTTTAAGCGCTTGACCTGTGTCGTGACGCTAGTGCCAACCTGTTATTCACAGGACTTATCTAGAGCAAGGCGCAGGCAGTTCTTTGCTATTCCCCTCTTTGTAATCTTTGAGTGGGCCGAATCATAGCTCAAAATTTGTTTTTTAGCTTATCGTTTGAAAACAGCGCGGAAGACGGGACTGAGCAAGTAATAGACGACACAAGCGCTGTGTCGACACAAGCGCTGTGTCGACACAAGCTGACGACAACAGCGCTTGTGTCGTCTATTACTTGCTCCGTCCCGTCTTCCGCGCTGTTTTCAAACGATATGATGTACCAACAAGCCCTTCAGTTCACCCTTTTGCAATTTGTTTTTTAGATCGCGGATTGTACCTCCAGCATACGTTTTCACGGTTTATGCATATGCATATGTCAAGGTACCGCAGATACCGTTTTCTCGCATTTCGTACATGAACTGAAGTCCTCCTGCGTTTGCTCTAAAAACATCTAGAACACTGTCGACAACAGGGGCATTTACTAGAGGCTCGACCCCTTTTACAATAAGCAGGTAGTCATCAACATATCTAAAAACCGTGGAAACAATTGCTGGGCCGAGGCACGGGGCAATACGCTTGTCAAAATAGGCTACAATCAAGTCACTTAAAGGGGCCCTGAAAGGCATTTTGAGCACACTAAATGAACTAGCGCAATCGTTTGATGGGGTCGTCAACGTCAGCTGTGCCAAGTATTACTCTTTTACGCGCAGCGGAAAGCTCACACTTTTGTTGCAAAGTTTGTCGCTTTTTTCTCACCCTTCCCTTCGTGTTTTTGGACGCCGCCATCTTCACATGTCTACATCATCGATTCCCATATGTTCGTCATGAGCTAGACATCCTGCTATTGGGCGGCTTTTTCACGCACTTCCGGCAAAGAGATGAGTCGTCTGCTCAGCGTCGGCTCGCCGGCTGATCTGCCAGCGGAGTGGAGTGCTTGGACATTTTACGACAAACGAAGCAAGTGTAAACAAACGCTTAACCGTTCGTATTGAATGCAACACGGCCATCACACGACATGGATATTCTCTTACCTGAGTACCTTCCCTAAAGAAAGCGTTGAAGCCCCGTGGCACTTCTTTCGTGCAATCGCAGAGAACGCCCTGAGCCGAATGCCCGGGTTTGACGGATACATTTTATTCAACTTCAAAACAAACCAGAGATGCGTTTCGAACGAACACAACGTCACAACATGCGTTGCAAGTCTGAACCGCGATTGACAGACGATCGGTTGCTTCCTCCTGCCCGTCGTAAATTCGGCACTCACGTCGCGCCTTGTTTGCGGGGACGAACAGCAAGTCACTGAACTCTGGCACGCAAGCGAGAAGGCTTTTAGCCAGGCACACTACACATACCCCATGCGAGGTTGAGTCGTTCGTCGTTCGAAAAAGATAATCCAGACCATGGGAAGCACTATCCACCCGCAGAAGTACAACGTCGCATTTCATCGCGAAACGAACGCTACACACAGGAGCCGATGCACACACACACACACAGCTTCGGTCGCTGCATTGGCTTAGCTGCAAGCTTCGTTCGGACAGTCAGCGATGCTACGACGATACAGAGCTGCGTGAGGGCGACGTGCTAACCACTTCACGTATTTAAAAACACAGGGGCAAAGAACTTGGTTCATCGGAAGCAAAAGATCTTTCCTCCATTATTGTGCCTGAAAAATACTGGCTAGTGTTGCTAGTGTGCCGAGGGCGGGCACCAGGCGGGCGCCGGGAGCGATGTACGCGGCCGGCTGCCGCTTGGGGCGCTGCCGTGCGGGAGTGTGCGCGTTCGTCCGGCCCGAGCAGATCGCGCGGTTGCCTCCGCGCTGCGTAGCAGACGGCAGGGGCAGAACTTTCCAATCCCGCTTGCGACGAACGCGAGCGAAAGCGACGGGAATTCTGTCGCGCGACGAAAACTTCTCCCGACAGTTCGACAAACACGATCGTCGCGCGACAAAGCGACGAAATTCCCATCGCTTTCGCTCGCTTTCGTCGCAAGTGCGAACGGGCCTTTATGCGCAATCTCCGTCCCACATAAAATAAGCTCTTGCTTGTCGCCTGAGCATACGGTTGATATGTGACTACGTTACACTGTGCTTGCAAGTGTATTTAAACGATGTCACTAGGTTTGAAACGTAAGCGCTCGGCGTGCAGCTTTGTAAACGCAAGCAGCCGCACGTACGCACGCTATTTTGCTGCTAATAGAGAGTTTTAGTACAGCGTTTGTGCCTTTGCATACGCTAAACGCTAAATTTTTGCGTCCCGCTACGTAAACATCGCGAGGGGAGTTTTAGTAGAACGTCTCATCAGTTTTGCGTTGCGACATACTAATGCATACGGCGCCATCTGTGAAATGTTTTCCGAATGACTAGGCGGCTGATCTGCTCGCGGAGTGCCAGAGTGCCTGAACAATTTTACGACTATCAAAACAAGTTCAAACAACGTTATCCCATCAGTATTGAATGCAACACACGGGTGCAGCTTGGCAGAACACGGATGCTTGCTACTCGAGTGCGGCGTTGGTTTGCTCTGCGCCTTCCCGTTCATCGCCACTGATAAAGCAGTCCGATCCGGCGCGTTTTGTGCACGGGTTCTGTGTCGGTTTAAAATGTCTTTTTTTCACATGCCGCCGGTAGTAGGAATTACAACCGCCGCAAAATAAGACCCGGCACCAGCGGGCCCAGATCTGAGACCGCGCTTTTTGGATAAACAGTGCGCGGTGCACCAAAGGGAACGAGCGCACGATTCTCCCTGCGCGGCTGCGAGTTCGCCGCCGGTACCAACTGCAGCTACGTACACCGCGAAAGGGCAAGGCCAGGCCGCACACATGCGGCCTGGTCTTTCGTTCGCTTTTCCAGCCTTTAGAGGAGTGTCCATGGTGTCAACAAAGATGAAAAAGCCGAAAGAGCTGGCCCGTAGCAGACGGCAGTCTGTGGGAGCACAATAGCGGAAGTACGTCACCGCTGAGGAGCGAAGCATCATGGGAGGGGAGGCCAACAGAGAAGAAACAGTTGAAAGGAGGAGGAAATACGGCGCGACGATAATGCGCGGTTTTCGATTTACGATTTCTCAGCTAATACTCATCGCTTTAACAAAATTCTTGCAGGAGGAGATTGCTAATACATTGCTTTATTTGGTTACATGTACATCCATGCATCGGCGGAAGGCATTTCAGGACCCCTTTAAATTCGGTGTATTACAAGAACCTATACATATTCCTTCCCTCTGAACAACGTAGTCATCACCAAAGTACATCACAATTGAAGAAATATAAATGTATGGTTTCACTAGGTGTAACTTATTTCCCGTTTGTTTGTCCCATTATGTTTGCCAGTACACTGTAATTGACTTTCGTATGGAATTACGAATGGCCTATAGGCGTTTCCTAGTCAGCACAGCCAAGCGACGCATGGCGCCATCTAGGGGCATGTTCGAAGCTATGTCCACGTGCATGTGTCCCTCAATTTAATCACTCAGAACCGCTTTCTTTGTGAAAAGCCTGACAACACTAACCTAATAGTGCTTGGAAAGCGTAATGATGTGATACAGTAAGAGTTCGTGCGTAAGAAGCCTTAAAACATACGGAAAAGTAACCTGTTGACAACGATGAACCATCCAGCGTTTTAGAAGTGGTAAGATGCGAAACGTAACGCTACAAGGTCTAGGTTTGAAGGCACGACAGCCTTCTCGGAGACTCATTGATACCCTTTGTGAGAGTGTTGTATTTGTGGATCCAGTTTTAGGCTCTTAGGCTCACTGCGTGAGCATCGTGGCGCAATCAGTCAGTGTTCCCAGAAACTCCGGGCGTTCGGCCAGGCATAGCTGCCGCTGGCCCGTCAGCTGCTGACGTGTTCAAAATATATGTGTTGTTCTGTGGCTCGGCGTTTTCATTGCCTTGTGTTGCCACAGAGACCGCGAGAAAATACGGTAAGTAGAGACAGAGACACACGAGAAAAACATTCAAAAATAAAAGTTTGCTGACGTTTCATGAAGAGGACTTCTGAAGGGGTACTCTGAAGAAAGGAAGACCTCTTCCTGAAACGGCAGTAAACTTTAATTTTTTTGTTTTGTTCTTCTCAGGTGTCTCTGTCTCTACTTACTATATATATATATATATATATATATATACAAGAGAAGAAAAACTTCGAACAAGGTAAAAGCACGATTGTGGCCTACGTTTCAGCAAAGAGAACTTGCTTTCCTCAGGGAAGCAAGTTCTCTTATATATATATATATATATATATATATATATATATATAAGGTTAGTAGAAACAGAGACACACGAGAAGGACATTAAAAATAAAAATAAAAGTTTACTGACTTTTCAGGGAGAGGACTCCCTTTTTTCAGCGAAGAAAGGGAGTCGTGAAGAAAGGGAGACCTCTCCCTGAAACGTCAGTAAACTTTTATTTTTATTTTTAATGTCCTTCTCGTGTGTCTCTGTCTCTACTAACCTTATTTTTTTCGCGCTCTGTGTGAGTTTTTGTTTCAAGACTATATATATATATATATATATATATATATAGTCTGAAGGGCGCAGTATTCAGAGAAAGCAAGTTATAAAGCAAGAATAACTGCTAGTTTTTTCAGGCCGACCTCCTGGCTGTCTCTATCTGTACGAAAAGACGAACGGTTCTAACGTGCCGTGAGACATTTTCTTTGATTGATTGATAGGTTGATTGATTGATTCGTCGGTTTATCAATCGATCGAAGGTGGTGGTGCAGAGTTAGCCACTTCTACCCAGCGATATTTTCTAGCAAAGCCCTTTGAGCGTGTACAAACGCGTAAACAGATGAAACAACCTGATGTCAATGGAAAGATATATTTCACCCGCCTCCCGAAGAGCACCTCCAAATGTTCGCTGTCATTACTATGTCTATTAGAAACCATAAGATGCCATAAGCTTCACATAAATCATCGCCGAATTCTTACAGCGTTACGAATATATTTTGCCCGAAGCGAGTTAACGTTACAAATTTTCACTGTAACGGCAATGAATATCTAAAAATATGCCTCCCTCACTCGCACAGGCCCAACGCATTTCACTGTCGGCTGCCTCGGCGTTAGGCTGCGGCGAATGGTTGAAGGAACAGGCGCTAACCACCGACGAGGTCACCAGACGAGTACATCGAATGGATAGAGCTAACCACGGCCATAAGCAGACGACAGGCTAGTCCCTCCGGGAACGCAGGCCACCCAAAAACAGAAGCAGAAGGCGACAGTCGGCCTGCCAGTGGTTCGGGTCAAGGAAACGCTTGATGGAAACATCTATGACGCACTTCCTGAAGAAGTCTCGCCGGCGCTCCCTGACAGCGCGGTCGATACCAATTGCCCGAAGGCTATAGCTACTCGACAAGTCTCGCGTCTTTGGATAATGGCCCACTGGGTGATGATCGGGAATAAACGTATATCTACAGCTGTTTAGGAAGGGCGGGGTTCAGTTGTAAATGCTGAAATCAAGCGTTGCAGGCTGGGCAAAACAGGGGGGATTAACAATGGTGTCACTAATGTCACTAATACGACGTCTCAACAAAGATTATGTATATTTATATATATATACATACATACCTATATATATATATATATATATATATATATATATGAAATAAAGCATTTAGGAAGAAAGAAAGTGGAGAAAAAACTCCCGCCAGGTGGATCCGAACCCACGACCTCCAGACCGGTATTCTGGAGGTCGTGGGTTCGGATCCCACCTGGCGGGCATTTTTTGTCCACTTTCTTTCTTTCTAAATTCTTTATCTGTTTCTATGACATACCATATCCTCCCCTTTGCTTTCCGAGGTTTTCTCGACTGCCAACACTCATTTCTGTCTCTGTCTTATTTTCAACGAGCCCCTCATTTCCTATATATATATATATATATATATATAGACATAAGGGTTGGCAGTCGAGAAAACCTCGGAAAGCAAAGGGGAGGATGTGGTAGATCATTGAAACAGATTAAGAATTTGGAAAGAAAGAAAGAAAGTGAAGAAAAAATGCCCGCCAGGTGGGATCCGAACCCACGACCTCCAGAATACCGGTATATATATATATATATATATATATATATATATATATATATATATATATATATATATATATATATATATATATATATATATATATATATATATATATATATATATATATATATATATATATATATATATATAGAGAGAGAGAGAGAGAGAGAGAGAGAGAGAAGAGAGACAGAGAGAGATAGAGCTCTATAACTTAAATTTCGAGCAACAGCAGGCTATACTGTGCCACTTCCGAACATGAAAGCCAGTGGCATATTTTTCGAAAGTTGATATACGTCGTCGGAGTAACAATCACACCCCCCTGAAACGGAGAACAGGAGGCAGTACAAGAGGAAGCATTTTTGTCAACGTGCGGACGCCGTGTTTGTTTTGTTTTTACATTGTACTATACCGCTGCGATGCGCAAAAAGTGTCAGAGAAGAAAGAGGTCGAGCGGAGTGTCTGTGTGGGGGGGGGGGGTGCAGTGTTCAGAAAATATCGAGAGGTGTTGTGTGCTGACAACGAAGCATCTGCCCTGGCTACGCCCATAATGAAGGCTTTGCGATAAGCATTCCTATCTAGTCTATTTTGAATAGCTTAGATATTTAAGGCTAGGGCTGCTCATACTACACCACATTGAGGTCAATGAAGTATTAGCGTGATTATAAGAATCAGACCTCATTAGACGACGGTCGCGTGTATTGCAATCTCGTTTAAATAAAAGGGAGAAAAGAAGCCAGCACTCATTAGGCGCTAAACACTAATGCAATGCACGCACGCATGCTTGCACCGCTCTTTTACGGCCTGAATGGGAACATGCTGCTCTGCTGAATACGGTGCACAGTCGTTAGAACGTCTGCTGTTTTCGAGGCAGTGTGAAAAAGCCGTGAAGACAAAATACATTATTTTAATTGAGAGAATTAGCCATTGTTAACTTGCTATATATATATATATATATATATATATATATATATATATATATATATATATATATATGGGTTCGGTCCCCACTCTGGGCGCGTGTTTTTCTTTCTTTCTTTCGTATGTTAAAAAATGTTAACTTCATTAACCGTAGTAAAAAAAAGAGAGCCTAACCACACCCCTATGCCTCCTTTGGCGTTGTAGACTGCCGACCTATCTTTCTGTATATATATATATATATATATATCGTGAGCACCAGCAGAACCTACAGTCCTGGGACAATCGCGGTGCTCCGACAGAACGCGCTATCGACATCGCTTCATCTTTATCATCTCGGCATCATCATCACCGCTTCCTGACGGGGTCTTGGTTCCTCGTATCTCGGAATAAACCGTTCTCCTTCACGAGTCCTCGACCTCCCTCAATATATATATATATATATATATATATATATATATATATATATATATATATATATATATATATATATATATATATACATTGTAACGCTTTATAGCTTGTTCAATGTTGTGCACGGTAAGATGGCATTGACTATGTCACAGGCCAATCCCTCCGGCGAAAACGCCGGGGCGACGAAGAGAAGAACGAGGTGCTTTTCGGGTATCCAGGGCTCGGACACGACGCTCAGCGACGGTCCTCATATATATATATATATATATATATATATATATATATATATATATATAGGGCATTTGAAATAAGGCACTTGAAGTTTATTAACGTTGAGGCTTGGGGCAAGCCTTTGTCGGAATATAAACGAATGTTTACCTGATATTCATTTATATTCTGACGAAGGCTTGCCGCAAGCCGAAACGTTAATAAACTTCAAGTGCGTTACTCGTTCGTGTTATCGTTTAAAGTACATTTTTACCGGTCCTATGGCACCTTCTTTCTGCGCGCACATATTTACATATATATATAATTCAGTGTGTCGAACCGAAAAAAATTCCGGTTCGGTTACGGTTTTGGTTCAGTTCAGGCAAAAGCATTTTGTTCCGGTTCAGTTCCGGTTCGACAAAATCAGGTACTGAACCGGTTCGCGAACTGGTTCGATGAGTTGAATTATCATTGAAATTAGAAAATAAAACATTTAGTAGTTTAAAAAGTCAGTGAAATCATAATACAAAGAAAAATTAAAAATGCTGCTGTCCCCCAAGGGCAGTGGCGCAATTGCAAAGCAAATTTTAAACAATTAGGAGATATTAGAAAAACAGAGGGAGTGGCGACGATTTACCATCTACTTTTTCGCCTAGACTTTATGTTGTCCTAGCGACTATTCATAAAGCCACCGCCAACAGATATGACGGTTGGATATATTTTCTGCCTTTTCCTTTTTTGTTGAAATCGCAATCGCCGCTATGGAATCACCCATCACGCTAACCATGAAGCCTTATATTTAGGCCTGTATACTGGCGCGTTCAAATACCAGCGCTTAATACCAATGGCGCACATTTTTATATTTGTAACGAAACAGAAAAATCGTACAAGAGGCACATGAATACTACCAATGATTTAGATAATTTGGTCACCCTGAATAATTTGTTAGCTGTCACCTTATCGTATGTGTTAGCCACACTTTTGTTAAAAGTAAGCTTTAGTTAACCCTCAGTCACTGCATTATTGCTCTGACCACTGCAATTCCTTTTGCGATAGATACCGGATGTGTGCATTGCAATCAGTATGTCATCGTACCCCCTGACACCCGGCCATCGTTCCGTGTCCTACACTGCGGAATCTTGTAACGGATTATGCTGTTGCAAAATGAGAGGGAAATTTGACGCGCGGAGCATGAGATGGGACTTTTTTGGGTAGGCGATCTCTAATTCGTCCACAGCAGTACTCCCCTCCGGAACGGGTAGCAGTAGAAGTAATGTAGCCAGTTGGGCAGTCGGTACAAGTGCACCTTAAAAAAAAAAAAAAGCAGATCTGAAAGAGGCAAAACTGCAGAACAAGCAGAAAAGATGATCGCTGAGCGAATGGTACAGTGTGAGGTACCGGCCTGCCTTTCTGCACGTGCCATCTGCTGTATTACTGTTTCTGCTTCCAAGACAATGTCGAGGGCTGCAGTTTCTTGCCAAGCGATTAAGTGCGCATTTTAACAGTTTTCCATGACATATCTGTTTTTATTTGTATCTGTAAAAAACGGAACTTGTCCACTGTACTGTCCTCAAAAACTGACCACGGAACTCACTTTCTTCGCATTGATGACACGTTTGGTTGTGAAAGGCAGGGCAAAGAAAAGTATAGAGCACTATCCACGTTTTGGAGCTTTTTTTTACTGATTTGGTTTTACTTACTATTTGCGTAATATTTTAAAACAACGTGATTCTCCTTTTATCGGTTGTTGTTTTCCGTGTAAACACATTTTTAAAAAAATGGGGCATTTGATGCCCCTGCTATACCTCTGCTCCGAGGCGCAGCTGTTGTTGCAGGCCGGCAGACTTATTTTAACCAGCTGGTGATATTAAACGCGGATCAAAATCTCGATACACAGGTGTTCTCGATTTCCACCTACTTCAGAAAAACGGGCGTGGGGAAGGGAGATCGAGGCCACGTGTGGTCAGAAGCAAACGGCTTAGCCACTGAACAGTGCCTGCGGTCACACTTGTCAAGTATTAACAATTTGCAGGTGTCGGACCTTTTAAACAAATTATGAAACGCAAAAAGTTTGCACACATCGGGTGTGGGCTTTCGCTGTTGCGCAGTGGAGCACTCCTTCATCCAGCTTGCTCCAATAAAGTCCAGCTAGGGAAGGGCAAAGCCATTTTATATCCCCTGCAAACTGCCGAGAATGACATTTTGCTTGGTCATCTTGCACTACGCTGGTTCGACACTAGGCTGGTTTTTTCTGTTCCATT
The DNA here is from genome assembly GCF_048455015.1 of Haemaphysalis longicornis. Lineage (NCBI taxonomy): Eukaryota > Metazoa > Arthropoda > Arachnida > Ixodida > Ixodidae > Haemaphysalis > Haemaphysalis longicornis. The sequence continues at coordinate 113,513,098 of NW_027526225.1, forward strand.
CCACGCACTGATATATATATATATATATATATATATATATATATATATATATATATATATATATATATATATATATATATATATATACATGTATAGTAACTTCGCGTTTTTTTACCGCGAAGACGTTTTTAACAGAAAAAACGACGCCATACCGAACACTTCAGATCTTGCGCTGGGACAACGTCAGCGGTGACGTATTAGAAGGGGCACTAAACGCAGGGTTATTAGTGGGTTAATACAGTTCGGCATTCCAGCAGAAGGACCAAAAAAAAAACTGAAGGCACTAATACAACCGCACAGTCACAGTTTTGCAAACAAGCCCGTGTGACGTCATAATTGGAGCCAAGTGAGAAAATGGCTGGTGAGTCACCACTACTTCATCAGTTTTTCTTATTGGCTTCGTTGTTGGAAGTTCGAGTTAGAATCCATGGGCGTCATTGTTATTGGGTCAACGCGGTCTTTAATGCTCAAAACCTATATTTTGCCTTCATTACCCCTTCAAGAGAGGACAGTTGTAAAACAACAACCGTTTGTGCTTGTGGATGTCCCCATGATGGCATTAAGATGCTGGCGCATCTTTAAGAAATGTAGTTCCGCTTTGCATACAGGGCCGGAGGGTTCTATGAGACCAAGCAAGTTTTGTACGGCGTTTTGAGATGGAACGAGTTGGAAACGTGTATACAATAGTAAAATAAACGTCGGGAAGTGTGAGAAGACTTCATTAGATTGTTTTCTTACGCCACGAAGAACGTGTAGCGACAAATACCATACGTGAGCGCGTTGGGTAGATTGAGCTCGAAACCACTTGGTCGGAAACATTCCTTGCGTAAATGTCCATTTAGACGAAGGGAGAAAGAATGATGCACCCAACACAAGCGCTGACTTCCGACTTAAGTTTTTATTGCAAGTCGCGGAATAAAAAGCAGACACTTACACGAAATATCGTATTAACAACATGTACGAAAGCAGTAAAACGAAGGTAGCAAATACAGCTGCCAGCCCTAGCCAATTTGGCAATGCTATCACCACGCCTTCAATGCCCTGGTTTTGAAGAATTGAACTGAATTGAGTTTATTTCAAAACCATGCTGCAGGAAGACCAGGAAAAAAACTCTTGAAACAGCGTGAAGGGCCCTGGGTACCTTTCTCGCCCGTATTGATGGCGCGCTAATAAAATCATCTCCCGCTTTGTATATTCTCACAGTTTAAACCAGCTGCCTCTTGTCAAGGTTTGGGCGCCTATACATCATATGAGTTTACATTGCAGTGACTTTCTGTTTTACAGCCTTGTGGGTATACCTGAATTTGATAAAACGGCAGTAATATTTAAAGTAGAAATAGAATAGAAAAAGCTAGAGAATACGAGAATAGAAAAAGCTAGAGGTAACTTTGCTGGCGGGCGATTAATTTCTCAGAAGGAAATCGCATTCTTGGAGGACAGGGCATTGCATATAGGGCGTAAGTTACAGGGGAGTCATAGCGTGTCAAATGCAAAGAAAGATGAACAGAAACATGCCTTTTTTGCAGCGTCCAATTGCAATTGCACTGCAACTGCAGGAAACTCGCACAGCAGTGCAAAACATTCACGTAGCGTATCTTTGGCCAGACAAAACGGAATAAAGGTTTGTACAGACCTCACGCATACATTCTTCGACACAGCCAAGTACTGCACACCCGTCAAAAAAATAGCGCCACGCTACAGCCACCATCCTTTGCGCGAAAACGCACTATTTACTCATAGCGGCATATTTCTGGCCTAAAACGGGGCAATAAAATAATTAAATGTTTCTTGGATAGGTGTCCTACGCATAGAATGCACATATTGCCAGACGAAGTCATGGTGCTCATATGAATTCACAAACTTTATCCGCCCATTAACGTTTTAAGAACTCGAAAACGACCACATTTGGCTCGTTTATATAGTGGTACAGTTCACACTCAGTATAAACCGAGCTATTTGTTCCAACGTTATGTGTCAGGAAACAATAAAGTGGGCGCTGAAGAGACGAAGACGAAATAGACACAAATAACACATACAGGCGCCTGTATGTGGAGCCTGTATGTGTTCTTTGCGTCTACTTTTTCTTCGTCTCTTTAGCGCCCATGTTATTCTTTCTAGTAAGCATGAACCAACTAGCTCAACAAGTTTTGTTAAGTTATGTGTCTCTTTTTCTATAGAAGTGTATGCTGCTTCTGCTCGTTTTTGTGCGTGTACTCTGCTGTCTCGAACTGTAGTGGATTGAAGGACCCGTCCGCTACTTTTCCCCCATTGTCCTCCGTAAACGTGCTCGTGGCAATTAACATTCATTCATTCACTCATTCACTCATTCACTCATTCATTCATTCATTCATTCATTCATTCATTCATTCATTCATTCATTCATTCATTCATTCATTCATTCATTCATTCATTCAGTCATTCATTCATTCATTCATTCATTCATATTGTTACGCCGGAGGTGAGGCTGGCATGGTTGCAACCCCTGGCGTGTAATATTGGCGTAACAATATGAACAGCTGCGTTGTCGACACTCTTACAAGCCGTTGTTCAGATGCAAATCTCGCCAAATCTACGAATCCATGGGCGCTAACTGCCTCATATTTCACCAGTGGTTATCTCCTCCGGTTATGAGGCGTTTGCACTACATTCAGCCTGCTTTGCAGCGGAATAGCATTTCTTGGGCATAACTCACTCACCTCCTGTGACGGCAGCAATCTCCGGTAGGAGCTGCAACTGTATCAGAGACAGCCGTCCGACGAACGTTGTCAGCAGTTCTGCCTCTCGGAGGTTCTGTGCCGTGGACATTGCCCGCGCGTGAATCCTGGAGCAGCAGGCCGCTGGCGAGTCGCTCGTTTCCTGGTGCTTTCTAGCGGCAGTCGTCGGCACGAAGCCACGTATAGTTTTTCCTTGGCCTGCTGATAAAAAAAAAAGAAATACGTTACACTTGACAGAACGTCAGTCTGTCACTTTCGGTGAGGGTAAACTGCCGTGGGGTTTCGGCGAGGCTGACCTCTCTTCGACTGTTCGGTGAATAATCGGTGCGTACTGTCCAGCCGGGGCCTCTACTTCACGGAGACACCGAGCTACGCGCTCTTTAACGCCTTAAGTTTCAGTTCAGAACCTGAGCTTCCGAGGTTGCATTTAATTCGTGTGAACAACGCTCTCGGCTCAGTATGTCAATCATCCTTTCACATTTTCTGGACGAAGCAACGTTGCAGTCGGAAACGCTGGTTACAATTTTACGGCTGTGGATGCATACTCGCTATGTTGTTCTTCGCCGGCTGCTTAAGGCTATTTCTTGAAGATGCTGATCCGAAGATTTCACATCATTTAGCGATGTGTGGATAAACGACCCCGATAACGATTTGCCGAAACAATGCTGTCTGGGGGCTTCGTAAAACTACAACACACAGAAGGGCACCTTGACTGCATCCTCGAACACTTCTCAAGGATGAACCCGTACTTTCCGCGTTGGAGGGCGGTCTATAGTGAACCGATAGGTGCTCGTCTTTGTCATGCTTCCGGTGAATAAGAAGTCTTCAGGTTTTTAGCGCGGGCGTTGTTCCAAGATTTGAGCGATGGTCATCGTAAAGCGAGGCGGGATGTCCTTGCTCTAATCACATACCTCCAAACAGCGGTGTCGCATCCCCATCGGATAAGATGGGATGAAGCAATCGGTGACAATGGCGAAGCTTCCCTAGAAGTGATGAGACTTTCAGCCAGCGGTTGCAACTTCCCTCATGTCTTCACGCTTAATGCAAACTAGAGCTTCAAATACCGAAACATTTGAGCACACGAAACGAGAGGTGAAGCGGAGCGTACGGGCCTGCTTGCACTCAGCGGGGATGAAGCTTCGAACACCACTGTAAAGCAACGACGAGTTCGGCTTCCCGTTCAGCGTTCAGGTAACAACCAGCAATTTGCAACTAACTGCCTTGGAGTGTTGTGGTTCCACTTCCTCCGTAGGCGTTGAACTGCAAAGCGACGCGGAACTCTTTGAACTGCGGAGAAGTTCCCGACTAAAGGGAGATGGTCGGCGCGCGAGCGAGCTTCACCATCCACCAGTGGCTGAACGGGCAATGAGAGCGTGCTCCCTTCGACTCGCCGATGCGAGGAAGCGGTTGTCGGCCTTCTACATCGTTGCCACGCGACAACGCTCGCGACCGAGCCGACGGACGCGTGCGGCTTCGCGCAGCGGCACCGCCCCTCCCCTCTCTTCCCTCGCAGCCTAAGCCGAGATAAGTGCGCCATGCGGGAGGAGGATTTCATCGAAAGCCCTGACGCGGTATTCTCGTGTTTTGTCGGTTTTGTGCCCCTTTCAAAACTGTCCGTTTTCAGCAAGCCTTGATTGGCTAAAAACGAACCCCCGGATGTGACGCCATGCAAGCACGGCGGAGCTATGAGCGGCGGCTTCTCGGAGCAGATGATTAGGAGCAGACGATTTTTCGTCGCCTTGTTGTTGGTTCACTGGCGGAACAATAAACACATAAAGATAGTTTAAAATAGGTTTAGTCGTTTAAAATGTGTTTACAAGAACAGTTGCGCAAAAGTCAATCGAAAGCCCACCTTCAACTGGAATGGAAGTACGTCACAATCAAACGGACTCAAAACGGACATTTTCAAAACGGACAAACACGAGAACACCGCCCCTGATCCGCACTTGTTCTTGCTTCAGCCACCTCCATCTCTCCGGTTGTCTCTGTTTTCCAGCCATTTTTTTCGTGGTTTTCCGAAAGGGATAGCTGCCTCGAGGCTACTCTGACAAAAAGAGAAAAAGAACAGCCAAAGAGAACACCTCTAAGCCTTTAAGCCACGTTAACGTCCAAGTTGCATTGCAGCCCCTTAATCCAACTTCCCATAATATTGAGCTCGGAAAGTGCGACTGAAATGAAAGTTCTCACGCCCAACCGGTTCGACGTCACTTAATACACACTTCGTCTCAGCTTAAGCATCAAGGATTACGCCATTCGTTTTGTTTGTGTCAGTGTTGTGTTTCGTCACTCGCCGATGACAACGCACGCTGCGTTCGTCAGATAAAACAAACATGGGAAGCATGGCCATCCGACCATCGCGATGTTGAGACCGCAAGAAGTAGCAGGATTATCGGCAAAGTAAACAAGTCAGCGAACTGTTTCGGCCTGATGGGGGGCTGGACAGAACGTTGAGCTGGCTGGTTATAGGGCCCGTCCTGAGGATTTCACGACGGGTCCTATAACCAGCCAACTAGCTCAGATCCAACTATCTCAGATTCTGCCTATTCTAAGATTTCAGGGGCCCCGCTATAAACTAGATAATCCTACATGAGCATAAAATGAAATTTAACGGTAAACGACTCTCCAAACAGAAAACTTTATTACTACAGGAAGCTAGAGACTAGAGAAACTTTACCCAAGGAACGCGGTAGAAGCTTAGCAGGGAACCGGTTCACCCCAGTTACATATCGCTGAACTTATTTACGCAGACGAGAAAGAACGAGGTAAACAAGCAAAAAAAAAAAAAAAACAAGGAAGGAAGGGAGGAAACAAGGAAGGCAGACAGACAGACAGACAGACAGACAGACAGACAGACAGAAAGACACTCTTAAGAAGGTGTCTAGCTCCCAGTCTTTAAACTTGGATCGTTGTTAAAATGGCGGTTGAGTGATTTACTGATCGTGTGACGCAATTAGGGACGACACCGTACACGTTACCCCTTACAAAAGTTACATCGGTTCGAGAGGTGCCATTCGGAAAAGCTGTTTACAGCGCACTTCTAGTTGGTGTTTTTATTGGGCTTGTGCATTCGTGAAATCCAGCTTTCTCCATCCACAACAAGCTTTAAATACTCGGACCAAAAATACAACCACCTGCTGTTTGCCGCCGGTGTTTCATGTCACCTGCGGTTCAACATTGCCATTTTAGGTATGTATGTATGTTAGAACGCATATTGGCTCAGGTGCCAAATAATCAAGCGGCATCCGCAGCACCCTCTCCCCGCGGTCTCACTGCAACATCGTGCCGAGTTTTGCAAAAACGACTCCTATACCAACCTGCACGTTGCATGCGAATACCTCTCCCGCGATTCCTACGGCCTCGACCCTTGGAACAAGCATGGTGCCACCGAGCGGAACCGTAACACCCCCCAGATGGCGAGAAAGCCTCCACACTGCGTCATCGCAGTGAACCGTACTATACGTCCTCTCATTTTCTAAGGGACCCAATACAAAGCGTTCAAGAAGGGAGGAGAAGCCTGACAGTCATGGTATAGTGCAGCTCGAAGAAGAAGGAATTGATGCGGATGCCTCTCTGCCGTTTAGGAGTAGTCGCTGCGGCCTCGCCGAAGGCCCCGCCTGTCGCCCCAACGCCGTCCGCATATCGGGCGCGTCCCATAACGTAATGGTCTCGTGTCCGGCAATGGTTTCGGGGGCCCCCCTTTTGTGATGAATAGGCTTCCGCGCGAGCGCGCCCTGCAATTCGAACGCGTTGCCTCATCGAATGCGGCGTGCAGGCGTTTGCGCGCGTCCGCCGAACCGTTGTGTGTTATTATCGGCTTTTGTCGTGACTGCGTCCGATTCCCGTGGACGTGGTCCGAGTGGGCGTGGACTGGGCGCGCGAGGCGTGAAGCGCGTCCAGCCGCGCCTTCGTGGGGAATGAATGCGAAAATTTGTCGCGCCGGCCCAACTTCTTTCTTTGCCGTTACGGTTGCCGGTCTTTTCGTCTGACGGTTAGCGTGCGGCGTGCCGCACTTTCGCTTGCACTTTGCCGTCGCCTTTAGTGCTGGATGGCAGTGTCACTCAACTCAGCCGGTGTTTCGATTTAAATTACAATGTCTGGAAGTTTGGGGGACAATCGATTCGCTGTAGTCTGCGGCCGCTCGTGAATGAAACGGAATATTCCACACGGGACGGCTGCGTCTAGCATTGGGCGACCAAATTTGCCTAGACTTGCTAATGGCTGGTTCGGTCCAAGAGGCAGGCCTTGTGCTTTGTGCGTGCGTGCGTGCGTGCGTGCATGTGTGTGTGTGTGCGTGCGTGCGTGCGTGTGTGTGTGTGTGTGCGTGTGTGTGTGTGCGTGCGTGCGTGTGTGTGTGTGTGCGTGCGTGCGTGTACCCGAGCGGGTAGGTATTTGTTTAAGCATCACCTGCTCTGAGTGGCTGGCTAGGAGACGCACCAGCGTACGGGAGTCAGCCTTTCTGTCTAGCCTCTCGTGCCATGCAATAGCCAGCTTTTTCGCTAATTATTATTATTATTATTATTATTATTATTATTATTATTATTATTATTATTATTATTATTATTATTATTATTATTATTATTATAAATGTTACCAGTGGCGTACCTCAAAGGTCCGTTGTGGGCCTCCTTCTGTTCTCAATTTTCATTAACAACTTATCGGAGCACATTTTTCGTTTTGTATACTGACGATATGAAAGTATGCCAGATAATATACCAAATGCTGCCTTGCACTTCAAAAATATATATCATCTTTCGCACGCTGGTGTGCTGAGCAGGGCTTAATTGTCAACCCATCAAAGATTGAAGTGGTCACCTACAGCCGGAAGACACATACCTTCCAATTTTCTTACACTCTAATAATGCTCGTCGTTCAACGAGGTTAGAAACCTTAGAGTACGCTATGATAGTTCACTCAGTTTCACTCTCAGTGTCAGACAGATTATTGGTCGGTCACTCCGTTCTCTGATTGCTGTGTGCAGGTTTATCCGAGATTTCACTTCTTATGTTCGTTTCTTAAAGCTTTACACATCAGCCTTCCCTCGCCTGTTAGAGTACTCATCCATCGTTTGGAATGGAAACCTGCACGTCCAACTATCTATATTTTGAAAGGATGCATAAAAGATTCCTATAAATAAATAAACCCTGGCTGGGACGCTCTTCTGCTTCTACCTCCAGTCGACATCAGCTACCTAAGCTTCTTCCTTTGAGTTGTCGCGTAATCGAGATGATATTCTTTTTATGCATAAGAAGAGGGCCCGGGTTACTTCCTGCTCAAACCTGCTGTCCTAGCTTATGCTCCGAATATCCTTGAAGTGCACGCGGTCGCGCTATACATTCTACGCTGGCGCAACTGTAGTCGTCCCTTATCTGTCCACCGATTGCAAAGCCTGTACAACTTACTTGGTGACAGTTTGGATGTATTCAATGGCTCATTGAAGTAGTTCCGTGCAAGGCTGATGAGTGCCTTCCGTAGCTATCGATGTATGTTCCCACTCCTTCCAGATAATGTTGTTATGCCACCTACCTGGTTTTGTTTTTTTCTTTACATATTACTGCATTTTCATCAACTTAGTGTCATCAACTTTTCATCAACTAAGCTTATGTCCTTAATTACTTAAAAATATATCTTTGAGAGAGTGAGAACAACATCTTTATTGGCCGGCTAAATTAGTCGCAGATACCAGCCTCCTGTAGGGGAGGCAGCATCTATGACTGCTGGCGTTGGAGGGCCTCCATCGCGAACTGGACGGCTCCCCGGTGAGAGTCTAACTCTTCCTTGCCCACCGCACGAGCAAGATGGCGTGGAAGCACGTCTGTTGGGTCCGGAGTCACAGCACATGTCCATAGCATGTGCGCCATAGTAGCGCGACTAGCACTGCACAGCACACACACATCACTCGTCTGTAGTTCGGGGTGGACGTGTTTCGCCCATTCAGGGGTCCACGTCGCACGCACTTGCAACTGTCTGAACAGTACTGCCTCTTGCCTAGAGAGGTTCGAGAGGTTCGAGAGGTTTGCACCCAGCTGAGGCGACGTTCAGCCCTGTTACGGGGCTTCAGTCGCCGACCCCTTCTCCGCTGCACACCTGAGTTTTGAGGTGAAGCTTCAGTGCAAAAATCCGGAAGTTCAAGTATTAAAGACGATAGTCTTTATTGGGCTACTTAAAAGCAGAACTTTTGGTCTGTCTTTCTGTCTGTCTGTGTCTGTGTCTGTGTCTGTCTGTCTGTCTGTCTGTCTGTCTGTCTGTTTGTCTGTCTGTCTGTCTGTCTGTCTGTCTGGGACTCAATTCAGCCATCCGGTCAAAGTGAAGCTAAATCTGCGCAATAGTCATATACCCACCGCCAGATCTAAACGTCTAAGTCCGGTGGCAATCTTCACACTTGTCAACATTGCTGAACAAGAACATGACTTTACGCAAATCTGAGGCATGGAATCAATACATAAGTGATATTTGCAGTGTTCATTTATTTAAAAAACTTAATGGATGCTGGGTTTTTCGATATTAAATTAAATACTACATCAACTGCAGAAAACAGTCGCCTGCTGTTGCCCGCGACAATTTTGCTCCTGGCGGAATTTAAAAAAATAAAACGGCAACACTAACAAAATGTTCCACTAGATAGGTTCCACGTTCCGCTTGGAATGCACGTTGAAAGTTTAAAGTTGAAAGTTTATTGCGACAACATGTACAAGACTGGCTATACAGAGAAGAACAACGTGGTTCTATAAACACTGTAAAAAAAAGGTGCCTTGAATCACGCGCGTCTCCGCCGTACGGCAGCGCTGGTATCGAGGCACCCGGCCTGGAGAAGTAAAACGCAGTAAATTTAAATTGACTTGAGCAAACGTCTGGCGTGTTATCTTCTGAGCTGAACGAGACGTGAGAGGAACAGCAAGATAGGTTAGCGGGAAAGAGAAGCGAGGCAGTGGCAGTGACGCCAGTCTACTGTCCCCTTTCGTCGACATTTGTAACAAAAGGAGCAGATGCGCGGCCATTTTTTGGATCGGCCCGTAGTTCCCGGCCGTTACTTTTGACCACTGCATTATTAGAGCGAAAGCATTAAATGACCAATTTAGTAAGAAAGAATTTACTCGCCATTCCGGTCTGAGAAAGGGGATGAGCAGCGAAACTTTCTAGCACACGACATAGGGATCCAAAAGAATTCAGATGAAAGGATGGAGGGAGTTTTATTAGGTGTGGACTCTGGAGGACCTTAGCACCGCACAATGTCCCTCCGCATCCGTGCGCAGATAATTTTCAATAACAAATAACCGCACAGGCACCCGCAGGATTCGATACTGTGTCTGGTATACCAGGCAGAGTTAGTGCCAGTCTTCTTACACATCGGTTTACGACCGTGAGTTAGTACCCAAGAGTCAAACGGCTTACTTCCTCGCCTGTAAGGGTACGGAGTACCTTAGGACCTCCCAATGTCCGTCCGCGTCCATCCGTGAGCACACCAGCATCAAGCGAAAATCAAGCGAAATTCGATTTGAGCTGTGAGTTGTAGTTTCATTTAGGAAACAATCAAGGTGCAACTCACGGTTCAAATCAAATGCCGGTCGGGGCGCAAATTGGATGTTACTCGCGGCGCAATTTGGATGTCATTTCGAGTCCCTGTACTCCGCACCCTCGCCATCATCCATGGAGTGGAGATGCTGCCATTTTTAAATGCAGAGCATTTCAGTAACTCACGATGTCACCCGCGTTGACGTCCGTAGTCGTAGTCGGCACCCCTCCCTCTACACTATATAAAAAAAATACTATCCGGCGCCTGGTTTCGATCCCTCGACCCTGCGGGCGGAACGCAATGTACATGGTGCTCTACCCACTGCGCCACAAAGCCGACACAGAATGGGAGGCTACGAACGCGCCTTATATCCTTGACTCATTCAAACTACGTCAAGAAGCTGCTGATACAACGCATTCACTACCACCAACTCCCCAAACACTAAACGTTAACGCAATACACCCACCCCCTATGCGACGCATTTACTCGAGTCCCCGTCGCGGGGAGATGGGCCCAATTTTTTTCTAAGTAGACTTTCACACGTTGAGCTTTTCGTCGCGCGGTAAAATCCCTGATTTTAGGCATGCAAGCTTCGCTTAAAAACGCTATTAATGCCCGTGACTGCACTATCTGACGACAGGACGTGTTCACCTACAACGTTTAAAACGGGCTGGAAGTCGCTTTCTTTAAAACAAGCTCCCCACGACTGATAGGATACACACTGGAACGTGATATTCTATGGAGAAAGCTTTCTTAATGGGATCGATGGCATCCCGTCAAAAAACTAATGCGATGTTCCCATAGACTGGTTGGTGGACGATAAATTTCTGATAAGATCTCTGGACACAAGGCGTGTGCGTGAGTCCGGCCTTTCATTGTGAAAAAGGAACGTGAAAAAGGAACGGTTCTAATGAGACAATACACTGATCGATCATGAAGAAAGACTACAATAGTATACGTTTATCTTATAAACAACGTATCGGTATGCATTTAGATAGTTCGTCGATGCGTTTACTTAGTGCGCTAATATTACTGCGTGGTTTCGTTCGTCGTTTGGAATTTTAGTATTTCAATGTTTGACGATTGATTGGACGAACTTTAGGCGATGTTTGGACGCACTTTTAGCTTCCGTGCTTCTCTCAAATTTCTTTACGAAGGGAGGGTAAAATTTTATGATGACGGGATCTGGAAACCTTGACGAGAATGCGATGGTTGTAGAGCTGGCAAATACGTCATGCAGCCACCGGGCATCTCACTGCACCGGCGATATGCCGTGACCGCCCAACAGCTGCCCGTGATGGTCTGCCGCACGCTAGTCCTGTGGTTCTACGCGAGTCACACGACCGCATGCGACGCGTGTCGCGTGATGTTAATGTAATAGCGCAGAGCCTCCAATTCATGTTTCGCTGCCTCTCGTTAGGGGAGAGCGCAGCACGAGAAGAGATCGATGTCCTCCACCAGACACTGTTGCGTGGACTGAAAAAGATATTATCGCCGCCAACTCCATCAATATGCATACAACGATGCGCGTTTACCCATTATCCATGGGACGAAAACAGGTGCAAACCACCCCAACATTGTTTCCCATTCGACAACGTGTGGCAAACATGATATATAGCCCGCGGAATCGATAAGAAGCGTGCGTGTGCTTGTGGGACCTTTACGGGCGTGTTTCAATCGGGAATGTGCCATTTATTATACCGGACTTCGTAATGACGAGCTAAGTATACGAAACACGCACAACTTATTTAAATTGCGCATCCCGGTGTATCCATTCCCCGAGTATGGGCGTCCCGATGTGTAGTGTTCCCATTATTTCGTACGCGTTTATTGCGCCTATTTCTATCGCGCATGGGCATAGTATACGTTCCAAATTTGGAACAGTAATTTTCTGGAATAATAGCACGCTAGGTAATGTCTTTCTCTTTTTCTATCTGTACAACGTACTTTCTGCAGTAGCCACTCTCCTTCGCAAGGCTGGCATTCTGAGAGTGCTGTGTCATAAAAAAAAAGGAAGAAAACATTTCTTTTGGGGCTCTTGGCGCTGCTGCACTCCTGAGCTGTTGATCGGCGAAGTGTTTTGGCCCGATTCTGAACCTTAGCTTTCTAGGCAGCTTGGTCAGAATTGTTTCGCATCCGATTTACGCGTCAATTTTTTGAACGGTTCTCGCAAACCAGACAAGGTAAGGGAAGTCCAGTATGAGAATGAAGTAAAGAAATAAACGACAAAAGAAAGGACAAAATAACAAACGAAAAGGAACAATGAGCGATGACAACGCAGATAGAGAGAGAGGGGAGGGAGGGAGGGAGGGAGGGAGGGAGGGAGGGAGGGAGGGAGGGAGAGGGGGAGAGAGAGATGAGGCATAAATCTTTATCTAACGATCTTTGGTAATGTTAGGGCAACCACCCGCTGGGGAACGCTCCTATAGTCCTGGATATGAGGGGCAGCCTCAACTTCAGGGCCATAGAGGTGACGAAGAAACGGCTAGAGTGGGGGTGGAAGAAAAGTAGGGAAGAGAGTGGGACGTAGGAAGAGCAATATACCGAATCATAATTTAGAACAGAAGGGGGGAGTGGTAAACAGGTGTGCAAGGGCAGGAAGGGGGGGGGGGAGGAAGCGATGGGAGTTTAATAGGGGGGGGGGGGGGGGGGGCGGGGGAGGGCGGCTATACCATTAGGTTAGTGAAGGGCAGGACAAATAAGTACAATAACACAGGCAAGTAGGTTGGTGACAACCGACCTCGCGATACAAAAGCAGGGCCTCCAATCATCATCATCATCATCATCATGATGTCGCGTAAGGTGGCAGTCGGGGCCCGTCAGAGGATTAGTTCAAGTAATATCTATCGAGGACCCGCTCACCCCTTCTGCTTTTTGCCCCAGGTACCCGCCACCGTTTCTCTTTCGGTGGACGGAGGAAGGCCGTGTCTGGATGCTCAAGTGAGGCCCCGTTTATTTGCACTGCCTATTGCATCGGGAACACGTGTTGCGTGCACAGCGTAAGGCGCCTTTTCGAGAGATGAGCAGGCGCCTAAGAAGCGTTTAACAAGCGTTTAATTGTTCGAATCAGATGAACGCAAGGTGAGCGCATTCATGGTCTAGCTCAGATACAGGAGCGGTAGAACTACATTGTCTTTACAGCAGCCTTTCGAAACGTTGCCACCCACAAGGGTTAAGCATGATGCTGAAATTGTTTTCAAACACTACGGTTGGAGCTCACTGGTCGTAAATACTGGACACGGGCCTGCTTTTGATCTTCCCGTTTGCACGTGCAAGATGAAAAACAGACCAGTGTCCAGTATTTCCGGACATGATCCCTGCCCATCGATCCTAGCCTCGTCCAACCATTCCCGCGAACCAAATGTACATTAAAACCACTTGGTTAGCAGGAGCGACAAGTGCGGAACGGGTCAAAGAGCAGGTCTCTGCAGCACGCGGGATTCCAGGCGCCGATCGATTGCTGCCGTCCCTGCTGAGAAGGAATTCTCTAAGCACACGCGACCAGCGTCGGCTTCGTCGCGTGACTTTGGCGACGCACGAAGCAGCGGCCTCGATCCCGAAAGAGAAGCGCCTGGTGTGGTTCTTAGAAGCGTCCCGTCGATGGCCGCAGGGGATCCCGGCTCGCCCTCTTTATTAACCGGACCCTCTTCGTCGTAGTTGTCGTTCCTGGCCGGTTCCGACCGGTTCGCCACGTGCGCATACGTGTTTGCTGAGGACACCGCTGCTATGTGACGTCGGAAAGACACGGGCTATAATTCTCTGGTCGTTGTGCTGACCCGAAACACATCTTCCAGAGTGCTAGGACAAGTCAGACACCCTCTCTTTCTGCCTTTTCTCCTCCTTTTCTTTCTTCTCAGTAAGCGTACGTAGGCTTTGGCGCAGCTCATCTGTTCCAACCGATACCTGATGCATTACGACAAAACAAGGTGTAGTAGGGTGAACATGCAACAGAACCAACTAAAGTTGAAACCTTAGTTTGACACCATATGCGGCGAGTAGATTTCTGATAAATGCACGGTATGAGACAATATATGACACCGTACACGCGTTGTGTAGTGTCGTACTGTTTCACAAAAATCAATCTGCAGTTTAAACCATTTAAGAGAGTGAAATAAATAATTTCAACCGTTTCACCTTTAAAAGGCATCGCGTAAACTGATTAGATAAAGAAAACGCAGAGTCGTTTTCCAGGACGGCTATCAGCTCGCACGCTACAACACGCCAAGCAGATGACAAAAGGACAGGCGGTGTTGTGCCAGAACGCCCGGTCCAAATTCGTTGCACGGGGTGACGCGCCGACAGCGGGGCCGATTCACGCCTCGAGCAAACCGGACCAAACCGCCCGCGGCCGACAGGCCCAAACTTACATCGACGCAGAGTCACCTCTTCTTTTTCCGTCGTGGCGGCTGGGCCTAATCTGCATCGGGCGAACGACCGGCAACCGACATGCCGCTACATGCCTGGAGACGGCTCCGCTGATACGGCGACGGCGTCGCCTTCCCTTTCTCCGTCATGACGGCTCGGCTGACGCAACCGCTTCGCCTCCATTCGTCGGATTTCAAACTTCGGCCAGCGAGAGTCCTGATTGGAGCGATTCAAACTGCTCGCGGCTGCAACGGACTCCCAGGGATATAAAAACCCGACCGGAGGCAAAGCGAGCGCGGCATTTTTCAGAGGCACCGAGTGCAGAGGTGCTGTCGCCTTTGTGCGAGCCACGTAACGCTGCGTTACCCTTGTACATACTCTATATAAATGTTGCTTCAACTTTTCGTCGGCTCGAGAACTTCGTCGCCCTGCTCTGCGCCGCGTCGATAGCGGACGGAGCAAAGCGACGCCGCTACACCGGTTACTGCGCTCGGATGGCCAGTCGCAACAGCAAGCAGCAACAACAAAAAAATTAAAGTCCATCGGTTGATCATAAACAAATTGGCCGCATATCTGCTGACTTCGCTGCAAAAGCCATAGATAAACGGTGGTCTCTTGCCGCCGCTGCCTCGTAAATGCCTCCCTTCTCTCCCTCGCCCAAGTGTCACGTTTCTGCATACACTCCCGTTTCGCTCCTCCTACGACGAACACGGTGCAGGTTTGCTTCAGCCGTCTACTGGATGGCGCACGAGCAGCGAATTGAATCTACTAGAGGCATAGAGTTTTATACTAATATATACTAGAGTTTTATACTAATATATACAGGCCGATCAGCTTACTGTCAGTCGTGTTCAAGGTACTTACCAAGGTAATCGCTAACAGAATT
The DNA here is from genome assembly GCF_048455015.1 of Haemaphysalis longicornis. Taxonomy (NCBI): domain Eukaryota; kingdom Metazoa; phylum Arthropoda; class Arachnida; order Ixodida; family Ixodidae; genus Haemaphysalis; species Haemaphysalis longicornis. The sequence goes on from NW_027526225.1 coordinate 113,528,573, forward strand.
TCTGCAACCTTAGGTTTCAGTCAACCTAAAGAACAAGCAGGGTTCCGTAAAGGTTATTCAACAATGGACCATATTCACACGATCAATCAGGTGATAGAGAAGTGCGCTGAGTATACTGAATCCCTATATATAGCCTTCATAGATTATGAGAAAGCATTTGACTCGGTCGAAACCCTAGCAGTCATTCAGGCATTACGGAACCAGGGGGTAGATGAGCATTATGTAACAATACTAGAGGATATCTACAATGGGTCCACAGCTACCATCATCCTCCATAAGGAGAGCAGTAAAATACCTATAAGGAAGGGTGTCAGACAAGGAGACACAATCTCTCCAATGTTATTCACAGCATGTTTACAAGAAGTATTCAGAACGTTGGATTGGGATCAGGTGGGAGTAACGGTTAATGGAGAATACCTCAGTAACCTCAGATTTGCTGATGACATTGCCTTGCTAAGTGACTCGGGGTACGAATTGCAAAGCATGCTTTCCGCACTGGACGAACAGGGTAGAACCGTGGACCTGAAAATTAATATGCAGAAAACTAAAGTAATGATCAATAACCTCGGGACAGCACAGCGGTTTGAGATAGGTGGGGAGGCAGTGGAAGTGGTAAGCGAATATATCTACTTAGGCCAAGTTGTGACCCCAGATCCCAACCATGAGGCAGAGATAATTAGAAGGATCAGAATGGGGTGGGTTGCATATGGCAGGCATTCTCAGATAATGAATAGCAGCCTACCATTGTCGCTGAAGAAGAAAGTGTATGACAGCTGCATCTTACCGGTACTCACCTACGGGGCAGAAACTTGGAGGCTCACTAAGAGGGTTCAACTTAAATTGAGAACGACTCAGCGGGCTATGGAGCGTAAAATGATAGGTGTAACATAAGGGACAAGAAGAGAGCGGAGTGGGTCAGGGAGCAAACTGGTGTTAAAGACATATTAGTAGAAATTAAGAAGAAGAAATGGACGTGGGCAGGGCATGTAATGCGAAGGCAAGATAACCGCTGGTCATTAAGGGTAACAGAGTGGATCCCTAGAGAAGGCAAGCGTTGCAGGGGGCGGCAGAAAGTTAGATGGGCAGATGATATTAAGAAGTTTGCGGGGATAAATTGGTCACAGTTGGCACAGGACCGAGATAATTGGAGAATAATGGGAGAGGCCTTTGCCCTGCAGTGGGCGTAGATATGATGATGATGATGATGATGATGATGATGATGATGATGATGATGATGATGATACTAGAGGGAAATTTGTCGCTGCAGTCGCGGGCTGCCAAGGGCGGCGCCATTGCCGCTAGCGACGATCCTCGCCTACTTGGCTTGGCTAGCCATATGGCTTCTTTTTTTATCTCGAAGCCAGAATCAACGGAAAAGGGTAACATTTTTTTCTTGTTCATCGTACAGGAAGTTCCAGAAAAATCGCTGACAAATTGATCTTTTTGGAGGCTCAATTTTATAACAAAACAAATTTCACGAACCTTCCACAGTAATATCGCTGCTTTTTTGCAGCCAAAGCCGACTTTTCAGCCTGTTCGTGAGCCATGCCAAGGCCAAGGGGAACGTGCCTGCCCAGTACATGACGAAATGCTCGCTGAAGCGCGGCTCCCCCCAGACAGTGGCGCCAGATTTCCCTCTAGTATATATTAGCATGAAACTCTGTGACTGGAGGGGTGCACTGCTCGTGCGCCATTTAATGGAACCTTTCGTCGCTGCGGGACTAGCGCGCGGAATTCCAACATAGGTAGCCCCAGCGAGGCGAGCGCGCTACTGCGAACTCCGTTTCTTCAGTTGAAACATGCTACGAAACCACGAAAGCGCTTCCAAATAGGCAAAGTTGTCACACACTTCAACGAGCTTCAGAACGGAAGCAAAAGAACTGCTGTGGTCTAGCTTTGGTTAACCCTAGTTGATAGCGAAAGCTTCACTGCTCTGGTTAGGCCCATCGTCGAGGTGTGGTTTGGCAGTGATAAACAGACATGTTTGCAATGAATATACAGCTTATTCGTAGGAGTGTGCGCATATCAAACTTCACCCGCCGCGGTGGCTCAGTGGCTAAGGCGTTGCGCTGCTGAGCACGAGGTCGCGGGTTCGATTCCCGGCCGCGGCGGCCGCTTTTCTGATGGAGGCGAAAAGCAAAAACGCCCGTGTGTACGAGATTTCGGCGCACGATAAAAATCCCCAGGTGGTCAAAATTAATCCGGAGCCCTCCACTACGGCGCGCCTCATCGCCTGCGTTGCGTCGGCGCGTTAAACCCCACAATCAATCAATCAATATCAAACTTCGGGAAACTATTTGTAACGTGTTAAAATATAATACCTGAAAACGAACAACCCTAAGTATAACGTACTCTTTAGAACTAAAGGTTGCTTCCACGCCAGAAGACCCTGTGTGTGCAAGGGTGCACCCTTTACAGGCCGCTTGCTTCTTTTTACTAGCGTCACTTCCGGGACGGATATGACGTCAGCGAAATCTTCGTGAACCCGGGCATAAAACACCTTAGTGTTAAAAAAACGCCTCAAGTGTAGTCGCATTAATAGAAAGCGGGACAGAAAACTCATTTTTGTATTGTCCCGAAGGTAAGGGCATGACTTGAAAAACCTTGAACCGACACGGTTTTCCTGACAGCTCCCTAGAACGTTTGAAAGGAGAATTTTCGGAACTAACTACCAGTCTTACGTATGCTGCCAAAACGATTGCCTGCGAGCACTGCAGTGAGCTGTGCGTCAGCATACTTTCTATACTTGTACGCCACATGAACTGCACGCCACATGAAAAGAGGTATTTAAATATTAATACCTCGCTAAAACAAAATAAAAAAAGCAGCCTTGCGTATTTCTGTATGCGGTTTTGGAATAACGCATTGAAACCGACAGAGTTGTTTGTATACGAACGGTTGTGTTAGGTTGAGACATCCTCTCAGATTTGAAAATTTTTTTTGCCAGATCAAAATTTTCTCGCCAATTTATTTAGTAATTCTTTGCGGCTACACCTACATGAAACACTGAATTTCAAATGAGCTGGCGGCATAGACTCCTAAAAATTCGGTTGTCTGTCACTTTAACCAGCTTCGTATTCTTCGCAGAACCTCGACACGTGACGTACACTTGAAAGCGACTATTTATGACTCTGTAGCGACGACTTGCAAGCCTGTGACGCTGCGTGCACAGGCTCCCTTCAGACCCTGTTTTGTGGTCTACGTCGCATGGAAATCAAGTGTCGGTGACATGCGTCCCCGAATGCAGTAGCAGCGGCAACAAGCCTCATTTGAGCTGGAGCGAGAAGAGGCGGCAGTAGCCCTAGCCTTCACCCCGAGGCCGCCCCCCTCCATCGTAATCTCCGATTCCAAAACGGCCGTTCAAAATTTCTCCAGAACAATGATCTCGCCGTTGGCCCTCAAAATCCTTCTTCAAAATTCTCCCACCACCCCAGTCGAGCTGGTATGGGCTCCAACCCACACGGGCTGCAACCCGTGTGTGGGGGGAGGAACTGGGCAGCACACAGGGCCGCTCGAGAGCCCACCGTCCGAGCTGGTCCTGGCCTTGAGCCCTTCCACGAAGCCCTATCAGCCCGCGACAGACTTGTTACCTTCCACGACATAACCTCGCACTACCGCCTCTCCCGCCGCCAACTACCCCGCTCCGACCTTCTCCAATGAAGAGGAACGGCAATGGCGACTCACCCAGACACACGCACTCCCGTGCCGATATCGACTTCACCTTATCTACCATTCTTTGTAACCCACCCTTTTGCGCCCCGACTGTGGGTCCCTCGATACCCAAGACCACTGCATGTGGCAGTGCCCCCAAAACTCATTCCCCTCTTTCACAGACGGAGAGCACTGGGCGAAGGCGTTGTGCAGCTCGCACCATGAGGTCCAGGCTGAGGAAAATCCAGCGAGCTGCAATGGTCACCGGCCGGTTACCACCGCCGGTCACCCGCCACCCAGACTAGCCCCATGGGGCTCAAATAAAGTTTTTTTTTTCTCTCTCTCTCTCTGCCGGAAGGGCTTCTGCTTGCCAGTGGGCGACATTCAGACATCACCCTCATCCCGAATCCGAACAAACCGCTCACTTCCACCACTCTCCGCCCAATCTCTCTGACCTCTTGCCTCGTAAAGCTTCTTGAACACCTGATACATCAACGCCTATCCGACCACTTAGAAAAGCAGAACCTCTATCCTCTTACTATGTTTGGTTTTCACCAACACTTTTCCACGAGAGATGTGCTCATCCAGATCAAGGAAGAGGTGCTTGACTACCTCAGCCGCACCACCCCGAAGACCATTCTCACCTTAGACTTCAAGGGTGCCTTTGACAATGTTACACACCAGGCCATACTAAATAACTTAAACACCACGGGATGTGGACTGCGAACTTTTCAATTCGTCAGTGCCTTCTTGCGAGACAGAACAGCAACTCTCCACCTGCGCCCCTTCACCTCAACTTGTTTCCACACTCCGGCCAAAGGTACACCCCAGGGTTCGGTTATTTCACCTTTACTCTTTAACATCGTCATGCTCCACCTCCCGGCCAAGCTGCAAGACATCCCTCGAATTCACCACGCTTTCTATGGCGACGATCTCACCATTTGGACAACCCGGGTCTCTAGCGGTGAGCAGCAAGACAGCCTACAGCAAGCTATTGACACAACAATGGGGAATATCTCTGGGGAATGGGGAATGGGGAATGGACTAGCATGCTAACCTACTAAATCTGTCATTCTCGTTCTTCGTTGTCGTGCCAGGGGAGAAGCGGTAACACAACTCCCGATCCCCAGGGCAGCACATCCGGCGCTTCCATCCCACAAGTTCCCACGCTTCGCACCTTGGGAGTTCCATTCCATCAACACGGATTCGGGTCAGCTCTCCTATCACAGCTACACAGGGCAGTCTCCCAGCTGACGCATCTCATTCGTCGTATCCGGGGCTCCTCATATGGACTGCGATAGTCAGATACATGTCGCCTCGTGCAAGCCTTGCTCACCAGCCGTATCACTTACGGGATCCCCTTCGTCAATCTGAAACTCCAAGAGGCTAACAAGTTGGACGCCCTCATAAGAAAGACGTACAAATCAGCCCCCAGCCTGCCTACTTACACAGCGAACGAACGTCTCATGAAACTTGGCCTCTACAACACCCTGAATGAACTCATCGAAGCCCAGCGCGTGCTTCAACTGCAAAGACTTGCCCTCCCCCCCACATGCCGTCAGGTTCTTCATAATATAGGCCGAACCCCGCCCCCTGCTCGCGCATCCCCCTTTCCATTCGGTAACAACCTAGAACAGCGCCCGTACACAGGCACATGCACCCCATTTACAACCGGGCGCGAGGAGAAGCTCGAGTACGCCACCTCGAGAAGCGTTATGGCAATGACCCGCAGACTCGCTACACAGATATTGCACACCCCTTCCCCAATTCTACGGCTACGCTTCTCACCCTGGACACTTCTGGCAACACCCTTACTGCGGCCACTTACCGAAATATGCCTACACCTGAAGCCGAAGCCCTGGCCATCGCCCATGCCATTACTACAAATCCAAATCAGCCTTATCTCACCATCATTAGCGATTCACAGCAAGCCTGCCGCCTTTACCAGGCCGGTCTCACCTCACAGCATGCCTTACCCATGCTACGCTACTTGCCTCCGGACCTAGAAGTGACCATTGTCTGGACTCTTGGCCATGCCGGCCTGGTTGGGAATGAAGCGGCTCATGCCGCAGCCCGCGATATGCACTATCCGGCACTTCCAACTTCAAGGACCGACACCTGGTGCTACCCTCCAACCACTGAAGACACGCTACCTCCCCTTGATTCCACCTTCTATTCCATACTGTCCCACTACTGGCCACACGAAGCATATAACCCCCGCCTCACCCCTCCCTCCCAACACACCAAGCCACCCTTTATTCCCGCCTGCAAATTGAAACCCCATCGTATCCACCACATCTCGCCGTCCCTTTTTCCCTACAACTTCCCGCACTGTCACATACCTCTCACCTCTTACCACCTTCTTTTCTCTTGTACTCGGCACCCTAACCCCATCCCATCCCGCAACCCTGAGCAGGGGGAGTCCGAGCTGACCAGCTCAGCACCAGAGCGACAGCAAGCCCTGGTGCAACGAGCTCCGAACGCAGCTCGGACTCGCGGCCTCCTGGACTTGGGAGGCTGAGCACATCGTGGTGTGCACAATAAAAGTTTATTAGATACGAAACATTGTCGGGGCTATGTCCCTCCCTTGTCGTTGTCGTTGTTTCGTCGTCCACACCCCCGCTGCACATGCTCGGCTTGCTGAACGCCCGGTGGTGTCTTACCCTTCTATGAATCCTGGAGCGACAGTGTTGCCGGTGTCTTCCTGGGCCGGCACGAGACGAGCACGCTTCACGCGCCTTCGACGTTTCATCGTCGTCGGCAGCGGCGTGCGTCGGCAGCGGCCCACAACCAGCCGGGGAAAGTGCGTCGACCTCATCTTCAGCAACTTTAGGGTTCATCCACTACAACAGTCCTTGACTTTACATTTCAGAGACCGTAAGGCGGTCATAATCAAAGCGGGACGCCAACCACAGCTCGACGTCACCTACGTTGAACATGGTGATGATAATGCCTAAGTAAAGATAAACGCATACCCCGTAGAGCGTCTCTCTCTCTCTTTAATGTCTCTCTACTCTAACACCCCGCCCCCCTACAATAAAATTACACCATCTTCCCGTAGGGGAACCCTGAGTAGTATGCGAAACAGCCATGGGGTCGACGCAATTTCCCATTTCGTAGTTCCGATAAGTGAAAAGTGTGGTAGTTACCATGGAAACGAAACGGTAAATATAACGGTAGCTACGTACTTCAACCTCACGGAAACTACGAACTGAAAACTAATGGGCACTTGAATCGACCCCATGCCTGCTTCGCATACTACTCAGGGTTCCCCTACAGAAAGATGGTGTAATTTTTCCTCCTCCTCCTCCTCCTCCTCCTCCTCTTTATCTCTCTCTCTCTCTCTCTTTCTCTCTTCCATCCTATTGCTTTGATACGCTCACGATGATGGTCGTTGGCCCCCTGAGTTGGCACGTACCATCATTACCATCCTCAACCCCATTTGAACTAAGTGCTATCCCTCTTAAATGGCATCTCGATGTGACACTCCATCCTCAAATAAGCGCTAGCAGCCGTTTTCAAGCAGTGGCCAATCCCCGCCTGTGGGCATGAGCTGCTGCATTAAGGAGGCGAAGATGAAGACTGCCCCGCGCAAGCTGGATGGAGGCGGCCGGTGGCGAGCCTGTAGAGAGAGATAATGATGAACCACCGGAAGAAGCCCAAGTAGAAAAGATTTGGAGCCAGTTGCATGGAGGCATCCTGAAGGTCTACAGCTCCAACCCAATGGGCATGTCCAGGGGCCACTATATGGAACTCTACAGCTGCGTGTACAACTACGCCTTGAGTATATCGTGGCACTCCATAATGACCAGACGACCTACAGGTAGGCACCCGGAGCACTCGTTAATTTTGGGGCTCTACGAGCGCATAAAGCATTTCCTCGAGAGCTACCTGGTAGGTCACAGCAGCAAGAAAGTTGACCTAATGAACGATGACGTTCTGCGCTTCTACGTCAGCGCCTGGGAGGAGTACAGGTTTTCCAGCACGGTTCTGGACGGGATCTGTGACTTTGTCAACCGCACTTGGACGAAGAGAATGCGCGCTGCCGGCTACGCGCAATTTTTCCGAATTTACGATTTGACCTTAATATTGTGGAAGCGCTACATAATTTCCAAGTTTAAGGACCAGATAACCAAATCAGTGCTGACTTTGATTGAAAAAGCGCGAAACGGAGAGGAAATTGACACGGGACTGATAAGAGTCGCTCTGTCGTCCTTCGTTGAGGCGGACGTAAATGAGGACGACCCATCGGACAAGAAGCCAGGACTGAAGACTTACAAAGTCGCTTTTGAGGACAGCTTTCTGGAGGCCACGGAGTTCTACTACAATAGGGCAACTACCCAATATCTCCAGAGCCATAGCGTCGCCGAGTACCTGAGGCTGGTGGACATCTGTCTGAACGAGGAACGGCGAAGGGTACAGCTTTGTATGCATGAATCCACGCTAAAGCCTCTTCTTACGATCTGTCAAAAGGTTCTCATCGAAAGTCACCTAGAAGTTTTCTATGGTGAACTCAAGAACCTGCTGAAGTCCGACCCAGAGAACTGCATTGGGCGATTGTTGAAGCTTGTGTACCGCTCCAACTGTGAACCCGAGCGACTGAAAGCACTTTTCGAAGAGCAGGTGGAGGCGGATGGTCAAGCGAGTATCGAGAAGGTGGCCGATAAGGCGTTGCAGGACCCGAAGCTGTACGTGTGCACGTTGTTAGAGGTGTACAAGAAGTACACAACGCTTATTTTCGCTGAATTCGCACACGCCCAAGGACTTGTTCAATCTTTGGACGAGGCACTTCGCAGGCTTGTCAACAACAATGCTGTGACAAAGCTTGCCGACTCATCCGCGAAATCTGCCGAGCTTCTGGCTAGATACTGTGGCAGCCTACTTAACAAGAACTCTAGAAGCCGGCAAATACAGGACTTTGACGATGGTCTCAATGAAGCGATGATTGTGTTCCAGTACCTAGACGACAAAGACGCGTTCCAGAACTTTTACGCCAAATTGTGTGCCAAGAGACTGGTAAACGAGACGTCTATAACAGACTTTGCGGAGAAGTGCATGATCTCAAAGTTGAAGCAAGCTTGCGACGTGGAATACACCCTGAAGCTCGAGCGTCTATGTGAAGATGCTATCTTAAGTAAGGATCTGAGTGCCGAATTTAAGATTTACGCGGAGAACTTCGGCCAGCGTGTTCAAATGGACTTCACGGCATTTGTCATCCCTTTCATCTCATGGCCCTTCAAGGAGGACTATGCATGCTGTATCCCTTCTGACCTGCAACCACGCGCGGAGTTATTCCTTGCATTCTATTCCGGCAAGCACAAGAACCGGAAGCTTTCCTGGTTCCACAACGTCTCTTGGGGGGACCTGGCGATGAGGTGCCCCGCGACAACCTACACGCTTCGGGCTTCCATGTTCCAGATGGCCGTCCTGCTGCAGTTCAATAGCGAGCCGAACTTCACAGTCCAGCAGTTGAAGCATAACACCGGCATCGTGATGGACACCCTCCTCATGGTCTTGCAGTCCTTGCTCAAGTGCCGCCTCCTTGTGCGCGTGGAAGAAAGAAGCGAAGGCGCTTCTTCGCAGGCCACCTTCCGGCTGGAGCCTAACACGCTGCTGCGCGTCAATGACCACTACTGCAACAAAAGGGTGCGCATCAACATCAACGTGCCCTTGAAGACAGAGGTGCAGGCCCAGAGGGAAAGCGAAAAGAAGGCTGCACTCGAAGACAGGAAGATGTGCATTCAAGCAACAATAGTACGCATCATGAAGGTGCGCAAGACTCTTACGCATGAAGAACTCGTCGCTGAGGTCTTACGCCAGCTGTCCTCCCGCTTTAAGCCCGACTTCCTCATGATCAAAGCCGGTATAGACATACTGATAAACAAGGAGTACATCGAAAGAGCACCAGCTGAGCCCGACGTTTACAATTACGTCGCTTGAAGAGAATTCCGGGTCATCCGGGTCATATTTTTACGAGCAAATTCGGCGAACGAATTAGTTGGCGAAGCAAATTTTGTATTAGAAAATCTAAATAGCTGAACTGAGAAAAACCATCTTCAAATAAACACGAGTAAAACTAAATCTGTAATATTCAGAAGTAAAAATAAGAAGGTAACATTACCTCAACAAATACTGCTGAATTCGGCCCCGGCTGATATTGTACCAAACATTAAAACATTACAAGTGGTGTTCCAGGAAAACCTCTCTTGGAACGAGCACATCGACACAATATCAAGTCGGTTATTTCAAATAGTGGGGCCAGTTTACCGGAATCGCCTGATCCTTCCGCGGCATATAATGATATTAATTTACGACTCTTTATTTTCCTCAAGAATAAACTATTGTCATCTAGTTTGGGCATCCACTAGTCAAAAAAACATACAAAAATGTATTCTCCACAAAAAAGGTTTCTACGTGCTGTAGAGGATGTGCCTTCACATTATTACACCTACCCGTTGTTTGAAAAGTACAACATAATGCCTTTTGAGAAGATGTACAACTTCATATTAACGAAAGCCCATAAACAAGAAATAAAGAGGAAACGTATTCTTGACTGGACTAAACCTTAAAAGAAATTCTCAGCCTTATAAAACGCGAAACTGCGAAACTTGGAGCGTTAAAACTTGTAGAACAAAAAATTACACAATCGCACCGAAGGGAACTATGTGGTGATGCAAAGCAGAATTGTTGGCGTCCATTCAGCTCACAGGACGGTGCAGCGTGTCTCAACCGAAGCAGCAACTGAGGAAGCGGCGCGCAAACTGGGTTTATATATAGAGCAGATGGAGTGGAGAGGAGGAGATGAGAGAGGAGACGCGCATGCGCGCTTATCACGCAGCTGGCGTCTTGCCGTTATGTTGAGTGATCTGGTGTTTAGTAGCGCCAGAGGTAATTCCACGTCCGGGTCCACACCGGTGGCAAAGGCACGCAAGTACTGTTGTGTTACGATGAGTAGGCGGTGGTGCTCGAGGCGCCGAAACTCGTCCACCAAGTTCTTGTCGATGTTGTCGTCTCTGTGGTAGAATCGGTAGTCTCCGTCAGCGTTGGTGAGGTAAAGGTTGCTGACGTTGGTGCACCGGCTGAGAGCAACGTACACGCCCTCGTCTTCGCAGCTTTGTGGTTGTTGTTGTTGTTCTTTGGTAATATTGGCGCATACCCAATCAGGGGATCGGCCAAACATCAGTCGTTAATTCGAATGAGATTACTGCCTAGGTGGATGATTCAAAGATAATTAGAAAAATTTTGAAGCTTTTTTTTCTTGTGTTGGAGGAATTGAGTTTGGAATTTGGTCAATATTGAAACAAAAAAAAGGAAATAAATAAATAAATAAATAACTAAATAAAGAAAAATAAGAAGAACAAGGAGAAAAAGAGGAAGAAAGGGAGAGGAGGAGGAGAATTAAAAAAAACAATCAGAAATGGATGCTTTTGGAGAGCTCAGGTGAGGTGCCAGAATAAGATGCGAATTAGGTTGTAAATCTTTTGGAATTTTCTATGAAGCGCAGAAGAGCAGAACAAACATCCCGGCGGCAATATCCCGTTTCTGAAGCCCCAAATGATAAGAGAGCCGGCAGCTTTTTCTTCTCCTTCTTCGTCTTCAGCGGTTCCCCTACGGGAAGATGACGACGATGGTTGAAGGCGAAGCTATCTCGTGATGGATTCTTTGGTTGGCCAGTCCCTAGGGGAATCCTGCCACAATCATCATCAGAGGCGCTGCGGACGGGGCACGGACGCGGGACATCCCCCCGAGCAAGAGGCGCTAACATCCTCCTCTAAAGTTTTCAGTTCGTCGTTTCTATTGACGTTCAGCTTCGCGTGCCTTCGTTGTATCAGTAGGTTCTTGACGTAGTTTTAATGAGTCAAGGACATAAGGCGCGTTCGTAGCTCTTGCTCCTGTCTCGGTTTTGTAGCGCAGTGGGAAAAGCGCCGCGTACCTCCCGTTGCGGTAAGATAAGCGTGGGATCGAAACCGGGCGCCGCTATTAATTTTTTTATAGTGTAGGGGGAGAGGTGAGTACAACGGACGGACGCCGGACATAGCCCCGAGCAAGAGATGCTCTTCAAGCCTACAAGCAAGCCCAAGTCGTGTCAGCCGCCGACAGCAAGGTCTTCAGCCAGAGTTTGGACTGCTTCCGTATAAAGTGAAGAAAGAAGACGTCGTGAAAACCACCATGATCAACGCAGGCACCGTGACCAGTGCTTTCAATCCTGCCCTCGTTCTTCAGCAACCCAGGGAGCCCCATCATTTCATAGGTCGCCTGCGGAGGACCCCGAAGACTGGTTGGAGCAGGTCGAACGGGTCAAGCTGTTTAACCGATGAGACGACGCGGAGACACTGAGGCAAGTGTTCTTCTACCGTGAGGACTCAGCACGGATCTGGTTCGAAAACCATGAGAGCTCCCTAGAGTCTTGGAATGATTTCAGAACACAATTTTTAACGACGTTCACCACGGTTGTGCGGAAAGAGGGGGCCGAAGTATTGCTGCAGACGCGGACACAACAACCTAACGAAAGCATTGTTGTGTTCGTCGAGGAGATGAAGAGGCTTTTCAGGCGTGCTGACCCTTGCATGGCGGAAAAAAAGAACTTACGCTTCTGAGATGCGCGGTGTGAAGGAGGAACTGTTTGCTGGACTTGTCCGCAATCCACCCAAAACCATCACCGAATTTGTGACCGAAGCCAGCACAATTGAGAAGGCCCTCGAAATGCGTGCAAAGCAGTATGATCGCAACATTGTTAGCGCGGCCAATGAGAACTATTTCGACGGCACGCGGATTCCGGCCGACAGCCTACGCGAGACTATCCGCGCAATAGTGAGAGAGGAGCTCCGGAAACTTCTCCCAACGCCGCTTTCCCAACTTCCCCCAACGTGATTAGGGAAGAAGTGCAGCTAGCGCTGGGAACTTCAACGATGCCAGAAGCACCCCGCGAGCCGCAAGCCATGGCCTACGTGGCTGCTGTCCGTCGATCTCGCCCGCCTGCCCCCTATCGTCCCGAGGCTACATACCGTCGTCCCTTGTCGCCGGCCCGACCACCTGCGGTGCAAACCCCCGCCCCAAGGAAGACCGACGTGTGGCGAACGCCAGATAATCGGCCGCTGTGCTAATACTGCGGGGTGGCCGACCACATCTACCGTCGCTGCCCCTACAAGAGGCTCAGTTTGCGAGGGTTCTCCGTCGACGCACCACGCCCCCGGCCCGGCCAGCGCCCTACTGAAATCGAAGATTACCTGTCCAACGCCAACCGAGGTCCAGCGCGCTTGAACCGTCCGCCGTCACCCTACCCATACCGATCGTTAAGCCGTCGAAGCAATGCAGACTTTACGCGTGGGAGTTCCCCAAGCCCACGTAGGGGAAACTAAAAGCAGCAACTTCTGGAGGGGAAGTTGCTCTACGGCGAAAAACCGGAAACCCTCCACCAATGCAAGGACGCGCCGAAGACAGTGATTCACGACATGCCCTCATCCCGACGACCCAACCTAACCCTGACGAGACTCCCGAACACGACAACAGCTACACGTCGCGACGGGTACCCGACACGACCGAAACTGCCGCTGAAAAGACGACGACAACGACGACGCACAGTGCCCGACCGTCAACACGCACAAGCCGAGATGCGACGCCCCGACGCACCCGGAACTCGAGGAAGGCGGTGTCCGACGTCAAGGTGTCCATCGACGGCTTTGATGTAGTCGCCCTCATAGACACAGGAGCCGACTACTCAGTAATGAGGGGACCATTTGCGTCTAAACTGTAGAGAGTTATGACCAGATGGGATGGTACGCGCATACGCACAGCAGGAGGCTATCTCGTGACACCGCGTGGAACGTGCACATCGCGCGTCACCATAGACGGCACAACGTACCCTGCGGCGTTCCTCGTTTTGCCTAACTGCTCACGCACGTAATTCTCGGAATGGACTTTTTGACGGACAACGGTGCATTAATCGATCTGCAGACCAAGTCCATGACGCAGGAACCGAACCACGAACACCGTGCAGCTGTAATGATCGCCGATGATCACACCCTACCACCCCGCGCAAGCTTGATAGCTTGATGATCACCGTCTACTGTGAAGGTGCTGCTCGTGACGTCGACGCTATCGTGTAGAGCGACCGAAGGTTGCTTCTCGACCACGGTGTGTCTGTCGCAAGAGGCATTGCGCGGTTTAAGAAGCGCAAATTCCACGTTTTGGTCACCAATTTCACCGAGGAGTACCAGCATTTAAACAAGGGCGCTGCAATTGCGTTCCTCAAAGAAACGCAACAAGCTAGTGACGTGATCGCAGTCGCCGACTTCGAACGCGCACCCGAAGATACCTTCAAGCTTCCGCATCCCTTCGACGTGAATCCGGCGCTACCGCAAGAAAGGAACAAGCTATTGGCTTTGCTGCGTCACTACAGCGAGTGTTTTTCGTCGAACTCAAATTTACGTCAGACACCTCTGGCGAAGCACCGGATAATAACCGAGGATGGAGCCCGACCTACCCGACAGTCACCGTACCGCGTCTCTTCACACGAGCGCGAAGCCATCCGCACTCAAGTCGACGACATGCTCAGCGACGACATTATACAGCCATCGAAAAGTCCGTAGGCTGCGCCGGTCGTACTCGTGAAGAAAAAAGACGGCACACTAAGGTTCTGCGTTGACTACCGGCGATTGAACAAGATCACCAAAAAGGATGTGTACCCCTGCCACGAATCGACGACACCCTCGACCACGTCTGCCACGCGAAGTACTTCTCATCGATGGATCTGAAGACAGGTTACTGGCAAATTGAAGTGGACGAGAGAAGACTGCATTCATAACCCCGGACGGCCTATACGAGTTCAAGGTGATGCCGTCTGGGCTATGCACGGCGCCAGCAACCTTTCAGAGAGTCATGGGCACTGTGCTAGCTGGCTTGAAGTGCACACCTGCCTCGTACACCTCGACGACGTTGTGGTATTCTCTCGGACTTTCGACGAACACCTTGCAAGGTTGCAGTCTGTAGTCGAGGCCATTCGTACGTCGGGGTTAACGCTACAGCCTGAAAAGTGCCGTTTCGCGTACGAGGAACTCAAGTTTTTGGGCCATGTCGTCAACGCCGCGGGAGTCCTGCCTGACCCGGCGAAAACTTCAGCCATAGCGAACTTCACAAGACCGAAAGATAAGAAGGGCGTGGGCAGATTTCTCGGACTATGCGCATACTACCGGCGCTTCGTCGCAAACTTCGCACGCATTGCAGAGCCACTCACGCACTTGACGAAAGATAGCACCCCTTTCAGCTGGGAAAACGACCAAGAAAAAGCATTCTGCGAGCTGCAACAATGCCTGCAAAGCCCACACGTGCTCGCGCATTTCAACGAAAACGGCGAAACGGAAATGCACACGAACGCCAGTGATATAGGCTTGGGTGCCGCCCTCGTCCAAAAGCAAAGCCGGGGCGAAAACGTAATCACCTATGCCAGCCGTGGTCTGTCCAAGAAAGAAAAAAAACTACTCAGCCTCTGAGAAAAGGCGCCTCACGATTACAGTCAAACCCGGCTATAACGAACCCGGATAGAGCGAATGATGCTATATATCGAACAAAAATATTTCAGTTACAGAAATACATGGGAAACATATTCTTATAACGAAGTTCACATCCGATATATCGAACTCTGCGCGCCTAAAATGGCCGCCGAAATGCACGGTCTCGGAGCGGCGATTGGGATGCGGATTGGCCGCGACCACAAAGCAAGAGTTGCGACTGAGACATTGCGCCTCGCACGGACGACGTGACGCCAGACATTTTCCGTAACTGTTTCCATCGCGCGGGACTCACGACGGAACCCGCGCAGTCAGCGAGTCCGGACCAAGACAGCAGCATCGGTAAACTGCGGGAAGAGCTCCCCCATGTTGGGGGGGCGCTGCGAGCGCGCCATCGTATCGGATGTGCAGCTCACCGGCTCCGACAATTTTCGTTCGGCACCCCAGAGTACCTCTTCTAACATCCTAAAAAATCTCTCCACCGTCACCGGAAGGTGATCCGGTTCATCTGGATACCACATTTCGGCAGGTGGGCCCCTCCAACATTTTTTACGGGCGATTTACGTCTAGACCACGCCGGAGGCGTCTATAGGCCTAACGGCCATGGCGCCTCCCAGTAGAAAGGACGGCCGGCCCAGCACCGCAGCCGCAACCGTGGCGGACACCCAAACTGGATATGATCCTCACAGCATGGTTTGGACCTCCATCCCGACTTCGGACAGCCCACCGGAGTTGCCCCAATCCTTCAAGAGCGCCGCGCTTACTGCCGCGGTCGCTCGTCGAGAGCAGGCGAGCAACGCACTTAGGGCGCCCTCCACCGACGCTGCGTCCCTGGCCACGGCTGCCGACCCGGACGCTGACGCCTGCTGCGACGCGCAGCTAGCGACGCGCTCCGCGGGCCCGCAGCGGGGGAACAAGAGGTTTTTGTGGCATCCTCAACCCCTGCCGAAGCCGAAAGCAACGGACTTTGTCGTTGTGCTCAAACCCCGGACTCAGCTGTCCCTCGCCAACGCTTTCCCCGAGAACGGGGCCGGTCGCGCGCTCATCGCCCACCTCGGAGCGACCGCGACACGGCTAGTCACTGTTGTGATGGTGCGGGAACAAAATCTCATCTTAGTTTACACCTCGCACCCGCACATAACGGACAAACTTATCGGTGAGTTTGCAGTTCCCTCACCCGCCGGACCGGTGCCCTTGTTCGGGTACTTGCGCGCAGACACTCATGACTCCTGTTATGGAGTAGTGACGGTGCGCAGCTCCGACACCGAAGCCGCACTTCGTGAGAGCCTTTACTGGCCTGAAGGCGAGATTCTACACGTCCGGCGACTGGGCACCTCTAATAAGGTGCGCCTCACCTTTTCCGGCAAGGTGAAGCCGAGGTACGTCTCCTACGACGCCCTGCTGATCCCGGTGCAGCCGTACAAGAAAACTGTTCCAGCCTGCGGTCGGTGTGGCTCTGTTGGACATCGACCCGACGCCTGTCCCGGCCCCAAACCTGACCTTTGTGGCATCTGCGGAAAGGCGGTGCCGCTCACGGATGGCGCCCGTGCCCCACATGAGTGTACGCCCAGGTGTGCTCTGTGTGCTGGTTCCCACGTCACCGGGGACCGGCGCTGTAAGGAACGCTACAGGGCGCCGCCACCCAAGCCATCCACTCCTCCATCGGAAGGTCAAGCCGGCCGCAAGAAGCGAAAGCGTCGACGCCCACGGAAGCCGCGGAAGTCGGGCTCTCGGGAATCGCCGCAGGGGGCTCAGCCTCCTGCCACCAACACTGACCCGCCTCCGCGCCCTGGAGCGGTGGCTATCGGGCCTTCCCGGCGAGGCCCAACTCCGGACGGACCTACGGCCAAGAAGCCTAACACAGGGCAGGCTCCTCCCGGCCCATCCAAACCGAACCAGCCATCACCTGAGCTCAAACCCGCTGCCCAGGGGGATTCATCGTGGGCCGCCCGCGTTCGGAAAGGATCCCAGGTGAGCGGCTCGGGCGGGGCAGCCTTTTCGCCCACACCCTACGTGATCTCCCAACCCAAACCGCCAACCTCTTCCACTCCCACACGGGAACAAATTGAATTCCGCAGGTTACAGGCCCAAGTTGCCTCGTTAACGCAGACGATGGAGGCGCTTGTGAACCGCTCGTCCGCACCTAATTCGGCACCACTCGGGCAGGCGCCGGAGGCGATGGATAGTTCCCCCTCCGAAGACAGGGAAACCGCTGCGAACCTCGGCCCGCTTGAGGAGCGCCTAAGCAACCTAGAGGCCCAGATGGCGTCCATAGGGACCATGATCGAAAATCGATTGGCGGCCGCCCTCCAAACCGCTTTTGACCGCATCCCGGGCAAGATAGCGGCCCAGATGTCCCAGCTCACTGTTAGCACCCGCCGTCCTAAGCTTAAGCGAGGATCTCGTTCTCAAGCATCCCGGCCCCTTTCCAAGGTGACGGAGGTAGACGAGCAGTCTAACAGTTCGACTGCGACCTCGGAAGTGAGCACCGGATCGAGCAGCGGAGCCCCTATGCAGCCCTTTGCTCTCCTGGAGGCCCCCCACACGTTTAGTTCTAACGATGGCGGGCAACGGCCCTAGATCGCGCTGCGACCGTGCAAATTCGGCTATTTTTACAATCCTACAGTGGAATTGCCGCGGATTTAAGGCACGCAGTAAGCGGGCTGCTCTCCGGCTCTACTTAGAAACCTATCCGCAGTTGCCCGCGGTAGTGGCCCTTCAGGAGACGGGCGAGCACTTAGCTCTCACAAATTATACCGTGTACCAAAGGGATTCACAAACCGCACTCTGCGTACATCGAAATTACACCGCCAAATTAGCGGATCTCGACTGCGATCCGCTTTATTCGTACGTTATGGTGACTCTCCTCCCGCTTAGGAAGCAAGATCCGTCCCTACACATCCTGAACATCTACAGTTCTCCCAAACTGCCTAACGTAACTTACGCTGATGTGTTTACCAAAGCCCTTACGGTGGCAGGTAGGGAGCCGCTTGTCATTGTAGGGGATTTTAATGCCCCTAGTCCTCACTGGGGTTACCGTAAGGAGGAACGGCGTGGTAGAAAGTTGGCGGAACTTATTTCCACCTTGGGCCTCACTATCCAAACGGACCCCGCACACCCAACCCGCATTGGCAACTCTGTAACTCGGGACACATGTCCTGATCTCACACTTACCAAGCACATCAGGCATGCAGAATGGCTCAACACCGATGAAACCCTCGGCAGCGACCACTGCATTCTTCTCACTACAATTCGGACGCATCCCCTTACCCGTCCCCATCAACAAGCGAAACTTCCGGACTGGAACAAGTTCCGTTCGGAGTACACGACTTCGGCCCCCATAGCTCAACAAGGCTACGCCACTTGGTCTCAACACCTTGTGACGTCGCTTCGCCAAACTGAGCAGACGGTTCAGCTCTCAGAGGCCACGCCGGCGGTGGATAAACATCTACTGCATATCTTGGAGGCTCGGCGTAGCCTTGTCCGCCGTTGGCGCCGACAGAAGCATAACCGTAAGCTCAAACTCCGCATAGCAGCCCTCACTCAGGAAGCGGCCGAGTACGCGGCCCAGCTCGCTGACTCCAATTGGGTAGAACGCTGCAACAATGCCGCCAAGCATATGTCCAACCGCAGCACGTGGCGTTTCTTCAGGGCTCTCATCGACCCTAGCCAAACGCGCACAGAAACGCAAAAACATCTTCAACGTGCGCTCCACGCTTACGCGGGTGACGCAGATAAATTGGCACAGGCTCTTAGGGATAAATATATCTGTGGCCCGCAGGACTCCATCGAACCGGCGTTCTCATATGCAGGCTCGGAGAACGCAGACTTGGATCGTTGCTTTGAACTCCATGATCTGAAGGCGGCCCTGTCGAAAATGAAGCGAGGAACGGCGCCGGGTCGGGATCAAGTGACTGTTAAGCTTCTAGCCAACCTCCCAGACCCAGCATACCTTCACCTCCTCGACTACTTCAATCAAATTTGGGAGGGGCGCGAACCGCTACCAATTGATTGGAAAACGGCTCTGGTAACTTTTATTCCCAAACCGGGCAAGTCTATCAACATCGAAAATCTACGCCCCATTTCGTTAACCTCGTGTGTGGGGAAGCTTATGGAAACAATGGTTAGGGATAGGCTTTCCGATTACCTCGAGGCCCAGCACACTTTTGCCGACACTATGCACGGCTTTCGTCCACATCGCTCTGCTCAGGACATTCTCCTACAACTCCATCGTGACGTCATTGAGCCGATCGAGCATCCAAGTAACGATAAGGTAGTCCTCGCCTTAGATCTTAAGGGGGCTTTTGATAACGTTGCCCACAAAATCATTCTTACCCATCTTTCCCAAACGAACTGTGGGTATAATGCTTTCAGGTACATCCGTCAGTTCCTGACTGAACGGCAGTCGTACCTCCGCATTCAAGGCAAGGAGCATGGCCCATACCCTCTGGGTACTCGAGGAACACCACAGGGAGCGGTCCTCTATCCTCTTTTGTTCAATCTCGCCATGGCTCATCTCCCCCCACTGCTGAAGGATATCCCCGGCGTACGGCACGCTCTGTACGCGGACGATATCACGCTGTGGGCAACCCAGGGTTCCCTTGGCAGCATTGAGGCCAGCCTGCAGCATGCAGCATCGGTCGTAGATGAATACGCGCGCCGCTGCGGCCTCGAATGTTCCCCTGAAAAATCGGAGTACGTGCATCTTCGCCCCAAACCAAAAGATACGACTCAAATCGCACTTTCCTTGCGAACCGGGCCAATCCCGGAACGCGAAGAAATCCGTGTCTTGGGACTCTTCATACACAAGAGCAGGAAAGTCGACACAACCCTGCGCAAGTTACGTATGGTCGGGGATCAAGTGGGCCGCATGGTCCGTCGGGTCTCAAACAAGCGGGGGGGTCTCAGAAGCCGCGATGCTTTGCGCCTCGCCAACGCTTTCGTGACCAGTCGGATCCTATATTCGACACCCTACCTACGTTTGCGCAAATGTGATGTGCACACGCTCGAAGGCATTCTCCGCAAGATATACAAGCGCGCCCTCGACCTCCCGATCTCCACGTCTAACCAGCGTCTTGCAGATTTGGGCATGACCAACACGTACGGAGAACTCAAAGAGGCCCATCTCCATAACCAGTACCTGCGGCTTACCAAGTCGCACGCTGGGAGATGCCTCTTACAACGCCTCCACATCTCCTACACATATCAGGCAGAAGAGCGAACCCCGATCCCAGAGGACTGGCGTGGTGCGTTGGATATCCAGCCTCTACCCCAAAATATGGCTAGGGGTACTCACGAAGGCAGGCGAACTACGTGGGTTACAGCCTTGCAAGGACGCTATGGGTCCCGGCCTGGAGTATTCTACACGGACGCGTCTGGCCCTCACCACGGGGGGTGGTACACGGCAGCCGTAATCCATCAAAACGTGCCTGTTCAAGGACTCACTTTTCGAGCACCGGACATCTCTCATGCGGAGGAAGTCGCCATAGCTCTCGCCGCAGCGGACCCCGCATCTCGGATCATTATTACCGATTCGCGGAGTGCGTGCCAAAATCTTACCAAAGGTCGCATCACCATTCGCGCTGCTCGAATCCTCAAGGGCTGTTATTATATGGATCGCCCAAATACACGTTCCGTCATCTGGACTCCAGCTCACGCAGGACTAGGTGGTAACGAGGCTGCCGATGCCTCAGCCCGCGCGCTTGATTCCCGGGACCCTCCTCGCCCTCCATCTCTTGACGATCCAGAACCTAACCCGGTCAGCTCATTTCGCGACATCACAGCGATGTACAAATTGAACAGGCTCCGATTTCCGCCTCCGGCGCCGGGCCTGACTAAGGCTGACGAGCGCTGGCTCTTACGGCTATACACTAACACGGTATTGTGCCCGGCGATACTCAAGCACTTCAATCCGGCCTTCTCCGGGGAATGCCCACACTGTGACCATCCGTTTGCGGATACTTTTCACATGGTGTGGGCATGCCCATCCAACCCGGCGGTCCCCCCAATCACGTCCCCTTCCCCCCCTACCCGTGAGAGCTGGGAGGCTGCCCTGCTCGGCTGCTCGACCTTGGAGGGCCAACGAGCCCTCGTGGCCAGGGCGCGCGCCGCCGCGGAAGCCACAGGGGTCCCGGACTAGGGACTCCTCCTAGAGTTTGTACAGGGTCGGCCCTTAAGGCCGCCCCTATCTCTCACTTGTATATAGACTTAATAAATGTTTTTCACCACCACCACCCCCATGTTCCCGATGATGTCTCGAGTGAAAGCTGTCCGACGCTTATAATGAAGCGCATTCGGGAGTCGATGTGCTTGGCCAATGCGTCTTGGATTTTGGAGGACGCGGACTCGAACTGGTGTAACAATGTTTCGTGTGGAGAATGCTATGCTAGTTGAAGCCGCCAAAACGAAAGTGAAAACAAAAATCATCGCTTTTTTCTATGCAAAGTAGGCAGTTCAGGCGGAAAGTAGCTTTATTACTTGCAATAAATGGATTATTTTGGGTATTTATGGTACTGGCTACTTTAATGTGTTTGTTTCTGCATGCGGGGATGGTGGAGTTGGGGAGGGCGAAAACGGGGAGGGGGGGGGGGGGGCGGGGGCTCCCTCGGATTGCGAACTTGTAACAATAAGTTCGTTATAGGCGGGTTCGGCTATATCGAACTATTGGATATATCGAACTAATCCCGGTGCATATTGCAATACGCTATAAACGGGTTTGACTGTATATGGGCCTTTTCGAAATTCGCAGTGTCTAGAGTGCCGTTGTCACAGAATTGAGCGAGGTAATAATTTAGTGGCCGATTGCTCGGACGGGAGGAGCGACAAACAACTCCCCCCTGGATACGAATAAAGGATGTGGTTCGGACCTGCTAACCGGCGATAGGTCCACGCCTGATTGGCCGCTGGCGTGAGGCACGAGACGGGGTACAGGAAAACAGTTTCAAAACAACGGGCATTTACTTCACATTCACAGGAAATTCGAAACAGACAGACAGGAGGGTTGACGAGTTAATACACACTGCAGTTGACACCCCGTTAGGGTCAGAGCTGCCAAGACACCGACACGAATTACATTAATCACAATGAAAGAAAAGGTACACGCCGTTACGAGTCCGAGGAGAAGACGACAGCAAATGAAGGGGACAGTAGAGTATACAATAGGCGGGGTTGGAGGCTTCCCCCAACTACTAACAATAGGCCCGCTAGAAACACATACCGCGTGGTGCACTGAAGGAGACGGATAAGCCCGTGCAGTCCGCTTAGGGAAATACAACACAGAAGATGAACAGGAAGAGTCCGATGAAAGGTGGAGAAGGGGAGAACATCTTAGCTGCGGTCCGGCTGATGGTCTCGCCGGGGTGACGGAGGCTGTCGGTCGTCTGTGGTGGGGCGCCGCTGATCAGCGACGCAATTTGGGTGAACTCCAGCCGCGCACTGTCGCCTCCTTGAGGAATCTTCGGGGGCCCGAAGTTCACCGCCGTCGTCGCTCGGCCTCCCCAGCACAGCCCTCAAGGCCGACGCCGCGTCCCGGCCGTACGTCCGGCCACCACCAGTTCTCAGCCCATTCTCCCTTGAAACACCGCACTCCACCACGCACATCGTCTACCGGGCCGCGCGTCTTCCAAGGATTCGCGGGGCGCAGCCTTCTGTAGGCCGCGGCACTCTCGCCCAACTCTCTCCCCGAAACACATGGCCAGCCGACCCGGGTGCGACAATGGCGGCGAGAACATTCCTTCGCTTCGCGGTCCGGCTCCTCTCGGCGAGCGGCAAGAAATGGCGAGCGGCAAGAAAACCCGTCAAGGAGGGACATGAATTTCGCGACAGCCGTCCGACGACATTCGAATATTTAACACTAGGCTAGCACCGCCGAAAGAGTCTGTCGTTGTAGTGTAGAGGACCCGTCTTAGCTTCTTGATCCTAATGTCGGTGGTTCGAGACCAGCTGTTGCCTGGGTTGTTTTTTTTAGATGCGACGCATCTCTTGCTCTGAGGCATGTCCCTCCTGCGTCGGCGTAGTACGGCGTCCGCACGCCAGCTGCGCATGCGCGACTCTCCTCCCGTCTTCTCTCTGACAGCTGTGCGCGCAACGCTCTCACTCCACCTCATTATCATAAACAACAGCTCTGTGCGCGCGCTTCGCTGGCTTCGCTCCGCTCCCGTAGCGCAAGTGTGCGCATGCGCGACTGTCCTCCGTTGTCTCCTCTCCTTGAGGCGCTGTGAATATAAAGCGGGTATCGCGCTGCGGCGGTTCAGTCAGCGCTCGCTCACGTTCGACTCCGCGTCACTGTGCTTGACAACTGCGTGCTTGACTTCATTCTACCGATGAAGACGTGATGGAAGCGACGGTCCCTTCATGAAAAGTAAAATTACGCCCATCTTCCCACGTATGAGAACACCCGCATGTGATGGAATGCATCATACGCGTTCACAACACGTTTCACCCGATTTAGAGAATCAACCCAATGGAAACGCCAATCGAACCCCCCGATGCGTCGCATCACACCAGGGTTCCCTCGCGGGAAGATGGTCGTAAATTTTTTTGCGTTATTTAATTGAGGTGCACTTTTTATGCCTTAGGTTAGTTTTGGTGTTTTAAATGATTTCTTTGTGTGTGTTAGGTTATCTTAGGTTTAGGTTAGGTTGCCTAGCTTTACGTTATCAAGAGCGATGTACTGCCAGACTCTGCAATTTTGCCCCCAAACGCCGGTGGACGTCGATATAGTGGAGTGCTTATAATACCGTCGGACGGCACTCTAGACTCGGCCTTCGAAATTTCGTCCATACGTGTATGGAGGACCGTTCAAGGTTGTGACAGACCACCATGCGCTGTGTTGACTCGCCAGTTTGAAGGATCCCTCTGGCCTTCTTGGTAGGTGGAGCTTGCGCCTGCAAGAATTCGACGTTACAGTAGTCTATAAATCCGGGAGGAGGCACTCAGACGCCGACTGCCTGTCTCGCGCCCCCGTCGACCCACCACCGCAAGACTCTGACGAAGACAGCGCATTCTTCGGAGTCGTGACGGAGAGCGACCTAGCGGCCCAGGGCATTCCGACCCCGATTCACGCGCAATGATCCACTACCTCGAAGGACAAAACGTCATCGTGCCTAGGGCCTAAAACGGAACTTACCAGCATTCAGCCTGAAAAACTCCGTCCTCGAGAAGAATTTCAGCCCCGGAACAAGAACGAATTATCTTCTTGTCATCATTACAGACCTTCGTGACGAAATTTTGGAGAGAGAGAGAGAGAGAGAGAGAGAGAGAGAGAGAGAGAGAGAGAGAGAGAGAGAACTTTATTACGCAATAATGCGAGAGTGGTTCCTCAGTCCAGGAGCCCATGTGCTGTCCAGGCTGCCGTAGCCCTGGTCACAAGCAGGAGCTGGTCCTCAGGTCGACAGCTGGACAGCAGTATCTCCCACTGCTCAGGTGAAGGGGACGGGTTCAGAGGCGGAAGGTCCGAGTTTTTTGTGCAGTCGAATAATATGTGTGCCAGAGTTCCTGGTTCGTGGCAGAATTTACACTTATCAGAGTACTGCGTAGGAAAGAGTAAATGCATACGGATGGGGTGGGGAAAAGTACCTCTTTGAATTTGTCTGAGTGTGACTTCTTGGCTTTTGGTCAAAGATGTGTGAGGACTAGGGAAGGTCTGTCTTGTGGTTCGGTAGTATTGGGTGATTTCTTGGTAGGTGAGGAGAGGTGCGGAAACAGCCCCGGTCTCAGCGGCTCGGTGAGTGAGGTCTCGAGCCTGTTGATGAGCAACATTGTAGCCCGTTTGGAAGCATGCCACGACGACCCGTCTTCCGGACATCTCGGCACAGCTCGCACTATTGAAAAAATCAAGACGAAGTACTACTGGCCCCGCCTTGCATCCAACGTCACCCACTACGTCCGGAGCTGCCGTGACTAGCAGCGACGAAAAACGCCACCGACGAGACCCGCCGGACTTCTGCAGCCGATCGCCGTCCCATAGAGGCCCTGCCAACAGATTGGAATGGGCCTTCTGTGCCCGTTCCCTACGTCATGATCCGAGAACAAGTGAATTGTCGTAGCAACAGACTGAGACTACATCACGCGCTACGCAGAGACCACCGCTCTTCCGAGGGGTACTGCACAAGAAGTCGCCAAGTTTTTCATAAACCAAGTTGTGCTGCGACATGGAGCCCCTGAAGTCTTAATCACGGACCGCAGAAGGGCCTTCACTGCGGAGCTCATGCAAGGAATCTTACGCTACAGCAACACGGATCACCGAAGAACGACGGCTACTACCCCCAAACGAACGGACTAACGGAACGCCTGAACAAGACAATCGCGGATATGCTGTCTATGTACGTCGAAGTTGAACACAATACTTGGGACGAAGTCCTACCGTATGTCATGTTTGCGCATAACACGTCTATCCAGGAAACTACGCAGATGACACCGTTCGAGCTTGTCTACGGAAGACGGCCGACTACGATGCTCGACGCCATGCTTCCCAAAGTGGAAGACGACGACCTAAACGCCGACGTCCAAGGATACCTTCAGCGTGCAGAGGAGACCCGCCAGCTCGCTCACACACCACACACCGACATTAACATACCAGCCGTGCCTCCGGCTAGGCTTTGTCATTTAATCATCACTTTAGAGAAATTAACAGCTCTAGAAAATCCAACTAATCTGGTACTGGCTGCTGGACTCTCAGCCCCTCAACGAACTGCGTGACACTCTCCCGCAGAAACTGCCGGGCCGGTCGGGCATCCACGTCGCCATGGAGCCACGCCATGCGCGCCCTCTATATGCTGTGAAGGCCCAAAAGCATTATTAAATCGTATGGGACTCCTTCGTTATTCTCTGTGGGTAAATACTGTATACCATGCGGGGTAAGTGGGAAGTCTTTGTGTAAATTTCGCTGCATAACATCCCAAAAGTGAACCGCCATTCAGCAGTGTATAAAAACGTGGTCTATGTTATCCGGTTGTTTACAAATTGTGCAGTCAATACCCCACGGTGTATCTAACCCCTTTTCTTTTAACCATGTTTGCACAGTAAGTGTCCCCGAATGAAGTTTGAAAAAAAAAAAGGACTTCACCCCCGGTTTTACAGCCATACGCTTAACTCTTTTCAGTACATCCTGCCCTTGGTCTTCTTTGTACAGTTCTCTATATCGCGGTATCGGGAACAGACTGTCGCAAACCTCTTTATATAATTTTTTTTCGTGACACTGTACTCAAATATTCCATCGAAAAACGAGTTGACAGAAACCTGAGTGACATGACAACTTCTTTAAAATATCCTGAAATCCTTCCCTGTATGTGCAAACTGGATACGACAAATTCCGGCAGTGCTTGAGACAGCCGTACCTGGCAAAGTGTTCGCAAAAAAGGATCGCTTGTATCGCGAAGAAAAAGGAACCCATTCACCAACTGGCGGACAAACAGGTGCGACAACCCAAGCCCGCCCTCCTTGACGCATCGAAAAAGGTTATTTCTACTGCACATTTCCCATGTAGATGACCAGATAAACACAGCAAATGCACGATGCATTTTCTGTACATTCAAACGCGAGCAGTGCAACACTTGCATAACGTACCACACTTTGGAAATAAAAAATAAATTACAAACAGTCGCTTTAGCAAACATTGAAATAAAAACCCCTTTCCACTTTTCTGCCCTGTCGCGTATGTCCTGCGTTCGGGCATGCCAATACGGTTCGCTGTCCTGGTAGCACTCCAGTGGCGTCCCTAGATACTTAACGGGATTGGTTTCCCATCTCACGTTGGCAAAAAATTCCGGTGTCAAAGACCAGTCCCCAAGCCAGAAACCCAAACATTTCCCCCAGTTTACCCCACTACCTGTGATTGACCCAAAACGTTTAACAATGTCCACCGCTTTTGTAACACTTTCCTTGGTCGTACAGAAAAGAGTAATGTCGTCTGCGTAGGCCAGAAGTTTTACCTCTGCTTCGCATAGCTTAAACATGCGAATGTGTTCACTTTCATTTAACCACTTGACCACCCAAAGAGACCAGAAAAACTCGGAGAATTCGGTGTACCAAACAAGGCTGCCCACGAATAGTGTCGGGTGTGCTTTGTTTTGGTCGTATTTGAGAGATTTGAGCAGTGGTAACGCTTGTTTCTTGCGCACCGATCTTGGAGCCGAGGACAATAATGCTAGTTCTACAAGCGATGTAACCACAGGTCCCTTATTTGAGTGAAGAAAAGCTATCGCACATCCCCGGTCTCCCCTGCGCAAGCCACGGGAGCTACGAATGGAATGGAATGCGCCGCTAGAATTCTGGCGTTGATAACGCTTGCTCGTCACGCACCGACCTTGCAGACAAGCCACATTATGCTTATACTGGATACGATGTAGCCAGAGCTCCCTTATTTAAGTCAAACAAAGCTATCGCAGATCTCCGATCTCCCCGATGTAAGCCGAACAAGCCACAA
Source organism: Haemaphysalis longicornis (assembly GCF_048455015.1). Taxonomy (NCBI): domain Eukaryota; kingdom Metazoa; phylum Arthropoda; class Arachnida; order Ixodida; family Ixodidae; genus Haemaphysalis; species Haemaphysalis longicornis. The sequence continues at coordinate 113,556,155 of NW_027526225.1, forward strand.
ATGGATGAACGCTTGCGAACAGAAATTGCTTGCAATTAGTCTCAAGGCAACCGATTCCCGCAAGTTAAAAATAAATCGTTTATTTTCTGCTGAAAGGAATGACCCCAAACCACTAGAAGACGGACGCTGTCGCCCGCTTTCCGATGCTCTCTCGCGCTGCGTCGACGCCGATATCTGGCGAGCGTAGCCATCGGCGTCGCCCGGGCGTCAGCTCGCGTCGGCATGCATTTCTGGCGACGACGTCGACGCGAGGAAACGCCCAAAGTGCGCTGCATGTGGTTGGGCCTTAAAGCAGCCTCGACCACTGCAAAAAGAAAAGAGAACCAGCGCACATACTAGTAGCCACGCACAGTGCAGAAAAACGGTGCAGAAAATGATGTGACATAACACGACATGAAAGAACTTAAAGAACCGTGCTGAAGTTGGAAACTGCTATCACTGGTTAATACAGTGCTAATTTTTATCAAGAGGTTTGAAACCTGTTAATAAATTATGTTCATTATTACAACCAAAATGATTGAGTTTTGTATCTTACTTCGCTGCATCGGCTTTATCCCCTGGCATCAATCAACGCCGCCTATAAGCCTCAAGCGCGGCCTTTAGGGGCGCCACTGAAATCCCTCTAGCGGCCCGTTTCGAAAGCAGCCACGGGAGTCTGCCTCCCGCTCCCCACTGCAGCAGCTGCTTTTGCGGCACGTTCACGACCGAGGCTTACCGTTTGCGGGCGTTTGAAATCCATGTTTATGTGGAGCAGACACTCTGTTCGCAAATGGGGTGTGTTTATGAGAGTGCAAATGTTTCTGACGTGATCTTAGTGTGGTATATTCGGTCTCTATAAGCGCCGAGTGTGTGTCACAGGCCAATGTCGCGGAACCGGCGTATGATGGAGCCGATTGTAGTTACACTGCCATGAATTTACTAGCAGTGTCGCACTCATACCTGACAGCACGCCAGTTACGTTTGTCAATATTATACCTCAGATATTGATCACCAACATTTAAAAGGCAGTTTGTGTTAATTTCGGGAATATTCACCAAAAGTACGATGGCCAATGCACAATTATACTCGGGGATCAGTACACGACAAAGTCGTCTTGTCGTTAGGTGAGCGCCGCCAAACTTTCATCTGCTACATATATCCTCTGCGAGCAGCGCGGAGACGGGCTTAGAATATAATCCGCGTACGCGACTAAATTCTTCTTCGAAATACCGTCATATGGCACAGGGAGCCTGCAGATCAGAAACTGAAATCAGACGGTCTATCACATGTGCACTATTTCAACGACACCTTTCATCGCTTGTTGAACTGTCTACCATGTATACTTCCAAAATTGCGTCCGCCGTACGATCAGCTGTCTGTTGAAGTCGAAAAACAAAAGGAAAGTGAACGCGAGATTTGAGTGTGTGATTACTAAAACGGTCATTGCTTGATTACGCTCCGCATTTGTACACAGCGTCTCATCCCCCCTTCCCCCCCCCCCACGATGTCTCACGAAATAGCGGTGCATTTCCCGTATAGTTGGTCTGGTGAACCCTGGCTGGCTTAAGTTTCGACGAACGTCTTTAGCATGTCAGAAGCTGCACAATTTTTTTTTTCATTTCCGTTAGAGCTATTATGTTTCTTCCGCACTTACACAGCATTTTTCCGTGGTTTCATTAACTTGCCTTGGATCTTGCTATAAGGTGTGAGTGGGAACATATTTAACGACGCACAGGACTGGAATATACTTAACATTTGCGCATGGTTTATATCCTTAGAAAAGGCACAAGTTATTGTCCGGGATTGGGTAATCACATCAACGAAACATATTTTTCTGCGACGTATATATTCGAAACGAAGCCGCATTCTTGTCCACCCTGCAAAATGAAGCCAACCTCTCACTGTGCCAGCATCAGGTCTAAACAAGGCGACAGTAGAATTCATTTGTGCTTGACGTATTTGTAGGTGACAGGAGTGATATTGGTGATTTGTTGCTACCGTCGCCGACGCCCGGAAGAGCCGCGACGAAGCGCGCAGAACCGCGTCCCCGGGTAGCTCTTGCAGGCGATCGCGTACCCTACGAAAACGCAGCTGCTCTTTAGGTGACCTAAACATACTCTTTGCTATAGACGTCACCATAACGCGCTTTTTAGGGCGCGGAAAAGCGAACAGAAGCAAAACTGAACCAGAACACTGCACGAGCCCCTATCAGCCACGCAGCGCAAATCCCGTCAACGCCGCGGAGAAACGGCGGCAGGCGGCGCACGACGGGCGGCCGTTGTATGGCACCACCGTCGTTTCAGCGAACAGCGCCGCCCGTGGCGAACCGCTCGTCAGTGGAATGCCGGTGGCGGACAGCGCAGCGTAGTTGTGCATGGCTTTCTGTCGTTTTTCTGCGCTGCGGCTTGCAAAGCGAACGTAACCCCACGTGCATTTTTCAGATCGGTAAATCTTGAGTGTGGATGTGACGTTTACGAGGCATGCCATGTGTGTTACTTACGCCCATACTCAGTATTTACAAATAGCAGACGACACTCAATGCGCCAAGCTGGAAGTCAAGCTGGAAGTGAAAGTTCGTTGCTTCATGCAATTTTTTCATGCCTGCATGCAGTTTCGCGAATCGAGGAGTATATTGCCGCTAAATGCTCCCTCAAAGCCGGTGTGTGCAACCGATCTAGGAATGCTGCGGCGCTGGCCTTTGGCAGTTGATGACGAAACGGCGCCGACGTCGTGCACAAGCGAAAGACAAAGTTGGAGGGTGTCTTCGAAGATTTACCTCAAAACAGAAATTGTGACGGACGACGCTTCCGTATCTTCATTACCTACGGCTGAAACGTGTTTAATTTCACAGAAATGCTCTTACTACAGTCATCTGGAATCGTTGATAGAATAAATACCGCATGATAGTAGAACGTTATTGCTTGTTGTAAAGAAGCATTGCTTTACAAGAATTGCAATGGTTGCTGGCTAGTTGCTAAATGGTTTTTCAAAAAAACAATTCCTGCGTGGCTGAAGGACGCAATACAGGAGGGTGCCCGAAACTTGTACTCAGCTTCACAACTGAATGCTGCGCTCGGTTTACAAGCTGTCTCCTACGCTTGAAAAATCATGCACACCTCCGTCTAACGACGATGATGGTTTATCGCAAAGCTCTATCGTATGGGTTTCCTTGGTTGCCTTCTGGATTTAAACTTTGACTAGTTAAGCGTCGAATTTGACCAGCACGCAGTTTGGTCTTTTGATCGCAGCGTCTTTGACTGACCATTTCCCATTCGATTTCGCACAAAGAAAGCTTTGTGTTCAACCATCATAATCATTAGACGGAGGGCTAGGTGATTTTTCTGTTTAATTTTGAACTTCCATGCCCCCTCTCCAAATCTAAACTTTTTCTAGCGTGTCGGAAATGTGTCTGGGGTGGAGGACTCGGGCTCATGCACCCATATTTGAGGCAACTAATCGCGCGTTTTTGGTGTCTTCACCAGGCATTACACGATTTTTTTTAGGTACTCTGTAAAGAATACTTAAGCATTAAAAAACACCGGCTGACGTTAACACTGCCACATTTTTTAACTATCGGTACCAGCCTTTATTCTACGCAGGGGGTAAAACGGGAAGGTGAGGAGGGGTGGTTTGTAGCTTGGGCTGTTGAGTTGGTGAACAACTTTGGCTCTTGATAAAATGACCACCACAAACGTGGGATTTCCACTTCGGCTTTCAGGCTCCCATGCTGTCACAGTGTCGCCCACCAAAACCGAAGGCACAAAGCTCACGGTTACAGAAAGTGTAAACTACCGCAACATTTCTACGGCTACAAGGTAATCCATCTCGTATGCAGGTGCCTTTCTATTTAAAGCACACGTATCGAGGTATCCCAGCGCTAAGGCTGGCGCTGAAACCGTAGTCATTGAAACCAGTGAAGATAATTTAAAGTGGCAGAAATGAATAATAATATTGCTAAAAGCTTTATTCCTACACAGATCGCGCGGAGCCAGGCGCAGAGCGCTGCAAAAAGCGCTCGTGTTAATGTAGCCCATTCCGAACCTTACAAGACTTCAATAAGTTTGCGTAGCCTTAGTGCATTTAAGAAGAAATTAATACTACTAATAGTAGTTTTATTCGTACTCAGAACGGGTACGTGTAGCCAAGCGCAGATCGCTGCAAAAAGTGCTCATGCCATTGCAGCCGATACCCAACTTTCGAAGCGTCAGACAAGCTTACGTAGTCATTACTGCATCTAAGAACCCAACACATTTGTTTAGACTTCGTTTCATCTCACGTGTCTGCTCACAACGCCACCAAAACATACAAAGCACCGAAGCAAACACGACAAAATAACGGGAGGCTGTGTAGTCCAATGCACCGGCTCATTCCACTGACGAGGGGAGCGCCGAGTGGTGGCGCCACCCGTCCAGCTGCCCGGTCCACGGCGGCGCTGCGGAGCGCGCCTCCGTGACGTCGGCTTAGGGATTCTCGCATTTGTCGTCTGCTTCACTCGGGCTCGCTCTCTCTGTTGTTTCTTTGCGCGCGGTTGAGATTTTGTGCTTGTCCGCAGCAGATCTCGCGTTGTGCAACTTTTTTTCGTAACAAAAGACTAAGGCGTGATCTTAAGTATAGTTTTTGATACCGCTCCGGAACAAAACATTGCCGGCGTCGCCCATGCGTGCTGCGAAACTGGTCCTGTGCGTAGCGCGAAGAGTCGGAGCTAGGCGTCAGCCTCTGTATTCAGCAGTCTTTCGAACAAAGGTAACAGCAGGCGGCTGACCACCGACAACAGCGAAAATGGAAGACCAAAACAAATTCCAGGCCTTCGAAGCTGTCGGCTTTTGCAGAAGGCATTACGATTCCAGCTAATCGTACGTAAGGTAAAACAGATTTGGCAACGTTGCCTAACGCTTGAAAGTATTGTATCAAGTCACTTTACGTTTTCACAGCATGAAAGTGTGCCGACATGCACTATGGGGCACAAATAATGTAGGTTGATTTCCAAATAACCTGCTGTATGTACAGGCGCGTGCTTCTTTTATACCAGGCTTCTAACCAGTATGCAGGCTTATTGAGCAAAACAAGTAACCTGTATGGCAAACATACAGAAAATCTATGTTTGTTCAGACTTGGAGGGATATTTCGGTTCATTTGCCACAGCCATATAATTCCAATATTCAGATAGGCGTTATAGTAAAACTGCTTTCGAGAGGAGGAGCACCAGGAGGAGGAGAAAACTTTAAAGGAGCCATGAAGAGAAAATGCAAGTTGGTTTTATTCGAAAGATTTCGTGTTTTATAGTGCCCCCAGCGCTTGTCCGGATACAAACGGTGCTTTATTCACTGAGAAATTAAACAATTTAGGTTAAAATTTTGATCCCCCTCAATCGTGCGTTTTCGTGGTCCCAAGTGACATCACGGGAACCGACCGCTCTGCAGCCTAGAGTACCTTCATTCACGCATCCGCCGTACAGGGTAGAGACACGTAACGCTGGCGCCGCCATTTTCGGTTGCTCGCTCGCCGCCGAAGCAAGTCATTGTGTCAAAACCGCGCTAAAATTATCGCCGCAACGCGGTTTACTGAAGAAGTTTGAATCATATTGTCTGTTTCGCGTTGCTAGGTCTCGTGGGAAACGAAAAGAATGACGCGTTGAGCCCGTTGGCCCAATTGCGGCGGCACGGGACCGTTCAAAGGTTGTCTCCACCCTGTAGCGGTGTTAGTTTGTTCTCACGTTTCTTTACGTTCCGTAACCTAGATGGCGCCACCATACCGTGGCAAGCGTTTGGTTTGTTTTTGCCCGCATTTAAACCTGGCTTGTTTTTGTTCTGGGAGAAAATATTCGTTCCCTGAAACAGTGCTCGCTCGACAAATGGGGTCACGTAAGACACCGTTGCTTGCGTCAATCGGCCAGTGTCGTCTGAGACAACCCCAAGCCCCATAGTGCTGTGCAGCTAAACCAAAGCATGCTGTGCGCAGTACGAACAGCAGAACGCATCAGTACTTCTATGTTTACATGTGCTTTCGTAACTTCCACTGTTTGTCCCATCATTCCTATTGCTTTGTAAAGAATGTGCCCTAAATTTAAGCGCAAATCGCTCGTTCGTCTAGTTTGTAAGCTCTACCTAATTTGCGTCTGCTTCTGCCAGCCTCCGCCAATCGCAGAGCTTAGCCCATGTGACATCACAGGTTCTGTTGCGGGAAATGCGCTGGTGGGTCGCATGACCATTCCCGTTTTTCCTAATTATGTAGCTTATTTGAGCGAAGTTTACGTTAAAAGTGGTGTCAGTATGATTCTAACGAGACAATCTTTTGAATGAACCAAACTTGTGTTTTCTCTTCATGGCTCCTTTAACAGTAAAATCGAGCTGGTTAGTTGGCAGGCTCCTCAGTCCAAGACGATAGAGTAAGATTCATTCTTCAATTCACCGAACGTCATCCCGAGTAGGCCAGGATTTGTTCTTTGCGACTGAAGGGGTTGGAAAACAATAGAGCTGTGTGGACATATTCATTGGTTAAGAATTGTGTTATACATAAAAATGGCATATATACTATTTATTGCGTTCGTTAGCAAGTATATCAAGTTTTCGACACCGTAATCCTGTCATAACTGTTCGGGTTGAGATTGAGTTCGTTACGATAACGATGGTTGGACAGAAATTAGGTGCACAAAAGCCGCCTTCGAGTAGTGTGGACAACGTTATCTGCGCCGTAGCACAAATCTCATTGCATTGCATATCCAAACGAACTTTGTGAGCCTCGCAAACATCCCCAAACCTCCTAGGACGTTTGGGACGGTGCAGAAAAATGAATGAGTTGGGCACAGAAAAAAAAAAAACAAATTATCTGACCCAAGTCAACAACAACGAAAGAAATAGAAAACATCCGTTTTATTTCCTGCTTTGCGACCCGCTGCTTGATGCGTAGCATTAGACTGTTCAGTCTTCATAAGAGAATCTCATATATAGTTAAGGGAAGCCCAAGCATTTGGATACTTATCGAGGAGATCTGAGCACTGAAACTCGCAAATACGCTAGATAGAACGAGTTACACACGATCGTCTGAGGGATGCTCTCTTATAGTCGTTCTCTCTCTCCTCGTGTGTTGTAAACTTGTGCGGGATAAAGCTTGAAATTATTCAGAGCTGTCAGAATCTGACTGAAAACACGCTTTTTAAAGCACCACAGCATCAAAGCGGGCGATTTCTAGCAAAGACACTGCTGCCAGTCACAACCGGACGACCGCGGCGCGGGTGTACCAGCGGCGCGAATGTAGCAGACGACAGCGCAGCGGGTCCCAGGCCGACGTCAGATCCAGGGGGCGCCACTCAAACATCTCACCGCTAATAGGCCGACTGAAGCCGTAGCCAGCCGTAGCCGCAGCCCTCACTGTTGCAACAAACCATCAACAAACATTACGCCGAGTTTCTTTTCTTGCGCTGGTCGACCGTGTAACAAAGCGTAACCATGTAACGTTTTCGTTCAGTATATTTTGGAAGGTAGAAGAGAAGTCGGTGGGCCAACGGACGAGCGTAATTTTTTTCTGGAGGACGTCGACGACTACGAGCGTGGCGTGGGAAGTGTTTTGGCTCGGCGACAGCGAGGCGCGGGGAGATTATTCGGGGGCACCATCGTTCACATGACCGGTAAGTGTTCTTACCCTTCAATTAAGCGCTCTTTAGCAGTTTCGCATCTGCCACTAACCGCAGAAAGTAAGGAATGAATGTCGGCGTGCCGGCGGAGCCGTCGGAAGGCGCGGAGATCCGCTTCACCGTACAGTGTGTGTTGCGACGGTAATTGGAACACTTTAAAATTTTTTCCTGCGCGAACCGCCGCTCTGTGTCGCGCTCAAACTTCACTCGAAGGTCGCATTTTGTGGTCTATTTTGTTTGACACCGGGAGCAACGAGGTTACTTACCTGTTTATCCTGAAAATAAATAAAAACGATTTTCGCCTATGGGAAAATGGCGGCAATGTGGACGTGCGAGCCCGAAAACCGGGTTTTCTGATCGTCTGCTGCACCATTTGGCTCCGTACGTGAATCCCAAACGTGCGTTTCACTCTGCAGGTGGTTCCGTCGTTCCAACGTCAACTTGCGCTGGCTCGCACGTCCAAATAAGCCGCCATTTTCCCATAGGCGAAAATCGTTTTTATTTATTTTCAGAATACACAGGTAAGTACCATCGTTGTTCCCGGTGTCAAACAAAATAGACCACAAATTGCGACCTTCGTGGCAAGTTGGAACGCGAACAGAGCGGCGGTGCGCTCAGGAAAATTTTTTAAAGTGTTCCAATTATCATCGCAACACCCTGTATAAGGCGCCGACGCCGAAGAAAATGGCTCGTATTACCACCTTGCACATATTTCCAAGTAACACGCTCTATTCTAACCCGCCGCGGTGGCTCAGTGGCTAAGGCGTTGCGCTGCTGAGCACGAGGTCGCGGGCTCGATTCCCGGCCGCGGCGGCCGCTTTTCTGATGGAGGCGAAAAGCAAAAACGCCCGTGTGTACGAGATTTCGGCGCACGATAAAGATCCCCAGGTGGTCAAAATTAATCCGGAGCCCTCCACTACGGCGCGCCTCATCGCCTGCGTTGCGTCGGCGCGTTAAACCCCTCAATCAATCAATCAATCACGCTCTATTCTAGACTGTGCTGGCTACCAGTTAGTCGGGTTAAGAATTCATCTGCATTGTTCGTGTCGGCGTCGAGTAGTCACCAAGCCACATTCTCACGTACAGTCGGCAAAAGGCTCTAACGCGCGAGCGGCGTGCTTCGGAGTGTGCCGGAGGCACGTAGTGATAACGCCTGGTTTGCGATAGGTAGAATGTGTGCATGCGAGGCCCGTATCAGCGCGATGGCTGTGTCTTCTCGCTGTACCCATCGCCTTGGCTTCCACGCCTTCTTTGACCGTAATAAGCGCTGAGTGCCTGCGCTGCCGGGCCGGGAAACAAACCCGGAGATTACCCGCCTTCGCGCGAGTTTTTCGTCTGCATTAGCCTTGGCGCACAGCTGTTCATTGCGTTATCGTTCCGCCAATAGCTGCATGAGTCCCGTGAGCGCCACTATCCGGTTTCTGGGCTCGGTTTTGCATGCCACTGCTGACGGGCTCACGCTACAATACCTAATGCACTGTGCGAGCGATCACGGACCGATATCTAGTCACTATAAACACCGGAAGCGGTGCGTTTTGGGCAATTGTTGTTCGTTGTCTGGCATACAAGAAAAAAACTCCTGTCTAAATTGTGTAGGGCGCCGCAAAAAAAGAGTTGCACATAGTTAAACGCAGCCAACGCTCTACTACCAATCGCTCATTGCCGCTATTGTTTCCCGGCCCGGCAGTGCAGGCAGCGCTTCGCACGACGAAAGCAGGTACGGATGTCAAAGCGACGGGCACAGCGACAAGGGAAAGAGCCATCGCGCTGATGCGGGTCGCGCGTGCTTACATTCTACCGGTCTCAAACCAGGCGTTATCACTAAGTGTCTCGCGCGCAGTCCAGAGCACGCTGCTCGCACGTTATAGACAAGCCTTTTGCCGACTGTACGAGCTTCGAAATGGTGGTTTTTCTGTGAAGGCTGTCTTGCCAGCAGCCACTACAGTAATGTTATTTGTAAATGCTCTTCTCGAACATGACGCACATAAACGCCAAGGCGCTAGAATAGCCACCGCTTTCAGGTATGTTTATTAGGGGGAGTCAATATTTGCTTGAAAGTTGACCTCATAACTATCATTAAACGTGTGTAAAGTGACACTGAAGTGTGCTTGTTGCTCTAAATAGGTGTCGTTTTGGTGGAAGAGGCTCGGAGCAAGTATGACATGTTATCTCTTGACCTCTCATTGCAGGCAGACAAAAAAAACTGCGGAGGCAGAGAAAAGATCAGCGGAGATCGACATCATTCTTCGAGCTGCTGCAGGGGACCAAGACCCTGTAATAGTTTTAAGGAAGAGGGTCGTGCACTTGGAGGCCGAGTTGTGGGGGCTGCAATCACTCAACATGGAGCGGCCGGCAAGTTCTTTTCGCCAGTGCATAAACAATGCTCCATCTGTGTGCATGGCTTCTTATCACTATTATGAGCTGAGCAACGTACCAGATACTGCAGTTGCTATCATGCTTAGTTGGCTGTAATGTCAACTGTTGCAAGGAAGGTTTCACTTCCTCATACATGCGGCATTACTATCTAAGGATCCTACACCCTGATTGAACAGGGTCCTTTCTTTGGGTGGGTGAAAACAAAACTGCCCTGAAGCATGACCCTGTCATTTGGCTTATATATGAAGATTTTGAGCTATTGGTTTATCTAGTTGCTAGCCATTGTCTTTTTGCAGGCACTGCATTAATTACTGCCCGTTGAAAGTGCTTTACTCGCTGTAAAGGATTTTGACAATGAGATTGTTTGGAACAGAAGGCCTAGTAAAAAATTCATAAAACTGCAATTTAGTGAAAGTGCAGGAACACGGCAGTGCTGCTTTATGTTTTGTAGCAGACTTGCTAACAATGCGACTATGAGTGGGCAACACAACTTATTGCTCTATATTTTTCATACAGGCCGAACCCTAAAAGTGACTTGTTAGTCTTATAAAAGGACCATCTGCACCCATGTAGAATGACTTGTTTGCGATTTGGGCGTGCTCAGAATGGTATTGACCAACCTTTAAATTCCTTTAAAAGGGGAGCAATTTATTAGAACTGATTGCCTGTGCTGCTTATTGTTTTAAGAGTGCAACGCTTTTTCATGTGACTCAGGCACCTCTCCAGGGAGTGAAAAGAGTGGACATGGCCTGCAGCTCCCTGCCAACACAGGCCCTGCAGAACCACCAGCACCCGACACCAGCTGCACCAGCACGAGCCTGGCGGCACCACCAGCACGAGCCCTCTACGGCGCTGGCTGTGAAGAAAGTAGGTGTTTAACGCTTTCTTACTGTTAGTCCCAGAACTTGGCTTGTTTTTGCTACTGTAGAAAGCAATCGTTTTGTGAAACGTGGGGTATGCTCGACAAACAGGGTCACGTAAGACAACTCCGAAGCGGCGGACTGCTGTGCAGCTACAACAAGCATACTGTGTCCAGTACCAACAGCAGTGCTCATCGGTATTCCTATGCTTATGTGTATTTTGTACTTTCATTGTTTCTCGCACCAATCGTACTGCTGTAAAATGAATATGCATTACATTTATGCGCAAATAGCTCATTTGGAAAGCTTGCAAGCCGTACCTAATTTGTGTTTGCTTTTGCCAGCCTCAGCCCATCGCACAGCTGGGCACATAGGGCATCTAGGTTCTGTTGCAGGAAATGAGCTAGTGGGTTGCATGGCCATTCCTTTTTACCTAATTATATAGCTTATTTGGGTGAAGTACACATTAAAAGTGGTGTCACTATGATGATTTTAACGTGGCAATCTTTCGAATGAACCAAACTTGTGTTGTGTCTACATGGTCCCTTTAGCTTAAAGTTTTACAAGCTGGCATATACTTTTGGAGGGAAGTTTTATATAGGGGAATGTTATGCTCTGCAGTAATTTAAATGTGAAAAGCACCACTTTTTCAGCATTCTTTTTACTGTGAAGCAGTCTGTGTCCTCTGGTTTTATTCCAGTGAAGCCATTTTCTGGGTGCCGCTTGCTCTTGTCTTTTTTGCTAAGCACACACACATAAGCGGTTGCTGGTTTACGTGTGCATGTGCGGGGACCGAAGGAAGGAGGGTAGATTGTGCATGCAAAACTACAGGTTTCACACCCTCTTACATGTGGAGTCTTACACATGGACGTCGAACAGCCAAATGCCACCTGTCTGGTGTCTTCATCTTCACTGGTCGGGCAAATTGGGTTGTGTGCTACACACACAGTAAGGGGAAACAGACAGCCCCATGTTTGTTCGCCCGAATAAAGCTCGAGTCCGTTCAACTTTAATTCAGTAAAGCGACTAGTAAGTATGCTGCCTTGCAAATTATGAACAAACGTGGTTTGTTTCGTGCACTTCGTCGACTGCGCCCGGCTTCGCAGCTCATCTATGTGGAGCCATTGTGTTAGTTCTGTGAAATGGTAGAGGTTAAGGACACAGTTTTGGCAGTCTAATTTTCAGTCTTTTTAGGTTGTTTGCCATTGTCTTGCATTACATGTATAGTTTTGTTCTATCGATGCAGATCCCTGCTGGCACTACCTGCAGATGAAGGGCTGCGAACCAGGGGACATGCACATGCGACACATGCTGCTAGCAAGGTATCTAGCACGAGGGTCCGTGGATCTGCACCAATAAGAAGGTAGATGTTTACCAGTTTGGTTGCTGGAAACCTAGGCCAGTATCTCTAGTGTTTTAAAGGGACCCTGCAGCACTTACCATCGACTACTCGGAATGTAGTTTGGGGTAAAGTCTATTGTCTTAGAAATCTCCTCTCCAAGAATTATAAAAAGCCCTTTACTGTCACCGAAACTACGCACAATCAGAAATCGCGCATAGTTGTTCCCTCGCAACTCGACTGCAGACAACGCAACGAAAGCTGTCACGGTGCTCTCTCCTGGAGAGGGGGGCAGCTTGCGGCGTTCTCTTCGGCGTCCTTGGACATATCATAGGCAGGGAAGTATTCTCCGCAACGCAAGGGGGGGAGGGTCAATTTCTGGTTTGGTGCCACAAAAAAGCAGGTATGGCTCCCTGCTTGAAAGCGCCGCTCAGGCTGGTAGGGCGTTTTTGAAGCAATAAACATTTGTTGTCGAGTGGTCTCGTTGAAAGGAGAGTATTGAGTTTTTCACACAAACTCTGTGCGCACTCAACAAAAGAAATACCGAACTGCGCGTGCAGGTTCAGACATAGAAGAGGTTGGTACACAGCGCCGATGACGGCGAATCCTCACAGGAAATTTGAGAAATAAGTCGCAAAGTTGACCAGCGACAGCCAATTGAACGTCGTTTAGGCCATGCCAAGAGTGCATAATGAGCAAAATTGAAGAGAGGGCGGTTGGTTTTTCCGAGTCTCAAACGATTTGCGTGCTCACCGCTTTACATGGACTTGTAATATTTGGCTCAGGTATTCCTGCAATGTAATCTAAACATCGTGCAGGTTTACTGGCACTGTTTAAAGAGTTTTGCAGGGTTTTTTTTAATCCAAAATGGTCAGTTACTGAAATAGAGGCATTTTGGATTGTCTGCATTGATAGTTTGATTGTGTAAATTGACTTGGCAACTATGCGCTTCGACCGAGAAGACTGGAGTTCGCGCTGCGCGCAAATTTTGCATTAGGGAGTATCGGCATTTTTTTTCTCAATTTGTTTTAAATTTGCTGAACTTTTATGGTTGCTTAACTTCACTTAGATTTATGAGCTGGCTTATACTCTTTGGGGGAAGTTTTATGAGTATGATGTCACTCTGTAGTAATTTAACTCTCGTTACTGCTGGAAAATTGACCGATTTTTAGGGGTCCAAGAAAACATTTCTTTTCTGCAAAAATCGTTGGTAAGCACTAATTAAAGGAACACAAAATGCAGAATATTTAACGCCTTTTCCAAAAACACCAGTTTTTATATGTTTTCACACATAGTTGCAAAAAATATTAAAATCGAAATTTTTGTCAAGTTGTCAAAGAAAATGATACAAAAGGAGTTGTGTACAACAAACCGCAGACAGCAGAAAAAATTTCGGATATACATTTTGTAGGGAACATTCTAAAAACACATCCTAGAAAAATTGTTGGCTTGCGTGAAAAAGTTTGCGGAGATAAAAAAAAATTAGCTCGCACGGTGCCCGTGCCATGCGGTGAAGCCCAACCTGCGTTTCAAGATGGGCAATTTTGGGTGGTTCCCTGGAAGAAATCTGGCGATTTGACATTATCAGAGGCATCAATGTGTCCCCGTGTGACGTAAAAACATTTTGTCAGTGACTCACTTTGCATTTATAGCTAGCACAGTATTGGGGACAAGCACGTGATGCGGAAAAACATGCATGGAGTTGAAAGCGAAACTCCGTGGTTGATGCTTGTTGACGTTCGCTGTCAGTTATCTCTAAAAACATAAACTTGTGGGTTATTATCATCTTCTGACTTGCTATTGTAGCTTTGTTTACAGGAATGCAGTGCAATGCGCTAAAATAGTACCCCACAAACTTTCCCCAAGTAGCTGTTGTGCGATAATAAAGAACAGCACTACAAGCCTCCTGCATTGCAGCGCACCTAACATTTTTGAAATGAAACAGTACAAAAGGTATTGGAGACTCCATCCAAATATACATTTCAATTAAGGAGCAACACTAGACCTCTGGAGATACCCTTGTATGGAAACGGAACTGGCAGGCGGACAGCTGGCGGTGTGTAAAGCCGGTTTGAAGTGCTCTCCTCGTCGGAACTGATATCATGCGACTGGGTGTTATCTTTTGACTTGCATCGGAAGTTCTTAGTGCAGAAAACAGGTTATGGTGGGCTGAAATCAGGAGTGGCATGCTTTTTTTGGGGGATGTGTAGCGGACGCTCAAGGCGCCATGGCAGGTAGGCGTAAAGTTGAGTAACTGTGTAGTAACACTAAATATGAATTTCGCGATGGAGAAACAACACCGAAACTGTTGTTAACTGTTTGAATGGTCCTGGGGTAAGTAGAACTACAACACAACTTAGAACAATGTGCGCAAAGGCAATAAGACTGCCTAAAATCGTAACTTTGCAAACGGGCACTGCTTGATATTTTCAGCTGATTTCAGGGGTTATTATAGTCTGATTGCAAACCTGACATTTAGAAATTATCTTCTGATTCACCCTACATGCCCTGATAATAAAAACCAGACGCTGATGCAGAGTAGCTACGGTTGGCATGCATTGTTCTTTAGTAGAAGTGACGCGCAAAGACCACTTCCCTTTCTGCACCCACGTGATGCAAATGCATGTCAAAAATCATGTTTTTGTTGCAAAATGAAAACAAAACTGATTTTGAAAGGACATTTTCTGAGCTAAGTCCTAATGGCTTTACTTGTTCCAGAAATGCCAGGAACGCTGTGAAAAGGGGCTTGCAAGGTATCGTTTAAATTTAACGATTTTGAATAGGCACAGTAATGTGAAAAGCACTTTATCAGCATATATAGAGCACTTCTTATTGCTCAGCATGCAGAGACGTGTTTGGTTTTGTAAAATGGCGCAGTTTAAGGACACAGTATTAGCAGTATGATTTTCAGTCTTTTTGTGCTGCCGGTCATTGTCTCGCATCAATATTTGTTATGTTTTTTTTTTTTTTTTTTTTTTTTTTGTTCTAACGATGCAAGTTCCTTCTGGCATTACCTCCAGGTGAAGGTCTGCGAGCAAGCCGAGATGCACAAGCGCCACAAGCTTCAGGCTAGATATCTCGCGCAGAATTTTGCTGATCTGCACCGATAGGTGGTACATGGCAATTTGGCTGGTGTGAACGCCAGAGCCAGAGTCTCTACCGTTTTAGTCATTGTAAGAAATGGCGGCATTTTTAATGGTGGATGTAATTTGCAGTGTCGTTTTTTTGCTTCATGAGGTGTGCATTGAGAGTTTTTTTGTGTCTTTCTGTGGCTTTCTGCAGCTACATAAATAATTAGTGGCAGCCTATACGCCTCGAGCGCGGCCTGTAGGGGCGCCACTGAAATCCCCCTAGCGGCCCGTTTCGAAAGCAGGCGCGGGAGTCCGCGCCCCGCTCCCCAGTGCCGCCGCTGCTTTTACGACACATTCACGACTGAGATTTACCGTTTGTGGGCGTTTGAAATTCATGTTTGTGTGGAGCAGTCGCCCTGTTCGCAAATGGGGTGTGTTTACGAGAAAGTAATTGTTTCCGACGCGATCTTAGTGTTGTATTTTCGGTGTGTATAAGCGCCAGGTGTGTGCCACAGGCCAGCGTCGCGGAACCCGAGTATGATGGAGCCGATTGTAGTTACACTGACCTGAATTCAATAGCCATGTCTCCATAACCACCGGTTCCTCAGATGTTCATGCTACGGCTATACACTACGATTTAAATAGGTTTTGTGCGCATACATAATCAGCGGAGCACTCATACCTGACAGCACACCAGTTACGTTTCCAATATTATACCTCAGATATGATCACCACCTTACAAGCCAGTCTGTGTTAATTTCGGGAATATTCAACAAAAGTACGATGGATAATGCATAATTATACTCGGGGATCAGCACACGACAGAGTCGTCTTGTCGTGAGGTGCGCGCCCGCAGAACTTCATTTGCTACATATATCCTCTGCGAGCAGCGCGGAGACAGGCTTACAATATAATCCGCGTCCGCGACTAAATGCTTCTTCGAAATATCGTCATATGGCACAGGGAGCCTGCAGAATAAACCAGAAACTGAAATCAGAGGGCCTTATCACATACCACACTCTTCCAACGACACATTTCATCGCTTGTTGAACAGCCTACCCTGTATACTTCCAAAACTGCGTCCGCCGTACGATCAGCTCTTTGTTGAAGTAGAAAAACAAAAGGAAAGTGAACGCGAGATTTATGTGTGGGATTACTAAAACGTTCATTGCTTGATTCCGCTCCGCATTGGTACACGGCGTCCCCCTCCCCGCCCCCTCACCGATTTCTCGCGAAATAGCAGTGCATTTCGCGTATAGTTGGTCTAGTGAAACCTACCTGGCTTAAGTTTAGACGAACGTCTTTAGCATGCCAGAAGCCGCACTGTTTTTTTTTTTCATTTCCGTTAGAGCTATTATGTTTCTAAATTCTGCATTGGCACAGCATTTATTTTTCTGTGGTTTCATTTCCTTGGTTTTTGCTATATGTCGTTTGTGGGCACATGTTTAACAACACACAGGCTTGGAATATACTTTACATTTTCGTATGGTTTATATTCTTATAAAAGGCATAAATTATTGTCCGGGATTGGGTAATGACATCAGCGAAACATATTTTGCTGCAGCGTATATATGCGAAACGAAGCCGCGTTCGTTTTCCACGCTGCAAAATGAAGCCAACCTCTCATTGTGCCAGTATCAGGTCTAAACGAGGCGTCAGTAGAATCCATTTGTGCCTGATGTTTTGGAGGTGACATGGGTGATATGTTGCTGCCGTTGCCGACGCCCGGAAGAGCGGCGACGAAGCGCGCAGAACCGCGTCCCCGGGTAGCTCTTGCAGGCGATCGTATACTCTACGAAGACGCAGCTGCTTTTTAAGTGACCTAAACGTACTCTTTGCCTGTAGTCGTCACCGTAACAAGTTTTTTTAGGGCGCGGAAAGGCGAAAAGAAGCGAAATAGGACCAAAACACTGCACGAGCCCCTATCAGTCACGCAGCGCAAATCCCGTCAACGCCGCGGAGAAGCGGTGGCAGGCGGCGCAGCGATCGCGAAGCTCGAGGCGTATAGCTATTGGTGGGTTTTCCCTGGGAATTTAGTATATTTACTATATGGTTTTTGCAGCTTCAGACAACTTTGCAGCTTTGGAATGGCACGCATCATCCATAATGCTTGTAGTTAGGGACGGTGCACTTCTGGCCTTCGGCAAGGCAATTTTAATGGTACTTGTACTTGTTTTTTCCAGCCTGGAGCTGCGTGTGCATGAAGGAAACTAAAATAAAATTTTTGTATTCTCTTCAGTTTGCCTGTGCTCATGGCATATTTGGGCTGTCTTAACTGTTTACTTACAGTGGACAGCCCAAATACAGTCCTAGGCTAGATTAAAAAATACTGATATTTGCTGCAACAGAATTGTTATGAATGCATTGCTACAGGTCAGGACTGCAAGACGCCAGAAATACATAACAACATAACACAGCATCAGGACTTTGACAAGTCAACCATGATTTTCGCAGTAGAGCATCAGAACTGTGACATACTACAGGATTACTACAGGACTACGACAGATTACTACAGGACTATGATATACTACAAGATCACTACAGGACTACTACAGGACTATGACATACTACAGGACCACTACACACGATAAAACAACAAAATTGCTACAGGAATACAACACACAACAATACGACTGTACGGCACGCAAAAATACAACATACGACAAAAATTTTCCTGTTATTTTCGACTGGGTACCAGTTGGGACCAGCAAGGACCAGCTGGGCCCAAATGGGAATTTAACTATACACCACCCGGGACCAGTTACATTTTTTCTTGGGTTACCTTCGGAGTCGAGGTATGGCGATGGTCCCGGGGACGTGGGCTGGTCACAATCGGGTACACAGTGGTTCACCTGAAGTTGCTCTATATATACATGTTGCAGGGCCGCCTGGAGGGCTTGGAGCTGGGCGTGCCTGCTGCCTGTTTCGGGCAAAGGTTCTGCGCCTGGAGAGCCCCGTGTGCGGACGTGTCGGATCGCGAGCACTGCAGGTGCTTGCGCTAGGCGAGGGCTTTTCATTTCTCGGCCCAGAGGATAGTGCTGGTAGCCCGTACATGCCTGGTAATGGAGAGGGCTCATTGGTGTGAGTACCCTCTGCCCTTGCCAGCGGCTGGTTCACTCACTGTGAGATGCACGCGATGTGGACCAGATGGGCTGGTTCATAGCCATTTGCGGCACTGTTGCGGCCGTGGCAAAGCTTACGTAAAACACCTCTCTGTGGTTACCACGCACACACAGGCTCTTCATCGTGGGCGTCAGACTTAGACTGTGATATGTGAAGGCCCTGCACGCGAGGCTGGGCGCTTGGTCGCCGCATCAACAGCCTCCTGGGATGCTGCAGAGGCGCCTGCCAGCTGGCCCCCTCTCTGCCTTCTCGACGTCGCCCAGGAGGCGCATAGGTACGATGCTCCTTTGGTGCGCTCCAGTTGCAACGTAGTGAGGCTCACCAACCCCGTATTCGGAAAGCCAACTTACCGAATGACATAAGAAATTCTTTCGTAAGGGCCGTAAAAGGTAGCATGAGAGAAAGCCAGCGTGCATTTCAAAAGTCATCCATATGAGAATTCAGTGGCCTTGTCGAAGTGGAGCAGTGAGGTTCAGTTAATGCAGGAGGAACGAACCTTAGGGGGTTGTGGATAGACAAGCAAGTTGGCTAAAGCGGTGGTCTTCATGGGGCTGAGGGATCGTGTTAACGGTGCCAGTTGAGAGTAAGCGTATTGTAGAGGGGTTGGCTGGAAGGCGAAGTGTTGCTCTGTATAACCTGCGCTGTAAAGCTTGATTGATTGTATCGCTTAACGCGCCGACGCAACGCAGGCGACAAGGCGCGTTTTTTAGGTGCGGAGCACCTTAGTACCGCACAATGTCTGTCTGCGTCCGTGCGCATAACATTTAAAATCTTAAAAAATCGCACAGGCTCCGGCAGGACTCGAGCCTGTGTTTGGTAGATCAGACAGAGGTAGTGTCAGTCGTCTTACCCATTGGGCTACGACCGTGAGTTAGTACCCGAGAGCCAAACGGCTTACTCCCTCGCCTGTAAGGGTGCGGAGTACCTTAGGACCTCCCAACGTCCGTTCGCGTCAATCCGTGCGCACACCACCATTTAGTGAAAATCTGTGCGGAAAATATCTAAAAGGGTACAAGAGCACTCCAAAACACTCGAAAACAGGCACTAACATAATCTAGCAACGAGAAAATGCGCAAAAGCACTGGTGTAGTCAGGTTGCGATCAAGTTGTAATACACAGTGACTGCATCGAACTACGCTAAATGGCGCTATGCGGAAACACGAGACGGCGCCGCGGTGCACCGCGTATGTAAGCGGGTTCTGAAAATCCCATACCCTCTTCCCGCCATGGACGGAAACGAATGTAAGACGCGTCACGCTTCTGCTAACGTCTACGAAGACAACGAGCTTCCCCGAATACGAAACCGCGGCAAGCGGAGGCAAAGTGACTAAAATCGAATGATGGTCGGGGCACAAATCGGATTTCACTCGGGGTGCAACTTGGATGTCACGGTCCCCGTACTCCGCACCCTCGCCATTATCCACGGAATTGACATGCTGCCATTTTTTTTTTTTTACGTGCGCCTAACGTGCCCCGAAATCTTGTACACACGGGTGTTTTTGCTTTTGGCCTCCATCAGAAAAGCGGCCGCCGCGGCCAGGAATCGAAGCCGCGACCTCGAAAAACTAATTTCATGTAATCTGTGGTGCCTAAGGATGCATATCGGCCTGCTCCCTTCCCTACTATGGAGGTGTAATAAACCGGGTCGCCAGCCCACAGCTGCGTCCGTTCCTGACTGCTGCATATGTGTAACTTTGGCTTTTTCTTCATGTTCTTTGTTTTTCAGATGTTGCATTCACTTAGCTTCAGCGCGCTGGCCTTGTTCGACAAGTCAGGACACCTCTTTGAAGTTCCAAGCCCGAAGCGCGTCCAAGCCTGCCCGTGTTCTGTACAAGCTTGCAATCCTTCACGCCGCCAAAACATGACGTCGTAGCATCTCGCCATGTCGCTCATACTCCTTGCTTCAATTGCGAAAATAAAAGAGTTTTCTAAATTTTTTCTGCCTCTATTTGCTGCCTCCTGAGCTCGCTGGCTACGCCAGCTTGAGCACAGTGGCGTGCATGTACAGAATTGAAAATAAAAAAATAAAAATATGAATATAAAAGGGAATTTGGATGGGAAACTACGCTTTAGAACAAACCCTCACTCACTAAGATATCTGAATACGAATAAATAAGATCGCATGAAAACTTACGTCGAAGAGAAAATTTACACACGTGATGTGAACGTTTCCCACAAAAGGTCTAACATTACGCTGCACGCAAGGGAGCAAATTCTGACTTTCCTAGGCCAACCTCTCCAATAAACATATTTCTCTCTCTCTTTCTCTCTCTGGTGCAAGGACTGACACCAATCTGCGGGTCTTATACTTCCACAGTTCCAGTGAAACGTTTAACTAAAGAACGCTTGAAAAGACCCCCTTGAAAGATTTGCCCGATAACATGTAAGTTCTCACCCTTCGAGCCGAAGTATTGTGCACTATGGTCAAAACACGGCAAGTTTGCTGAAAGGTCCGCGGATTTCTAAAGTACTGTATCCGTTAATTAATTACGCGAAACTCGGCAATGCGTGGCTAATTACAGCTTCGCAGGCTTGTGGATGTGAAGGGGCGTATATTTTGAGCGTCCCGAAAATCTTTGGCCTGAACGGGCGCTTTCTAACCATTCCTACAGCGCCGAAAAGGGCAAGGAAGGCGCCAAGAGGCCCGATTTGCGTCGCCGTTATCAGGAAAATCTTTTGCTGATAAGGGGGGTCTTTCCAGCGAAACTTTTTTCCCTCAAAGGGTGTAGATATAGCCCTGCAAAAGAGAGTCAGCACGTACACACTCAAGGGAGTCAAAGTTTACACCTTTTCGCGCAGCCTAATGTTACACCATCGTTACACCTTTGAGTGAAAAGTTTTGCTAAAGAATGCTTGAAAATACCCCCCTTATCAGCAAAAGATTTTCCTGATAACGGCGACGCAAATCGTGCCTCTTGGCGCCTTCCTTGCCCTTTTCGGCGCTGTCGGAATGGTTAGAAAGCGCCCGTTGAGGCAAAGACTGCATGCGGGCCGAGTTGAAAAAGTTTTCCCGCCATTTTTTTTGTGGGGCTACCATGGTTGCCAGACCAGGAATGCCCTCCCCGCTAAAAGAGCGGCTGCAGGTGGCCGCCAGTTTACGTTCATTTTTTTCGCAGATCTGTCAGTCCGCTCTGGGTACAAACCCCTGCGCGCTCGCGCCGCGTGCTCTGGCTCGGGCCCGGGTGCGGATCTGTCAGTCCGCAGCGCGAGCCCGCGGCGCGAGCGCGCAGGGGTTTGAACCCAGAGCGGTCTGACAGATCTGCGAAAAATATGAACATAAACTGGCGACCACCTGCAGCCGCTCTTTTAGCGGGGAGGGCATTTTTGGTCTGGCAACCATGGTAGCTCCGCAAAAAAAAATGACGGGATATTTTTTTTTTTTGCGGAGCTAGCATGGTTGCCAGACCAGGAATGCCCTCCCCGCTAAAAGAGCGGCTGCAGGTGGTCGCCAGTTTATGTTCATTTTTTTCGCAGATCTGTCAGTCCGCTCTCGTTACAAACCCCTGTGCGCTCGCGCCGCGGGCTCGCGCTGCGGACTGACAGATCCGCACCCGGGCGCGAGCGCGCAGGGGTTTGTACCCAGAGTGGACTGACGGATCTGCGAACATAAACTGGCGACCTCTTTCATTTCTTTTACTTGGTCTGTTATCACATTACTGTTTCTTTACTTAATTCAGTACATGTATTTCTAGCGTCGAATGGGACTCCTCTGGTTTGAAGCAAAATATGGGCAACATGTGAACATTATTTGTTTGCCGCTGTGCTTTCGGTGCCTCTGATTAGTGCTGAACGCTTTGGTGAGTGGAGCAAGGGAAGACAACAATCGGGAATCATTTTATGCATTTTTATTGTCCACGAAGGAAATGTATTCTTTGCCAGGGCACACTTGCTTTCGAGATGAAGGAGCTCGCTGGCCAAGCAAGTAGGCGGGAGATATAACCAAACGTTGTTTGACTCTTGGCAGCGTCAACAGACACTGACGCCGCCATCACTACGAACACCGGAACGCGCGCACACTGTTTATTTCCGGTGAGTTTCCAGGCAAATGTCCCCCTGGGGGTGAAAAATCAGTCGGGGTTCCCCACAGGCTCACATCCTTCGCACAGGTAATGCACCACTCTGGCAGGGCTGCTAGGCTCCTCTGTGACGATCTGCTTGGGGCTTAGCGTCACTGAGGCGCTTTGCGACAGTTTTTCGCATTGCCACCATTCATAATCGAGCCCTTCGCTGCACATTTACGTGCAACACTTGTGGATACTGAATGGCTAATCTTTGAGCAGCTACATCTGATAACACTCTGGTATGGCACGCCATGATTTATCTGGACATAAATTGGTGCAGTTAGAGCCACTGAGAAAACTAAACAGTACGCCGAGTATTACACTCAACTCTACGAGTGACGACAAGAACGGTCAGACTTCTGTCCGCATGCTACTTTGCCGGCGGCTACGCCGAACTCCCCTGTACAAGTTACACACAACAGTCCGTTTACCTTTTTCGCAGTCCGGGGCCAAATCCTGGGACGTCACGTTGCCTAGAATGAACACTTTCACACCATGAGGACAAAGTACACGAGTAAGAACTTCGCTTCATGAACGGTGCGACGTTCACACGGGGTCAAGGGCTGTCCCTAACCGCACTCCTAGCGAATCATTTTTGGAATTATGCTCACTAGGAGGGCGGACTTGTTCGCTCTTTTTTTTTTTTTTCTCTCCCAACTTTAATGAGCGCCATTATGACAACTAGGATTTGCTAAAATACTGTTCGAAACGAGATACAAGAGACCGACAGTACTTGATGTCGCTCGAGCCGACAGAGCCAGCGAGCCGCATCGACTGTGTACAAACGACAAAGGCAGTACCGCGGTTTCGAACAGGGTTTAATTCCAAGACAGGCGCAGCGACGGACAGCTCGACTCGAACGGCATCCGTGAAGGCTCGATGACGGCACCGTCCTCCAAGGTGGTAACCAGGACGCATAGATGCACAGAGCGGTCTGCACCAAGAGGCAAATCACGTTAAAAATGTTACGTTTAGGGAGGTCACCATTCCTTACCGATTGCAAACAGGGTTTATTGATTTCAAGACAGGCGCAGCCATGTACAGCTCGACTCGAACGGCATTCTGGACGTCTCGATGACGGCCCCGTCCTGCTCGGCGGTGACCGGTACGCATAGGCAGGAGGCGGTCTGGAACAAAAGGCAAAGCACGTTAGAAATGTAATTTCGAAGGTAATCACGGCTTACCGAATGCGGGGACCATGATTACGCCTGGCAGGAACGGGAAGGGACGCTGAAAGGCAAAGTAACAGACGAACAGCGACAGACCCACTTTTATTACCAGAAAACACCTCTGTACAAAACACGCGTCGAGCTCAGTAGATAGGACAGATGGAGACGTGTACCTGCCGAGCCAGAAGAGTAGTGCATGTTTGCGGGAAGGAGCAAGTGCAATAAGACACGACGCAAGGGTCAGGGAAAGGGGAGGGCGGAGGCGGTGCCGGACGCGAACCTGAAAAGGAACCAAGGACACCAATTCCATCACTCGCCTTTGCCACGACCCCAATTTGGAGCCGCGGACCGCAGAGCTGCGTTTCGTGCTTCAGCGATGCTCGTTGAAGGTGGCGACTGTATTCCGAACGCCGCGCGAACCGAGGACGTGCGAGCGGAAGGCATTATCGAAGTGCATATACCTCGGCTACCGCGGCGTTCGGAAAGGAAGACCGACTATCACCACAAGCTAACGGGGCTTCCGAGCTGAGTCCGACGCTAGAGGCAGTGGCGAAGGGCTCCAACACCGCCACTGCGCCGCTGTCCCGAAAGCTACAACCTAACGCGCACCGCAAAGCTTTGGCGACAGTCGGAATCCCTGCGTCGCGACGGCCCAGGAAACGTCCGGCTCCGAGGCTAATGTGCTCTCGGTTAGGAAAATTCAAATACGCAAACGTTCAGCGTCGCGAAAAAAATGATACGAAAGCCGGTTTCGTGGGCACGCCGCACGTCGCACCGGGCCTTCAGCCACGGAACTCACCACTTGGAAGAGTCGTCGGTGAAGACTGTGAAGCATCATACCGTGAAGGAAGTCCGTGAGGCCCTCGTGGGTATTCGCTTGTCCGAGCGAGCCGGTTGGGAGCGGGGATGGCACAGGCACAACGAAAAACGACTGAAGAAAACGAAAACGACAACACTTATGGCATTAAACGCCTCTTAGCGAGAACCAAACTTCCGCAATAGACAGTGTACCGCGTGGAAAAAAACTCACCTGTCCATCACCGCCGTCACCGCGCCGCCAGCTACTCTGCGCCCGATGCGCAACACGCAGGCAGGCAAGATGGCGTACCCCTTGTTCTAAAACGCGCATATCCTGGCATTACAGAGCGCTGCTGTTGGTCGGCTACCGCCTACCCTTCCACTCTTTCACATCGATATCGTCTTCTAGAACATTCTGCCAGTTGTAAAACAAAACGAAAAAGTTATCGCATCAAGTCGCAGCCGCGCGGCCACCGGAGCATGCATGACAAGGCATTTTATGCTGCGTCACGAAGCAAGTTAACCTTCTGGCTTGGTGGTTTTTCATGT
Source organism: Haemaphysalis longicornis (assembly GCF_048455015.1). NCBI lineage: Eukaryota > Metazoa > Arthropoda > Arachnida > Ixodida > Ixodidae > Haemaphysalis > Haemaphysalis longicornis. The sequence goes on from NW_027526225.1 coordinate 113,581,110, forward strand.
CGGCTTGGGGCTTCGGCTGGCGCGATTGCACGGTCCTATCGATCATGCGGCCGTTACCGGCCGTCTTCCGCGGCTTTTGAAATGGAATAAGAAACGCCACGTCTTGAAGAAACAGTCGACTGCGCGGGAACACAAATGCTACTGCGTACGAGTCATTGATTGATTGATTGATTGATTGATTGATTGATTGATTGATTGATTGATTGATTGATTGATTGATTGATTGTAAGGTTCAACGCGTTGACGAAATGAAGGCGATGAGGCGCGCCGTATAGTGGAGGGCTCCGGATTGATTTTGACCACCTGGGGCTCGTATATACACGGGCGGTTTGGCTCTTCGTATCCACTAGAAAAGCGGCCGCCGCGGCCGGGACTCGAACCCGCGTCCCCGTTCTCAGCAGCACAACGCCTTAGCCACTGAGCCATCGCGGCGGGTGCGTACGAGTCGTGGCTGTAAGAAAATTAGTGCCCTTTCCACTCTGTGAAGAAAAATGACCTGCGAAGCTGGACGCATTCCACGGAGTGCATGAAAAGAAACACGTTTGTTCGTAAATAGCGACTGACCATACTTCCTAGCCAATTAGCTGAATGAAACTTGGAAGGACCCGAGGTTCAGTCTCGCGGACAAGCTACGAGCTGACTCCCGCTTCGTAGGCATCTCACTGTTCGTGTAGCACACCAACCCAATCCGCTCGATCACTGAGAGGACACCGGACAAGTTGCATTGGGCGTTTGACGTCCGCGTTTAAACCTCCCACCAGCACAACGGAGGCGCCATCAGTAAGGACCGCGTGCACGCACCCCTCCCCCCAAGCCGTGCACGCCGGCAACCGGTTATGTGCGCGGGCTTAGAAGTGAAAGAAACCTGAACAAGTAATACTGCCCCACGTCGGCGTTTTAAGCGGGCAAGTTGCCCTTCATCCGGGAGGTATTCGCAGCTACTCGACGAGCTGGAACTAGAAGGCGCAGTGCGGCGGTAGCGGCTTACTATACATGGCGAAGTTGCGCAAAACAAACAAGGTCAAAGAAGAAACGACAAGAAAGTGCGCTTGTCCTTTCGTTTCTTATGTGCCCTCGTTTGTTTTTGCGCAACGTTGCCATCGATCGCCTCCAACTACCATGCCGGAGCACCGATAAGGCGAATGTATGCAAATGCGCACGCGAGCGAAACCAAAGCTTTTCGCACCCCCTATCAGCTGATGGGATACTCGTTACAGCGCTATGATGTAAAGGGAAGGTGGCGCGATAACGCAATCGTCAAAGCACACCTGGCAAACACTACGCTCCCGTAGGCCGCTCCGTGCTTGTGAATGTTTACAGCGGCGCGTTCGAGCAAAGCCGGCCGTGGTTCCAGCGGTAAGCGTCAAATTCGGCTCGCAGCTCGTGAAGGTGCTTCCAGAGCATGGGATCTACGTCTCGTGTCGCTTTGAACAGCGACAGTACTTCCACAATACGAGGGTGGGAGCGCATTGCTGGCGAAAAATCTCGTACGGCGCCTTCAGCAACTGCCATCTCTGAATACTCTTTCGAAGCTTAAGATGCTCTTCTCTTCCCGCAGATGGCGCCAGGTGTATCAAAAAGCAGGCGGCGTTCAAGAAAAAAAAAATTGCCGCTGCTTGCCCTAGTGGTGCAATGCTGAACAAACAACAGAGCTGGCGGCCCCTCTCCCTCGTCGGAGACCCGACTGTTGCACCTCGCTCCTCGCCAACTTTTCTTTCCTCCATGCTCCTCGCATGGGTTTCCGAACTTGCTGCTGAAAGTTCTCCATGACTTCCCGGTCCGGATTGATTTGCCTGCAGCGTCTCGCATCCCCTCCGAAGAGGAGCGCGTTAGCACGCGCTAGAAGCTGCGGCAAGCGGCTTCGCGAACGTTGCGTCTGTAGCGCGAACTCGGCGTCTGTGCTCCCCATTTCTCGCGCGAATGCACGTGAACTGGCTAGCAGAAGAGCACGCGAGAGATCACGCCACAAACGCTGGGCAGTGTGTCCTCGAAGGTCGAGCTTGCCGACGCCATACGCTCCCAACGAGGCGCACTTGCGCCTCATGAGGAGCTCAATCGTGAGGAGCTCACCAACCAAAAACACATCATGTTATATTTTATTGTAAGGACCTGCAGCCGACGCGAGAGATGAGACAGAAGAAGCGTCGGCACCGCACGCAGGCGAAGTTCACATAGGCTTGCCTGCCTCCAGTGAATCACGGGAAGCGCCTGGGTCCCGTCACCCGCCACCTATACCATCGCCGTGGCCGCCTTCGGAACGGCCTCCGGGGTTCGGGGAGGCCCATTCGAAGAGCGACTGTGGCCCCGAGGACGCCGGCACACGAGACTAGCTTATGTCTGTGCTGTGACGTGCGAAGGGAGAGAGAGAGAGAGAGAGAGAGAGAGAGAGAGAGAGAGAGAGAGAGCGTGCGTGCATGCGTGTGTGTGTGTATGTGTGCGTGTGCGTGCGCGTGTGTGCGCGCGTGCGCGCGTGTGTGCGTGTGTGCGTGTGTGTTGTGCGCGCAGCGAGTGAACGCTGGGAAATGAACACGCGTACTCTCCCACGCGGCCCGCTCCGAAAAGGACGCTTGCATTGCAGTGGATGCCTGCAGCCACCCTCCGCATTCTTTTCTATGTATCTTCTTTTTCCTTCTCTCTAGATTCTCCCAATAAACTCAGTCTGGAAACAGAACCCAAAGTAGACACGCATCTTATGTTTTAGGCTCCTGCACGCGTGGCCTCGCCAGCCCGTAACGATACGTGCAGTAGAGTGGTAACTTGTTTTCGAATAGATTATGCCTCTAAGCAAGCTATCAGCAAGCTCGTAAGAAAGAGAACTACAACACTTCACGTGGGCAACACAACGGCATCCCGCTTGACGGGGGGAGCTCTGCAGCAACAGGCGCACCAACGGGTCCGCCACGCCGAAGACGATGACGACGAAGGCGGAAGCTCCTCATTTGGCACGAGCCTACGCGCAAGCCTGGATAATGCCGGGCGCTCCTCACGAGGCTCACGTGCACGTGAGCTCGGTATTTTTTTCCAAAGATTTTTGTCTTTATACTTTTTGCTAATGGCCACGGACCAAGCTCGAGCCTAAACGGCTCTGCTGTAAAAAAAATACCAAGAAAGAAAGACGAATATCCCCCACTCGACCTTTTTACGCCTGCTTCATCTCTCCCAGCTTGTATTTTATTGCCAATAACTGCTCCGCCACCTTCGTACGAAGTTCTGCCTTTAGGCTAGCAGACTTTCTCCCAGTCTCGTTTCGACGACCTCCACCGTCTCCTCCTACAACTCCTTCATATATAGACTCCGTCTTTGTAAGCAAGCGCCGATACTTTTTATTGTCTCGTAACAAGCAAAGAATCCCTGGCCATCTCCACTGGCGTGAAACCTGGGGAGGGGCGAAGCATGCAATGTATAGGTGCATTCTTGACGCCTTGGCGTTGTTGCAAACGGAGATGAAACCATTGAGGGGTAGAGGTATACAGCTTTGCTGTAAAGTCTCGTGTCTTTGAAGCACGAAGCGGCGTTCAAGTGCGAGGCGTAAACGAGTGCCCCGGTGTTTTTTTTTTTTTTTTAGTACGCGTTACGTTCTAGCGCGAGGCGTAAACGAGTCTACCGGTGTTTTAGTACCCCGACTACATGAGACTACGATTACAACGACGACAGGAGACGCCAACAGCCCCAGCCCCTAGAAATTGCTCCGGCGCGAGCCGCCCGGCACAAAGGCCGCGCTGAGAATTGTATAACTCCGCGCAGCTGCGTAGCCGGAGCCAAGTCTCGTCTAATTATGAATTTATAACGACTTCGTGTCGCCGCATCGGTGGCACACAGCGCCTCGTGACTCCACGGAGAGCACATCGTTTAGACTCCCGCAAGCCATGGGTCGGCCAGAGAAGCGCGTAACTGCCTAGGAAGATGCCCAGCGCGAACGCCATCGTGTCGCTCCTCGAGAACATAAAAGACGGCGACAATCCAACCCAAAGCATCGCGCCGAAGCCGCCGCGCCTTAACGGTAGCAATGGAAGATACCGAGCATCGCACTCGTTGCCCCCCCTCCCCCCACTGACAGCGGATCCCAGGGTGAAGGAGCTTGGTCGGCCCCCAGCTCCGCTGTTTCTCCTACCTTGCACCACTCGTGCAAGCTGAGCCCATTTTAATGCGTAGATTTCATTGCGAAGTGCCCCCAAAGCCGGGACTATGTACCGGCATACATTAGCACAAAAGTAGAGATTTCTCGGAAGTTCCACCTTTAATCGTGATTATAGCGTAAATGGAGATAATTGGTCGGACGAAATTTTGAAATACCACAAATTAAAAAAAAAAGATACAAGGAAATTATCTGACAGAATGAAAAGTATGCGTCCTATACATCTCCCCCAAAACAAAAAATTAACAAAAAAAGTGTGCAAAAGAACGTGCAAAATACGATTTTTTTTTATTCGAAAGTTTGCCCTGCGGCATAACGATGCACGATTCACAGATACACGAACAAGTTTGCTTCTCGTATATAGTCCAGAAGGTGCCGATGAAATGGTCCATGAACCCAGCGCTGCAGGTCTGGAGGGCGGCCAGGGTGGAGGCCGGTTGCACGAAGGTGCCGTAATCGGATCTGATGCAGTCCGGGGCAGGTCCACAGCAGATGCTGAACATTCCCATTCTGTACGGCGGAGTCGCAGAATGGGCAGGTAGATTCGTATGGGCCGCGGTACTGCGATGGCCAAGAGGCAGTCACAGACGGCGTAAGGGCCATCCCAACGCGTATTCTCCGCAGCGCAACCTCCTCTCGGCGAGTTAAGTCACCAGGGAGGTTTGAACCACACGGGGGTATGAGGGCTCGCGTGGTGCGCCGGAGAATTTCCTTCTGTTGTGCCAGGTTTCCACTTGGATCTTCGGGGAAAAGTGGCAGTGGTCGCATCGAGGTATGCGGGCGACTAGCCGTGTCTGCCTCCCTACTGTCGGGTACAGCTGAACGGGGTACCCATTCTATGCGGATCTGCAGTAGTGTGCTTAGTGCTAAGTGGTGAATGGCATCTGCGAACGCTGTAGCTTGTGTTATGGGGCGTATGTCGTGGATGGCTTGCGTAGAGTCTGCGCGTATGATTAGTCGACAGTATGGCCCTGCCTGGACAATAGGCAGTATTGCGGCAATCCCATCGTGTACCGCTGCTAGTTCACCAAGATACGCTGGTGGCATCGGGTTAGCTTCATAAGAGCAACATTGGTTCACCTCTGGTAGCTGGGGGCAGATGAGTGCAGTGTGCACCATGCCGCTTTTGACGCTGGCGTCTACATATGCAATTGCCGTTTCCGCGTCTGGGCTATGTAGGCGAGAGACTTGGGCCGTGGCCTGGCGAGGTACCGGGTGACGGAGGCGACCGATTGGTGTGTTGTCTGTTAACTGTTCTCGCTGCCACGGAGGAATGTTTGAACCGTTTACAGTGGTACTTGGTACAACGTACCCCATGTACCGGGCTAGCGCAGCGGCGGCACCGGTCATCGAGATTTTACAGGCCCGGGCAGAGCGGCGTTGGTGCATCAGCTCATCAATCGACAAAATATGAAATAAAAATAGCGAAGAAAGCGACAAACCATGTGACGTCCTGCATTTCCAGGAAAATGAGGTTTGGTGGAAGTTATACCTTTAAGTGTTATAGCAGTGTAAAGGGAATAATTGGTCGCACAGAATTTTGAAAAAAAAAGTAAGAAAATAAAAAAATAGAAAAAGTTCAATTGTAACAAAAATCTGACAAAATAACAAATCTCCCTCCAAAACCGAAGAATAAGCAAGAAAAGCCCGCACAAAGAAACGTTGTAAAAACGAAAAAAAAAAGAAACTGCGTAAATAGACAAACTGCAGTACGCCTTGCATCTTCGAAAAAAAAACGTAATCAGCGAAGTAAAGACACTTCATTGCTATGAGGAAATGAATTTGCATCACTGGCCAAAAAAAAAAAAAAAAAGGAAGCTTAATAGGAATAAAAGAATACGACGTCTTTCGCTACTCATAGCCATATTTCGCTGTAAAGAACTCTCACTCTAGACAAGCGGCACATCAGTGGTACGCATTAGTAGACCATTCTCTGAATTGCTGCAGGTTTTTTTTTCTATTACGCACGCCGAAGCCGGATGCCTGCTTTCAGGCGAAAACATTTCCTGTCTTATCAAAGGCGAAGTTACCTCAGTCGTCGTAACCGTCCGTCAATTAGACAGGTGCCAAAATGGCCGCCGCTCACACACTGGCGTTTTCGCTTTTCCCCTCCTCCAAAAAAGCCTCCACTGATGCCGGGACAAAACCCGCGTCCTACAAAAAAGTGGGGTTGATTATAGGAATCGGTAAAACATGAAAGTGAAATCTGCAGCGAAATCAGCATGCTTTGGGGGTCGGTGGCTGTCTTGTGGGTGGGCTTGGCGAGCGACGCCCTGTTGGCGGGTCGCTTCGGCAAAGGTGTACTGGCGCCATTTTGGTGACGGATATGACGTCAGTGATATCTTGGTGTACCCCGGCATAAAACACTGTCGTGTTAAAATACAAAACCCGAAAACGAACAACACGGGATATGACGTACAATTTAGTACTAAAGGTTGCTTCCCCGCAATGTGACCCTGTGCGCAGGGGTGCATCCTTTACAGGCCGCTTGCTTCGTTGTTGTGGCGTCACTTCCGTGACGGATATGACGTAAGTGAACTCTTGGTGAATCCCGGAATAAAACACTTTCGTGTTAAAATTAAAGGAGCCGGTACTTACGTAATAGAAACTTGACAGCTCAGGACCAGCCAAGGAAAGAGTCGCAGCGTCGTTGCGATATTGAAAAGTAAACGTCTTTATTTAAGTCTTGCCCCGTCGTACAAGAGCAAAACCGAAATAGTGCTTTCATTAGCACGGCACAGATATCTGAAGCAGCCCCCAGATAAAGTTAGCTCTGAGGTCTTATTGCTTATCAAAAACGACTCCAACACTCTACGTGCGCTCAGGCCGTCCGGTGTTTTTTGTAGCCGGCTCTTCACGGGGACGCTGCACAATTGAGCAGTCGTATCAGATCAGATCAAACGTAAGAACCAGAACGGGAACAATAGAGAAGCTGGGTCTTGCGATACTATGTCAAAAATGATGGGATACCAGTAACACCGCAAAATTCAAGCTCTCACCAAGTGTTTTCACAGCTAAACGCCTCGTTTGCATTAATGCCAAATTGATAAAAATAAAACTCACCCCGTGTGACGCCTTGTCGGCAAGCCCGCGTCAATCAATCGCGCTGTGTGTTGATTAATTGGGGGTGACTTGACTGTTAAGAAATAAACATGGTTAACACGCTGACGCGGAATAGAGAACGATTGGGAACCATTTGGAATTCTTCGCCGATTGCAGCAAACAGACACTAAAGACTGATGATGATCATCTTCTTCCATAGCTTTGAACCATTGTCGTTTTGAATCTCATTGCAGACAACAGGACTGAAAAAGAAAACTTGACTAGAAAAAGCAAATCATGCGGTCCTTTTTTGCTGACATTTTTTTGCGCCACTGGCTCGCCTCTTTTGAAGCACATATGTCTCATTTTTCTATCCGATTAATCTCTACCTTAGCACATTTCCGTGTTAATATAAAACATCTGTTTTTTCCAGCTCGTTCTCACCACTTCTCATGAACTGTATATCCAACGAAAATCAAATCACCGCTGGTCTTCGAATATTCCCTGAAAACAAGACCCACAGAAGCCCTTGCATTTCCCGCCCCGAAGCAACAGCAGCTGGTAGTCAGACGCATGACCTCGAAAGGTCTCAAGGGGAGTTCATTATATACGAAGAACTGCGAAACAGCTATCAGGGTGCCATTACAACTGCTTGGAACCCAGTTTGAAGCAGATACCGTCCAAAAAAACCACAGATGCGACAGACAGCGAACATCACCTCACAAAGACAACCCAACGTCACCGCAAAAGTAGCACACTTAGGTCGCACAAGCACGAACACAGACAAATCACGAATACGAAAAATCATGACACTTTACACGGAGGTGTCCCATAAACTAGAATGATGAGTACACAGGTTCCCTAGATATTCTATCGACGAAAATTATCTTAACGGTAAGAGAGGTGGCGTGCCACATCAGACCTGAAATCACACAGTAGGATAATCACTTCGGCCAGAAAAAAATCATGTTGAGAACGGATAGTATATAGTAAACTAGCTGTATATATCTGCATCGGGGCAAAGGATTAGACACAACCACGAAGTAAAGACAGACAGAAGCGCCGACAATGACGTCACGTATCTTCTCCGTTCGCTCTGCTCTGTTTTTTTGCCGGGACATTCCTCGGGATGGCTTCCTGTGTGTGTTTTACTTCCCTTCCTTTACCGAAGTGATATCGAAAGGGGCGGTGAAGATAAAGCAATAATTTTGAAAGAACAAAAATACAGTAAAAAATAGTGAAAGTAAAGAATAAATGTGGTTGGGCGACACTGCAGCGATATTGCAAACGCATAGGATATCGTCGGGATAGACTGTGGATGGATTAAGGAATGGTTTTCCGGCTTCGAAAATCATCACTACAGTAAGATGAAAAGTTACGATCGCTACAAAAAAAAAATATCGCCGGAAGGTTATACTACACAGGCCCTGCCCGGCAGTGCATGCCAGCGCCCCTGTCCATCGTATGCGTACTTCGCGGGAGTGACAAAACTAACTGCACTGGCTTCGTTCACATCGTCTCGAGCCGCTTCGTATTGATCCCCTCACCAGCTTGCTAACGACTGCGTTGTTCTTCTGAGCTGCACATCGACAATCAAAGGGAAAAGAATCTCGGGAACGAGGAGGTTTAAATTTGGGAAGGGCGCTCGCTATGCATTACCGGGGATATAGTGGACATATTTTTTAGCTTTGCATATGTATACGTTTTTTGTCGTCACTCTTCAGGTCTTTCGCAGGCGCAGGTGAAATTTACACATTTGTTTTTGGGAACGACCTGCTGCAGGGTTAGACGGAAAGGCCGGGTTTTAGCAGGCGGAGGAAGCAGCAGTGTCCCGTGAACAAGATTAAAATCACGAGGAAGGCCGCGTGCCTTGACTGACATTTTTTGCGCGCCAATTTTGAAATAGCAGTAACGGCATAACACTTGTTTTTGCATTTGTTTGAGCACAGCTTTTGTTTGTGCCACACGCTTGACACTGCGTTTTGTGGTACAGAGGGCTGAGCCATTACTGAGCCATTACTAAACATTACTGAGCCATTAAAATTAATGTTTTTGAAAGACACGCTACCTCTTTGTTATGTTCTAATCCTACCTCGACCTAAGAGCCACTGTTCGTTCGGTCAGCCATCTTAGAGCCGCCCTCAAAATAGAGAATGATCCTCCAGTTTCAGCCTTCCGGCAAGTGAATTTTGATGATTTCTGACGCGGCTAATTCTGGTGATATTCATTTTTTCTCGCTTCTTGTGCATTCACCTTATTTATTATAATTACTGCCTCAAGTATGATTTAGCAAAGTGTTCACTGTGTTCACAAAGTGTTCACTGCGCTTAATTGGCAAGGTCACACGTCGTTTTGTGTTAATGGTCGCCAGTGTCGGCAAGAGAGCCTCACAACACATATGTGAAAGCGAAAAAAAAGGTTCCGCTTCGACAAATGGCACGCGACTGTCGGATCGCTGATTAAGGCGATTCTTGTAAGAGCTTTCTCAATAAAGCTTTAATCTTACAATCACACTTCCAAATGATACGACAACTTGGGGTTGGTCCATGCAGTTGCACTTCTTGATATATATATATATATATATATATATATATATATATATACATATATTGAGGTGCTAAAATGTGAGAGTTTAGCAATCATCATGTACACAGGATTCGCTTCACTAGAATTACATTTCCTGTGGCTTTGCTTCAGTGACTGCTGCTACTTTCTGTATCTGTTTGTACCAGACTGTGCTCTATTGGGTAGTGAGGGAGCTTGTTGTCTGAGGTCATCAGTAACTCACCGAGCTAACTTTTTAGTCAAAAATGTCGCTGTTCCCTGCTAGCAGCCAACTGTGGCATACAAAAAACGTTGAAGCTTGATGCTTAATCTTTATTTTTACACATATAGCGAAAGTTAATTTATTGTATATCTAGAGGCGCTTGCTAAGTTTCGTTAGAATAAAATACCCTATCAAGCTTTCCGGGGCTAGAATTGTCATCAAACTAACATTACAAACAGCTTCTCGGACTGAAATATGCGCTCTCTGAACTCGTCGCCCACTGTCAAGAGTGTATTGAGAATGCACCTAGTCGACACTATGCGTCGAAACTAGCTTTTTATGCTTTGTGTTGCTTGAAATAGTCTTAAGGGCCTTTTTAGATTTACTCCTATCAAACAAACGGAAGTGCGAAATTTGTGAACCGGTTTTCTTTGCGAGTAAGTGAAAATTTAGTATGTATATACTTAAACAACCTACCCCAAGCCTACATTAACAGTAATATAAAATGCGAAACCTCAAGTCAATTCAAAGGAGTACTGACACACATTATAAAGTTCAGATGACTATGTAAAAAGCTTCCTTAGTATATGGAGATACCTCCAAGGACGTTTGCCCAATAACCGTTTAGTAGAACACATTTTAAATCAATTTCATTGCGCGCGCGAGAAAGCTCAGAACGGATACCCTTTTGACATCGTCATTCGCATAACGCCATGTGCGCCTCGCCTCAAACTGCCGATGTCAGGGCTCCCGTGACGTAATTAAGGCAGCATGCTGCTCTAGGTGCGCTCTGCTCCGCCTTGTGCATCACGTCACATTTTTTGGGGGCTGGCGTCATGCTTTCCGGGCGCGTGCGTCCAGGCCGGTTGAGGTGGGACGAGAACAGTGACGTCAAGAGCACCCTCCCGTCATGGCGGCCGCCTGGTTGTTCGCTTCACCGAAACCGCAACTTACACAAGTAAGCAAAGCTGTAAAACATTTTTAACGCGGTGATTGACGATGTAATGTTCCATTTTATGATTTGTGGGATGGTAGGCACCTATAGCAGAAAAAAAAAATGTAAAACAAAGATTTCGTGTCAGTACTCCTTTACTATAACCCGTGACCGTACCAGGGATGCAGTAGGTTTTTTAGAGTTTTTGTCGTCTGCATGCACTGTGTTTTTAGGGTGAAATGTTAAATAAACCAGAACTGGTAGCACTTAGTTTAAAAACTTGGAGGAAGATGTCATGTGCAGCCCATCACGTGCAAACGTTTACTCCAACGCGTTTGACTGGAAATGGCAAAGGTATCACTTACAGCCATAAAAGGCAGAAAGGGGCCCCAGCATTTCATACTTTATCAGATTGTCTGTCACAGGGATTCGCGGCATAAATCAGCAGTGACAACTGTGCTGTATATTTCTGGTCAGTAAAACAAATTTTGTAGTACCCATCCGCAAACGTAGTATCACGATATGTGGTTACGAGCACTCAATAAAATGTACGAAGTTCACAAAAGTCACGAATATCAGTATAAACATTCACCAGGACAAATACGTTCATTGGTTACCAAGCTCGTGACTGGGTGATGAAATTTCTTGCTTAATTAAAATAAAAAGATAGCCCCGAATAATTTACAGAATTTTTCTGACTGGCTGTACTATATGAAAGAGATCCAACTGACAAAATTAAATGCTCAAAATGCATGTAGTCCTGGATAATTTACACAATTCTTCTGACTGCTTGAATTACAGGAAAGGGATCAATCCGACGAAATTAAATGCTAAAAATGCATGGCCAACGATTCTAAGCGTACCCCTAGCTGCACTGCTTTTGTGCCGTCTCTCTGAAAAACGTTTCAGACTATTGCGCGAACAACCAAAGCAACAAAATTCTATCCTTTATGATTCCTAATGTGAGCGTCATCAACGTGATCGACCACAACACATTTACAAACAGCATGGTGCTATTCCCAAAACACAAACCGAATTAGCATTCAGAGACGCCAGGAGGGAATTTACGTGTGAGCTCATTCTACGGCTGTACCGAAGATTTTGCTTTCTTTAGTGCAAGGAATAAAAACGACACATGAAAATTTTCTCGAACATCACGGAAGCACCTCACTTGAAACGAATTGGCACAGTTTACAGTGAGTCCGTTGTACCTCGCCGCACGCTCACTGCTGTAGCGTCCGTAGCGCGCGAAAACTTATCGCAAGGCTTGCAGAGTTCGTCCCAGCATCGCGTCTCGGTCACATGTCGATCACTCATGTTCGCGACACAGTTCAATAAGGAAAGTCGCTTCGTGTGGTTCAGCGGTTTGTACGCTTTATATGCTAGATTGAAATAACCTTCCTATTATTATATGAAGGCGAGCTGGAAAGTCCAAGGCGTCGTGAAGAATTGATATTTCAGTCATGGCGTAACTAATCCGAAGGCTGAATTTCTTTTTGCAGCTCCTTCCGCCAAACCAGCTGTTCCTTTTACCTTTATTCCGGTTAAGCTTCCGGAATTGTTTGGTCGGGTACCTTTTTTCTTCCACTGAAAGGCCGATATGGTACTCCTGTCATACTACAGATAGGCTGCACTGTAATTATTCAAACATAATGGGCATTGCCCAGACAGCAGCTTGAAACCACTAGGATACTGCTTTCAAACAAACATTCGCGTTTACGCAGGACCTTTGCTAGTCGGCGGTGAAAAGGTGAGCCGCCGCGCTTAGAATTAAGATCCGAGCGCCCACTTAGAGCGCAAGTGGGGATCTTCAAATTCAGTGCCATAATTATATCTGTCTTCGGTTGAACCCTGCAACGACTGCGTTGCAATAAAACTACCCCACCACTTGGGTAGGACAATTCTGCCGCACTCCAGCAACGAGTAGGCACCTAGCCATATAAATTCTCGAGGGGTGTTTTCGTGACGGAACATCGCTGACTTGAGAATCAGACTCTGATCATAGGCACGTCTTCTCGAAGGTGCAGGCCCCTCGTTCAGCCACGCTTCTGAAGGAAGCTCCGTAGACTGGCAAACGGTCTACTCTTGATGTCTTGTATACTGCACAGTGGGACTCAAGTGTTGCTTCAGCAAGCACTGGTGGTGTCAGGCCGATGTCCGAGCTCAAGTTCGATTGCTTTACGTAGGTAGCCTGTCCCTAATCCTCCGTAACTTCAGCCACGCTGGTAGAGATGCTGGTGTCATGAGCAGAGAGGAAGAGGAAGCGGATGCAGCCTTTGGTAGTTCCCTCGTCATTGCGTATCCTCGAACCGGCCGAGTCACTGTGCTCCGCTGCTCAGCAGCTGGTGACCATGATGCTGGGCAGGCCCGACGGGCTGGGCGACGACGCATCGTCCAGGGACGTGGTGCGCGTGACGCCCGTGCCTCCGGAGGGTCGCACGTCCTCGGCGACGATGCTGAGGCGGGAACGGCGGAGCGAGGAGCTGGGGCTCACCTCCCGGGACCGGGACGCCGGGCCGCTGGGCGTGCTGGTCGCCACCAGCATGGACGTGACGCAGTTGCCCAGGCTCACCACGTAGCTCTCGCTGCTCAGTGGCAGGCTGCGTCAGAGGGGGAAAAAATGTGGTGGATCCCTCTTTCATAGGAATCGGTAAAACATATTCATGAATATGGAAACTTTTTTGGAGCTCGGTTGAATTTGTCAAAATGCGAGTACCAGCCGATAGGCTCCTCTAGCCCTTTCATATCCGCTCCTTCGCCGATAGAGCCACGGTCTCGTTATATGGAAGCGCACGGGGAAGCCATGTCAGTTCTAGTTAATAAAAGTTCGAACTAATGGAAGCGAATATTAAAAACAGCACACTACCATCTGGAAGCAGTAAGGCATGTCAACAATTTGATGCTTGAAAAGTCTATGACTGCAGTCGGCCTTTTGTTTTCGGAGGCGACAGCCAACACTTCCTGCTTTAACAAGAGAATCTACCAGAAGGCCTCGGCTTCGCCTTCTTTAAAACTGAAGTGACTGGCGGCATTCAATCCGTCCATGACTTTCGATCGGACGGCCGCGCTGGTGCTGCGTCCTCGTCTTCACAAGTGGAAAGTGGAAATGGAACAGAAAGACCAGACGGTACGAGCGTTAGTCCCGTCTGGTCTTTCTGTGTCTTTGTCGAATTTTTGCGCTCAAATTTCTACTTGTAAACATGAACCAACTAGCCCAACAACAAGTTCTATTAAGACCTCGTCTTCCTTGTCGCCACTGGCAGAGACATGTTCCCTGCTCCTGGTCTGAGAAATGATGTCCTCATAGCGGCGCACGTAACACCACCGCCCTCACGACCTCATCGACGCATATCCTGAAGAGAATATCGCTTCGAAAACGTCCGACATGGGGAGTTTAGATTTGCTTGTACATGATTTCACCTTCTCTTTTAGCTCTTCTGGCGCTTCCGGGGGTGACGCAGCCTCGTGTGTAGCCGTGTTCCGCAGTCACCAGGTCACCGACGCGGTGATGCCTAGTTCGAATCATCCGCGGCGGAATCGAATCGAATTGGCATAGAGAGTTTTTTTTATACGGGTTTCATGAAGCTTGGCCTGACCAAATTGTACAGTTCGAAATTGCATCCATAGAATTGTCTTTTAGTTCTAATTATTGAAGTTCGAATTACCCGGCTTTCACTGTGCTCATAGCGGGGATCCCAAACGTCGCTGAATTGATCCTGCCTGCACTTTGCGAACGCCGTGTGGCCTGGGAAAACGCGACGAAGCAGTTTTTCACCGCATTCGCCTCAACGTCGCTTCTACCGGCCACTACTTGCACAAGACGCGCCGAGTTGCCTCCCCTGACTGCCACGCTTACTGTGTTCGTGAGGACATAGAACATGTACTGTGTGTGTATCCCCGCTATGACACCCCACGGCAAACCTTGAAAAAAACTTTGGGACTGCGTGCCGATGCACCACTGAAACTTTACAACGTCATCGGTCCATGGCACTTCACTGCCGCGGAAACACGGAGTACAAGGGCCTTGCGAACATTTCTCTGTGACTTCGGACTGAACGAAACTCCGAGAAAGTTTGCTTAAACTTTACTACTGTGCGTGTGCTGCGTATGTGTGTTTTTGCGTTTGTCGGGTTCTATGTGCTTATTTGCGTTTGTTAGTGTTTGTGTGAGTTTTTGTGTGTTCGCTTCCTTCGTTCGTTTTCACCCCTCGTATGTTCATGTGGAGTAGCAAGCCAAGCTCGCTGCCAAGCTGTCTTCTCGTCATCATTAAAGGCATCCCTCCTGATCCTCCTCCTCCTCCTGCTCCTCCTCCTCCTCCTCCTCCTCCTCCCGCTGCGCTGGTCTTCCTCCCTTTGTCAATAGAGCCGTCCGTCAATACGTGAATAATGGCTCCACACGTCCCGTCCAAGTGCTGCAGTACTAGTGTCCTCACCTATGCTACCGGGATAAATCGCTTCGAGTGAATACCAGGAATGGCTAATGGGCATGCAAAGCTCTCAAAACAACAAGGCTGTTCCGGATTGGACCGTTTCTTCCGCCATTATGGATAAAGAACGCTCAGAGTGTTGAGTGCCGCATGCACGAGCGACTGTCCGGGGAAACGTCCGGGCAGTGTTTTCCCAGCAGCAGGCTGCTCCAGACGGATTAACTACCGCATCATCCTGTATGACGCCCTCAAGCGGAGTGGAGGAAACTGAGACTCGTCGAGGTCCTTGTTATTTGGTGCCGCTTGGGAAACACCAAGGAAATTCCGTGAAGGTCTCCCAGGCACTCTTACCGTGTACTCTATCAGCTACTGTTGGGGCAGCTGGTAAAGTACACGACTTGGGATGAGCGCCGAGTGGAGCCGAAGCCTCGATGACGGGAAACCTCTTGTGTGAGCTTTAAGGCGAAACTTTCTTGGTTTCATGGATGGGGATGTTGTTATCAAAAACGCAATGCACGAAAGCCAACTTTACACAATGGCAAGACCCCAAATGATGATGGTGATGATGATGATGACACGAGAAAACACGCTTCCCGTGGCCTAACTCGAATCTAGGTCTCTCTCATTATGAAGACTACGTCTACAGGATCGGCAATCCGACATGGTCGAAGCAGGTTGGATTTTAAAGCGAATTTGAGCACTTCACTTTGAACGACGCTGAAGGGTAGCGGGCGCTCACCTTTCTGGTGGGGGATGCGTTTGCTGTCGTCTGAGCTTCGACTTGTACTCGCAGGCAGTTTTCCCTTTGATCGTTGACTCTTGGACTTTGACTCTCAGGTCATTCGCCCATTTATAGTTGACGCTTTGACTTTGATTGCTGGGGCTCTAACTTTGGCACTTCGCCTATTGACCTCCGCAGGCAAGAAAGCTTCGTGTCTCAACCATCGCTATCGTTAGACAGAGGGGATTTGAATTTTTTCCCGTGTCCACGGGAGTAATCTTGTATCGCAGAGACTCCGGAAGGGGGCCACGCAGGGCTTCCCACCCCTGGTATTGTCACCATTAACCTAGCAATAGCTTTAAACAAACAAAAACAGATTGTAGTGGTGTAAAGCGCGAGACTCAATACGACTGATGGAACAAACACATGTCGTTCATAAGCTTTATCATCACGTGTCACTTCACGATGATTTCTTTGACCCGCCTCCCGTGATTTTTCTACTCCGCGACCATCACGACGAAGTTAAACGTTTAAGGTGCTACTCATCTGCTCTTGGGCGGTTTTCAATTCCACGTTGCATAGTCGAATGAAATAATCTTCCATCTCGTATCGCCCCTCAAAAAGGCAACACAAAATTCGAGGAACTAATGAAAGAGCTAACCTAACATATGCTCTCGTTTTGTGTTTTTTTGTTATCCTTCTTTCAAAACGTGCACTAAAATTTTCTTTGCTCTGTATTTTCTTTTTTGTTATTGTTGGGCTGCTAGATTGAACACTATGTTCGAGTTTGAATTTGAATCATTTGTATCATATTTCTCTCCTTTTTTCATTTCTATTATGTATTGCATTTTGCATTATCCCCTTTTTCAAGCTTACAGTGTGTATTTATTTGCGTTTTCAGTTTGAATGTTCCTGTTTTGTTTTGTTTTATTTCTTTACCCTTACTTTTATTGTGCCAATACAATACGTGTTATAATCTAACACCACTATGTAAGGGAGTACATTTTGGAGTACCCCGTCACGTACATTTTGGGGTATTGTGAACAATGAAAACACATAAATGTGCGGAGAAAGACGCGTTTCAGCATGCGTTTTTCGCGCCCCAAAACCGGTTTGCAGAGACAGAAAAAACGCTCCAAGAAACGCGTCGCTCACCGCACGTGTGTTCCGCACTTCAGTCATTTTGCCAGAACGTACGACCCGCCTGCAAAAGGCTGGCGGAGAAGAGTCCCACGTACCTGGGCCTCTGTATTTGTAGCTTCTCCTTGTTGTTTCCCGTGTACGACGACCAGGTAGAAGTGCGCGTGCGCAGAGACTGCTGCGCCTTCTTGCGGGCCCACTCCTGGATGGCCGTGGACAAGCTGGGGACGCGGCCAAGCAGCAGCACGATGGCGCCGTCCAGGTTCTGCGTCAACGCATGGCGGGAGACGCGCCTTCAGTGTTACCCTATAAAATCACTCCAGGTTGGTTGGTGTCGTGTAAGGTTAAGGCGGATGAAAGAAATACGTGCGCCCCCATAGGTGTTTCGGTTGGGACTAGGTGGTATTTCCCTCTCATGCTACGATGTTCTTACTGGTGACAAGTAAACGAGAGAGCTACTCGAACAAACGCTAAGCGGCTGATCAGCTGTCGTGTTGGATCGTGTTGGATCCCGAAGTCAGGACGCCTCCCACCGGTCGGGTGCCCTAATACCGGCACCTAGAATCCGACCAATAAATTTTATTCGTCATCCTCATCATACTAGGACAAATTTAGGTAACACAGTTGAGCTTATTTCTTTTTATATCGCCTATCACGTTTTGTCTTGCATTTCAATTAGGGATGCTCTCCGTTTGTGTGATAGGATTGAGGAGGATTACGGTGGTAATTTATAGAAATAATTTTGGCAGAGCAGCCTTATAGTGTACGCATGATACCGTTGCGCAAACTTTATACGTTGAGAGGACATTTTAGGAAATGCTGTTTTTTTTTTCATAAGCTAGCCCTTCGTAAACTATGCGGAGGTGTTTTATAAGTATACGACGCGTCCCGCTTTTATTATGGCCACCATCTCGCTTTTATTATAGGCGCCGCGAGATACATTTTCGCTTTGCGCTCTCCTCGCGCGTAGCGAAATGTGCTACTCAGTTTACGGGTTGAGCGAGGATAGCTTCTGAATGTCCCGGAAGGGCGCTCAAAGAGGTCTCGGCGAGCGCCTGAGACACCCTTGGTACAAGACGCCGTGTCCTGCAAATCTTTTTATAGCGCGGAGAAACGTTACACTCATGAACGTTTAAAAGTAACAGCCTTGCATTTACCTCTCTTAATCTTAGTATAGAAGGCTTAGCCTTTCCTACGGAATCTTCCCAGAAGGCAATGATATCGTACAGCGAAGCTCCACCCACCAATTCTCTTCGTGTATCTGGTGTTTATCGGACCACGTACGTTTTACGGTATACGCACAATGGGATTCAGTACCAGCCAATAGCAGCCTCGTACTTTGTGACGACATTTTTTTCATGCTTACTGCGTGAACTTCAAAAAGCGAAAGTAAAGCGAACTAAAGATAAGATAGGTTTCTGCACGCATTAGTGGTTGTTTTGTTGTGTGTAGACACGTAATATCTCTCTGTGATGCTCATTATTTCATAATATGAACACTCCGCTGTTACAATATTCACATTAAAAAGTAATGTTTAGGAGGCTTTTAAAGGTTACCACATATGCGAGGTTCAAAACTCCCGCGCGAACTGCGAGAATGTTCCCTGCCCTTACGTGGATCATCTGCGCGACGTCCTTCTGGTTGCTCTCCCGTACGTTCTGGCCGTTGATCTCCAGTATCTGGTCCCCCTGCATAATCCTTCGGCCATGGCGGGCAGCGATGCTCCCCGGTTGCTGAATCAAGACAAGAAAATACAACTGTATCCATTTGGAAATCAAGCTTAAGCTGCTGGGTCAAGTTCCAATGTGCCTTTTAGGCGGCTTCGTTGCCGCCTTCGCGGACAGTCCGCAATGTTAAAAGATCATGCAGACAAAATACCGGTTTGTTGTATAGTGCCCCCAGTGATTTTCCGGCAGTAAACAATGCTTTGTTCACTGAGAAATGAGTCGGTTTAAGTAAAAATTTTGATTCGCCCGCCAAATCGTGTGTTTCGTGACGTCTGCGATGACGTAACCAAAACAGGTCTTTAAGCGAACGTTAGTACGCTGTTCAGTCTGGGTCGGAATGCGGAACGCCTTGCCTACCGCCAGTCCTCCAAGATGGCGCCTCCATAATGCGGAGGACCGCTGTCCGCCCTCACTTTGTTTCTGACTGTATTTGCACCTGGCTTGTTTTGTTGCGGTGGAAGTAATCGTTTCATGAAACATGGGGTATTTTCGACAAAAGGGGTCATGTAAGACAACGTCGCTTATGCAAATCGGCCAGTGTCGTGTGAGGCGACCCCAAAGCGCCGGTCTGCTGGGCAGCTATAACAACCATAGTGCTCGCAGTACCAACAGCAGTATGCACTTGTGATTCTAGGTTTACGCGCACTTTCATAACTCGCATTGTTCACCCCATCATTCATACTGCTATAAAATGAATATGCATTACATTTAAGCAAAAATAGCTAGTTCTGCAATCTTATAAGCCCTGCCTAACTTGCATTTGCTTTAGACGGCCTCAACCAATCGCACAGGTGCCCATAATACGTTATAAATTCTAGTGGGGGAAATGAGCTAGTGGGTGGCAGGACCATTCACTTTCAGCCTAATTATATAGCTTATTTCAGTGAAGTTTGCGTTAAAAGTGGTGTACGTATTATTCTAACGAGGAAATCTAGCGAATCAACCAAACTTGCATTTTGTCTGCATGGTCCCTTTAAGCCCCGTTCCAATTCGAACGAAGTCATCAACCGAGACAAGGCCGCGGAGACAGCATCGAAGTCAGCAACGATACAGGCTACCTTCCTGTCTAACTAATAAGTGAGCCACCTTTTTACGTAATACTGTTGTTACAAGCGAACTTGTCCTTTTATTGAAATATTTTGCATAATTTCCTAGTGGTTAAGATATGCTTTTGTTTAATTTTTAAATCACGTAATGTTTACATTAATAGCGGTTATATTATTTACAAAACCTGCGGCTTGCGTTTGTCAAAATCTCTGCTACGAGGTTGCCGTTTGTGTTGGTGACCGCTTCCCCGTTCGAATTCTTCTTTTTCTAGACGTCTAATTAAACTGCTTCGTAAGCTGTCTACCAAGCCGCCTGCTAATTGGAATGCAGCCCATGTCACTCATTCTGAAACCGTAAATATGGGAAAAAAAGTTCGCCTTCGTTAGGCAGGTTAATCTACCTGCATCTTAGTTTTTGGAAACCAAATGCTTTTTTTTCTGACGCGACATTGTTGTTCGTTGGTAACATTGCACCAGTGTTGTTGCACATAGCATTACGCTGCTTTCAAAGGAGCTCAGCAACTCCTACATTAGTACCCTTGCACTAACGCAGATTAATCAAAAGTAGTTTGTACATGGCGATAAACAAAGCGACATTTTACCAACAAGGTGTTTGTTTAGATAAGCTCATTTAGTAATACTCTGCCACGTTTGTGGCGTCACCAGTTTGTGCCCATTTTGCTGAAAAAGTGCGCAGTGGCTAAAGGCTCCGACGAGCCACGCGTAGTTTGCCGTGCTTTGTGTGCACTTCAATGGCAATGTAATTAGATGAGAGTTAACCCACTTACTGTTTTGAATGCTACGCAGCACCAATACCTATGTTAGGTGCCCGGCGGTGAAAGTCCTGAATTATATTTAGTGGGACGGGTGATGTGGAATGTAATGGCGGGAAGAGAGGCGCACATCAATGTGGGCGTTGCCAGAAGTTACAGCTAGGCTTTTATAAGCCGAAGCTACATCTGCGCCGTGAGGCGCAGCGTATTGAAGGCCTGGGAATTAGTTTAGATCACGTGAGGATCTTCACGGGCTCTGAAATTTCGACAAATGGCTGTGTTCCGCGCCTTTATTAAAGCAAAATACGACCTCGATAGAGCATAGCGCGACTTGTAACGTTGTATTGTTCGTCAGTGGTCTGCCTATTTCATTGTTCTTTCGTCGTCGGGAATATTACACAAGAGTTTGTGAGGGACTCTGAGGCGGCTTTTACTGTAAGCGCACGAGCGCACGCAAGCGCGCAGGCGTAAATCTCAAGAAAAGACCATATTCTAGCATGACTAGCATATACATTACCTGTTCTGCTTAATACTTGCGAACACAAAGGTGTTAATATTGGAAGTGTTACCCGGAAACAGTTGGTGGAATGCTTTTCAGACAACACGTTGTGAATAAATCTGTTGTACTCGTGTTTTTAATCCTGCTTCAGTGTCTTTTTTTATATATGAGCGCAACAGTTCATGCTACTTTTTTTTCTCGCAAGTCCTTAAGCGTTAAATAGGCCATTCATGAAGTGCTTATTATTGTAAACACGCTGCCGTCTGCAAGGGTAGTCAGGCACCCTTTTCACCTTTAACCCCAACCTTGTATTGAAAAACTAACCATTTGATTTGATTTGATATGATACTTACAATGTATGTTATGAAGACCCCGCGTCCGTTGCTGCAGAAGGTTATAAAATAGAAAATAAGAAACATTAGAAAAAAAAAGAGACAAATGAGTAGGGAACGCATGCAAGCTGAAAGGCAGAGGAAACAAACAGGACATCTCGGTGTTTATTCAATTAGCTGTATGAATGTTCATTTGAAGTTTAGCCAGTGAACATTTTGGGCCTATCGCCCTCATTGTTTTCGGCTGTGCACTAAAGAATGTAAAATAAATTAATGCGAAATTCTCATTCTGGCCATTGGCCCTCTGATAAAATAAGATTCATACACAACAAAAAAGAGGTAGAAATTTATGTTTTCTTTTAAGGAATCGGGAGGGTTCCCTTCCAAAAAAATACTGGATGCAGTCAGAAAGGTAGTGAATGATAATAGTATTTATATTTGGTGGTACGATAGGTTGCTTTTAATTTGCCTACGAATGCGGCGAATTTGCGAAACACGTCAAGTACCCCACGAAAGCTGGTGTCCAGGTGGCATATTAAGCATTAAAAAAATGGCAGCATCTCCACTCCGTGTATGATGGCGAGGGTGCGGAGTACGGGGACTCGAAATGACATCCAAGTTGCGCCCCGAGTGAGATCCGATTTGCGCCCCGACCGTCATTCGATTTGAGCCGTGAGTTGCACCTTGAATATTCCCTAAATGAAACTGCAACTCACGGCTAAAATAAAAAATCGCTTGATTTTCGCTTGATGGTGGGGTGCGCACAGATGGACGCGGACGGACATTGGGAGGTCCCAAGGTACTCCGCACCGTTAATGGGTGAGGGAGTAAGCCGTTTGACTCTCGGGTACTAACTCACGCTCGTAGCCCAATGGGTACGATGACTGACACTAACTCTGTCTGGTCTACCAGTCACAGGCTCCAATCCTGCCGGTGCCTGTGGGATTTTTCGCTATTGTAAATGCTATGTGCATGGATGCGGAAGGACATCATGCGGTCCTAAGGTACTCCGCACCTAAAAAAAAAAAAAAAACAGTACAAATTAACGTGAAAAATTCCAATTATCGGTTGTAGAGGGCTGGAAAAGGCCAGAGTGAGTGGAATAGCGCCAGACATCTACCAATGCAGTGTCCCGCAGCTCCGGCTCTCACAGATAACACGCGAAAGCGTTCTATTGACGCCCCATTTCGATTTTACCGTCCTGAATACAGTGCAAGATAAGGCTACGTCACTCCTTTCAGTAGTCTGCGTATGGTATTGGCACTGGCATTCGAGCAGATCTGTCTAGTCTCCTTTCACGTCCGCCTTTCCCTTTGGGCTGTCGTGTTGCTCCCAATGACTGCTTCAGTGGCTTTTTTGTAGTTGGTGCTGTCTAACAAAACGAGAAAAGAGAATTCGGGCAAGTGTTGAAATTGACTCCTATCTAGACGGTTAACGCTTCTACAATTGCTTTGTCACTCAACACACCCTTTGTGCACCTACTATTCATAGCGCAGGAACATTGATCTGATTCTGATTGTGGGGTTTAACGCGCCGACGCAACGCAGGCGATGAGGCGCGCCGTAGTGGAGGGCTCCGGATTAATTTTGACCACCTGGGGATCTTTATCGTGCGCCGAAATCTCGTACACACGGGCGTTTTTGCTTTTCGCCTCCATCAGAAAAGCGGCCGCCGCGGCCGGGAATCGAACCCGCGACCTCGTGCTCAGCAGCGCAACGCCTTAGCCGCAGGAACATTGACCGAGGCCGGGAACGCCTCGCAGTTCTGAATTACGTGGTGGATCGAAGTTCTGAGTGCGTTATCTAGACCTTCCAGGACTTCACCGATTAGACTCGTTTCCGATGTCCGCATAAAATTAGAGAGAATAGAGATTCGTTAAGCACTGCAGGAGACTGGATTGGACGACCATGATTTTTCGTACAAGCACACGAGGTCCCATTGCGGTTTCTAACCCCGGGACCTACTCTTGTATACCGACCTCAGAGTTACTCGATTTAGGAGTTGCGAAACTTCCCATAGGCGCCATGCATCACAAACAACCCTAAGAGTGGTCCACTGTTTTGGATCTTCCCGTACAGTGGCATCATCTGTTGGTGACAAAATAAACTATACTACATCGTGCGCCGCTCGATGACCTGGGCGAAAAAGGTATTGGTGCTTACGTAAATTTGTAGCGCCGAAGAAGCACAACGTGCTCAACCACGCAAGTTTTTATACGCATTCAAACTAAAGTAGTAAAAAAATGCAGCCTTGTGGTCAGCGAGATGCGTTATCACCTGCGCATTGTCGTGTGCTGCACGTCATCTGCGGTCTTCCGGCGGCAAATAAAGAGTGAAAAATTCTCTTCGACGGCTTTACGCAAGCTTGAAAAGATTATTTAGAGCCACTCGATCAGCTACTGGATTAGTTTGGGCATACAGTGGATGGAGGCTAAGCGACAACTACAAATTGAGTACTTCAGGTTGGACCTGTGTTGTGCCGGAGTGCTCGCCCATGTGCCAATCGGTCGAGGCGGTTGTGCAGACGCAGAAACACTCACAACAGAAAGCCGCAGTTAAGGAAGCAATGATTAACTTAGGAAAGTACAAAATAAAGAATTATCCACCTTTGAACAAAATTTAACGTTAAATGGTCAGTTTAAATAATTAGTTTGTTTTTTGGATAGTGCGTGCAGTAGCCGTGGTGGCGCCACCGTACGCACGATCCAAAGCAGGGGGGTCCAGGTGCGGGCCGGCGGAGTTTCGCAACTGCCCACATCGAAGAGCTCTGTACCGACCTATGTTACACAAACCATTGCGCTTTTGAAATAAACTTTGAACTTTGAAAGTTTGGAGCGGCTAATGGACAGTTATTTCTGAAACGCATATTGACAAGCAGTTTCCGCACATCGTACACTGTAGCAGAGTAACAATGAGCAGCTTTACGACGGCGGCGACATTTAAAGTAATGAAGGATGTTGGAAAGAACATACGGCAGAAAAAGAATCAAGCAGAAGGCAGGGACTCAGTGCTAACTCGAAGTTGAAGGAAGTGTTTTGTTGTTACTCAGTACTGAGACCACTGTAGTAAACAGGCACAAACACGACGCCCTCACAACTGACTTCGAAAAAAAAAGTTATGTGTACATAATGGGGAGGGAGCAGAATGTACTATCGTAACTTATGCTGCATCTTAATGGCATGATAGAGATGTAGTTTGAAGTGCTTTTTTTAATTTTTTTGTTTCATGTTTGTACTGCTGGTCATATTCGCGTTCATTAGTCCTAAGACTAATGAATGCGGATACGACTACCAGTACAAACATGAAACAAAAAAAATAAAAAAGCACTTAAAACTACGTCTCTATCATGCCATTAAGATGCAGCATAAGTTACGATAGTACATTCTGCCCCCTCCCCATTATGTACACATAACTTTTTTTTTTCGAAGTCAGTTGTGAGGGCGTCATGTTTGTGCCTTTCTTTTTCCCATTTACTTATTCACTGTTCTGCTTTCTTCGGTAGTGTACTACCGACGAACCCATGCTTCAATGATAGTTTTAAAGGTAGCCCATGACAGCAAAAGTTTCCGACGTACGTTCGCTGTATGAAGCTGATGCCCATGCGGTCTTTGATGCTCGCTTTCCGCATCTCCACCGTGATAAACTTCGAAGGCTCTGGTGAGAAGAAAACAGAACAAAAAATGATAACTTATAAAATGATGCTTGCTGGAAACATTCTTTTTCAGGGGAAAATGTCGAGAAATGTGTATCTGCAAACGATGGGGAAATGAACTCGGTTGAGTAGTTTAATTGCGGCATTACTTGCGCTATCATTTGATATCGCGAAAGTGTTGTAACCCTTGTGTGAGAAATATTATTCTTCACTCTTATAACATGATTGTAAAATTTTGTCGCGACACTTCAGTATACTTTCGAGCTTTAAAGGCAAAAGCCAGGCGTACTATACTGACGGGAAACTTTTATATACACACCTAACCATCCACACACAACACCCACGCTATTTTACCACCCCTAATCTACCTTGATCTGTAATGTTCCACTTATTCCACTTAAATTCACCTTAGTCCATCTTAGTGCAGTATAATCTATCTAATATACTTTATTACACCCTATTTCCCATTTTAATTTACCTTTATTCACTTTATTCCACCTGA
This sequence comes from Haemaphysalis longicornis, assembly GCF_048455015.1. NCBI lineage: Eukaryota > Metazoa > Arthropoda > Arachnida > Ixodida > Ixodidae > Haemaphysalis > Haemaphysalis longicornis. Next base: position 113,606,805 of record NW_027526225.1, read on the forward strand.
ACTCACCCTAATCCACCTTAATCTACATTAATTCTAACAATAACTTACTTTAATCAAAAGTGATTCCCCTAATCTTTTTTTATATTCTCAATCAATTTCAGCCCCCTGTTTATCTTAATACACCTTAAATTCTACCTTTTACTGCGTTAATTCTTATCCACCTTAACTCATTTTAATTGCCCCGATTCCGCCTAAGCCACCTGAACTCACCTCAAGTCATCTCAGTCAGGGTTATCTCCTTTAATGCGATGTAGTGCACCGTAATCATCCCTTACAAATATTTGCCATCAATCACTAACCAATCATTAATTAATTTAAATCTACCGCAAATCATCTCAATTCGCCTTAATCTACCTTACACCGTTTTATTATACCTTAACCTCACCTTTATCCTCATCACTAGCCGTTACATTCAATAAATAATCAATTAATATTTACTCTGGTAATCATTAAAAACCTCTTTTACACAGCTGGCGTGCTTTGTTCTACTTCTGGCCTTCCTTGGGTTCTTGTACCGTTCATGTAGACGGCGGGGTCATTCAAGGTGAACTTCCAATGAGTCATTGAGGGCTTTCGCTTTTATCAACGCAAAATTACGAAAAGAAAGAAAGAAAGAAAGAAAGAAAGGAAGGAAGGAAGGAAGGAAGGAAGGAAGGAAGGAAGGAAGGAAGGAAGGAAGGAAGGAAGGAAGGAAAGTAAACAAAAGGCAGGAATGGCAACCAGGCTGTGGCCTAGTTTGCTATCCTACACGTGGGAAAGGGGGAACAATGGGAATAAAGATGAAAACAGTAAAAGAAGGGGAAAGTAAGGACAGAGCGTAAAGAGGTGTGGCCAGCGTTACGACACTTTGGAAGATGGAGTTCATTGATTTCATAGAGAGTAGTATTTTGATTACGAAAGTAATTTGAAACATCGGAACAGTCTAGATGAAGGAATTACTTTTTATCGTTTTGAATTAAAACAAATAATTTAGCAGACAATAGAGAGTCTTAGCTTGCTGTGTGGACCATGTGTATCGTCTGTACTGTGCGTACGGGAACCGACTGGGCATGTGCAGTGGATTAGTTGCGCTGACGGGGGAGGGGGCTCCTGCTTCGCTTTGCGGGCGAATTCATTCTGGTGAGGGGTGGCCCTCCTCACCGCGCCCGCGCGCGCAGGCGCAGTCGGGTCTCGGAACACACGGCACACACCGTACACACGGTGTAGTTTTGGCATACCGTGCGGCATCTCTGGATTGCACATGAGACGCGCGAGAACTCTTGTCAAGTGAGCGGGAGTTTCGACTGAAGCAAGCATTACACTAAAGCTACACAGAGTTGAGAGGTCGTGACGCACAAGAATAATAAAAACGAATTGCCATCCTATTTGATGCTAACGCGTAGCAAAAGTGAGAACTCTGTGGGGCTGACGTATTTTCGTAGACGAATGCAGAAACTTGGAAGAGAAAGGCAAATATTTTTCTCCTGTATGTTAGCAAGAAAGTTGAGGCATAACAGTTTAACAGCTTTACACGCGATAGTTTGATGATATCGAGTGCTCGACTGTAATATTGTTCCGGTCTCGTGCCAACGCTATAAGGCTGATGTGATGTCGGCAGTGAAGGAACACTTTGTCGGATGAAAACGTAAAGTTGCCATCTGAACGCTTTAGCATTTGCGGATAATTGGTGAGCTTCCGCCGACTCCCTGCTTGGCGTGAGCAGACGGTTTTATTTCAAGTTTTTCTGCGTATGCAGTCGAGCTCAAAGTAGTTTGGTGGTAAATGTTAACAGTCGATGATGATGATTGTGTTTAATGGCGCAAGGGCTTCGAGTCCAAATGGCGCCAAAAAATAAGTGTGTTGTGTCTCAGGAGAGTTATACGCTGCATGCTTTCGTTAAAAGATGGTTATGTAAAATTGGTGTATAGGGCCAATGATTTTCAGTAAAAAGTGAATAAAACTACTTCATAGCGTAGAAAAAGATTTGGGCTAAAAATCAGAGTGCCTCGGGGAGAGTTTTTGCGTAGCAAAAAAAGCATGACGCCCCCGGGTATCACGGAAATGTACCTCAGCAGTGTCCTCATTACTGACGTACAAGCTGGGGTCATGTGCGATAAGAAATTTTCTTTAAAAAATCAACCTCAGCCAGGTAGTCTAAAACCTTTTTGTAAATGATTATTCCTTCATCAGAGAGCAAGTGTGCCCAGTGTAGTGGTGTGTTTTGTGTCTACAGATTAGCGAAGTGTCTCTGCCTTTGTGTTTCGAGTACCCTACATTCGACTAGGATATGGAGTACAGAGAGAAATCCTCCACATTTATCACATCTTGGCCATGGTGTTGCGTTCAAAAGGTATCCATGCGGGCTATGTGTGTGCCCTATTCCTAAACGACAAAGAGCAACTTCTACAGATCTGTCTACTTTTTATGTTAGGTGTCTGCCTATGTGTGGTTTAATTGCGTGAAGTTTGTTTTCTGTCTGCGCGTCCCAGTGTTTCTGCCAGAGTTAACAGTTACAGGAGTTAGCAAATGTTAACAGTTAATCATCTTATTAAGTGAGCTACCATGCCACTGTTCGTGAGTTCCTAATAAGTGGAGCCGGTACAAGCGGAAAAAAATTAACATAACGGGGTATGCAGTATCGAACAAACAAGCACCACGGTTGCGATGTAAACGTACTTTCCCCAGAAGGCACTCTGAGGAGCGTCAGAGGAGCGTCAGAGCCAGCTGGGCACTGGGACGTTTAAGTCTCGCGTTGTTCTGGCGCGCCCTGTAGTGATTCTTACTTTTTATGCACTCGTCTTTCACGCGTGGTATTTTGTGAACGCACCCTACGGCCTTCGAATATCTTTACGCCAGTAAAATACACGTGCCACTCCTTCAGCTGTGGTAGTTTTGTCGTTTCGTTAAGAGCAAATCATAGATACTCACTTTCCGTGGTGGTGAATAGCGTCTGCGGGTTCTCGCGCAGCACCATAAGGCGGACGGGCGACGGGGCTTCTCTGAGTGCTCGCACGGCGTCCGTTGAACACACGTCTCGTAGGGAGAGTTCGTTGACCTGCGGGTGATTGTACGAAGAAGCGCATTGTTTGCTGGAAAGCACCGAAATGTGGCGACTTCGATCCCTGCACTGCGTGCAGCTAATGAAAGGCAATCTAAATTTTATTGTCATTGGGTCTCTGGTCCAGTTTGTCCAACGCTTGAATCATCTGGGACTAACATATTTACAGGCACTCCTGTCTAAAGTCTTGCGGCAAACATGCTGCCGTGGAACTCGTCTGGTAAAACTAGCTCTTCAGTCGTTTTGCTCATCGTTTTTGTGAGCCCGTACTATGTCGTATATATATTAGGACCCTGCAACTATGACAAGCAACGTAATGTCTTAACAATACCTCGAGTAATCTAATATCTCCGACAGCCTGAAGTCGCTTGCGGTCGGATAAGCCTTGCGCTGTAAGCGCGAGGTTGCAGACTCTGTTTCTTGGAATGGCGGCTGTTTCCCTAAATGAGACGAACAAAGACATGCTTCTTATTCGTAGGAGATTTTGAAGTGGGTTGTAGTGCATCAGTTTATCTAAATTATTCGAAATTTTTTACTCTGGCACGCCTCAAAACCCAAGAGCGGCAGCAGCACGTGAAGCGTCCCTCTGAAGTCATTTTTTGAGGGTCTGAAAAACGTATTGACAAAGATGATGATTTTTCTATGCTAATGGCGCAAGGTAAAAAATTGGCCGCGTATCTGCTCCTTTCGTTGCAAATGTCCTCAAAAGACGATAGTCTTTATCGACTTTTGCCTAGTAAATGCCTCCCTTCGATTTACCGCTCACCTCTCATGTTGTTCCTCTTACGTTGCGCTCCTCCCAAGGTAAAGACACCAAAGGTTTGCTTAAATAATTTTAAAATTCCCGCGTTCCACTCCTCCAAACCGGGTGTCTCGATGCCAACGCTGCCGTACGGCGAAGACGCGCGTTCTTCGAGGCGCCCTACTTCAACGTTTATAGAACCGCCTTTCCCTACTGCACGTGCGTTGCAAGCAGAACGTGAAACCTATCTAGTGGAACCTTTCGTAACTGTTGCCGGTTGATTTCTTAAAATGGCGCCAGAAGCTATAGTGGCGCGGGCGACAGCAGGCGACGGCGGGGTGAATTTTTTTTCTGCAGTTGATGGAGTATTTAATTTCGCAAATGTCAAGCATGTATGATTTTTTTATAAAGGAACACTGCAAATATCACTTCTGTAATAATTTGTTGTCTTATATTTGCGTAATGTCTTGTTCTTCTTCAACAATTTTGACAGTATGAACATTACACCGGACTTAGACGGGTAGATTTAGCTGTGACTGTATAAGACTATTGCGCAGGCATTGTTTTGCTTTGGCCGGGTGGCTGAATCGAGTCACAGACAGACAGATGGACAGACAGACAGACATACAGACATACAGACAGACCAAAATTTCTGGGTTTAAGGAGCCCAAGAAAGTCTATCGTCTTAAAAAAAAACGTTTTAACTTGAGCCCGTTTAACCACGTCACTTTTTTTTTTTCACACACAGTCGCATTCATCACGAACATGTGGTGGCAGAACATAAACACAGCGCCTGTGAATGAAATAATTTGACAAGCATACCCAATAATATAACACAGGCATTATTTAGGCAGTTTATACATGTCAACTTTTTAAATTGGGAAATGAATCTTGGGCGCATTTTGGATAAAGTAGGAATAAAATACACAGGAAAGTTGCGCGGAAGGCTACAGGAGTGAACTAACGCAAGTTTTAACACCCAGACATGATCTAAATGAAACGAGAAGAACAGACAATCCCTCCCGGCTAAGACGCGGGTGAAAATGTATGAATTGTCTTCCTTGAACAACCCTCAAAGTAATCTCTTCTTGTTATTATAAAGCATGATGTGTACATGAATTGAAGCAAAAACGTTTCCGTCTGTAGGTATGGACGCACGAAACGCGACCTCAGTCGAAATCATCACCACAACCACCACCATCACCATCAGCATAATTACCCGTTTCTCGCTGCCAGGAGAAACAGAATGGCGAGAGAAACGTCAGTTATGGTTTGTCACGAAGGCAGCAGTTAAAGAGTACGGGACAGGACAAAAATAACACGATGTTTTATCGCTCTAGGGGAGTTGTATCGTCGTTCTTCTCCTCCTCATTCCCTACACTTGTTAGCGAGCAGCAGTTACAGGAGGAACGGTGCTGTCATATTCTACCTCTCGTCATAATCTACGCTTCTACCAATTCCTTCGAAAGAACCATGAACCCTGAATTTTCTTTCCCCTCACGTTTGGAATGAACAAGCTAGTATTAACGCAAGAAGATGATGATCTGCATGAATTTTTCCGCAGCTTTAAAGCTTACACGTTTTGACAGCCCAGCAGTAACGGGCAAAAAGCGTGGACAGTTACGAAAATTTCTCGGGAGGTTGCGGTAAATTACGCTGAATAAATTGTGGCAACTCTTCCCGCGTTGTGGCACTTACACCAGTGTCGCTATTCCCGATGTTGACTCATCGTACCGATCAGTTGAAAGCGACCCCGGGTTCAGATTTTTGCGGGACATCCGCAATTACGAACGATTTCTTCATTCTTCCTCTTCCTTTCAGGCGGGCAATTGCGCTATTTGAATAACAGGCGTTTCTAAGCCGAATACGAAATGCTGTGCAATTATCACACGCTTGCGTTGAGGTCGCTGGTTGTAGCATTAGTGGGAAGTTTTCAGGAGCCTCTCGGAGTTTCTTTAAAAGCGGTAGATGCACGCGCCTCTGGACGTGCTATTTTTCGATCTGCTTGTATTATACTGTAATGTTACGCATGTAAAACACATTGTCCGACTGGTCTGTTCTAACAAGTCGAAAAATGGTGTAAAAATGAGGGATGAGTAAAGAAGCTCTGAGCGGGAAAATAAAGGTGAATAGCAAGAAACAAGGTAACGACACGCGGGAACTATAGATAGCCATTCGTAGATTGCGCTGGAATCATCTACTGGGATCCTTGCTGGCAGTACAGGGCAGCCACTTCGTCAAGCTGCTTGAGACAACAGCCTTTTTGTTTGTCCCATCCTTTGTGGTAAGGAAAAAATAACGGTTTGATTTGATTAGACTACCAGCTATAGCCAGCACTTTCTTTCACATGTTGCTGCAGAACTGTTTCGCAATAGACTTCTCGGTGAATGGCTTAACCTTCATTTCTCTGATGTCATCCTTCACTCATAGCTAAATTGATTGTTGGCCTTCAAAAATAGTTTTACTTGCCCTATTTTCGCGCGTGTAAGCCGCTCCCGCATATAATACGCACCCTCACTTTCAGCCCACCGGAAAAGAAAAAAAATCCTCCCGTATTGCCCACAGAATTGATACAGGAAAGGCTACACCAAAGCTACTGCTCAAGCAACACATCACATACTATGTAGACAAAAAAGCGTAAATTTAACAAGTAGAATACACTGACTGCAAGGCGAAAGCCACAATTCACTAATAAAATTCAGTTGTTAGAGCGCGTTCGTCCTTGTTTTTCCTTCCTTGTCCTTGCATGTTTTGCAAAATTACGACCATGGAAGGCCTAGTCAGTGTTCCTGCGTAGAATATTCACGGCACATCGCGCATTGCCGTGAAGCTGCACTAAACAAAAAACCCCGCGTATTATCCCCCCACCCCCCTTACTTTCCCGTGAAATTTTCGCATCTTCTGTGCGGGTTGTACGCGCGAAAATACGGAAATATAAGGATTTACCAAGCCAGGTCAGTGAGCAAGTGGCAGAAAAAAGAGGAGATGTCCGAGCGGTGTTCCCCGAATCCGAAACGATTCCCTGATTCAGGCCTCGCCCTTCGGTTTTGAAAGAGGCGGGGGAGGTTTGAAAATTGGATAGGGGGAGGGGTTTATAACGTGAGGGCTAGACTGTATACGTACCGCCAGAATGACGTCACCCTTCTTGAGCCGTCCATCTTGGTACGCGACGCCGTCCCTGTGGACTTCACTGACGCAGATGGCTTCCTGGGAGATAACGGGCGACGAAACACTGGTCAGTGCCGTTTCAACACGTTATCGAGGTCACGTGACAGTCACACGGAAGTCACATGAGTAAGAGAACGTTAAGAACAGGGATGACTTTTACCAGCTAACAAAGATGACTATGATTGGTGCAGGGTCTTTTTTTATGCCACAGCGAGGAGATATCTTATTCAGGGCAGTAATTGTATGTTTGGCCATGAACACTCACCAAGTAAGTATCACTTCCTCCGGTGATACTTATTCCAAGCTCGTTCCGCTCTTTTCTGAGCACTATCGTGGTTTCCACGAAGTCTTGCACAGTACTGAGGGCAGCTGCGGTCACAAAAAATGAACAGCATTCAGTCACATAAAAATATTGCTCACAGTTTTGGCAAGTTACGTTTGTAAGGTATCCGTACACAGTATTCACGTATCTACACACAGTAAATACAGCAGATGTATCTACAACACAGGACAGCTTACAACGCATAAACATGGGTTATCAGACGCCAAGGGTGCCCCGTTGGGAGCCTTCGCTCACGCACACTCAGTGAAAGGCTTACAGATAGGTTGCTAGTAAAAAATTACGCGCAGTTGAAGTAACTGCGAATGAAAGAAAAACATACGGGCAGGACAATTTCGTTCGCCTAATTGTGTGGCCCACTCGACTGACCGCGTATGTGTAGTTTAAACGCCGCGTTTAGCTTGCGTCTACGTCGCACATATTTGCCGGGAATGTACAATAAAGAACACACTACATTTCGTGTGCACTACTACGTCTTTAGCCGAATTTAATTCTCTCCGGTCACAAATGCGCTGAAAACAAGAAGCGAAAAATTCTGGGCACATTGGTAATACATAAAAGACACTGCAACACTTTTCACATCTGATTTATGGATTGTAAGGTTTAACGCGCCGATGCAACGCAGGCGATGAGGCTCCGGATTGTGGAGGGCTCCGGATTAATTTGACCGCCTGGGGATCTTTAACGTGCGCCGAAATCTCGTACACACTGGCGTTTTTGCTTTTCGCCTCCATCAGGAAAGCGACCGCCGCGGCTAGAAGTCGAACCGCCGCGGCTAGAAATCGAACCGCCGTCCTTGTGCTCAGCAGCACAACGCCTTAGCCACTGAGCCACCGCGGCGGGTAACTAACACATCTAGTACTTAGGTTAAAGGTTCGCAAAGTACTGCAGCCAAAGCTAGCTACTCTATGCCCAACAGATAACTTAGAAACCTGCTCAAAGAATTTTCTCCATCTTTCCCGGTCTTGGTGTTCTTCTACCACTTGAACCACGTCCTCACAGTGGTCTAGGGGCTATTGGCCGGCTTTCCTTCAGTTGCAACAGTAAACGCATTGGACAGCCACTTTAAAAATAAAGCATTAAAAGCAAAGCAGAAATGGAAGGCAGATCTGCTGCGACGATAAGCTTCCGCAGTGCCGCTCGTGTGCTGGCAATAACTATAGCTTTCAAAATGCTCCCAGATGCGAAAGAAAGAGTGGAAGCGTTTATAGGAACTGTTGCAGAGCCCATTTAGGCCCTTTTAGCAAACAACACGTTCAGAAGGCGGGCTACTAAACGGTGCTGCCTCTACGGAATAAAGTATGACAGGAAGCAGCCGATACTGTTCCAAATACTGTTGGCACAAAGACGGCCATCCTGTCAGTTAATCCCTCATGATGCGCCCTTCGATAACATTTCGCCTGCATATTCCGTTCTTTGTTTTCAAATGAACAGTTAGTCAGCGCTTGTATCGTCTTTTCTTCCCTTTGTCCCGTGCATCGTGCTGTTTCGTTAAATGACGTACCAACTTGCCCAACTACAAACCCTGCTGCAATTCGTGCTGGTTTGCCAAGATCAGCTCGCGCCAATCCCATTATGCATGCTTACTATTTCTGGTTATAGTCTCTGACGGTACTAAAGAGGTAATAGCTCTAATTTTATGTAAGACTGACGACACAAAGAGGGGAGAAATGTGAAGAAAGATATCTTACACGATGAACGTCTCTGGCGTCCAGGCGAACCCCTAAACATTTCGTCAGCTTGGTAGGCCCATCACTGCGGCTGCGTTAGACTTTGGGAGTGGAGAAATCCGTACTGGCACGCGTGGTTTAAGAAGGTGGATTGCTTTCTAGTTTCTGATAAACGGGTCCGGTGACGCAGGTCGGCCCGTCCCTTCATTCGTCAGCCACGTTCTGAGGGGGACGGCGTCTCGGTGACGCAGTAGCTGGGCCGGCTAAAGCTAGCCAGCAACGCCAACCGGATCACGCACCGTCGTTTCACCGCGGAAGCGCCCACGGCCCCGTTCTCACGGCTCTCGCAGGGAGCTCTAAACTTAGATTCGCTTTTTCTCAGGGGGTCAGCACAGGTTGCGATGTTCTCACAAAACGTGGTGCCCACTGGTCGAAAGATATCGTCCTTGATTTCGTTTTTGATTTATCTGCGGGAGCACGCAACAAAGATTATTTCAATATTTAAATTTAGCCGAGCACAGCAATCTTGACGGAAAGGCCATGACCCCTATAACCCCGACAGTTTCCTAGACATCGGTGAAAAATAGCATGGAAGGCCAACAGATGGCGAAGGTGAGAACGTCGGTGAGAAACCATAATCTTTTTTTATCTTTATCTTGTACTAGATGAATTCAGTTTCGAACATAAGTTTTGTGATATAGCAAACATAGTTCTCTTTTTAAGTAAGAATGAATGAGCCACTGTGAAAAAAGACAAGAGCAACGTGATGTAATCATGGCGTAGATGATATAATTAGAGGGGGATGGTACAGCGGTTAGAGAAGAAAAAATGCGGGCACCATTCTTTTTAAACTGGTTCATCGTTTCACTGCGATAAAGCCTAATCACGAGTGAAACGATGGCCTACAGATATTATTTCACAGTAGAACACATTCCGCTTTCTTTTTCAATTATGAAGATGCAGTTAAAGAAATTAGGAGGACACCTAAGAACTTCTCACGATTAGATGAGCGCTAAAATAAAAGTGTCCCGTTGCCGAAATGGTATCCCGGTATTGTTGGCGCCGCGCGCTGCTACGGTCTCCACCTCCTGATGACGCCATGCAAATATGATACACAATAAAGATGTTTATCCTCCTCCTCCCCCTACGGTCTCGACCGTTCGTTACCGTTAAATATTTTCCCATTACCTACTGAGCTAAACTGCAACGAAATTTTTGTCCTTTAAAGGCACTATCTTCTGGTAGTATTACTGTAAAACGTGCTAAGTGCGAAATCTGGAGGCCCAAATATGCGTCGCTGCATTGCGGAGGAAGATAAAAATTGCTTTTTCCAAACGAAAACTGAAAAAGGGCGGCCATTACGAGCAACCGGAAGTGACGTTAGAGTCGAGAACCGAGTGGGCGCGGCCGGCATATTCTCCCGCGGGTTCCTGGGAGAAGACGGCGCGCATTCGATTGATCTCGGGTAGTTCGTTTATTCGAAAACGGAAAATAAGCATGCGCGAAAAAGGGTTGTGAAGTCGTTGCAACTCTAATTGGTACTGTGAGCGCCTGAGACGCGCCTAGAGACATCCGATAAAAGATTAATACAGATATCTCGAGTCGTCGTAGTGAAGCTAAGGGCTAAGAAATAGGCACACAAACAGCAGTTTTGAATGCTAGATGGGCGCTCGTACAGGGCATATTGACTTTACTAATCCAACCACCCTGCGTTTGTAAGAGAAGAAAACAAAAAAAAAAAGTTACCGTGGGAGGAAAGGGCCGAAACATTGCAGCTAACGTGCACGAATTCGATTTCAGCGCGTAATATCAAAGCTGATATTCAGAATTCTATCATTATTTTTGTTTACGCGGGAAGTTCTGTTCCTCTCAGCAAGGTGCCTGCGCCAAATCTTTAGATAAATAATAACGCCTACCCATATAAAACGTCATGCAGCGACGAAATCACTGCAATATCCTCGCTGGTGTCGTGAAATGGCCACCCTACCCCAGACTCAATGTTGACAATCTTCTTTTTACCGATTCTACCAAATGTAGACCATTTTTATCCTTTTTTTTCCTTACCGGTCAACGAAATGGTTTCAACAGCGACTTTTTGATTTTTGACAATGTGGTTTGGACTGAATCAATTCCTTGCAGCGCTAGGTGTAGCTGCCGTGGTTGTAGCTACCGCACGCGAAAACAGCGTATCGCCAGTATCCCCTCACGTCAGCCGTACTCGCGGATCGCGCATTTGTAGATTCTACCGGTGCCGACCTTGCACTGCGCCGCACATCTGCCATACTCGTTCGCGCCTCGACGGCCCGCGACAAGAGCATCTCGCGTCGCCCGTACTCGCCTATCGCGTACTCGTAGAGCCGCCCACCAGCGAGCGTGCAGTGCACCGTAGAGCTGCCGTACTCGCTCGCACGCCAACGCGCCGACCGTCCGCGCAAACCACGTATCGTCTTTCGCCAGCCGTACTCACGTCTCGCGTACTCGTAGAGTAAACCGAGGGCCTGCTGCCGCCGTCACGACCGCGAAATCAGCCATTGTGCAGCTGCCGTACTCACTCGCCGACGGGGTATCACCTCGCGTTGAGCAGCTCTGGCTCTCTTCGAATTTACTTTGTCTCGGAAACCCAGAGCTTCTTCAGCTTCTCGCATTCCGGACCCACGTGAAGGTCATTCTTCATGCAAGAGACGCGGACTTCGCTGTTCATTAGCGCGAGGCCGCAAGTAAATGGGCTACTGAGGAGAGAAGACGGGGTAACAGGAGTCCGGACTCTGACATCCCATCCGGAAGTCCGCCGCAGTGGCGACAAGTTGTGGCGACACTACGCTAGGTTTTAATAAAATTACCGCGAATGTGTGGGGTTTAAAATGAGGTCCCAAGAGAATTTACCGATGTATATCACACGCTGAAACAGAATTCAGGGCAGGTGAAGTTTCGTTGCAGTTGGTTTTTAAACTAAATAGGGCATGTCGTAATTCTATCCGGAGAAAAAGAACGTTCTTTGGCTATTAGGTGCAGAGCACTTTAGGCGCTCGCCTTGCCGTCGTAGCTCGCTCACTGGACCCAAGTAGAGCAACAGGCCATTCCGTTGTAGCGCGCTGTCGTCGCTTCGTACCCCAGCGGCATCGAAAGCCACACGGTTTGTATAGTCATAAGCGTTCGAAATTCGTGAACCGCTGGCGCTTGTATATCGCCCCGTTGTTTAGCGCAAAGAAAACTATGGGTACATTTGAGGTAAAATATACGTAATTAACCGGCAGCACCCGCATTCACAGGAATAGCCACAGGACAGCGCCTGTCCTGTGGTTATCCTTCTGTCTGTCCCGACTTTCGCGCTGTGATTAAGTATGAACACCTACCAACTCGCCAAACTTGCAACTGTCCCGCATTCATTTAGTTAGAAACGCTCGTTGGGTTGGTTTCTACGAAAGTAAGCGAAAAACGCTGCGGCGTGACAAAAAAAAAAAAAAATGGCGCGTTCGAAATGACTCAGAAAGGCTCCAGTTGCACCAGAAGAAAATGGCGAGTTTGAAGTGGCACGAAATAGCTCCAGCATACGAAATTAAAGCAAGCACAAAAAGAACGAAATTCCCGCTGGCGCAGTTTCAGGCAGGGGGCGCGCGAGCACGGCAGAGGCGGGAAATTTGAATTGCATGGGGTTGTAGCAGTGAGCGGATGAGGGTGGTACGGCCCATTATGGTGAATCACTGCCCTGCACTTCCTACAGCTTTCATATTGAGTGGAACAGCTTTATATATTTTTTATTTTGCTTCACCTCCTTACAAAAAATGCCAAAGGAAAGACAAAAAAAAAAGATTGAACTTTAACCCCGGTGACACTCCTGGTCTGCGAAGCGTTTAAATTACTAGTGAAAACAGTTTTACGAAATAAATGACAACTGGGTTTCAATTGCAATTTGAGAATACCTGATTTACGAGTGTATTGATCGGGGCGCAGTACAAAAGGGCTCAAGAAACAAAACACGGTGATTTCTAATTTTCGATTAAGCCTTCTTCTGAACAGTTAGCTGAATAAATCAAGGAATAAGTGCAGTTTATTCTTAGAAGACAAGCATAGGCTGTCTGTGGCCCGGCGGTTTTGTGGTGCGACTGGAATAGCTTGGGAGCGGCGGCTTTATGTTAGTTCTATGAAAACTTCAACTTATACTTGTTTATAATACCTTCTAAGATAAAACTTCTTACAGTTATGGATTCATTTGAGCTGTTTAATGTGATATAATTTGCTTCGGCATAATAATGACTGTAACACGAGTTGCAGCCGTTTTCGGTAATAAATGCACGCTTTCTGGCTGCAGATGAGAATTCCGAATTATTTATAACAACTCAAAAGTGAACTACCTAACTAGGACATGCAAATGAAACTCGGCGTATTGATAGCTTCGTCTGTGGCACCAATTGCGCTGTGATTTCTTTCAAGGATGCTCATATATATTCAGTTGAAAGCTGAAAAAAAAAAAAATTCGCGAGAAAGCTCGCTTTGCCGCAAAGCGTGTTTTGCTGAAAGACCTCGGCAAGAAGCGATCCCGACGAGTAAGCCCTATACAGCTTCGCCATAATATAAGTTGCTTCCCCTTCTCAGAAGTGCTTCGCAAACATTGATTGAGGTCTCGCGTGCTTTCCCCATAGAGCTCGTCACGAGAGGGGGCCCTCGAGTCTTGGTCGCATTGAATATGGCGTGCGATTCGCTGATCAGTCAAAGGAAAAAGACGGGCGGCAGGGTCCGTCCCTAAGGAGTACCGCCGCCGACGAGTTCGTGCGGTGCTACGGGCGCTCGCCGCTTCCGTGTAACGACGTCTCGAGACGAGGGGCGGGATGAGGACCGCGGAAGCACATTATTGAATCTCGATCGGGGGAATATTCCCTTGAAAAGCATTGCTCCTCACCGAGAAAGAGTTTGTGCCGAGATAATCGAACTCACTTATTGCTGGATCACTTTCCCCAAGGGTTCCTACCCAGTTTGTTATTCAACATTTAGTCAAAATTAAGCGCATGTGCAGCCTGTCCTAGTTTCTTGATGAGCAGTGCAAGGGTTTAAAGATGCAACTCATGTTGCTGCGCGGAAAATCTGTCTAAAGAATGCGCCTGCGGTGCTTAGATTTTTATTGGGTAATGATGATTATGATCGTGAAGACTACGATTACCGTTATCCTTGTTGCAGCCCTAGATGATTAAAACGCGAAGCTTTCTCCCATGAAACCTGAGTCAAAGTCGAAGTCCAAAATCCAAACTCCTTCGACCTTGTCGAATGGATCAACCGGACAGACGTCGGCTTCATAACGCGAGGGACCGTGGTTCGATTCCGATCGCGGGAAGAGTGGTTTTTTTAGGTGTTTGTTGTGTTAGTTGGCTTTTCCGCAGTGTGTTTTTGCGGAACGACGGAAGGTACGAGTGAGGCATAGAGAGCTTCGCTTTAAAATGTGGAGTGAGTAAAGTTGAACAACAAGCTGTGACACAGCCCTTACGCAAGGTGATTGTTTTCTTATTTATCATATACTGCGAACCATTTGAGCTCCAAACAGGATTGAATGTTACAAGGGTTGATGAACTTATTTACCTCGAGCTGGTTGCGAAAGATGATCGAAAGCACGAAAAGGAAATAACAAACGCGCGGAATTCCGCAAGTACGCTCAACTAATGTACGTGAAAACGGGGAATGGCATGCAACTGGCGAGTACTTTCGGAACTGCGTGTCAGTACCCTCCAAAAAAACTTGCGTCAGCTCAAAGTGCAGCAGAAAGGAAGGTGATAAGCTCGGCGTGTAGAAATGGTAAACTAGCGTCACGGGTTATGAAACCAACTCATGTGTAAGACGTTCAAATTTTAAAACAAAAGAAAAAAGTGTAGTTATCGGGCGTGTGGCACGGGGGGGGGGGGGGGGGGGGAAGGGGGGAGGGTTGACAACAAGTTGGCCACGGGAATAACAGAGTTGTCACGTGAGGCTGGGAGAAGAGCAATGGTTAGAGGGAAGCAGAAGCGGAGTAGGGATGATAGAGGACTATGAGAGCGGCCTTAGTCCTGTAGGGGTCGCCATTAGCCTGTTAACGATTATGATGATCGTGCTCCAGAGTATAAATAAAAGTTTCCCAGACTGGGTTGATGCTTAGTGCGGAAACCACACAAATACAGCGGTTGATTCCTCTGTTATAGGTATCGGTAAAACACTTAAGTGAAATGTGCAGTGAAATCGGCAGCTGAGCATGATTTGCGGGTCGGCGGCTGTCTTGTGCATGTGCTTCGCGAACGGTGTCCTACTGGCGGGTCGCTTCGGCAAAGGTGTACTGGTGTCATTTCGTTGACGAACAGGAGATCAGTGAAATCTTGGTGTATCCCGGCATAAAATACTTCCGTGTTAAAATATAACCACCGAAAACGAACTACGCTAAGTATTACATACTCTTTAGTACGAAAGGTTGCTTTTCAGCAACAAGACCCTGTGTGCAGGGGTGCACCTTTTACAGGACGCTTGCTTCGTTGTACCGGCGTCATTTTTGTGACAAATATGCCGTCAGCGAACTCTTCGTGTATCCGGCAATAATACCCTTTCGTGTTAAAAAAATTTAGAGCCGTTCCACTACTGTGAAGATGGAAGCCCAGCGAAGCTGTATTGGTGGGTAAGTATATCGAGTTATGTATACAGTTACTATAGCAGGGGTCGGCAACCTGCGGCCCACGGGCAGTTTTATGCGTCTTGTAGCACGACGTCCCCTTGTCAATTTGTATCTGAAGGCCAACGTGGCAGAAACCTCAAAATAAGCATTATTTACATTCAACTTTGTACATTATACTCAATTCACAATTTTTTTTTTTTTTTTTTTTGCCCGCAAAGCCTTCCCCACCTTCAACTCGATTGGCCGCTCGGCCTCCGCCGTGTCCGCTTCATGCAAATCGGCCCTCCGCTTAAACAACTTGCCTACCGCTGTACTATAGCGATGGAATAAGAAAACGTACCCATAACGTTCTGAGGAACAAATCTAAATTAATTTTCAGATTGTTTGTTTTCGTTTAGTTTAGAAAAAGCAAGAGTTACAGCCGTCTTCTGCAACCGCTTGCTCCCTCCGTAGGCGTGTACTTCTTCACAGTAACCGGGTAGGCTGAACGTTTACAACTTCACTGTTAAATGACTAGGGTATGTGAATGAAGCTGGTCGTAATGATAGAGTCGGTTCAGGGGCCAATTCCAGTGTAATTTTTCCCCAGATAACTACTTTCTATAGAGCTATAGGCAATCTCCCACTATCTCTGAAGCGAGTGCCTGCGTTCTTTGTCGATGCGACCTTATAGACGCACTCTATTGTCGTCAGAACCAAGCGCAAGACAGCTGCACTGTAAAAAATTAATGCCGTTCCACTCAGCGTGAAAGCTGTCGGAAGTGCAGAGCAGTGATTCGTCATAATGGACCTTAGCGCCGTTATCCACTCAGGGCTACCGCCTAATGCCATTCAAATTTCCCGCCTTGCAGTGCTCGCATGCCTCCTGCCTGAAACAGCGCCAGCCGGAGTTCTGTTCTTTTTGTGCTTTCTTTTCCTCCCGCACGTGCCGGCGTTGCACTGGCACTTTTTTTTCGCTTACTATCGTAAAAACCAACCCAACGAGTGTTTCGAAATAAATGAACGCGGGTGCTGCCCGTTAATACATATATTTTGCCTCGAATCTACCTGCAGTTTTCTTTGCGCTAAACAACGGGGATGTGTATGATAAGCGCCAGCAGTTCACGAGTTTCGAATGGTTATAAGTATATATATAAACTGCTTGGTTTTCGAAGCCTCTATGGGACGCTGTGACGACGGTACGCTGTTCTCTACTGGGGTTCGTTACCTCTCTGCATTTGACTTCTTAGAGCGTCATTCGTTACCCGTTACAGGGAGCTACGCCGACAAGGCGAGCCTCTAAAGTTCTGTGCACTTAAAAGCGGTAAGTCAGCACACTGCGACGTCTTCGTCACGCCGACACACGGCTTGCACTGACCTCTGGGAAAGATGGCGTGCCGTGGAGACAACCTATTCTGGTCGCAAGGTGGCGACGAATCGATGTACAACTGGACGGCATCGAAGAGGGCGTCAGCGTCGGCGATCTTGTAGTTCTCCTTGTTGGTCATGCTGCCGCGAACCAGGAACACAAGGCTGCGGAGACGCCGAAAGAAATCACAGATTGGAACAGAGAAATAGCCAAGTCGACCTTTGAGCATGAACACCAGTAGAGACGGAAACTGCTACAAGCGCTGAGCGCTGCCTAGTTTTTTTTTTTTTCTGTTCGCACATAAATTTCTAGATTCTGTTCATGCTCACAAACGCACCAGCTAACCAGCAACACTCGAACAAAAAATAGAGTGCCGGCCCTGCCGTGCCCTCTCCTCACCGATCATTCCCATCGCAGGTCTTGCTGCACATCCGAGATATTGATGCTGCTGTTTTTTTATCCTCTTATAAGGAAGAAAAAATAACGATCTTTTACGCTTGAGTGCAGCGGGTCCACCTTTCTCCAAAGTACACACACGGCAACTCGGAGTGCAACGAATCGAATGCTCTGTTTACGTACCTGCATTTGAAACACGCAACATTGACTGCGTAGCAGAAAGTACAAAGGGAGCGCTTCGGGAACAAGAAATGTAAAACTCGGGAAGCAGCTGCAACTGTCAGCGTTGAACTCTCTGTTTTTGGCCGAGTCCCTGCATGCGCCCACAAAGGAACGAGAGCTCAACTGGACTCCCGTCGTCAGCAGGCACGCCGTTCCAGGCACGCCAGAAAATGTTGTTAGGGCCCCGGGGCACCTGTTTTATTTTAGGCTACCTCTGCTGCTTACACGCCATGCCTGGAGTAGAAGCCCGTCCTGATTGTGGTTGGTGTATCACGTGGGAACCCGACACTTGGTCCCCCTATTGTCGGCTGGTTGGTTTTTTGTGGAAACACGCTTTGGCACAAACCAGTATTGAGGGAGTCACACTGCATACGCCCTTACTTGTGCAAATCACGGCGAAGTTTCATCACGCGAAGGCTAATATCTTTTAAGATAGAAATCACGATGTATTGACAGAGAATGCGATGGCTGAAAAAAAAAAAAAAAACTCGTGTCGACGAATGCATGAAGTGTGGCAGAAAGGTAGTAAGACCGCTGTTTTTCAACCATGGTATTCTTTATTTTTTTTTAAATAGAGGTTACCCCCCTTATGCCAGCATACCTTTGGATAGTTACACCCCAACAGATGCGTTGTTTTTGCAGTTCGACGCAAGTCCTCCAGGGATAATTGCCCGAACTCATTTTAGCTTATTATTTAAAGGCGCCATGAAGACAAAATGCAAGTTTGGTTCATTCAAAAGATTACCTCGTTAGAGTCATACTGACACCTCATTTAACGTAAACGTGGCTAAAATAAGCTATATAATTAGAAAAAAAGGAAATGGACATGCGACCCAGTCGCTCATTTCCCACAACAGAACCTACGATGTCATACCAGCCAGCTCTGCGGTTGGCAGAGGCCGCCAAAAGCAAACGCAAATTACGCAGAGGTTATTAGCTTGCCGAACTAGCTATTTGAGCTTACATTTAGGGCCCATTCTTTTTAAAGCAGTAAGCATGGTGGGACAAACAGCAGTCGTTACGAAAGCGCACGTAAACATAGAAGTACCGATGCGTACTGCTGTTGGTACTGCGCGCACTATGCTTGATTTAGCTGCGCAGTACTGCGTTGCTTTGGGGTTGTCTCAGACGACACTGGCCGATTGACGCAAGCACCGATGTCGTACGTGACCATATTTGTCGAGCGAGCAGTATGTTTCACGGAACGATTATTTTCTCCCTGAACAAAAACCAGCCAGGTTTAAATACGGTCAAAAACAAACCAAAGGCAGAAAACGGCTTGCCGTGGTATGGTGGCGCCATCTATGTTCACAAACGGTAAACAAGGCTTCGTAAACGGCTGCAGAGCAGTCGATACCTGTGGTGTCATTGCAAACCACGAAAACTCATGATTAGCGGGAAAATCGAAATTTTAACCTAAATTAATTAATTTATCAGTGACTAAAACATCGTTTGCATCCAAGCAAGCGTTGGGGGCCCTATAAAACACGAAATCTTTCAAATAGAACAAAGTTGTATTAGGTCTTCATGGTCCTTTTAAGGCTTTTTGGATGCCGTACAAAATGGCGAAATCGCGTTCTTCGAATCAATTTCGGAGCCTGGAGTACAAAAAGGAAGATTTCATACGAGAAGGGCAATGTGAGAGAGAGAGAGAGAGAGAGAGAGAGAGAGAGAGAGAGAGAGAGAGAGAGAGAGAGAGAGAGAGAGAGAGAGAGAGAGAGAGAGAGAGAGAGAGAGAGAGAGAATGATCTTTAATGAAGTCTGACGATCTTTAATGAAGCCTTGCTAAAATGCCTACCTTTCTACGCCAGTTGACCACGTGATGCAGATGATGTCAATGATGTTCAAGAACTTGATGAGCACAGAAACGTTGAGTTATTTAGAGACTGGACTAGACCTGCCTGTTACAGGTACTCTATCAGAGCTTTTGTAGCCAGTAAAGCACGTTTGGGACGTGCCCACGGTCCTAAAATGTCCTTTAGCTGAATGTTCACGTAAAGCGGCAGTCCCAAAGACACTGCGAGGGACACTTTTTGCGCACTAAACCGAGAATATTCACAGAGCAGGTGCAGAACCACAGCAGTGAATTTTCCGCCTTAAAAAGAATTATTCGCCAAACTTCTGTACGACATGAAGCGCTGTCATGGTGCAGCACCAATGTTCGCGATGGTAGGGTGCACACGTAGCGCCCCCAACAACAACTTGCCCAACAAAAAATTGTCGCAACATAAGCCAACGGTGCAGTATATGCATTAGTTCGTATAGACGTACAGTGTACTCTTGTTATAACGGAATCTCTAAGTTGAAGTGTTGCGTTATTTGATGTGCCTCATGGTTGCCACGGCAGTGCAATGAGAGCATATCTGCGCTTTTAATGAAGTGTCGCTTATAAAGAATCATATATCTGTCCCGAGCACTTAGCTATACTAAGGGCTTATTGTTTGTAGAAACTTCTCTTGGATAACCGATATGCCCCGATTCGAAAGTGCCGGGCGTTGTGTTTTAACAAGGGAAACTATTGACCCGCATGTCGATGTATGCGTGGTACACATCGCTCGTGATTAAATACTCATTTTTCTCATATTCGCGGTTTGATTAAGTTGTGAATCGGCCACTTATGAGGCCTAACCAATCCTGCACTGTTGATGGGCATTTTCCTGTAGACACAAGCATCCCAACAGGAGCATGTTTCGACCCTCGATGTACAGCCCTAACAATTGAATCCTGAAATTTCGATAGTGCCAAGAAAAAAAAAAAAAAAAACGGCCGATCGTGCACTAGTTTGGTGTTGGGGCGATCGTGAGCGCATCTAATCGACTACAAGGTAGGCATAGGATCGCCGATCACCTAAACGACCGCAACAAGGTCGTCTCAGTTCTGCATGCTCCCTTCAAGTACCTTGCACGCTTAAAAACCGCAGCAAGTGCGCTTCATCAGAACACTCGGGAAGGGCCAATTATTGTGACCAAATGTGCTGTTTTGGCGAATGACGAGGCCCAGCACGCCATTAGAACAAACTATAGTGCAGTGAAATCTCGTTGATACGTTTTGCACGGGAACCGGAAAATAAAACGTATTATCCGAAAATCGTGTTATCCAAATAGGTTAAAAAATAGGCAAAATATGCATGCTCCGTCAGCTACTCCCTTTTATATAGCAACATTGAAGTAACTGCTCAATGTGGGCTGACCTTCCTTCTTCTAAATGTCCAGGAGTAATATCTTCTAAAACGTTCAAAAAGAGAGCTGCCGGTATTTGTTGCATGCTTTGGCAGGCACTGCCTTGTACGGCAATTCGTGTCGTGCCGTAAATCGGTGAAGGCAGCCTTCGGATGCTTGAAAGTGGAGTGGAGTGCATAAACTTTATGTAGACGAGCTTCAGGCGCTGATGGTTGGACGCCCGCCCGGTGGGGGGGCCTCCTGTAGTCCGGGAAGCCCTGGTCCGCGCTGGCTGCCCTGGCCCTCTCCACCAGGCTACGCTGGACTGAGAGGTCGGAGCTGGCCAGCTGGCCCGCCCACTGCTCGTACGTTGGGTGAGGATTTGGGGTAAGGGATCGGATTTTCTGACACTCCCATTCCATGTGGTACAGGGTGCCGGGTTGGGGACAGATATTACACGTAGAGTAGTAGAGGGTGGGGTACATGACATGGAGGATAGTGGGGTGAGAATAGGAATTTGTCAGAACTCGGCGAAAGGCAGTCGCCTCTGCTCTGGATAAACGGTGATGTGGTCGCGGGAAGCGTCGTCGTTCGTGGCGGTGATGGGCGAGGATGTCCGCGTATGAATTAAGAGTAGCGGGCTTGGGAGAGCGAAGGGGCTGCGTGACTTGGCTTTCTTGAGAAACAGAAAGTTTTGAATATTCAATGAGCGCGACGTTTTCAACTGTTTCGTGTAGGACTGACCAGTCGAAATCCACTCGTGTCACTCTAACTTCCTTGAACCTTGTAAGCAGAATTTTTTTCCTTTTTCTCATGCTTCACACCTCGCGTTTGTTTTGCACCACGTCAAAAACTTGCAGCTTCTTTAAAAGTTACTCTTACTGACCGACAATAGTGTTGAGCGTTGACACCTACAAAGCGAGCTCGCTTGCCAATTCCAGGCACTTCCTCCTCGGGTTCTCTTCGATTCGGCGCACAATTTCCACTTGCACCTTGCAATTCTTCGACGTTGTCACAAGCCTGGAAACCCGGCCGCGCATAGCAACAAGGCAAAAATAACAAATAACTGCGCGGGAAGCACGGTCCATGGGAGGAGTCTGGAAGGGAAGCCGCGCCTGCCGTGAGCATTGCGCGCCTTCTTCCTTGATTATGATACGATTTGCTACATGGCGGGGTGCATCGCCTGACTTATCGCCGGCCTTGCACAGAACGGCCACACACGACACATTGATCTAAACACCATACACCAAGAAGCACATGCCGCATTAGATAAGTCTTTATTACACTTAATAGGCAAATTTGCAACCAAAAGGGGTCTGTCGCGAGTAGTCGCGAGTAGAAAAAGTGCCTGGAACTGAAGCAACCCGTTTAATCCCCTCCTTTATATCCCATTTTTCCCACCAAGTGGCTTTATCCCTCCCTTCCCCAAATAAAAGCTTTACTACTACTACTGCAGTAATGTTTTTGCCGCAGAACCGGCGCCTCCGCTACCTCGGTGTCTCTGAAACGTGTAGGTCGTGGCGTGTTGGGATGCGATTTGAGCCAGTATATACAGAAGAATAAACGTAAGGTTACTGGAAATGTTGGTCGAGATCCACTTTCGCTATCGTATTATCCAATTTTCGGCAAAAATGTGATCGTAATAAATGCACAAAAATGCATTATTTCTATGGGATGTTGGCCGGGAACGGAAACAAAAACGTATTATGCCGAAAAAACGTAATATGCCGAATCGTATCAACGAGATTCCACTGTATCTACGCTGTGACAAGAGCGCAAGGCGTGCATATGCGCTGTTGTCACGGCGCAGATACAAGTTTTTGCACTAATCTCATACTGGGCCTCGTTATTCGCCAAATTTGCACATTTGCCCTCAATTATGGGTCGTTCAGGAGGGCTCTCGTGAAGCGCACTTGCGGTGTTTTTAAGAAGGTAGAATTAAAAATAAATACAGAGGAAGGAAGCATTCTGACTAATTTTTGCTTTAGCGATTCTGACAACCATAATGAATTATACAGTATTTGTAATCTGAGGACAAATGACCATGGATGACGTTCGTTTCCGGCAGTGCTGCGCGAACACGAAGTAATTGTTTTTCTTGAGCAAGTATTTTGCGAGCTGAAGTGTCTTTTTCTTGCGCTAAGTGTGCACTTCAAGTGCAAGTCTCAGATTTCTAGTCGCCCATTAGCACCTACGAGATGTTCCTGTACAGCCATTCTTCTTCCGAGTTTGCTGTACATTTTTATGCACGTTTTTGACGAATAGTTGCAGCCTCGCCAGATAGCTTTGCAGAGAAGCACAATGGGGCAGCTTCCGTCGCTTAACGTGATTAACGATCTCGGCGCGCCTTTCTTAACAGAATTAGCGATGGGGAGAAAGCGCTTTGAGCCAGTCATGCGCGAATTACAAAGCTGTGTTCTTGAAACCAATTATCGATATCGCAGTTTTCTTGTTTTAATAGAATCAATTAATTACCGAGGAAACCTTTTTTTGTTGAATAGAATTATTAACACCCGCGCGGAGAGATTTCTTCAGCAACCAGATTTTTCGGTTGTTACAAACGTTAACATCGATTCCGTCGACACGCCTGAAACGCACCTCCTACAACGGTCTTACTGATCGCACTGACGTTTATACTATACTTACACTTGCGACAACGAAAACACCGGTCTGCCCATGGGTCGAGATTTCGGCGCATGTTGACGATTCCGAGGTGGCAGATATTAATTGGAGGCTCTCCAGTACGGCACGCGTCGTAACCCAGGCCATTGCTTCGGCGAGTGAAACACAAATATTTGCACGATTTTATACTTTTACTTAGAACATTAGCAGAAGCCTCGCAACTTTCTGTTTCCGTTTTGTCCCGTTCTCCTCTGCGTATTCAATTTCCGCCTGTGCGGCTAGTATTCACGGGAATTGAGCGCGCCTAATAAAGGGGGCCTTAAAGAGAAACATTTAATAAAGGGGGCCATGAAGCCAAATTACAAGTTTGATTTTTCAAAGTATTTCTTATTCCGATAACATTGGTTCCAATCCTATTGCATACTTGAAACATACCAAGGAGACCTTTAGGAAAACATATGAAGTAGGGGCGACACTCCGGCAGCGTATTTCCAAACGCTTCACTGCACAGAGCACCCACGTGACTTGCCTGTTCGTGCGATGGAGAACGGGAATTATTGGCTGCGCCCCAAACCGAAAGCGATCTAAAACATACCAAATCACTATTGTCAGCAAAAACAACCCGTAAAATTGTGTTTAGAAAAAAATCAAATTTAGAAAAAAAAAAAAGGGTCAGCAATGAAAAAGACTTCAGAGATAGACCTGCTGTGGCTCGAACCCAAGCCGTTAGCGCCAGTACTCAGTGTTCTGCATCGAGGCCACAGAGCACGAACGGTAGGCTCCTTTTAGCCGGCGCTCAAACGAATAGCGCGCGCAGTGACGTCACACATGTCACGTGGGTGCTCTGTGCAACAAAGCATTTGGAAGCACGCACCCCCGGCCACTTTCCGGCGATTTCTCCATCACGTAAAGCAATCTTGTTTGTACGACTGGTTACACCCCACCAAAAACTTACACCCCGGCCTCAAGGTGTCTTTCCATTACAGGAGAAAACATTCTGCCGCAAACTCTTCCAGCAGGTGCTCCTTGTAACAAGCAAACAAAGTGGAACTCCTTCAAAACGCCATCCCTCCTCCTCCCCTTCACCTCCTCCGCTCCCTGGAAAAAAAAAAAAAAAAAAAAACCTTTCGCATTCTTTGCCGAGTGCCCCCACAGCCAGGACCGTGTAACGCCCTGCGTTTCCACAAGAATGCAAATATCGCGGAAGTTCTACCTGTAATCATCGATAGTAGTGTAAATGGAAATAATAGGTAGAAAAATTTGCAAAACAAACGAATTACGACAAATGGCGAACCGTTTAACGCCCTGAATTTCCACAATACTGAAGATCTCGCGAAAGTTTCACCTGCAATCGTTATAATAGCGTAAATGGAGATCATTGGTCAAACAAATTTTTGAAAAACAAAAATTACAAAAAATATCAAAATACTACGGAGAATGGCGAACGCCCTCTAACGCCCTCTAGTTCTGTTTCATTGTGTCACTTGAGCGCGAATATGATGTTAACACGCTGAAAACTATGCTTAAACGCTGTCCCACATTACGTCACCCATTCCCATATTACACCACTGTAGCGCGAAATTCGAAAGGTTTTTCAATGTTTCCTGTGTTTTTTTTTTTTTTGGTAAAAAATCTTTCGTGACTGCAATTGAGCTTAGTGAGTAGACAAAGGCTTGTTCTTTCAAAGAAAAAAATGTTGTAGTTTCTCTTCATGGCCACTTTAAGGATCTAGCTTTGGATAAGTTTATTCTTTCAGTCCGTTTATTTTTTTCCTGTTCCGACTAATATTTTGTCACCATGGTGGGATTAACTAATATTATCATCTCTAATTGATATTTGCAAATGATTGAATGATTGATTATAGGGTTTGACGTGCCGACGCAACGCATGCGATAAGGCGTACCGTAGTGGAGGGCTCCGGGTGAATTTTGACCAGCTAGGGACCTTTATCATGCGCTGAAATCTCGCACGCACGGAAGTTTTTGCTTTCCGCTTCCATCATAAAAGCGGCCGCCGCGGTGGGGAATCGAACCCGCGTCCTCGTGCTCAGCAGCACAACGCCTTAGCCACTGAGCCACCACAGGGGCGGGGGGTGATATTTGCAAATGGGTTACAATTTTTTCTAACTGTAAACTGGCAAAGAAGGCAGTTTTGAAACAAAGTGTGAATAAGCTGCGTCGCCATGCTTAATATTTGGGGTCTGAGAGCTACCCTGGAGGATTTATGGCACTGGATCTGACAATTTGCTTCAATAAATTGAATTGGCAAGTAGTGGCAGTATAATTGAAATTGCGTTATGCTGCCCTAGCCCGACAAAAACATTACTGTGCTCCGATATTGCAAAAACCTAGAATACTAGTGGGTGACCAACGTTTCATTTTAAGCGGACCCGTTTGTTGTCCTCCTTCGTTTACTTATTTAGGAAAGTCCAAATAGCACAAATACTAGCCAAGCATTTGGCTTCGGTGAAATATTACTCCTTTTGTTCGAAACAAAGATATGTTGTTTTTCATCGATCCAGTTTAAATCCTAATTGTGCAAAACGTAGCAGTACATTTGGGCCGCCACCAAACTTTAAGTAACCAAAAGCTACGAACTTAAGTTCTCGCACGTTCGTAAGCATCTAGCATCACAAATCGCCGAACGGCACGTATATAAGAGAGGTTGAAGCAATTAGTTTTCTAGTTACTGAAACTATACGGTTACCACCAAATGTGGTTTCACTGTGATCTAAGCATTTTAGTTTTGTTAAATGTAGCTAAATTCACCTTCTGCATCGAGGGTACTCTAAAGAAGGCTTCTCACGGAAAAGGACTTTGAGGACACATACCCTCAGGAGATTTCCGCTAATCACGAGTACTTTAAGGAGGATTCTACAGTAGTGAAAAAACGCTTGCAGCATTTGACGCACGCAGAAGTTGCTAAAATCGAGGAGGATGACTTCGACTGTTCATAGCAAATGTGAAGTTATAAAGAAAAGACGTTACCATAATTCCCGGAGATCTCAGCACGACAAAGAAGTTTCCGCAGACTCGGGCACCGTGGTCACGCCTTGTGTTTCTTCCGGCCAACCAGGTTTCTTTGATGCAAGCAGGCGAATGCCACCATCTGTTGGATAAAAAAGAAATGGGTCAGGCTTAATTAACACTTGTGAACCCAGTTACCAGGAGCGAAAGGTCTGTTACGCTTGGATTTACAAGGACTGTGCCCACAGTGCTTCAATTAACTTAGGTCGCACCAGCCACACTTGCGTTCAGGCCAGGCATGGTGAATGAGCGAGCAAGCGCTGGCGAAGAAGCTGTTAAGCCCTCGCGTAGTCACGTGGCAACGCAGCGGCGAGGCTCCGAGCGACATAGGTGCCACGCCTCTCCGCAGCGGATCACGTGACATGACGTCACACCTGCCAGATTTGGAATCCGGCGGCTCAAGGTCATTGCGACGTGATGGATAACATGTCGAGGCATGCTGTAATAGAGCTTTCGCTCTAATTTAATCAAAATGTCTGAACTCGGGACTAGACGTTGCGTTCCTCCCATTAAGAAGGGGAATATAGCTTGAGAGCTTATGTTTTAGCCCAAAATTCCTTGAAGCGGGGGTCATAATTTTTTTAAATTTTGTTTCCTATGTTTCGCCACGCGCGGATATCTTATAATGTTTAAGAGGGACACAATCGCTCAATCCATCGCATTCCTCACCCGATTTGACGATTCTGGTTGGTTTTATGCAATGTTTTTAGTAAAATTTAAGGTTCTAATATAAACTACCCCCTAGTATAACACTGGTCGAACAAGAAATGGCGCCACTCAATTCGTCTTTGGTCAACGCGTGGTTTAATATCTTAAACTGCTTCATCAGGGTTCTTTTCTCTGTGAGTTTATTTTGAAGTCCAGATCGCTTCAATTAAGACTGTCAAGCTTTAGGTGCCTTGCGTTGTCATGTAGGCGGAGAATATTTGGCCAGAGAGCGCTTGAAATTCAAACTGTCGAGGCAGTCTCATATGAAAAAAATAACGTCGATTTTATTTGGGAGGTCGTTATAATTAAGCGGTAGAATTAGGTGCAGTAGTGCAATGAGGAGCGAATTAGAGAAAAAAAAAAAAACTCAGAGGAACTTTTATTCAACAAACACAGTCTGTGAAGGTGCAGCCACTTGCTACCCCCCTCAACACTTTTCTTTTTCTGTTTCGAAACTTGTAAATTTTTACACTTCACAACAAAACTGCGTAAACTGGGATAAATTATGCGCAATGAACGAAAATTGACCTTCAGTACGAGCGATACGAAATAGGACTCCAACATACAGCTACAACATACGACAACTCCAACATACAACAACTCCAACAACTCCAGCTACAACAACTCCAACATACAACATACGAAATCGGACTCCAACAACTTACGTTTATCTACTCTGGTCGTTTATTTTTGAGCGGAGCTTAATGCAGCACAAGTCTCAGCAACAACATTGGCTGTGAATAGTATAATAACACTGTAGATGCTACAGGGCTGGTCCTGACGACAGTCTCTGCTGGTATCGTGTCACGCTCTCGGGAGCAAGTTTCTCCGCAGCGCAGAAATCGGTTCCCAATATAGCAAATTCGTAAAAAACTGGGGTTGATTCCTCTGTCATAGGAATCGGTAGAACCCGAAAGTGAAATGTGCAGCAAAATTTGCAGCTAAGCATGATTTGCGGGTCGGCGGCTGTCTTGTGCGTCTGCTTGGTGAGCGACGTCCTGCTTGCGAGTCGCTTCGACAAAGGTGTACTGGCGTCATTTCCGTGACGAATATGACGTCAGTGAAATCTTGGTGTATCGTGGCATAAAACACTTTCGTGTTAAAATATAAAACCAGAAAATGAACAACCCTAATTATAAGGACGCTTAGTACTAAAAGTTGCTTCCCCCAAGAAGACGCCGTGAACAGGGGTGCACCCTTTACAGGCTGCTTGCTTCGTTGTACTGGCGTCATTTCCGTGACGTATATGACCTCAGTCAAACTTTGGTGTGTCCAGGAATAAAACACGTTCGTGTTAAAATAAAAGGACGTCCTAGGAGCTGCATATTTATTTCAAAACTGCTCATATTACCTCTAAAAATGTTATCTTCTCAGCAATGCCTTTGTGTTTGGAACTGAAGCCGACGTTGGGTGATCGGAATAAGCGTGGTCTTTGTAAGGTAGCTCTCCCAGATTGCCTGTTTCGCAGTGGAATAGGGCCATCCATGAAGGAAGTATGTTTACAGAAAACTGCTCGAACTCTTGTGTTACGGAAAGTATACCGAAACAAATTATATAAAAATTGGGCGCTAAGACGGTGAGTAGGCGGTGGTTCTCGAGGCGCTGAAACTCGTCCATCATGTTCTTGTCGATGTTGTCGTCTGTGTGGTAGAATCGGTAGTCTTCGTCAGCGTTGGTGAGGTAAAGGTTGTTGACGTTGGTGCACCGGCTGAGGGCAACGTACGCGCCCTCCTCTTCACAGCTTTGTCTCCTTCTTCTTCTTCAGCGGTTCCCTTACGGGAAGATGACGACGGTGGTTGAACGCGAACCTATCTCGTGATGGATTCTTTGGTTGGCCAATTCCTAGGGGCATCCTGCCACAATCATCATCAGAGGTGCTGCGGACGGGGCACGGACGCGGGACATCCCTCAGAGCAAGAGATTCTTCGCATCTAAAAAATATCCCAGGCCATCTCCACTAATCTGAAACCTGGGGAGGAGCGAAGCATGCAGTGTATAAGTGTATTCTTGGCGGCCTGCAGTTTTTGCCAACAGAGATGAAACCATTGGGGGGTTTGGAGGCGTGGTTCAAAGGCTCGTTTCTTTGAACCACGAAGATCTCTAGCCCGAGCCGTAGACGAGTGCCCGGTGTTTGTTTAGTGTGCGTTAGGTTCTAGCGCAAGGTGCAAACGAGTTTTCCGGTGTTCTTTTTTTGTTCGCGTTACGAAGCGCTTTGGCGCGAGGCGTAAACGAGTGTCCCGATGCTATTTTTTTATACGCGTTACGTTCTAGCTTGAGGCATAAACAAGTTTCCCGGTGTTTTAGTACCGTGACTACATGAGACGATGATTACGACGACGATTACGGCGACGAAGACGACAGAAAACACCACCAGCCCCAGCGTCTAAGGGGCTTCGCCCCTTAAAGAAGCAGCGTAAGCACGCTTACGCATTAGTCGGCTGTCTTCGAAACTTACGTTCAATTGTTTTAAATGGAACAGAAAAGTTCTTGTTGTTTAGAAGATAGCATCAACGTGTATAGTGTCACAATGCAAATAAAACTACTTGCGATCAGAATATTAGAAACTGAATGGCGTTTCACCTATGTGAATGCCAGTTGTATCGGTTGAGCGGGCGACAGCCGCTTGCTGGTTCCATGTTTTCTTGTTTTTTTAAAGCGAAGTTTTCTGAGCTTCACTGATAGCGTTGACAAGCGCGAACGCACTGCAGGAAAGCTTGGTTGGTCGGTTGTAGGTTGTAACGCGCCGACGGAACGCAGGCGATGAGGCGTGCCGTAGTGGAGGGCCCCGGATTAATTTTGACCACCTGGGGATCTTTAACGCCTGCCGAAATCTCGTACACACGGGCGTTTTTGCTTTTCGCCTCAATCAGTAAAGCGGCTGCCGCGGCCGGGAATCCAACCCGCGTCCCTTTGTGCTCAGCAGCGCAACGCTTTAGCCACTGAGCCACCGCGGCTGGTACTGCAGGAAACCAACTTTGCACAGTCGGTTTCGCAAAACGATGAGGATGAGCGCAAACAAACAAAAAAAAAACGCTTCCCGTGATCGGAATCAAACCTGGGTCCCTCGCGAGATGAGTGTGACGTCCATCCGATTGTGCATTCGGACACCGTGAAAGAAGTTTAGAATTTAGATTTTGACTCGGGTTGCGTGGGAGAAAGCTTCGCGTTTCAAGAATCTTCTAACACGAAAGTGTTTTATGCCAGGATACACCAAGATTTCTCTGACGTCATATCCGTCACGGAAATGGCGCCAGTACACGAAACAAGCGGCCTGTAAAGGGTGCAACCCTGCACACCAGGGCTTCTTGCGGGGAAGCAACCTTTAGTATTAAAAAATAGGTTATATTAGAGTCTTTCAGTGTTTTACTGGTCACGAAACTCCGGCGCTCGTTTTATTCGGGACTGCGGGCGCCGCTACAGGCGCCACCGCCACACGAAGGTCATCCAGCCGCCGCGCGTGCGGCGTATTGGCCAGCTCTTGGCGTGCAAACGCTTGCTGCTTTTGGTGTCTGCGCCCTGATTAAGTGTGTTTTTTTTTCGTAGTAGTTAGCGATGAATAGTCCATTCATTGTGTATATCACCTGCCTTCAATGGGGTTTTATTTTTCGGAGTAAATTACCGTTGACTTCGGCCGCAAACGGCAACGGCTTGTGTGCGCTCTGGCACAAGCGCTGCGCCGTCGTGTTTACGGATTTTTAAATCTATATTGCTTCTTTTCGTAAAGCAAAGTTGTAATTACCACATATACCGTAGCTGTGCAGTCACAGAATGCTGCGGGCCTATCGATAATACCATAAAAAAACTGAAAGAAACCAAGTACGCGTCGTTCAGACTACGCTCAATGAATCCGTTGATTGCTCTGGAATGCACAGAACGCTAAAAGAAATAGCCCAATAGTATTGTCGTTTCGGTGAGTTGTTACATATTTGAGAACATCTAAAAACGCTGCAGAAACGCGAAGAATCAGAACACGAAGAGATATATGTTGCACCATGTGTCTTTCTGCCTCCACGCTTTGCAATACTTGAAAAAAAAAAAAAACAGGAAGCGAAAAAGAACAATAAAACTGATTTTATCACACGCAACCAAAAATTTCAGTGTTACGAAGGGAGACAAAAGAGCGTGGTCCAGCGTACAAAAATTTATTTTTTTGAGCTGCGATGTGCAGCACACGGAGAAAACAGAATATTTCCACGTAGCCAAGAACGAAGCAAAGCTTCTCTGAACGCAGCGAGCCAGCGATCTCCTGCTAAAAGACTAGAATGAAACACAAGCGTCGAAGAAGCAGTCCGCAGTGTGAGCCCTCATTCCCACAGCCGTTTTTCACCCCGTCACGTCACCGTCCCGTCACCGTCTTCCGTCATGGGCGCCGTTTTTCGACCGATTTCTCGCCGAAAACGGTGCGACGGTGACGGGAGGCCGAGCTCTACGTTTCCGTCACGTCAGCGTGACGGGACCATGCCCCGCGCTAAACCAGCTAATCAAAAAACAAATTTTTACGGCTAAATTTAGCGAAAAGTGAGCACAAACCATTTTATTTTCTGTTCGGATTAAAAACGCTCAATTCTAGGCTAAACTGATCACTAGGCAGACGACCCTGTAATCTGACGGAAATCTCCCGTGTAGATCCAGTCTGAACACTTCTCCGTTCCGTCAACGTCGCTTTTGGTTGACGTGACGGTGCCGTGACGGAGAAGGTGACGGCTGTGTGAATGAGGGCTGGCGTGCACAGATGAACGTCGATAAAGTGAGTTGCGCGTCGTTTGCTATGCATGCATTACTCTCGGAACGTTATTAATTTCAGATCCATGGAAATCGGATCGAGAACATTGTCGAAGAAACAAAAAATTAAGTTAGCGACAAGGTGGCACCCTTTCAATATCAAACAATATTGCCCGACGGGGGGTATGACAAACAGAGCAAATGGGCGCTCCGGTTGAAACGCCAGATTAGAAACCGGAATCGGCCACGCGCGGTTACAAAACAAACAAAACGAACCCTAAGGGATAATTCGCGGAAATGTGAAAAGTAAAAGCACAAGGACGCCCCAAAGCTTTTTTTACATGCGTGCCTGAGCGCAAGATAATACAAGTTTGCAAACAGGTAGTGGAGCACCGCTACAACCTGACTGATATGTTCCTGCTGGTTTTTCTTCCCAAGTTTTCCTAATGTTCCTGCTGGTTTTTCTTCAGATTTGTACGATGCCCTTAACATGCTTCATGTTAGGTTCCCGGCCTCGCACATTATTCTTTTAGGCGATTTTAATTTCCCTGACATCCATTGGAACTTGCCTTGTACCATACCTGGCTCCAGTAATTCCGAGTCCACCTCTTTCATTAATACATGCTAAGAGTTTAACCTTAGCCAGTTGGTTAACACCCCAACCCGTGCCACTTCTACTAGTTCTACCATATTAGATTTGGTGTTCACAAATAACCCTGATCTCATCCAGTCTCTGTCAGTCGTACCAGGTCTCAGCGATCACTCAGCCATTCACTTTCTTGTACCGAACACGCCGTCCAAAATTAGTAAAACTACAAAAGTAATCAGAGACTACGGACGGGCTGACTACACGTTAATTAATGCTGAACTGGAGACATTTTCACACGACTTTTTTTCTAGCTTTTCTGAACACTCGGTAAACGAAAACTGGCTACGTTTTAAAGCTAAAATCGCGGAACTTACCGACCGCTTCATACCGCTCCGTAAAATAACCGATAACAATCGGTCTGCTTGGTTCACGCCAACTTTAAGGCGGCTACTTAATAAAAAGAAGCGCATCTTTCGAAGTGCAAAGCTCTCGGGCAACATCAAAAGATGGGATGATTATCGCTGTGTAGCCGACGAGTACGCACACGCGCTCTCACTTGCCAAGCACTCATATTTTGAGCAAACGTTGCCTTCCTTGTTAGTAACAAATCCTCGTAGATTCTGGCAGGTGATCGGTGGAAATAACAAGAAACAAATTGACCTAGTTTCTGGGAGCGAATCATTCATTCCAAGAGAAAATTGTTGCCTAGCTCTTAACAGTGTATTCGCATTATCATTTGTAAACGTGGCGCCTACCTCTGTTCCTAACTTGTCTACTCACAACTATGATCCAATGGAGCCAGTACACATTGATTGGGAGGGCATAAGGAAATTAATTCAAAATCTCAAGCCTTCTTCTTCCCCCGGAGAAGATGGAATTAATCCCAAGTTTCTAAAAAACACCGCATTGTTTTCGTCCTTAATACTGTCCAGAATTTTTTCACAGTCTTTCGAATCAAGTACCCTGCCAAACGACTGGAAATTGGGGAAGGTGATTCCGCTTCACAAGTCAGGTAACACCAACGATCCCCACAATTATAGGCCCATCTCACTGACTAGTGTGCCATGTAAGCTATCAGAACACGTCATTTACTGCAACTTAGGCAATTTTCTTGAGAATAATTTTTTTACCAACTTTCAGCATGGTTTTAGAAAAAGTTACTCCTGTGAAACCCAGCTTTTATGCTTTACTAATGATTTCTTCTCTGCTATTGATCGAGGTGCTTTTATTGATTGTGTATTTATTGACTTTTCTAAAGCATTTGACACAGTTTGTCACGAATTACTACTTTTAAAGTTGAGTAAACTAAGTCTTGACCCACACATCTTAAAATGGATCGAGTGCTTCTTACATAACCGCGAGCAATTTGTGACTGCTAATGAATGTAACTCTCCTCCTACTGCCGTAACCTCGGGTGTGCCCCAAGGCTCTGTTTTGGGTCCCTTACATTTTTTAAATATATATTAATGACTTGCCTCGTAACATTTCCTGTTCCATTAGGTCATTTGCCGACGATTGTGTTATTTACCGTGAAATTTCGTGCTCTAACGATACTGACACCCTGCAATCTGACCTGGATAATATTTCTTAGTGGTGCAATACTTGGCTAATGAAACTTACACAAATAAATGCAAATCAATGAGGATAACTCGTAATCCGTCAAAAGTTGTGTCCCCCTCGTACCTACTTAACAACACCCCCCTAAACAACGTTTCTTCTTACAAGTACATCGGTGTTAACATCTCTAACAACCTGTCATGGCAGGCTCACGTTGATTACATAACATGCAACGCTAACCGAACTCTTGGCTATTTACGTCGAAATTTTTCTCTTGCTCCAATTAACCTAAAGCTTCTTCTGTATAAAGCATTAGTGCGGCCAAAACTCTAATATGCGTCGTCTATCTGGGATCCTCATATTCACATGCTCATAGACAACATTGAATCCATTCAGAATCGCTCAGCACGTTTCATATTGTCTAATTACTCTCGAACTGCAAGTGTCACATTAATGAAGGCTCATCTCAATTTGTATAACCTCTCAATACGACGCGAAAATTCACGTCTCTGCCTCTTTCATAAGATCTATCACACTAACAGAACCCTCTCTGATTCACTGTTTTTTCCACCAGCCTACATATCAGCACGCAATGACCATCGATACAAGGTTGGCGTTCCCTTCTGCCATACGAACCAGCACTTCAACTCTTTTATCCCTAAAACATGTACTGTCTGGAACCACCTTCCCGCATCGATCGTTTCAATCACAGACGCCAACGCGTTCAAATCAATCATTTCTGAGAGTGCATTGTAATTTGTTCTAATCCTGCTGTTTTGTTTTACCTTATGTTTGATATTTGTTGTCCCACTCCTCTCTGTAATGCCCAGTGCCTTGAGAGTAAATAAATGAAATGAAATGAAATGAAATGAAATGACAAAAATACGGCTTTAAGTTAGCCTTGTGCAATTCTAGGTCCGCGATGCTCTCAAAATGGTACATTTCTTTTTCCATTCTCACACACAGTTCATTTCCACACACTGTCGCACACTTATAATCGAAGCTGAAATCTCCCTTTGCTTGCCTTGGAATGGCGCGCCTTCAATTCTCACGCAGCTGCCCGTCGCTCGGTCAACAGAACAAGGAAACATTTTCTGTGCTATCGTTGTACAAGGAACGACATCCCGGGACGCAACACATGTTCGGCATCGTCGTTGCACTACTTAAGTCACATCACAAGAGCGCGATATGCACGCTACATTTTTTTCCCCGCACAAAACAAACACAACTGGCCGCGGCTCCGCAGTTCGAGCCAGCGCAACGCCGCCCGAGGAGTGACCTCAGTGAGAGGGTGGCGCCTCCGCGCTGCGGCGAAACGCAGCATATGAAGCTCTCCCATTGAGTTACGGAGCAGTTTCGTGACCAGTAAAGCATTGAAGGACTCTGGTTATACTTAGGGTTGTTCGTTGTCAAGTTTTATATTTTAACACGAAAGTGCTTTATACAGGGATAAACCAAAATTTTACTGACGCCATATCCGTCACAGGAATGACGCCAGTACACCTTATCCGAAGCGACCCGCCAGCAGGACGTCGCTCGCCAAGCACACCCACAAGAGAGCCGCCGACCCGCAAATCGTGCTGATTTCGCTGCTGATTTCACTGTTCATTTCATTTTCAAGTTTTACCGATTTCTGACAGAGGAATCAACCACAGTTTTTTCTTAAGAAAGATGCTTGAGATGTTTTTTTTTAACTTATAAACTAGCTTAGCCACAATTTTAGGGTATTCGTCACACGTTGAGTTTCGCGACGTTTACGCAGTTTATCTCGATGAGGCGACGCTAATTATCGATAGCGGTCAAAATACGCGGAACGTCCATTACACTAATATATTGCAAAATGATTAGAATGGCAGGGGCAATAGTCTGCTGAAACACCGGGAGATAAGGCAGCATAGGTATTTGAGCTAATCTTCCCTCCATAGTTTCGTCATCTGTCAAGACTGCTCAGCTACCGAGAGCCGCAGCGCTCTTTCGGGCTCGCACGGCATATTTTTTCTCATTGAATTTGGCTGAAAGCTTCATCCTCCGACGAAATGACAGCCGTGATTTTACGGTGCGGGGATCCTAGCGCTCTTGCACTACGAGTAATTTAAGCTCCTAGTTAAAGTCGACGTTCCCCTATACATTACGGAACTTCAGTTTTCTTACGCAACATAAAATCCGTCGAGCTTTAAGTAAAAACACTTTGACTGCAATAAAAACCTAAGCAAATGCAGGGCGTGCAAAATGCAAAAACAGTGGAGCTTAAAGCAAACCTCGGTGTGTTTGACTTAAAATGTCAGCAGCGGATTTTAATACCACGGCATGCCTGCCGGAAATTTAAGAGCAATACATCGGGAGCCGAGCCTTCATAAAACGATTTTTTTTCTTTTATACGGTTCCACTTTCATTCCCCTTTCCGAGAATATCCACTGTATGAGAGTTTTAGAAAAAATTTGATTGCACGAGTCTCGCAATCAAAGCGGTCTCCCAGTTTTGCCGCATAAAGTTGAGCTGAAGTTCGGGGCTTCGAGGTGCCCTGGGAGTTACGGGAGTTACGAAGGCGAATTGGACCCATACCTCATGTGACCAGTTTGACG
This sequence comes from Haemaphysalis longicornis, assembly GCF_048455015.1. Taxonomy (NCBI): domain Eukaryota; kingdom Metazoa; phylum Arthropoda; class Arachnida; order Ixodida; family Ixodidae; genus Haemaphysalis; species Haemaphysalis longicornis. Next base: position 113,643,313 of record NW_027526225.1, read on the forward strand.
TTGAGAGACGTTCGAAGCGTTGTAGGAACACAAATTGGGTTGAGGATTGCCAGTATTTTGGTATGTTGACTCTCATCTCCTTTTACGGTTGTCATTCAAGCTATATGAACTCGGTGGCACAAAAGTTTCCGTGATTGTTTGTTAACATTTCGGTATTGTAAAGCAAAAAAAAAAGAATTAGTGAAGATGCCTGACGGGAATGGTTAGCGAGAGCTAAGCTTACACGGCTCAGTAGGGAAAAGAGTATTTTCCGTAAGTTCTGTAATTTTTGTTTGGATTCTGACAAACGTAGTCAGAACGCCACGTTTCGTAATAGATCAAACACATGATAGAAAAAAAAATTGCAACCAGTGTCTCTCCATCAGTGTTCTTTTTTTTTTTTGTATTCTGTAAGTAAAGTGTATTCTCTCTCTCTATCAGTCCGATATGTAGATTTGCCCATCTTTCTCAAAGTGTACCTGCGCTGCTTTACTTTTTGTGTCGACATATAAAGTAACATTGCGCACAGCATGGACGAGATAATAAGATAAGATGAGATAAGATAAGATAATATAAGATAAGATAAGATAAGATAAGATAAGATAAGATAAGATAAGATAAGATAAGATAAGATAAGATAAGATGTAACTTTAAAGGGCTGGCTCAGAGGCCTATACGGATGGTAGGGAGGGAAAGGAGGAACAGATAAAATTCGCAGAACGAGTCTTCCCGAGGCTATATGCCAGCGACGTTACACCACGGGAAACTACTGAGCGTAGAACGTTAGCTTACGATTTCCAACTAGTAACAAATGAGGAAGTAATAAAAGCGCTCAAGGGTGCCGAGAGAGGAAAAGCTACAGCTGACGATGGCATAACCATGGTTCTTTTAAAGGAGATAGGAGATATTGTGCTGGAAAAGCTCGCTGCACTATTTTCAGAATGCTCAAGGACTCAAAAAGTGCCCATAACCTTGAAAAAGGACATAATTCTCATTCATAAGAAGGGAGATACCAAAGACATTAAGAATTACAGGCGCATCAGCCTATCTCACCTTTTACAAGCTGTTTGCCAAAGTAATAGTTACTCGCCTAAATGACAGCCTGGATCCCGAACAACCCAGACAGCAGGCTGGGTTTAGGAAGGTGTTCTCATCCATGGATCACGTCCATGTCGTCAGTGAAGTGATAGAAAAATCCGCGGAGTACACCAAACCCCTATACATGGCATTTATAGACTGTGAGAAAGCATTGCACTCAGAGCACACCGCAGCTGTGCTGGAAGCATTAAAAGACCAGAGAATAGAAGAAACTTACATAGGACTTTAAGACGACCTATATAACGGCAGTAGGGGCGGAATAATCCTTCACAAGCAAAGCGACAAATTCCCGATCCGGTAGGGAGCAAGACGGGGGGGATACCATCGCTCCAAAAAACAGTTCACAGCATGTGTGTGAGTGTAGCAGGGAGTTCCAGAAAGCTTGACTGGAAAAATACAGGATTAAGGATAAACGGAGAGTATCGTATTTACTCGCGTAATGATCGCACAAGTTTTCCAAAAAAAAATGATGCAAATTTAGGGGTGCGTTCATTATGTGGGGTAATTTTTTCGCGAAACACTTTTCAGCACAGCAAAGGCAAGGAAGATGCGGGTCAAAATTTTTACGATAGGTCTCATGAACATAATAAACATAATAAATAAAAACATAATAAAAACCCCGCACACCACCGCCAGCCGCTTTGCAAAGTGACGCAAAATGGAGTGTTTTTATGAATTACGGAACGTGCCCGAAGTGTAACAGACATGGGGGCTGACGCAGCAAGCTGAGCGCATTTTTTTCTTTGTCTTGTGAGTACATTATGTGCGTTTAGTCAGAATTTCTTCCTCATCAATTTTGAACGCATGCTTGCCGGTATCGCTAATAACGACAAGTCTGCGGCAATAACGTAGCCATGTCCGCTTTGAAAGGGAAGGGAACAAAGGTAAGCACGACCACCATCAGCTAAACTTTGAACACATACGACATACTGCTGCGGCAAGTGCAGGGTGCGTTCATTGCGCGGTAAATTAAAAAAAAATCGAATGTTGACAACAAATTTCAAGGGTGCGATATCATTACGCGAGTGCGGTCATTATGCGAGTAAATACGGTACTTGGACCATTAGAGATTTTCTGACGACAGTCTTGGTAAATAAGACCGCAGAACACTTGAAAAAATGCTTGAGAAACTACTGTCAGAAAGCATGGCCATGGTGCTAAAAATAAATATGAATACCTCTAAATTAATGAGTAATAAACACGCCCAAATCGTCCCCTTCAGCATATGCAACGAAAAGCTACAGCAAGTACAAGAATACAACTACCTCTGACAGGTGATCTGTGCTGAACCCAACCACCTCACAAGCGGGGCAGTGGGGTGAGGAGTACAGAGCGGGGTACATGCGGTGCAGGCGGGAGAGGCAAGGAAGGGTGTACGTTTGCATTAAGCGCCATAGGCGTTCTTCGGTGTGAGAGAGCGCCGGCTGTGCAGGGGGCAGTAGACGGCGGGAGAGGCGCTAATGAGACGTAATCTCATGAAAGGAAAGTAGCCGATCTCGATCTGACAGGGCTCCATGGAGAGGTTCAAGGCTAATACCCGCTCGGAAGGTGAACTCTCGAGCGGCTCTGTGTGCTGTCTCGTTCCCTCCCACACCCGTGTGGGCTGGGGTCCATACCAGCTCGGTGGGGGAGTCAGGGGGATCTTGAAGAAGGATTTTAAGGGCCAGGGCAGAAATGCGGCCCCGGGCGAAATTTCGAATGGCCGTCTTCGAATCGGAGATTATGATCGCAGGGGAAGGCCTTAGTGTTAATGCAAGATCAATAGCCGCCTCTTCCGTAGTCGCAGGGGAAGAAGTGCGAAGGGTGAGGGTGGTAAGAGGGGGACTGTTGGGACCGTTGATGATTGCGACCGCGTAGGCGTCGTGGTGCCTGTGTAGCTAGCCGCGTCAACATAAACAGTTGCCGGATGCACTGGGTATCGCTTCGTAAGGGCCCGCGCACGCTGCTCCCTGCGGGATCGATTGTGCGTCGGGTGTATGTTACGGGGAATGGGCCGAACGATGAATAGGTCATGGATAGTGCTAGGAATGGCAAGAGAGGATTTGTAGCGAAAGGGAAGTTGATTGGAAGTCGCCGGAGGAGAGATCGACCTGTTGAGGTTGTTGCAAGGCGGGCGTACTGGCTCACAAGATGAGCTTCGAGCTGCTCAGATGCGGTGTTGTAGACACCAAGCGATTCTACACGAGCGGTGGCAGCGCTCTGCGGAATCCTGAGCGCCGTCTTGTACACTTTTCGAATTAGGCAATCCACCTTTTTGAGTTCCTTAGAGGACGGTGATAGATAAGGAAGAGAGTAAGTGATGCGACTTATTACAAAAGCCTGTATCAGCCGCGATCGCTCTGCCTCTTTGAGCCCTTCGTGGCGGATGGTGATGCGGCGGAGGAGGTTGATAGTCTGATTGACTTGGGATTTTCTCCCGTGCTCCCGACTGCGCTATGAACAGACGCGTGAATAGGACGACAAACGCGCCCTATAGCCTTCCTTTAAGTTGGTGCTGCCATCTAGGAGAGGCGAAGCAAGTAGTTCATCATGACGCTAATGAGCGCCGACAGTTGGCACCTCGATGCCAGCACCTACGAGTACGGGGGACGCTAGCGTAAGCTGCGGAGAAGCCGACCTGCGGATGTCGCGCTCGTGACACGGTCCGCTCCTCCTTGCGCTGCAGTGGACCGTGACTCCACCAAACGATTCGCTGACAGCCCGTTCGGTTTCGTTCGCACGGTCGGCGAGCGCCTGTGGTTTCAGTCCGATTTACGCAATGCTCCGGCGCGTGCAATCCAGTGTCTAATGTTGATGCGTTTAACGGTGTCATACCGACGAAATATAAATAGCGACGTGCAAGTTCATATCGATGCACAATAAACATTCAACTGCCCCTGTGAAGGCACATTTCACTTTAGTGTTTTACCTGTTCCTATGGAAGAGGGATCAACCACATTTTTTGATAAAACAAGTGCAACTACACTGCCGCAAGACACAATGCGAGAATGCACACATCACCAGGATAACATACTGGGCGTGTTGGTTATTCATAATTAGAAAATGATTGCGCAGAAAGAGACACGCAAGAGACGTCCGTCGGTGTGACTGCGGAATCGTGCTCAATTTATGGATTACGAGGTACATGCCGTACATAATTGTTCAGGGTAATCACAAGCCTATATGGGGAAATATACATTTCCTTAGAAATTCCTCAGAAATTTCACAGAAAGTCTGAACACACATAGGTATGGTTTACTTTGTGATAAATTCGGGTTTGACCTCATCCCCATGTAAAAAGCACAATTTTTATGTATCGTTGCTTCGGAAGAACTTTCCTTGAACGAATTCGTGGTTTTCGCGTGCGGGCATTTCGTTGCCAAGGTAAATGTGCGTCTTCTCTGCTTTCGCCCCGTGCTTCGCAGCCTTCTGGCCTGCTTCAACAGTGTACGCGTTTGTTTTAACACAAAAGTGTTTTATTCGTAAAGACATGAAGATTTCAGTGACGTCATATCCGTCCCGGAAATGACGCCAGTACGACGAAGCAAGCGGTTTATAACGGGTGCACCCCTGCACACACGGTCTTCTTGCGGGGAAGCAACCTTTAGTACTAAAGAGTACGTTATATTTAGGGTTGTTCGTTTTCGGGTTTTATATTTCAACATGAAAATGTTTTGTGCAGGGATACACCAAGATGTAACTGACTTCATATCCGTCATGAAAATGACGCCAGTACACCTTTGCCGAAGCGACCGGCCAGCAGGACGTCGGTCGACTAAGCACCCTCACAAGACAGCCGCCGACCCACAAATCATGCTCAGCTGCAGATTTCGCCGCACATTTCACTTTCGTCTTTTACCGATTCCAATGACAGAGCAACCAACCACAGTTTTTTTCATGTCTGTATCATAATTAGGTTTTTTGTGTCCTCTCTTCCGGTGAATATCTACATTCCCGCGACGACGCATAGAGCAAATTGTAAAAGAACTCTCCAGCACTTCTGATAAACAATATCACATTTTCCTTCAGGTCTGGAGACGCTGTGAAAGCTTTGTTATCACCAGCACAAAGCAGCACTGCGTGATTTTCTCGTCGAAGCACGTACGCCTTCCGTTTCTGCTTTGCTTTTTTAGCGTGAGCTACACTGGCCGAGGTTGAGCAGTTTCTCGTGGCTCCTGAAGAGCCGTGCTACGCAGGGCGAAAAGCAGTGACGTCTCACGGCGCACAGCTGGCGTGTCGGAGCCTGTGCAGCCACAACTGGATTGGGTTGGATTGGATTGGATTGTATTGTATCGGATTGGATTGGGTAAAATTGGATTGGATTGCATTGGATTGGATTCAAAATTGTTTTAGCAGCAGTAAGCATGATAATCAAGCTAATCCTAGACAACCAGGAAACCTAAGAATAACCAGCTGAACCTTAGCTCACGCTAAGTATATTCTGGCATAGCCGAGCTAAGCCACTGCTAATTTTTTGTGGTTTCTTTTAAAGTGGCTATCAAATGCGTTTATTGCCGCAACTGAAAAAAAGCCGGCGAATTGCCGCTAGACAGCTGTAATGACGTATTTTGAGCGCTCGAAAAACACGAATACCCGGAAAGAGAGGAAAATCCTTAGAGCAAGTTTTTAAAGTTATCTTACGGGCATAAATCAGTATATTTTGGCTGGGGTACTTCGCAACCCCCTATTCTAAGTCATGAATGTGTTTGTTGACCACTAACAGAAAGCATTTAATATTCAGAGAAAGGTTGAGAAAAGTGTTGCAGGGTCCCTTTAAGATCGATTTCACAGATGCTCCTTGCATCGCCTTTTATTGGAAAGATAACTTATTTTATGTTTGTGCTGGAGCTGAGCACGTATAGATTCCTTCACGATTTCGCCGTATTTCTCAATTTGCTACATTGGTTTGTTCGAGACGTCGGAAACATAGCTAGTTGCGAGCAGCGCAGTTTCTGCAGACTCGCATGACCTATTTCGTTTTAAACGCGCAAGAGTTTGAAACCCCTTACAGAAGTAATGTCCGTTATAGCAAGGCTGCGATAATTACACTGGGACATCAGACAAAGTGCAATGTCAAAGAAGATACCTTGTCCTGTAGATCAAAACCGTTGGTAAGCTCTACGAAGAGCCACACTCGGCTTATGCACTATAATTTATTTTTTCCCCTTGGGGTTGTCTAACGAGACCGGCGGTGTTATTGAATTCCCAAAGGTGCAATCAGTAATCGAAGACCGACGTAGACTACGCATTTTACCGCGCCGATCATGGTAGTCTAATTACACATTTTTGGCGCAAAACTCTGTGGAGGTCGTTGTAGCGTTCGAATACCATCCATGCGTGAATGTCGTTTAATCACGGGCATGATTTTGCGCACCACCATATGTAGTTACGATAAATAAAGAATCAATTGAGGCAAGGATTTTATTAGCAACACATTGAGTTGTGGGCAGCTATTACAACATATTCGCTCTTTCCAACCTGAGTTCTCTTCCAGCTGGGCCTAATAAAGGACCACGAGAGAAGAAGACGGTAAGGTCACTGCGTTTCCCGGCCATCTCATCTCCGCTTGGATTGGCCTGTGAGCTTTCCTTCTTCTGGTGGCTGACCTTTATAGCCGTGGAAATGAGCGCAAAATAAAGAGCAAAGCCCCAGCCTTACGGGTCTCTTCCCCATCATCCCGACGCCGAAGGTGCCGAGTCTACGCTGTAGTATACGGCTTTGTTTCTGAAAGGTCACGAATGCAGTAAAGCGACGCCGTAGTAGAGCGGGATAGTACTATGGCAGCGGATATTCATTTAGAGAAGAGGCAAGCGAAGCGACGCTGTTCCGGGGCGACTTCACTCGTCATCTCTCATCTCGGGCAAACGAAATGCGTGATTGTGATGAGACAACGCCGAGTGTTAGGCTTTGGTTGCCCCTAGCGGTTTCGGGCTGGGGTCGTGAACACATGTGCAGTGCGAACAATAAAAGTGTCGTTACAGTTGGTCAGATGGGGATGTAGACGTTGCTTGATTTCATGGCGGCTACAAAAGGTCGTGGCATGCGGTTTCCAGTTTGCTTATTCCCTTACAAAAATTAGAACGTCCATTTTTGCTGTGTTTTCACCACAACAGTGTCTGCTTTGGTTATAGCAGTTCCCGTCGCTCATGTTTGGTTCGTAACTTGAGGAAAAAGTAAATACTTGAGCCCGTGCCGATGCGCCTGAGCGTTCTGGGGGCAATATCTCGCCGTCCGTAACAAACTATTTGGGTCCGCGACATCTGGATTATGAATTCCTCGCCCTCTCAAAAAAAAAAAATTGAAACACGAAAAAATGAAAAAGGAAAGTGTTGGTTTGGGGACATCCCCCCAAACAGTTACGGCCCAGCCTGAAGGCTGGGCAGTCAACAGCAGTAAACATTCTGCCTCAAACATTTACAGCAGGTGCTCCTTCTAATAAGCAAACCAAATGGCACTCTTTCAACGGACCATCCTCCATCCTTCACCCCTACCTCTTCACCCCTACACCCCCACCCACCTACCCCGAGAAAAAATTCCTTCGCTTATTTAACTCGTAGCATTCTATGCCGAGTACTCCCACCGCCAGGGCTGTGTAACCCTACATTACCACAAAACTGCAGATATCGCGGAACTTCCATTTATAATCGTTATAATAGCGCAAGTGGAAACAATTGGTAGGAAAAATTTTGTAATCGTAAATGGAGATCAATGGTAGAAAAAAATTTTGAAAGACAAGAACATAAGAAAAACAATAAAATGACAGAAAATGGCGAACCGTAGACCCGTACTGCATTTCCACAATACTGAAGATTCGGCAGAAGTTCCCCTTGTAATCGTTATATAGCGAAAATGGAGAGAATCGCTGGAACCGAATTTCAAAAAACCAAAAAATAAGAATAACACAAGAAAAGTACGAGAAAGGGCAAACCGTATAATGCCCTGCATTTCCACAATAATGGTGATGTCGTGGAAGTTCCACCGTTAATCATTATAATAGCGTAAATTGAGATAATGGTCTAACAGAATACTAAAAATTAAAAATAAAAACACTCAAAATGCCGAACCATGTAACACCCTGAATTTCTACAATAAGGCAGATTTCGCGGAAGTTTCACCTGTAATCGTTATAGTAGCTTAGGCTGCGGTAGTTGGTCGAACAGAATTTCGAAAAAAAAAACACAAGAAATACAAAAATACCGAAAATGGTGAGCTGTGTAGGGCCTGTTGCGGGTTTTGGCACCAAATGTTGCGGATCGACCGCCTCGTAGCGGTCTACCTACCAGGGAACGAAGCCGTGGGACCCCTGATGGAATGCTTTAATGGCGATGACTGAGTTACCATGACGATGATAGTAGTGCACGCTCCGCTAGAGCGCACGGTCTCTTCCTCTTCTTCGTCGCCTGCTGGTCTCCAACAAGGCCCTTCATTTACAAAAAAAAATGCAGGTTTGGCGGAAGTAACGAGTGTACGTTGTAATAGCGTAAATGGAGATAATTATACAGACAGGATTTAGAAAAGGCTGTGGCTTGCGTTCCGTCCAGACGAAACGATATACAAGTGCTAAAGTTCCACCCAGACCAAACGGAACACTGCGGGTTATCCTTCCGCACAGACGGAGCCGGCGTGAAATTTCTACAGTTCCGTCCAGCTCACTCTTCAGATGTGGTGTAGAAGTTGCGCCTCGGATAATGGCGCTGTTGTACTGGGTTCGATTCGCCCCAAACATACTTTTTTTTGCGTGTTTGTGCCAGCGTTCGTGCCAACTTCGTGTCCACTTTACAGTTGACGCGGTGAGAGCAGTCGGCCTTGATTTTGCACTCAACCGGCCGCTCCGCTACCGCTCACTAGAGCCAAGGCCGACGTATCCATCGCAAGAGTTCCGATCATCTGTGGTTCGTAATGGTGATCACTAATTAACGGTTATTCTGGCTAGCGGAAGCGGTTTACACGGGCACAGTTTACCACGGTTAAGCGAACCGCGGTTAGACAAAACCGCAGTTTGCTGCGTACACGACAGACGAAACTGCGGTTACCCCGCTAACCGTGGACTGAGCTTGGCCACCTCAGTTCAGTCACGCTAACCGCCGTTCCCGCAGCCGCAGTGCTTAAAATCACACAAGTCAGTTTGGACGAAGTGGCGGTGCATCAGCGGGGGCGAAAAAAAAAAAAAATCACCTGGCGTTCGGAGGAGACGAAGGTTCTCAAATAGCGGGTGCCCCAAAGCTGCCCCCAAGAGGCGCTTGCGTTCTTTGCGTCGCTCTCGCAGTCAGTGCGACTGCCCGTCAGCAGCGGCTCGTTTCCCATCCACCCGATAAACTACGACAAAAGCCGTGCTAAATTTGTAATTACCGCACGTCGTTCGCCAAAGCAGGCAATCATGGTGCGTTTTCAGCACTCGGAAACGATCGGCGCGCACGTCGGCCGTGCCTGCAAGCATGCCGGCGCGACTGCCCGCACGGCACTGAAAGTGGCTCGAACCGGCCCAGACCACGGCAGCAACAGCTTATCGCCACTCTTCGAAATCAATCTGATCGCGGAAAAGAACTTCCACATGCGAGAAAGTGAATGTTAGTGTGGTCGAAAATTGTGCTATGGATTGCAATTCGCAGTTGTTGAGATAGCGGCGGTCAAATATCCACCACGACGCTAAGCCTAAAGTTCCCGACACCGAGCAGACGCGAGAAAACCAAGCCGGTCGAGAGCTGTTGTGGAAGCCCCTCACCTAAATCTCGCCGCGCGCGAGTGCGTTGCGTTTGCGTCTGAAGCGACTATTTTACCGATACTTCCTTTTGTCTACACTGCTTCTCTTTTGTTTTTTATCGTGAAGTGAAGTGTTATCGTGAAAAGTTTGTTAATTTATTTTTGTTACGCTCAACCAAGTGACCGCGGTCACCACACTTAAAATTTCGCGTGTAACAGCCAAGACCGCAGTTTGCGATAACCACGGTTAAAGTTTAGTAACCACGGTTAAACTTAACTACGGTTACTACCGCCGAGTAACTCTAGCTTCAAGAAACTAGCTCTAACTCCGTCAAACGGAACTCCAAGCCGCTACCTCGACCACGCCCGCTTCACAACAAACAGCGAGAGCAGTCTTACTTGATGTTTAGCCAGCCGAACGAACCGCTTCCGCTCATTGACTAGCCAGAATAACCGTTAATTAGTGATCACCATTACGAACTACAGATGATCGAAACTCTGGCGATGGATACGTCGGCCTTGGCTCGGTAGCGGAGCGGCCGGTTGAGTGCAAAATCAAGGCCTACTGCTGTCACCGCGTCAATTGTAAAGTGGGCGCGAAGTTATCTGTTTCAAAACACTGGCGAAACCACGCAAAAAAATAAAATAAATGAAGCATGTCCGGGGGGAATCGAACCCGGTACAATAGTGCAATTATCCGAGGCGCACCCTCTACACCAAATCTGAAGACTGAACATGGCGTCTAATCAGCCGGTTTTGCTTCCGTCTGGACAGAACTATAAATTTTCACACCGGCTCCGTCTGGACGGAACGCTAAGCTCTATTCCGACTGGACGGAAGGATGACCCGCAGTGCTCCGTTCCGTCTGGACGGAACTTTAGCACTTGTATATCGTTCCGTCTGGACGGAACTCTAGCTCAGCCTTTAGAAAAAAATTCCCGCCATCTCCACGAAGTGAATGATGATGAGAGGGGCAAAACTAAAATGCTTATCGGTAAAACCATGAAAGATTCGCCCGCACATCATATAAAGACTCGACACGTCAAGCTTACCACCACTCCGTAGTGTGAGGTGATGACCTGGCATTTTACCAAAAAGGTCTAATATACCTATGTTTTATACTCTTGGTTTATTACTAGCGCTGCTTAGGGCAGGCACAAAAAACTTATTAAGCATAAAATACTTTTTTTTCTGTTACAGGTGGCAACTCTCCTAGACAATATTCTCCTCTGCTTTTTGTCCACCAGCATTCTAATCTTCTTTTCGTCGCCT